>NW_023416346.1:107791068-108991068 GCF_014108235.1 Myotis myotis | reverse complement strand
AATAAAATGAATAAAATCAATGCCATAAAAGTAACTGCTCTGATTACCATTTTGAAAAAGGATACAAAATGGAATTATTAAATGATGTTAGAACATATGAACATCACTAAGACCCACAACAGAAGCACTAAAAGCAGGTAGTGACCCAAATCTGTATTGTTAAATCTGTTTCCTCCCAAGCAGTTAGAGTGAAATCATGCAAAGAGTCTGATGTTTGAACTCTGATGAATCTGATTTAATTTCCAGCTGTCTCATAAGTAGCTTAAACTCAGTGAGGTTCAGTTTCTAGATCAGTAAAATGGGGATAATAAAACATCTTTTGGAGTTGTTCAAAATATTTAAA
This sequence comes from Myotis myotis, assembly GCF_014108235.1. Classification (NCBI taxonomy): domain Eukaryota; kingdom Metazoa; phylum Chordata; class Mammalia; order Chiroptera; family Vespertilionidae; genus Myotis; species Myotis myotis. The sequence goes on along the minus strand of NW_023416346.1, from coordinate 108,990,725 downwards.
ATAATGGATAAAAAGTACATAGTGTTGCATCTAGAATGTAAAAAAATAAATAACAGGAAGGTATTAGTTTATTACCTTGTTTGATGAGACAAAAATATTAGAAAATTAATATTCTTATTAGTTCACCACAGAAAAACTGGACTTTCTTGAATTTGAACCAAATGTGGAACTGGAAGATAGAAGTAACAAGAATAAACATGAGAAGAAGCTGAATGTATAATAAAGTAATTTGAAGAGGAAAAATAAAGTCTGATACCAAAAGAAAAACAATCTTAAATTTTACATGGCCATGCTATACAACAATTGGTTAGTTGGAGATATTTTGTTCACAGAATTAATGAGATTAATCATGTAAAACTCTGTATGTTCTATTATAATTGCTATGGCATGAATTTCTTGGCCTCTCCAGATAGACAAGTAGTTTGAGTCACCACATTAGAAGGGTCTAAAAATTCATCATAATGTGGTTTAATAGAAAACGTCATTACTTTAGTGTTAAGAGACTTCTGTTGTATTTCTGGTCTTACTACTGATTAGAGGAGGTTTTAAGCAAGTGACTTTGTTTCTCTAGGTTCCAGTTTCCTCAACTGTCAAATGAAGAGACTGTATTAAGTATTCTTTATGGGTGTCTGAGCTTTAAATTCTAGGCTTCTATAATTATATATCAACCTATGTTTTGCAATACATATAATAACACAATGTTCATATCCAGAAAAAAATAATGAATGCTTACACATCAATAAAAAACATAGGTAGCACCTCAAAAGAAAAATAAAGGTAAGACTTATCAAAGATAACATACACATGACCAGCACACATAAAAGTTCTCCAACTCAATAATAATTAGAAAAAATGGAAATAAAAAATGCAATGAGATTCTATAGCACAGCAGCCATGTGGCTAAAATTAAACACTGAGATAATACTAAGCTCTGGCAAAAATATCCAGAATTTTCACATAGTGATGGCAGGTAAGTAAGTTTGTTTACCTACCTTCAAAAACTACTTGGCATTATCAACAAAAAGTGGGTATTTGGCTATTCTGTGATCCAGCAATTCTACTTCATGGTGTTTGCATAACAGAAGTATGTGAATATATGCAAAATGTACAAAAATGTTCAGAGTAGCATTATTTTTAGAGGCCCCAAATAGAATCAATCCACATGTCCATGAAGTGGAGATGTGGTAAGAAAACTGTAGTATGTTCATACCATGACATATTACACAACACCAATAATGATTGAACCAGTACTGCAAAGCAACAGAATAGATGGATCTCATAAAATAATGTTGAGAAACAGAAGTCAGACACAAAATAATTTATACCGCAGTCGTAACTGGTTTGGCTTGGTAGATAGAGCGCCAGCCTCTGGGCTGAATGGTCACAGGTTTGATTTTGGTCAAGGGCATGTACCTGGATTGCAGGCTTGATCCTCAGCCCCAGTCAGGGCAAGTGCTGGAGGCAACCAATCAATGTGTCTCTCTCACATTGATGTTTCTCTTTCTCTGTCTCTCCCCTTTCCTTCTACTCTAAGAATCAATGGAAATATGACCTTGCATGAGGATTAACTATATATATTGCATACTCCCCAAAAAATATACTAGTAGTTCAGAAATAGGCTACCCTAATCTATGGTGTTTTAGAAGTTAGTATGGTGGTTATCTCTGGGGAATTCTTGACTGAGAAGGGGTAACAGTAGTAGAGTTTGGGGATGCTAGTAATATTATTTTCTTACTTTGAGTAATCACTGGGATGTGTTCACTCTGTTAAAATTGATTACATTGTGCACTTATTGATTTATGAACCTTTATGTATTTGTGTTATAGTTTAAAAAGTTTTAAAAACAAAGCCAGACAGAATTGCTTTTACCTACCAGGGAAAATTATTTCAATAATGAATATTGTGAGGAAATTTTCCTTGTCTTGTGCCTATATATCTAAATTACTTCCGAGAGTCAGAAATAGAGATATATATGCATGCATACATCCACACATCCACATATGTATGAAGAGGGGAGGGGGAACAGGAATGAAATGAAGTAAGAGGGTAGAAGAAAGAGAAAGAGACAGAAAGGGAGGAAGGGGGAAACGGAGGAGAGAGTGACAGGCCAGACAATTCAAGTGTTCAGAAAATACCTTGCTTATTTTCTATGTAAATGGACATATAAACCTATGTATTTTTAAATTCTTAGGAGTCAGGAGTGAAACTGAAGATCAATTAAATTGAATGCTGCTGAAGTTGGATGAAATCTTCATGCTTATTTAACAAAATTTCTTAATGTTACAGCTCTATATAGTAATAGGTCTAGACTATATAAAGTGATGTTCTTTTATCCATCCTTTGTAGTCTCTGAGCTCTGACTCTGTGATTAATTTAATATAGGTGAAACATTTTTAGGTAGCTTCTAAAGATAGATACACACTGAGATAAAATAATATGATAATTTCTCTAAAAATGGCATAGGAGTGTCCAGAGATAGACATATATAAACTACCAAGAGACATACTTGCTTGATTTTTAAAAGTCCTCCTAAGAGCAAGTTTGCATGGCCACACTCATGTAGGTTTAAAAATGTTCAATCTCTGTCTGCAATCGAACTTTACAACAGTTTTTATATCTTCGTTCTAGATTTGATTTCAATGAAGATCAGCAATGACTGGTAGGCATGCTCCTCATCTCAAGTGAAAGTTCAGATATTTTACTTCACACTCTACTTTGAATTACTATTTTTTCACTGAATTTGTGTTCTTTCCCTTCAGCTATCATTTTGCTCTTTGATAGACTTGCCAGTTCTTCCACATCACTCAAACCAGGATGCCTGGAAGCCTCTAGCTCATTCTTGAGCTGCCTCTTCTATCTGAATTCACAGCTGTGCTGCCCTCTGGTAAGCTGTTGATATTTTGCTGTCCTTATCCACATAAAGCTCATTCATTTCTAAATTCCTCAGGGATCATATCTCAGTCATCTTTCTCTAGCACAGAGCCTGACATAATTTATCAATAAATATTTATCGGATGAATGGAAAGCAGCAGAGAAAACCAGTCAATTCAGTTGGTGAGCTCTAATCCTGTTCTGGATTACCTAATGGAGAAATGGACCCCACCTTTAGCAACCACAGCCACCACAGCCAGTCCATAAATGGGTCGGCAGTCAAAAGGATATAAAGTTGAGATACTTACTCTCTATATTAATGTTTCTACATTACCATCATGGGCAGGCATTACTCATTCTTCTACTTTTTAAAATTAAATTTATTGGAGTGACATTGGTTAACAAGATTATATAGGTTTCAAGTGTACATTTCTATGATACATGACTCAAAACATGAAAACAACCAAAATGTCCTTTGATAGATGATTAGGTAAAGAAGATGTGAGACATATATACAATGGAATACTACTCAGCCATAAGAAAAGATGAAATACTGCCATTTGCAACAACATGGATGGACCTTGAAAATATTATGCTAATATCCTCTTTTTTATGCATGTCATAGAACATTAGTAAGTCCCACAAACTGCCTAAAGCCAATAAAATTTCAGGTTAACACTAGCATCACTTTTCATAATCCAACTTACTATTTATGTTTTACTATATAAAATAGAAATCTGTGCTAGTAAAATCAGAATATGATGGTCCTTAATATGTTTTATCCTGAGAGCACTATAATCAGTTGAATCAATGCCATGACCAGAATAGATTGATGATTATAGGTTTATTTTCCTTACTTGTTCTTCTAAGTTCTTCATATTTGTATCTGGATTGTCAGGTAAAGACAATATTTCTTTGGGAACATTGATAGGCACCATTTGTCTTCAAATGTATATGGATACTGATTAATCTCTGCACACCACCTGCCCTTGCAGTTCAGTCATCCTCCACTTTCTGTGTAAACATTTGCCAGAAGATTATCTCCTCATCTTTACTTTGCATATTACTTTTGTCTAGACCAGCGGTTCTCAACCTGTGGGTTGCGACCTCTGAAAATACATCCTGCATATCAGATATTTACATTATGATTCATAACAGTAGCAAAATTACAGGTATGAAGTAGCAACAAAAATAATTTTATGGTTGGGGGTCACCACAACATGAGGAACTGTATTAAAGGGTCATGGCATTAGAAAGGTTGAGAATCACTGGACAATCTTTCTACTCATTTTCTTATTCTCTGCAGTGAAATTTGGACTGTGTAATCCCAAAGCCCAAAGAAATGAGAAGTTTTTTGGAGGCCAGTCATGCTAGATATATATTGAGAGTTTCTTATTTTTTAAATTGAAGTCAGTTTCCAAAATCAGTGTATCTATAGATATAAAAGCCTAAGCGACCGAATGACTGGTCAACCAGTCAACTGGTCACTATGACACACACTGACCACCAGGGGACAGATGCTCAATGCACAGGATCGGGCTCCCTCCTGTCTGAATCAGGCCTGCGGGGATGGGGCAGAAGTTTGCTATCTGACATCCCCCAAGGGGTTTTGTATTGCAAGAGGGCACAGGCCAGGCTGAGGGACCCCCCTGGTGCACGAATAAACAAAGCTTTCTTTCAAAAAATTATTTTCCAAAATTATCAAAGAAGGTACTGCAACATTACAGCTGTCTATTTTTTTCATTTAATTTAAAGACAGTGTGAACAAGTCCTGAAGACATTGTCTTAATTTTTTATTAATTTCTACATATAGTGGATTAAATCTGTGAAAAGCTAAATCTGTACAGAGAATCTATAAAGTTCTTTAGGTCAGAAAATAAACCATAAAAATACAAATCCTTTAAAGCTTTGAACACTACACCTGTGAATAATAAACAAGTAAATATTTGTTACTTTGATCTTATAACTAAAATATCGTTTGAAATGTATTTATCTATAATCTCCAAAATGTAATTTTTTCATTGTTATGAAATTTTGCTCTCTTGCTGTTGTTTTATTTTTTTCCCTTTGACCCTAACACACACTGGATAAATAAAATACCAACACTGTGTTAATGTATGTATATGAGCTTCAGTGTAAGATAACCATCTCTCTTCTCTGTGTATTATATTTTCACGAAGGATATATAAATTGCACAAATATTTTAAATACTATTGGCTATTTGATAACACTTTTAAGATATACTTTAATCAAATGAAAAGGAGAGTTGTATTTATTTCCTTCCTAAAACAATTCAATCACGGTGGGTTCTTACTTTGTGAACTCAAAGTAAAAGATAAGGAACAAGTGAAATAAATGGAAAACCAAGTATTTTCAAATATCTGGATGTTTGTTTGCTTTTTTATTTTAATAAGAACAAGTTAAACATTTAAAACCATAAAATCTTACCTAACACACTCTTGAAAATGCTCAATTTTCCAATAAGCAGTATGCTTGTTTTATTTATTACAGGCCTTTAGTAGAAATAGACCTAAAAAGAATATCTTGGAAGGACAGTGTACCTTCATTAATTCCCTGAGAAATTCAGTGATTATGAGGAAATTCCAGTGAGAGCTCAACATTCTCAGCCTTGGAATTAAAAGAAAGTCCTCTGAAAGATCAAGATTCTTGATAGCAATAACAACAACTAAATTTGTCAGGGTTAGAAACCCTCTTCTTATCAATGTCAGGCAAGAAACAATCTTTTTCTCCAAAGTGAAACGCAAGCCAACTAAGGAAAAGATCTGTGTAACTTCAATTACATAAAATTCACTGGGTGGTTGAAAAACAATACTTTTAAAGGTTGTGTTTTGTTTTTTTAAACTGTACTTAGCATGTTGGTTTTTATTTCATTCTGAGATAAAGTGTAAAATTGTTAAATTGTTTCCATGCACCAAACAGCTCCCTCATGACAGTTTTTTTTTTATTTGCCTCTTTTGCCTTCTCTCAGCCTTATCCTCTTCCTCAGTAAGTCTCCTTCATTGCTCCATATTCCTATACCAATATGAAGAATTTCCTTCAGATCCTTAAACCTTGTATCTGTTACCATAGAGACAGGCATCACAAGATAGCTGCTCAGTAACATCCTCATGGAAATAAAATCAGAATCCTATGTGTTTCACATGAATGTCTAGTGCTACCGGTGAGCAGAAATGACAGTCTTCCCTAGGAAAAAAACCAGGGATTTTAGTTTCACATCATGGAATTATAGGGAATGTCATATATTATGGTAAATCCAGAATCCCTTAATTTTATGCTTGGAATCTGAGTATGGTTTTAATGTGATTTGAAAAAAAAATCTCTTCTCATATCCACATGTTCAGGGAAATATCTCATAAATATCTTACTGCTAACTTTTAGGTTTAGCCTTCTTATTATCATGCACTAACAGTTTACATTTTTCTATTATAGTGCAGTGCATATATTTTATTTTGCTATTCTTTGATTCCCCCCTGGAACATATTTTATCAATTACACCCTCATCTTTTTTAAAACATGAGCACCTCTCCAGAACTCTGTAATGCAAAAGCTCCTCAGAGAGTTCATAGACCTATGAAGAGAGAAAAGGGTGGGAGCAAGAAGTGATTCCACTTACTTTGCCTTGTTTTCCATTGACTTCTGCACTTTCTGTAAGTCCATTTAAATTACACAGTAACTAAAGAGTAACAATAAGATAATTGAACCTTAGCAAATAGGTAAGTTCAGTAAAATTACTGGGTTTAGGCAAAGCAGATATTATAATGTCAATGATTTGCAGAGACCTCAAATTTCCTTTCAGTGACATTAAGTAAATAATAAACATTCTTCAGGAAGTAAAATCTCTCAATAGAATAATAGCCAAACTATCCCCATGACTAACTCCTCAGTTGTACATTTGAGCCATTTTTCAAAGTCTTTAGTACTAAAATACTATGGGTAGTTGCATTTCTATTGATGGTCTTTAGCTGATATTTCATTGTTACCTAGCTTGTTTTAGACAATTTAATGAACAAAAAGATACATTTCTCTTAAGAGTCTAGAGATTAGGTCAGCAAACTTTTACTATCAAAGGCCAGATAGTAAATATTTTTGGATTTGTGACCCATATGGTCTCTGTCACAACTACTTAACTACTGTGTTAACATGAAAACAGCCATAGACAATGTGTATACAAATATGTATGGCTACCTCCCAGTAAAAGTTTATTAATAGACCCTTAAATTGAAATTTTTATGTGTCACATATTATTTGTATTAAATATCATTCAGAAATGTAAAAACCATTCTTAGCTGGCTGGCCAATTATAGAGGCATGTCATAAAAGCCATAATTTGCTGACTCCTAGCCTGGAAGGTTCCAAAGGAGTAGCAGGGACATTTGAAGAAATATATGAAAAGGTAAATATTTTTTTCATGAAATAAATAGATTCGCAGGTTCTTAAAATTAGAAATTATCTCAGACATCTTCAATTACTCTATCCTCAGCGCTGAGCACAAAGAGTACAGTATCTCTCAAAGTAGTCAATTCTCTGCTTATATAATTAATTGGAAGTATATTTTTTCTTCACTATGGGAGAGGTATAAAGGAGTCTCATCCCGCGTCTATATTATAGCTTGTCTAATACTTGCAATCAGTTTAATTTTTTATCCTTATTCCTTAAGACATTCTTCAACTTTTCCCTTTTCTAGTACGTTCAATGGCCTTCACATGTAGTTTCTAGCACCTTTCACCATCCAGACATTTTTCATGGAACGCTATCCCAAATTTGAAAGTTCCTCGTACAGCATGGTGTTCCTTTAAAACTTTTTCTTCTAAAATTTGTCATCTCCTTTTTGTTTCCTTCTGAAAGGATGCATATTTAACAACATTACTTTATTTTGTTTCGATGCCATGTGAGACTAACTGATACTGAAATTATGGCCAACAAAATCATTCTTTTATTCAATGAATTTTTGTTAAGCTTTAACTCTCTCACATATTGTACTCATCAGATTGACTTTGAACCTTAGTGTAGGACTTTATTTCTATTAAACTTCATCTTTTTGACCTCATTGCATTTTCTAGGTAGTCAGAATTCTTTGGCATACTAATAATTCAAGGTGGTTTTTTACTTTTCCAGTTAGACAAGATATATTTATTTTATGTTTTGAGTATTAATATTTCACAGGACAACCAGGGCCAAGGTCAGAATTACAGGGCACACTATGAAAACATCAGTCAAAGTCAGATAGAGCCAGTTGGATAGAACTGCATCATAGTCCTGTGAGAGTCCTCCTTCCTGTTTTGCAATGATTAATTAATACACCAAAGGCAGCATAATTTAGCAAGTTAATTAATCTACTACACATATCAAATCGCAAACGTTTCCCCATCTTGACTACATGATAAAAATCTTTAACAAATTTCATGGTATAATCAAGACAACTAACTATATCACATACCATTTCATAAAATCTTAGAGGATTATGGCCTATATTACCTCATTCTAAAAAATTCCATCTTCCTCAGGAGTTGTCCCTTATTCTCATAGAGGGGAATAATATTGCTTATTTTTCTCAGAAAAAAATCTCCAATATGACCAGTTATTTAATCTCCCCATCCTAATTATGGACATTCCATTCTCTTTTTCATTTTAGTTTGTTAATTCCAGGTTCATAAGGACACATATGTAATATCTTAATCAACCAATAAAAAAATTATTAAAAATGTTGTGGTTTTCTCTTGTTTAACAGGTGTGTGTATGTGTGTGTTTAATATCTTTGTATTGATTTTAGAGAGAGAAGAAGAGAGAGGGATAGAGAGATAGAAACATGGATTGGCTGCCTCCTACACACCCCCTACTGGGGACTGAGCCTACAACCCAGGCATATACCCCAACCAGGAATCAAACCGGAGTTCTCTTGGTTCATGGGTGGACCCTCAACCACTGAGCCACACAGATTGGGCTTTTTAAATTTTTTTACCAGTTTTGATTCTCCCTCCCCCTACCACCCAGTCTATATGCGTATCTCTGGGTGTGTGTGCACATGCTTCTACAATTTGTCTTTATTTGCTTTTTCATTCTGAAAAGATAGATGAGATGAGAATAATAGAAAGGAGCAGGCTTCTCAGGAAAAACATTTCAAAGAATATTTCTTAACTGATAGTGGCTCCCCCTGCTCATTTTTCTGTATGAAGAGCAATATACCTCAAGGGGGACAATTCAATCACATGTGGGAATTTTCAATAAAATGTATTTCCATTAAAGGAGAAATAAGGGACATTTTTGAATTAAAAGTCATTATGTTCAATAAGATTTTTACCTAAAAGAGACAAGTAGTTGCTATTGTTGCTTTTACAGTATAAATTCCTTATTTAAAAAAAAATCTAGGTTTGTAGAGAATTGGGTAAAACTCACAGAGATTTATACAACTCAATAATTTCATATTGAAATATTTATCTGATTACAGTCCATTTCATTCATCCCACCTCTCTTTCACACATTCTTTCTATTTTTATGCACTTTTTCTTTTCTTTTTTTTTCTGAATCTCTTTAGAAAACACAAAATTAAGCAACTGGGACTTGGAAACTTCATATGGTCTTATCACTTTGCCTGCTAATTATGTTCCAGAGCCAGAAAGATCCACAAGCATGCCTAAGTCTTACAAATGCATTTATCAATAAGGGTACGCCTGCTTTTCAGGTGTGTTGCCCAAAGCCTTTAAGATTTCATTAATAATCAACAGCTGGTGCCACCTAGTGTCTGTCCTCTCCATTCATCAGTGGAATCAAATACAAAGCACTTCCTAGTCACAACTGAAACAGTCTGAACTACAAAGAAAAAGCCACGGTTTAGAACCTAGTGAACAAAATAAACTAACAAACAGTATAGAAACAGACTCATAGATACAGAGAACAGGCTGACAGCTGCAGATGGAGGGCGGGTTGTGGGCTGTGTGAAAAAGGTGAAAGGATTAAGAGAAAAAAAAAACAAAAACAAACCTCATAGACACAGACAACAGTATAGTGATTACCAGAGTGACAGGGGAGGGCAGGTAGAAGAGGGTAAGGGAAGGATAAATGGTGACAGAAGGAGACTACACTTTGGGTGGTAAACACACAGTACAATATATGGATGATGTATGATAGAATTGCATACCTGAAACCTATGTAACTTTATTAACCAATGTGACCCCGATCAATTCATTTAAAAAAGTAAAATAAATCCCTTTCATTGTTAAAAACAAACAAACAAACAAACAAAACAAAAACCCATGGCTTGGGGAATCCAGTGGCTGATTTAAATTACACTATCTTCATTGAAAGGAAAAGCCTTCTTTTTAAAGTAACTATGGTAACAGGAGTGTAAGGCTAACAGGAAGCTGAACATTTTTCTCACAGGAGGCAATTCACAAAATGAAAGTCCTACTAAAGATGTAATATAAAAGAGTTTTTCCAGACTTGAATTGTCACTTAAAATGGTTATAAAGTTGAAAAATAAAATTGACACAAGAGAACTGTATTTAAACAATAGTACAGATAAAGACGATTTTTTTTCAACCAATCAAGAAATAACCCAATATCATCTGGATGCAAATTCTCTGTCAGTCTCTGAGCTTCCCAAAGATTAAAGAAGTACTGTAAGAGACTGTACACAAGCACATACAGTACTCAAAAGTATTACTAGGAAATAATTAAGTTGCCTGAACTGCATTAGTTAAAATGTTTGCTGCTGAAACTATACATGTAGAAAACTTTTGTTTCCTGCTGTATGTATGAATTGTATATTCAACTACAGTTATGTATGCCTCAAGGTTAAAAAGTACTCATCAAGATCTGTGACTGTTTTTCAAAACATACATTAGTAATTAATTTGAATGAATCCAAGTAGTATAATCAGCCCATCAGTTTCTAATTAATTCACTGATATTTAAATACATGTTGTCTTCAGTCACTTTCTAAGAGGAATGCGTAATTGAAAAATATAGACTAACATTCAGGGGGAAAAGTTACATAACAGCCAGTAGTGTTCCTTGCCCAGATTGACTTGGATATTGCAATTACTACAGAAAAGGTACAGCACATATGAGCAAAACTGTGTAAACCAAAAGGTCAAATTAGATGTTCATATATGATATTATATTAACTTGGATGATTTAGTTACTGGGGAGATGGGGAAGACAGCTGAAAAGGTTCTGTCTTATATAGATAGTTAACAATCATGCTTTTTATCCTCAGAAAAATCTATTTCTACTTTGACATCTGTTTAAAGCAATCACTTGTTAAAAACAGCTTTGAGTGTTTTATTTTCTTGTTACCCTAGTGGTGATAAAGAATCATTTTAATATGTTTGGTCCAATATATACTCACTGACACATCCCCATGACAGCATATGAAGACAGTATATGGAAAACCAGGCATAATTTCTATAAAAAGCTTAAATTGCTCTCCTTCCCCCCCCCAACTTTACTTTTGGAGCTAAACACAGTCCAGGCTCATGCTTCATTTATTTAAAAGTACTTATAAGTATAATCCATTGATTGTGTGGGAAAGAAATATTGCAAAACAACAAAAGGGTTCTAAGATTGTACGCAGGCAAGAAAGAATGTAAGACAAAAACTCACAAAGGTTCCAAAGTAAGTAAGTATGTAAATAAATAAATAAATGTTCCAATTTTCAATAATTTATCATTTTCTGTCATTTTCATTAACAGCTTTCAAAGCCCTCTCTGAAACAAGCTGATACAGAGAAATTAAGAGCAGTAATCAAGCGAGAAATGATAGACCAGCTGGGTCGACATCAACTTGGCAAAACGTGAATACAGTTCAATAGCTGAAGCAGATGCTAGAGTTGTTGAAAAACCCTGTAGGAGATATTGATGTATTTTCTTCATATAATGCAGAATGACTGAATAAATGTCAAAAGCTAGAAACTGAAGAGGAGAAAAGACTGACAGCCAAACTCCTTATAAAACAGAAACCAAGTGTAACAATTTTCAACCTATTCAAACATTCTATACATTTATTTCTCTCAATGTCTGAATATGCCAATATATCAATCAGTCCTTGTAACTAAACTGCATGTAGCTGAGCTGGGGTAGATTTCCCCATAGATTTTTCTCTCCCCCTGTCATCATCTACCTGGAAAATACTTTATTTTAAAATCTTCTAACACTGATTTCTATCCCAGAAGTGTTTCCCTGAGGTTGGAGGCAAGCACACCCCCCAAAAATCTAACGCAGAAGAAGGACATTTTCAAATCCATTCCGTAAAAGCAACACTGTTTGCAGAGTTTGAAAAGCTCGGCAACAAACCCAAGCTACCAACAGCTGCTTGTCCAAACATATGCTTTGTCATGGTCAGCTTCTAATTGTATTCATAATGATGTAATAGCTTTAATAATCCTACCTTCCATGCCAGCTGTTTTTCCTGTCACTCCATCATGCCAATAAGTTGGCTGCTGTAACAAATCAAGATAGTGCAAAACAGCATCTTTCTCCTGATTCTGTCATCTTCCTGAAAGCATTCTATTACTGCCGACTGCTGGGAACCAGAAAGTCAATAGAATTCCAACAGCTCCCCTTTCGCATGATTCAAGTTAGGTTAGGTGGGCATGCCTAACATGATTCTCTCAGTCATTTATTATGCAGCTGCTACAACGTCGATGTGGTAACCACTCTGACTATCTGATACGTCAGTGGAACAAAACCTACACCTCGGAGCAAACACAGGAGCCAGAGCAGCGTTCTGCATTTAATGAGCATTCTTCCTGCCTAAAAAACAGGGGATCTGCAAATCTCTTTCAGTATCTGCTCGGTCCACTGTACAGAGGCAAAGCCTTTGGATTACATTCTTTTCCTAACTATATCAAAAGAGGAGTTCCTTTGCCACGCATATTATTCACACTGAATTTTTGGCTGCTTTTCACTTATCATCACAGCCTTTTAAGGTTAAAACTGTCTCTTCTGCTTGTACTTTTGAAATACGGATGCTGTGTGCTCAGCTCCACATCTCTGCTTTATGATGAAATATAGCATGCACTTTCTCCAATAGAATTTGCCTCTTGTGATTCTATGGAAAATTTTCTAATAAGAGGATTTTTTCAAGGAGATATTTATTGTGTACATTGGGCATATTTAAAGTCAGAGACTCTGTTTCTCTCAAGAGTAGACTTTTTACTTGATAGTTTGACGTAGGGGGAGTGCTTTCTTTAGAAAGTAAGGAATTAAATTAGTTGACTCTCTTGCACACAACTTATTTACCAAGTAAATAAGTATCATTTTAAGAAAATTCATTTTGTATTTTAAAAATACCATGCACAAATCAGTATTTTTAAAGTTACAATTGCCATCACCAATACAGTATTAATTTATCTTAAACTTCTAAGTATGCCTCTTTCTTGGAGGATTAATAGTTATAGTTTGAAGTGATAAAACAGGAAAATTTAAGGGTTTTGGTGAGGAAAATACTTTAAATGGGGGGGTGATGAAATCTTATATTTGCTTTCAACCGTCTATTACATATTCAGCTTGATATGGAAGCTATCCCCCACCTCCAGAGCAAATAAATAGCTTGTTGAGTAACTTCATTAAATAATTTATCTAGCATATGTGAGAAAAACCGATGTCACTGTTCTGAAATACTTTTTTCCTAAGGGGTGTGTGTGCGTGCGTGTGTGTGTGTACACTTTGGCTATTCCACATCCATTTTAACTTTTTATGTAACAAACACCAATAATTACTAAATATACTAGAAAAAAACATAATAATCACTAAGTTATAGTTTATTACATTTAATTTACAAGTGCTGAAAACACAAGACAAATCGAGGCCCTCTGAACCCACCAGGTTTTCAAATATAATACATACATCATCCATATAACAATGCTGAAAATTCTGTTTTATCAACTATTATTAAAAAAACATTTTGTGGTTATCATATCTATCTTATGGGTTGGGAAAGACATAAATATATACCATGCAGTTTTCTATCTACCTTAGCTTGTGCTTACCTCTCTGGCTGCAACTCTCTCCTCTCCTTCCCTTCACATTTTATCCCAGGCACAAGGAATTTTTTTTCTCTCAGTACTGTGCTCCTTATTGTCTCAGAGATATTGCATGTTCTCTTTCACCATTCCATAAGCCTCCCCTCACTTTTGATTGCCTACCTTCCATCAAATCTTTAGATATCAGCTTGAAACATAATTTGCTATGAGACATTTTTCATTCCCTAGATAAAATTATATTTCCCTGCTATGCAATTTCATAGCACCTTATACCTCCTTTGCTTTCATCATAATGGCAAATACTTAAAGAACAGAAGGTGGTTGGTACTGTTCTCACACATGCAACACTGCAACACAAACCTATATGTATACCTATATATGTAGGTATGTATGTATTGCTACTATATTGATACTTATTTTATCCTCATACTGAACCTATAATGGTGACTATTATTACATGCATTTTACATATGAGGAAACTGAGGATCTGAAAAGTTAAAAACTTGGCTAGAGTCACATTATTTAATTGTTTATATTTTCTGTCATACAATTAGTTCTTGAGACTGGAGATTATGTGTTGTTCATTGCTAGATTTTAAAATTCAGTGAAGTATTTGATAACTGTATTCCATTTCTCATTCATGCAGTAGAATCTGTTTTATGAAATACACTGTCATATGGCAATGAACAAAACAGACACAAATCCAAGATCATGGAATTTATGGGCGAGGACAAGAGCTCTGAACTCAGGTTGAATGGTCCATGGATAGAATTCAGATATCTGTTAAACTGAATGAAAAAAAAAAGACATCTTTCCTTTTATTAACATCTAATGCCTAGACACAGACAACAGTGTGGTAATGGCCAGAGGGAAGGAGGTCGGGGGATGTGTGTGGTGGTGGGCAAAGGGGGCAAAAATGGAGACATCTGTAATAGTGTCAACAATAAAAATAAAGTTAAAAAAAGAATGATAGATTGATTTTCAGGAAAAGAAATCCAAGACAAAAAAAAACAACAACATGTAACAAAATTTTTGCATTCCTGCTCTGGTTCACAGTGCCCTAGCCCCATACAGCCCATGCCAGCTTCCATTGGAGCATGCCTCACTCTGCCTCCATCTCCACTCCCAGAACCTGTGGCCTCCAGTTGCCATTCCCTTTATTTTCCCACCAGCAGAGTGGAACTTCATGGCCATCAGTGATGTCCTACAGGAGCAGCTAAAGATGTAAGAGAAAAATCAATAATAGAAGAAGACAAGAAGATAAACTTGGTCTTCCATCTGAAACTGTAAATATGGTATTCAGTCAAAAACTGTTCAAAAAATTATAAGAAAATATCATGACTTAATAATACATCCAATTAGGGGTTAATATCCAAAATTTATAAAGAATTTATAAAACTCAATGACAAAAACTCAAACAATCCAATTAAAAAATGGGCTAAAGTCCTGAATAGATATTTCTCCAAAAAGGACACACAGATGGTCAATAGACATATGAAAAGATGCTTAATGTCACTAATCACCAGAGAAATGCAAATTAAAACCACAATAAAATATCACCAAAGACCTGTTAGAATGGCTTTCATAAATAAGTCAATAAACAAGTGATGGAGAAGATGTGGAGAAAAGGGAACCCTTCCCTCATACACTGTTGGTGGGAATAAAGACTGGTGCAGCCACTGTGGAAAGCAGTATGGAGTTACATCAAAAAATTAAAAGTGGAACTGTCTTAAGACTCACTTCTGGAAATATATTTGATGAAACCTGAAACACTAACTTAAAAGAGTATATGCAGCCCTATGTTAATTGCACTGCTATTTACAATAGGCAAGATTTAGAAATAGCCCAAGTGCCCATCAATATGAGTGGATAAAAAAAAGCTGGTGTACATTTATACAGTGGAATACTACTCAGCCGTAAAAAAGGAAGGGATTTATTTATTTATTTATTTATTTATTTTTTTTTTATAATTTGCAACAGTATGGATGGAACTGGAGAATATTTGCTAAGTGAAATAAGCCAGTCAGAAAAAGACAAATACCATATGATTGAACTTACATGTGGAATCTAATGAATAAAATAAATTAATAAACAAAATAGAAACAGACTCATAGATACAGAGAACAGACTGACAGCTGTCAGAGGGGAGGCTGCTTAGGGGGCTGTGTGAAGACAGTGGAGGAATTAAGCAAAACAAACAAACAAACAACAACAACAACAACAACAACAAACCTCATAGACACAGACAATAGTATGGTGTTTACCAGAGGGAAAGGGGACTGAGGGGAGGCAGAATAGGTAAAGGGGGATACATGGTGATGAAAGGAGACTTGACTTGAGGTGGTGAACACACAATACAATATGCAGACAATGTATTATAGAATTGTACACCTGAAACCTATATACTTTTCTTAAGCAATTATACCCCAATGAGTTCAGTTTTTTTTTTTTTTTAAAAAAAAAAGAAAGAAAAGCTTGCTCATCAAGATTTAGAAGGTATTTCACTCCGTGGGACATTGTAATGTGCACAGATATTTCTCAGGAAATTCTAAAGAGTCACTTGCCGCTCCCTATTCTCCCCAAAATTCGTAAGTTTATAGTTAAAACCATGGGCGCATATTGAATGATGTGGCAGTAGCAAGGAATTGGTTAAACACTATACTCATATATGGAACATTCTGTGATTCATGTATAAAAGACAAGTAAATTGATGCCCAGTCAGCCTGCTCTGCTCCAGCAGCATTTTCACCTCAGGCATTCAATACAGTTTATGAAGGTGATGTCTTTTCACTGATACTTTTCTTGATAGTTTTTACATAACAAAATCCTTACTTTGTAACTTAAGATAATAAGCTAAATAATAAATGAATTACCTAAAGTAATACATATGTCTATTATCTTTCACTATTTCTATAATAATTTTTGTTGTAGAATTTTTAAATTCTTACTATTATCTCTGTCCCTTTTTTAGTATTTTGTTTTTCAGATTTAAATGTCAGAGAATTTCTTTTATTAGGAACAATGTAGGACCTTGCAATATTGAAAAATAAACCAATGAAACTGGCATGCCATACATACATTTTGATGAACTTCCTATTTTCTTTAGTCCAAGGCTGTGTAAATACAAGTGCCTGGTAGATATTGAGTCTCCCATTATACCTTTGAGTGATCACAGCATTTCATCGTTTTAATTCTATACTATTTCAAGGACTTGTGACTGATGTTTAGTGGGGTATTTGGAAAGTTTTTAATCTGATAATGACCATGTTTATCAACTTAGTATTGCCATGTAAATGACTCAATTCACCAGTGTATTTTAATAATTAAAAATTTTATCTCTCTTTAAAAAAAGTGTTTCATTATTTTCATTTATGTTTGTAGGCTATAAACTGTAGCCTATGACTCTGTCGCAAATACAAATCAAAAGTTTTTCAGCTTGTTTTATAGATGCTGCATATATTTCACAATATATTTTACATTTATTATTACTTTGAAATTATAGTTACTATTAGGTCCACCAGTATATCATGTCATTCATGTATTAATAAGGAAGTATGTATATGTTATTATATCACAGCTTTAAATATTTAGAAAACAGTTATTCAATATAAATCATTTCTGTTGTATTCCTAAATATGTTATTTTGTGCATTCACAAGCATCACCAGTTGTCAAAAGTCTTAAGCTGTTAGGACTTTAAGCTTCACCAGGAATCAAAGGGGTTCATAATAGAACCCCTGGCCTAGAGGATTGGAGAATATACATATTGGTTAATATCACTGTCTTCCACGTCTGACAATTTGGGTTCATATCACAAATCTATGGCTTAATATTGACATGTGTAGGGTAAGTTACTTATTCTCTATTTACTCTTCTGTAAGAGAGAAATAATAATTGCTCTTTTGTGTTCTTGCTGTGAGGATTAAATAAAATAATGGTTATAAAATACTTAGTAGAATGCCTGACATCTGTTAAACTTTCAATGACTATTGGGTATTATTAGTGAAAGGAACAGAGATTAAATTATTATAACAAATAATAACTGAGATAGAAAGGGACTTAGGTTTTAGAAAAGAAACTCACATACACTAGTGATGGAAATGTAAAATGGGAAAATCCATTTTGAAAAACAGTCTGGTAGTTTCTTAAAAGTAAACATATAGTAAGAGTCATCCATCCTTTCTACTCAGAGGGAAATGAAAGTATATGTTTGTCAAAGATCATTGTACATGAATCTTCATAGCAATTATAATAGCCCCAAACTGGAAACAATCATGTATTCATCATTAAATGAATGGATAAATAATCTGTTCTATCCTATCTAATAAAAGGGCAATATGCAAATTAACCATCACTCCATCACAAAGATTGCAGTGCTCCCCACAAGATGGTGACACCCAGTCCTCTCAGCCCCGCTGGAGTCCCCTCGTCCTGGAGGGTGGCCACTGAGAGCTGGCAGTGTGAGTGGCCTGGTGGAATGCTTGCTTCATTGCCCTGGAGACAAGGCAAGCATTCCGCACCCAGCTGCAGGGGGCCTCTGGCCAGGCTGGGCACAGAACGCTTGCGTCGTTGCAGGCCGGGCTGAGGGACCCTCTCCCCGTGCACAAATTACATGCACCAGGCCTCTAGTATCTATATAATAGAATACTGCCTTGCCATGGAAAAGACTAGATTATTGATATATGCAACACTATGAATGAAGTGCAAAATAATTATGCTGATTGAAAGAAGACAAACTAAAAGACTATATACTGTCTGATTTCACCCATACAAAACTAGAAAATGAAAATTAATCTGCAGTGATGGTAAGCAGAATAGTGGTTGCCTAGGGTTATAAAAAAATCATGAGGAAATGTTTGAGATGATAGATATACCCAGTATGGTACTGGTTTCATGGAGGATGGTTGGCTAGATGGATGGATACAGAGATATCAAAACATACCAAGTTATACATTTTTTTAATATATATTTTATTTTTTTTTTTTACAGAGAGGAAGGGATAGGGACAGAGAGCTAGAAACATCGATGAGAGAGAAACACCAATCAGCTGCCTCCTGCACACCCCTCAATGGGGATGTGCCTGCAACCAAGGTGCATGCCCTTGACCGGAATCGAACCTGGGACCCCCCAGTCCACAGACAGATGCTCCATCCACTGAGCCAAACCGGCCAGGGCACCAAGTTATACATTTTTAATATGTACAGTTTATTACATATTAATTATACCTCAATAACACTTTTTAAAATTTCCTTTTTATCAGACTTTAGACATATTAATTAAATTAAAAGTTAAAGTAATACTCTATAACTTCCTTAAAAGAATAGTTAATCTACAAAACTTCATAATAAAAAGTGTGTGCTCTGCCCTAGCCAGTTTGGCTCAGTGGATAGAGTGTCAGCCTGTGGACTGAAGGGTCATGGACTGGATTCTAGTCAAGGGCATATACCTGGGTTGTAGGCTCCATCCCTGGCCCTGGTCAGGGCATGCGGGGGAGGCAACCAATTGATGTATCTCTCTCACATTGATGTTTCTTTGTCTCTCCCCCTCCCTTCCACTCTCTCTAAAAATCAATGGGAAAAAATACTCAAGTGAGGATTAACAACAAAAAAGTATGTTCTAAATAATTCTATCAACTTCATATAATAACTGTGAACATCCCAAGAAAATAATTTTCCCACCATCTGCTACTGATATCTCTTTGTGTTATCTCTGAACATGTTGGAAACTGATTTTTGGTTCAATTCCAGAGAAAAATGTTGTCCTGTCCAACATATACATATTTAAATCTTCACCTGAGGATATGTTTTTATCGATTTTTAGAGAGAGAAGAAGGGGAAGAAAGGGAGAGAGAGATGTGAGAAACATCTATCAGTTGCCTCTTGTATGCACTCCAAATGAGTATCAAACCTGCAACCTAGCCCTGACCAGTTTGGCTAAGTGGCTAGAGCATCGGCCTGTGGACTGAAGAGTCCCAGGTTCGATTCTGGTCAAGGGCAGGTACCTTGGTTGCGGGCACATCCCCAGAAGGGGGTGTGCAGGAGGCAGCTGATGGATGTTTCTAACTCTCTATCCCTCTCCCTTCCTCTCTGTAAAAATTCAATAAAATATATTTAAAAAAAAAACCCTGCAACCTAGGTATGTGCTCTGACTGGGAATCAAACCCACAACCTTTTGGTGTATAGAAAAATGCTCCAACCAACTGAGCCACCATCCAGGGCCAATATATCTAATTTTATTTATTTATTGTGAGCATATAAGCCAGTAAATTATAGAAACTATCAGACTGGTTACAAAATAATCATCTGTATAAAATATAAGGTTTTTATCAATATTAGCTGATCCTATCTAATAAAAGAGTAATATGCAAATCGACCATCACTCCAATACACAAGATGGCCACCCTCATGTGGTCAAAGATGGCCACCCCCATGTGGACACAAATGGCCACCACAAGATGGCCAGCAGGGGAGGACAGTTATGGGCAATCAGGCTGGCAGGGGAGGGCACTTAGGGGTGACCAGGCCAGCAGAGGAGGGCAGTTGGGGGCGACCAGGCCTGCAGGGGAGAACAGTTGGTGGGTACCCAGGCCTGAAGGGGAGGGCAGTTGGGGGGACCAGTCTTCAGGGGAGGGCAGTTGGGGGGAATCAGGCCTGCAGGGGAGGGCAGTTGGGGGGACCAGGCCTGCAGGGGAGTGCAGTTGGGGGCGACCAGGCCAGCAGAGGAGAGCAGTTAGGGGTGACTGGGCCAACAGGGTACAGCAGTTAGGGGCAACAAGGCTGGCATGGGAGGGCAGGTAGGGGTGACCAGGCCAGAGGGGAGCAAAGTTGGGGGCGACCAGGCCTGCAGGGGAGGACAGTTAGGGGTGATCAGGCTGGCAGGGGAGGGCAGTTGGGGGCAATCAGGCAGGCAGGCAGGTGAGCAGTTGGGAGCCAGCAGTCCTGGATTGTGAGAGGGATGTTCACCTGCCCGTTTAGGCCTGATCCTGGTGGGTAGTCAGACATCCCTCGAGGGGTCCCAGATTAGAGAGGATGCAGGCTGGGCTGAGGGACACACACACGCCTGTGCACAAATTTCATGCACCAGGCCCCTAGTTGTCATATTATTCCACATTGCATACACCTTGGAATAAGCTTATTTTCTTAAATAATGATAAAAAAGAACAGGATTGATTTCATAAGTTACCCTCATTTCACAGCAAAGAACATCATATCAAACTTAGTGAACACTGTGACGGGAAGATGACTAAGAGCCAATTGAATTAATGTGACAATAAAACTGAAAATATTAATACACATTCACACATAAAATTTTCTTATTGCTATATTAAAACTTTTGAGGTGGTAAAAAATTTAGCCAGGTCACTAGACATTTAAAAATTACTACCTCATTAAAATTATGGTTGGATCAATGCAAAGTAGAAAATCTTGGCTTTATAATTTGAATCTAATATAGTCCTCTCCCCAGTCTAGATCTAAGGATATTAACATGTTTCTCACACATACCCACAGACACACACATCAGATCATGGCACTGTCTCAGATCTCGCTATTGGCTTCTCAACATCCTTAGAACAAAAGCCCTTGTTACAGCCTGTAAGACACTTAGTAATATGCCCCTGTTACTGCTTTCTCTTCTCTTCTCCCATACTACCTCCTATACCAGCGGTTCTCAACCTGTGGGTCGCGACCCCTTTGGCGATTGAACGACCCTTTCACAGGGGTCGCCTAAGACCATCCTGCATATCAGATATTTACATTATGATTCATAACAGTAGCAACATTACAGTTATGAAGTAGCAATGAAAATAATTTTATAGTTGGGTCACAACATGAGGAACTGTATTTAAAGGGCCAGAAGGTTGAGAACCACTGTCCTATACCTTTTCTTATTTTTTTCTAATTAAACTGACTAGCCTTATTTCTCTTTACACATTCCAAGCTGATTCCCACCTTGGGACATTTTATTTTTATTTTCATTTTAAAATTTTTATTGAGTTTATTTGGTATTTTACAAAGTGGATATATCATGTTACATTTCCATCAGCAATGTATGAGAGATACTTTTTCTCTGCATTCTCTGCCAGCATTTGGTACTCTCATTAAAAAAATTACTTTGCGCTTTTGATAAGTGTGCAGTGATATCTCAGTGAGGTCTTATTCTGCATTCCTCTGATTTTTAGTGATGTTGAACATATTTTAATGTGAGTTTTGTCATCCATATACCCTCTTCAGTGAAATGTCACTTTGTGCCTTTTGCCCATTATTAAATTGGATTTTTTTTTCCTGTGAAGATGTGAGAGTTCTTTATATATTCTAGCTAAGAGTTGTTGATTTTTAAATCAGATATGTGGTTTGCATATATTTTTCCAAGTCTAGAGTTTGTGTTTTCATCTTCATAACTGAATATTTCACAGAGCCAATCTATTTTATATTTGATGAAGTCAAATGTATCAATATTTTAAATTTATGAATCATGCTTTTCATGGCATAATTAAGAACCCTTGAACAAGCCCTATATTCAAAAGACCTTCTCCAATGTTTTATTCCACAAGTTTTATATTTTACATATAATTATGTGCTTCATTTTGAAATGATTGTTTAACAAAGTATCAGAATATGAGGTTTAGTTAGTTTCTTTCTCTTCTCTCCTTTCCTTCTCTCCTTTCTTTCCCCTGCTCCTCCCTTTCTTCCTTCTTTCCTCTTGTCTTATAGATATTTAATGGCTTTAGCATCATTTGTTGTAAAGACCTTCCTATTCTATTGACTCACTATGAATTTCATATAAATTGTCAACTTTATAAGTGTAGAGTTTTTCATAATATTCCCTCATCATCCTATTTTGGCATCTTCAGTGATACTTCTGATGTTGGTAATTTGTGTGTTTTATTATTTATCAATCTTGCAAGAGGTTTGTCTTTTTTATTGATTTATTCATCTTTGAATCACTTTTGTTTCATTGAGTTACTCTATTTTTTTTTTACTGGAAACAGCCTAAGTGCCCATCAGCAGATGAGTGGATTAAAAACCTATGGTACATCTACACAATGGAATACTATGCTGTGGTAAAAAGGAATGAACTCCTATCATTTGCAACAGCATGGAAGGACCTTGAGAGCATTATGCTAAGTGAAATAAGCCATTCAGAGAAAGATAAGTATTACATGATCTCACTCATATGTGGAATCTAATGAACAACATAAACTGATGAACAGAGATAGATCCAGAGACACAGAAGCATCTAACAGTCTCTCAAACCTCAGTGGGAAGGCAGGGGAGGGTGGGCGGGTGGGAGGAGATCAACCAATGAACTTTTATGCATAACCCATGGACACAGAAAATAGGGTGGTGAAGGCCTGGGGTGGGGGGCAGGAGTGGGTTGGGAGAAGTCAAGGGTGGGAAAAGAGGACAAAGGTAATACTTTCAACAATAAAGGTTAAAAACAAATTTTATTTTAATTTTCATTGTTTTCTGCTCTTATTTCTATATTTATTTCCTTGTGCTTGCTTTGGATTTCTATTGCTTTTCCCCCCTAGTTTATTGGTATAAAAATTTAGGCTATTGATTTGAGACTTTACCTCTTTTCGGATGTATCCATTTAATGCTATAAATTTTCTCTCCAGCACAGCTTTAGGTGAATCCTAGAAAAAAATTTGTGTATTATCATTTATACTCAGTTCAAAGTGTTTTTTAAAAATCTCTCTTGAGACTTCCTTCTGATTTTAATATCTAGTTTGATTCTATCGTTGTGAGAGAACACATTGTGTGTGCTTTCAGTTTTTTTAAACCAATTTGTTGAGGGTTTTTTTTTTTTTTTTTTTTTTGTGTGTGTGTGTGTGTGTGTGTGTGTGTGTGTGTGGCGGGGGGGGGGTCAAGATAAAATGTAATCTTGGTATATGTTTTTAATGTACTTAAAAAGATTGTGTAGCACTTTTGGTGCTAGATGGTCACTATAAAGTTCAACCCTTTCCTGGCCTGGGACTATAGCAAAAACTGCAAACGCCACTTCAATGTCCATCGAAGGTGTCTTCCCCTCTCTCCAAGCGACTTGGTAGGAATGGAATGGGTGGGGGTGGAGGGGGTCAATGGGGAAAAAACAAAGTGGGCATATGTAATACTTTCAACAATAAAGATACAATTTTAAAAAGATTATGTAATCTACAGTTGTTTTGTGTTCTATAAACATTAAATAGATACTGTCAGTTAACAGTTGGTGATTTCCTGTCTAGTGGTTCTGTCAATTATTGAAAGAGGTGTTTGAAGTCTGCAATATAACAGTTGATGTGTCTATTACTCTTTCCAGTTCTATCAGTTTTTATTTCAGATATTTTTCAGCTGTGTTGTTTGGTGCATACACATTTAGGATTAATATGCTTCTTGGTCTACTCATCCAGAGGTCAATGGTAGAAAAAGGAGACATATATAATACTATATGTAATACTTTAAACAACAAAGAATCTAAAAAAAAGTATTATATCTATCACTTGTCATTTTATTTGTTCTTAAGTTTATTTTATGTTATTAACTTAGCTATTCCTTTCTTTTAATTAATATAGGCAAGTATATCTTTTAGTATTCTTCTATTTCAACCTACCAATATCATTAGAGTTTGAGTTAATCTAGATAGCATATTGGTGGATCATCTTTATTCTTTTTATCAATATCAGTATTGTAATTGTTTTATTTAGACTACTTACATTTAAGATGAATATTAATGTGTTATAGCTTAAGTTTACCAATTTATTACTTTTGTTTGTTTGTGTTCTCTGAGTCGTCCCTCTATTTCTCTTTCTTTGGGTTGCCTGCATAATTTTTAAGATTTTAACTTTGCTTATTTCAATATTTTTAGCACATTTCTCTGTATAATGTACTTAGTAGCTGCTTTAGATAGTACAATAGATATACATAACTTTTCACAATCTAGTGGTTTTAATCTTTTACTACTTCAAATGAAGCATAGATATTTTACTTCCATTTAGGTTCCTTTACCTTCCACACTGTGAAAATTGTCTTAGCTATTTCTTCTACACCCATTAAGCATCACATCAGGTGGTTACAACTTTTGCTTCAACCATAAAATATGAGTTAAGAAACTAATGATAAGGCTAGTCAATTACATTTATTTTTACCCATTCCAACACTCTTCTTTCCATTCCAAATTTCTAATCCTTTTTTTGTCATTTTCTTTTTGTTTAAACAGCTTTCTTCAGTCATTCTTTAACATTAGGACTGATAACAAATTACATTAGGTTTTCTTCATCTGCGAATGTTTTCATGCCCCTTAACTTCTTAAGGAATTCCTTCCTTGTCATAGGAAATACAGTCCACAATCTCTTTTATTTGAATTCTCACATTTATAATTCTTTGTACCTGTCATATACTTAGTGCTAAATAACTGTTATTTGTAGGACTTAATGTTCTTTCACTGTACACATATAATCATTGCTTTAATCAAGGATTTGATAATCTTTCCTCTACATAAATTGTTTTTTCCTGGTTTGTCCAAATTACATACTAGAATATCCATTCTTCAATTCCCCTGTAAAAAAAAAAAAGGTGTTTATGCATTAATCAAATAGGTATCTGTTGAAGACTCATGATGTACTTTGGAACTTAGAGGATTTGTTTTGAAATAAATAAATAAAAACTTGTGTCTTTTATCATATTACACTGTAGCCAGAAGAATGTAAAGAGTAATAACTTAATCAATAAAAAAAATTAAAAAAGAAACACATGAAACAGTTTATCAGTAATGAATAGCAAAAATAACAGGGACTCCATTCCTCACTTTAAGCTCCTTATATAAGAAATCCGTTTTAAATTTCTACCTGTATATCTTATCATAAATACTATGAGAATACTATTTTAATAAGGAAGCTATTTTATACAATTCAGAGTTCATTTCTTTTTAATAGTATCAAATTTTCCCAAAACCAGTGAGACAAAGAAGATACATGTTCTTTTGAGTCCTCAGATTCATTTAAGACATAAAATATGAAGCTCAAATACCACAGATTCTGGCATCTACTCTTTTGTTCCTTCTATCCAATCATCATTTTATTATCCCATTTCTCTGCCAATCTCCCTCATTCCTCTGAAGTGAATTTTCTAATGGCCTTTCCTCCAATTATTGGAAAAATAAGATTAATAAAATAACTATTACTCTAGATTTATGTAGAATATTGTCAAATCTTATAGAATTTGGTGATTGCCCTTGTGATTCCCCCCAAATTGTGTCCAAAGCTAACTTTATCACTTTCTCCTATTATTTCTATATTTCTTACTAATTGGAAGAGAAAGCAACACTCCCTTTCCATCTGGAATTCCAACTCTGGCCATCCCAGTAATAGCTTTAACATTTGCTCTATCACATTCTGTCCCAATTAACTGGAGCACCAATGGTAACATCATCCTCATTTTATGTGGTCAATGTAATGTCAACTGCTATTCTACATGAGATGATATATCTGGGTCCTAGAGGCTACTTTTCCTCCTATGTATGCACCCTGTCTTATGCTTATTATTTTTTAGAGGCTATCATGTAGTGCTTCCCCTTCCTGGCTCTACTACTAAGAACCAGCAATTTCTCTAGTTCCTAAAACTGGCCCAGTGTCAGTTGAAGTTCTCTGACAGTTCCAGGCTGAAGCCTCTTAAACCTCTTTAATTCCAAATCTAACTGACATCATTCTTTCACTTAGTTCTTGTCTCTGTGCCCTCCAATGTAAAAGCTAACCTACCCAATTATTTCCACTAACATGGGGAGATTCTTGATCGACAGATAACATCACTCCCTGGTAACATCAGCCAATGTACTTATAGCTGTTCTTTAAGAGACGAAATAATTACCCTTCTTTTCTAAAAACTATGACATGATTCCAATGTTGGAAACTCAAATTCTGTAATAAGTGATAATGTCATTATAGGCTAGCTATTAGTTACAAATGGGTCTTTTAAGTATCTCTCAAATCATGCAATGCATATAACACCAATTCTGTCAACATCTTGGGTTGCTCTGCCTAAAAAAATGGCAATTCATTTTGACTAACAATCCTTTTCAAGCTTGAAATCTCTGAAGAAATTATCTAAAATTCCCTTGTAAACGTTCAATTGCTTTATGTCTCAAGTGTTGCCTTATTCATAAAAATCTGAATAAAAATGCCATAATAATCACATTTATTCTTTGCAAATGCTTAACAGAATTTTACTGATCATCACACTTTTCATAATACACAATGGCAACATATTAATCTATCCTAGGTTCACAGTGAGCACTCTGATATTGCTTGAGTTGAACCTGTGTATTTAAATGTTATCTTGGAACAAGCAGCAGCTGGGAACCACAATCATATATATCACATAGATGAAATCAATAGACTCTTTCCTAATTTTCCAATATTTCAAAGAAGCTCCAAATACTAACCTGAAAAGACATGTATATATGTTGGTAGAAGCAAACTTCCAGTTCTTTCAGATGTTCTTGTAATTGTAAAGAGCTCTTTTATGATAGATAATGGCAAATCTGGCCAAAGAAATAACCTCAAAGAAAGGAGCAAATCTACCACTAGCCATGAGCACTGTGCACTTAACAGCTACCTTACCTTTCATTTAACAGATATAATTTATAAATGACAAAAATTGCCCTTATCTTCAGATCACGGATAAAAATTACAGTCATTATAAACGCATCATATAACTTTGACCAAGAGGGAATTCCTCTTGTGCATATTTTCAGGAGATGTCGCAATTTTAAACTCTATTATTTCTGGTTTTGGTGCTAAATAAAATGATCAGATACCCAAAACCATTTTTTTTTGCAACCCACAGCCATTAGTTTATTGTAACAGGGTTTACAATTGTGCCCTGGGTCATTTAACTGCAGACAACTTACTTTTTGGATTCACTGCTGCTTCTCTTTGTCCCTTTCCTATTTCTTTGGAGCTGAGTTGCTAATGATTCATGAAAAGAAAAAGAGTAAAAATTCACAGGAAAATAAGTTAATGCAATAAAAATTTGTGTTTTGTTCCAAATGCTCAAATTGATAGATTGCACATATATGATTTCTGAAATGTAAAGCAGCATCTCATAAATGAAAGATATTTTTAATCCCTTTCACAAATGATGGCTTTTTCCATCCTCTTTTTGTTTTTAAAAAATCAAAAGATGACATATTTTGCAGAATAAAAGACAGCAGCCAAACCTAAAATGAAATATAGAAAAAAATAGCACAGAAAGCAAAAATGAACAAATAAAACAAAAACTCATAGCACAGACAACAGTATGGTGGTTACATGAGGGAAGGGGGTGGGAGGTAGTAAAGAGTAAAGGGGCTCAAATATATGGTGACAGATGTTTAAGGGGAGAGGCTTTGGGGGGCTGGCTGAAAAAGGTGAAGGGATTAAGCAAAATGAAAAAAACCTCATAGATACAGATAATATGGTGATTATCAAAGGGATAGTGGGATGGGGGAGGTAGATGAAGGTAAAGGGGGGGTAAATGGTGATGGAAAGAGACTCAACTTGGGGTAGTGAACACACAATACAACATACAGATGATGTATTATAGAACTGTACACTTGCAACCTATATAATTTATTAACCAACATAACCCCAATAAATTTAATAAAAATTAAAGAAAATAAATAAAGTAAAATAAATGTTTGTATGGACTATGTCACTTCGTTAAAATAAAACCTAGTTCAAAGGATCACCTTTCATTTTGCTTTCTAATTATGCTACACATTTGAATTAATAAGATTTCTCACTAATGGAATATTATGGACATTATTCCCTAGCAAAAGTAAAAGTGTTACTTCTATGAAAAGCAGAGGATTTGTTTTTCATAACTCTGATGTGTGTGACAAATCAGAATTTGTTTTTCATTTCAAAAATCGGGGTCTAGATAGTCAGCTTCAATAGCTTTATTGTAGGAAACACAGAATATCCACTTCTTATTGTAGTTTTGCAAAGATGGGCACAGTGATGGCCCAATAACCTCATGCATGGCTCAGCTATCCACATGCGTAGATGGATCCATCTAGGCATTCAGTAATGGATCTCTATGCCAACAATTAACTCTCTGAACACTGAATCAAAAAATGTTACAAAAAATGAGGGACTGAGCCTTTAGATCATTTTGTTACATAAAGATAGAATCAGAGGATATTAAAAAATGAAGGAACTGACCTTTCAGATCATCTCTTTCAACCCTTTTTATTTATGGAGGAGAAAACTAAGGCCTCTAAAGAAAATGACAGCACAAGTAGAGTTAAGAACTACTATGCTGAGACAAAAACTCTGAATTCTTCTTATCATTTAGGAGCTCCTAAAGGTCATGATTCTTTAACAACCAAGGATGTTAACAACTCTAATGGCTCTGGGTTTCTGTACTGTCTTACTGTATACCTTTGCAAGTTTCCCCTGTGAAAATAAACTCTCCTCAAATTGTACTATTTTGAGTGTGCTGTTTGTTTTCTATTATGACCCTAACTTAGTCATAATACACACTTTCTTACCTTCAATTTTTCATCTTTCAAAGAGGTGATAACAATATAGACCTCATAGAAATGAAGTGCAAATTTAATGAGATAATGTGTGCCAATCATTTAAACTGCCCAATATGGAATAAACACTCAATTAATACTCAATTAATGTTAATCATCACTAAGTTTATGTGATGTTTTATTCTTCCTCCATAAGTAACAGTATATAGGGAATTTTTAATAAATAGTATGTTTAGGGGATACAATATTGTGGAAATCTTTGTGGTTGTTTGAGAAAATTGCATTATTGTGTATTCAGCAATTTGGGTTGATAATTAGATATAGAAGTTCTAATTTTAATGTATCCCCATCTCCTACACCCAAACCTTCCCCAAATGAAAGCTATTAACTAGTCATCTAAAAATCTCATTATATTATCATTTTCTATCTTGTATTATAAATGAGGTCTAACTTAAGAAAAAGTCCATATCTCACATTCAATAAATATTTTCAGAAAGAATAAATACTTTAGCACAACAGGCACCATGGGATTCTGAAGCTAACCAGTAACTGGGTCACTTTTCACCATGTAATTGATATATTCATGGGGAACTGAAATATTTTCACTAGAATGTCAAATAAACTATCTTTTGTGTCATTTAGAGGTTTGAAATAACTCCCAGTCAGAGGAGACTGGCATGAAAATCATATGATTGGATTAATTTAGCTTATATCAGCATTTCTGGCAGACTTTGCTTACTTGACATATGATATAGTGTCTTGGGAAACAGTCATGGCAGTGCTTATATAACTTCGAGAGTATGTAGTTGTTACTCATTTCCTCATTTTCTTAAGCATTAGTTATTTTTTCTCTCTGCCTAATTAGGAGATAATTGTTAATTCAGAGAACTTCTTTTGAAAATTTTTTCACAGATTATGCTCCTTGCCAAGGCTGCATGAAGTAGTTGTAAAAATTTAACAACTTAATTTTAATTCCTTAATCTTATGGAAAAACAGAAAAGCCTAAGCGACCCTTACGGCAGAACTACCAGAATAACCGATTGCTATGATGTGCACTGACCACCAGGGGGCAGACCCTCAATGCAGGAGCTTCCCCCTGGTGGTCAGTGCGCTCCCATAGCTAACCATCCCTGGACAACCAACCTTCCACGGTCCCTCCCAACCAGCCAGCAGGCCCCGAGCCCGATTGAGGCTGGGCCCTGGGCTGGGATGGGGAGCCAGGGGTGGGTGGCAGCAGACGTTGCTCCTTTCCAGAGGGGCTGAGGGCTGGCTCCCTCCTCAGGGCCAGTGGCCAACTTCCCGTGCCCTGTTCCTCCCCTCAGCTGGCAGGACCCAATCAGCTCACTGCCTGCCCACCATAGTGGCGGCGTGGTGGTGAGGGAAGGAGTGGCGGGGGAGGGGAGGTGGAAACCACATGGTGGTGGCATCAGGCTTCCGTTCCTTCCATACCTGGCCCAGGGACTGTCACCTCCTCTCCCGATCCTTCCAGGTCCTTTGGGCTCCAATCGGCCCAGCCTTGATCATCGGCCAGGCCTAGGGACCCCACCCATACACAATTTTCATGTACTAGGTCTCTAGTATAGAAGAAGTGAATAGGAAGTTGTCTGGTAAATACATCAAAATGGTTAAGAAGCAACAACATTAGCAAAGGCATATATGTTTTTGAATGTATAAAAGTTTAAGCAGGTTTTGGGATAAGATGAGATTGGAAAAGTAACTGGGGAAATAGCATTAATGATATAAACGCCAGGCTAATGACTTTGGACTTTAATCTACATGTCCTGTTTATGGTATGCCAAGGTGAACTTAAAATCACAATGCAGAGAACATGGCATGTCTTCCTCAAACTTTCATTATACTACAAGTTATATAAAAATCAGCAACAGACCCACTGTGAGATGTAACATAATATTCATATGACTTATAAGGGAAAAAATGAGACATAAACTTTTGACTGCTGGTAACAACTTCAGCAACCAAATGTACTCACCTTCATAATTAGGGCATTTAAGGAATGGTTCTTTGCTCACTTATTGACAGGGATTCATTGAAAATTTTAGCCAAGCAATGCCATGTTCATGGTGCCTAGCAAGACTGCAGTTGAGGAACATAAACAGGTCAGCTTCTTAGCAACTATTCTTAGGACAAATTTAGATTTTGAAATATTTATTTTCCACATTAGAAATTACTTGCTTATAGTCGCACTCCAGATATATATGATTCTCTCAGGAAAATAACACACAAAAATAGATACATCTATATTTTAGAAGTGGTACCTGGTCGCATTTTTGGCACTCAGATGTCTGCCAGGGAATAATGGGCCAGGTCAACAGCTCATGATTACATTTCTGGAAAGGAAATCTGTATTCTGGACTTTGAATGAGAAGATACTCTTCTACCTAATAAGGGATGTTTAAGTTAACGCAAAGGCAGTGATCGATAGGTAGATAATAAAACAACCAAATAAATTAAAATTTTAATAAAATAAAGGTTTTTCAGTGAATCAGTTCCTTAAAGTTGCCATAAATTAAAGCATCACTTGTCTGATAATGATAGGGAATTTTTAGCATGGTGAATCTAATGCATGCAGGTGTCTTTCGAATGGCTTGATTTCTTCAGGCATCCAGGAGGTGACAAGGAGAAGGTACAAGATCAACCTGTAACAGCCAACCTCTCCAGATATCTAAGTAATGTCAAGAAATCCGGGCATGTATCTTTCATCCTGCTTTACTGTAATTCAAAATGCCATGTAATCATTCAAGGGCTAGATAAGCTTGTCTTCAGAAGACACTGGGAAGTACCCCTGAAAGGGTTTTCATATATATTCAGATACAGATTTGTTTTAATCATCACTATATTGATTTATCTTTCACTATTTTGCTATAAAGTTAGAATAAATAAGTACTGGTTGAAAAAATGGGATTTTCCAATCAAAATCAGTATTTGTCACATTAGTAGAGCTAATAAATATAATAAATACTTAAATAACACCAGCATTTTGACTTTTGAAGATAATGTAATTATTTTACTGGTATTTCATAGGAATATTGTTTGCATGAAATAAGTGTATGTTTGTAGTTATAAAGAAGTGATCTAGCTGGGCTGGATAGAGCATCAGCCTGAGGACTTAAGGGTCCTGAGTTTGATTCCAGTCAAGGGCACAAGCCCGGGTTGTAGGCTCAGTCCCCAGTAGGGGATGTGCAGGAGGCAGTCGATCAATGATTCTGTCTCATCATTGATGTTTCTATCTCTCTCTCTTTCTCCCTTCCTCTCTGAAATAAATAAAAATATATTTTAAAAAAAGAAGTGATCTATGTTTGTAGCAAAATAAAGTTTGCTATAAACTTTAATGGTGTATATGCACATACATAGGATAGAATACATTTTGCAAGTCGCCCATTGTGGGTTTTTTCCCCCTGATTTCTTTGCTCTAAACATATTCTTCCTTTACTCAATGAACTAGTGTAATTCATCAAATCAAAGTTGGCTTCTGAGCTAAAAAAAAAAAAAAAAAAAAAGTATTTTTAAATGCAGAGCAGAGAAAAATCTTGTGAACCAAGTCATTTTATTTTCAAGATAAGTCTTACAGAAACTGGGTAGAAAATGTGTACACTAAATGATAGATTTGAAAGAGATAAAAGATGATTCAAATTACCTTATCCTTACAGATTAGATCGAGGTTGTTGGAGCTGAGCAAAGTGTTCCTGAGTGTGTGTGTTGGGGGGTCGGGTGGGGAGGCGGGCTGGTGTCATTTCAACCTAGAAAGATGAAAATATCAGACAAGTTTGGAGTGATCCAAGAACAGAGAATTGTGATTCATTCTCTGAGTGAAGTCCAAGGAAGAAGCAGGTTTACAGGGAAATTTTTCATTCTTGTGTGGCATGATATTTGTGGGGCATAATGATGTTAGGGCACATATAAAGAAATAGTGCTTGAGAGCAAAGAACATCTCTGGCCACAGAGAGCATCCCTAAATTTCTTGTGCCATCTCAGAGGGGTGAAGAAATAGCTAAGAAGTGAAGATACATTTTTCCCATCAACAAAGTGCTATTATAGTAAGGTCCCTAGCACTCCCCATCCTGCCCCCACCAATCCATAATGCATTGCCAACCCTGGGGAGAAGGGAGGAGGGAGAAATCACTAAACTGGTTGAGTAGAAACCTGAAATGCCTGAGGGGGAATAAAACCCAAAATAAAGAAAAAGAATTATTGCACATCACATGGAAGTAACTAGGTAAAATTTTCTGTCAGGTAGAAGGAAAGGACCTTGAGAAAGATTATTGTATGATAGAAATAATTTTTAGCATATCTGAGTTTGTTGCTTTAGCAAATTTTGCTACACAAACACAGTCCCTGAATTATGATTTGACTTACAATTTTTTGACTTTATGATGGTGCAAAACAATAGGCATAATTAATTACAATATTTTATTCAACATTTTATTATAAAATAGGCTTAGTGTTACATAATTTTGCCCAACTGTAGGTTAATGTAAGTGTTCTGAGCACATTTTTTTCAATAATATTTTCTTTATTATTAATAATATATTATTATCATGATGAATTGACTCCCATTTTGCACCAATTATTCTATGCACATAGTTTTATTTAATCCTCCCAACAACCATGCAAATGCTTGTTGTGTACCAGGCTAAGCACTTTTCATGGTGTGTACGCTAGGAAGCGCATAGTGTGCATGCAGGAAAGAGGGGGCGCATTCACATTTGAGGAACATTAATAAAACATTATTCACCAAGCTGAAGGTAAGTCTGAAGTAACCAGGAGAAGGAATGGGTCCCCAGAACCTAGTGAGAACTGTCTAAGAGAGTCAGCTGGGAGGAGCTGTGACCTTCCCTAGAGGCCACCCAGAAGGGCGGAGCTGGAGAAATAATCATCCTGACCTCATGCTCCTCTTGCCCTCATGTCTCCCACTGACTCAAGAACAATCAGAGGATGAGGGAGTCCATCGATGTCCCTGTTGGTCAGCTTCCAGGCACGGAACGGGAAGGAGGACTCAAGAACAAGTACACATATGACTAATTACATATTTTTTGCACCAGCCCTAGGGATGTGCTCCACTATTATCCCATTTTCACATAAGAAAACCAGAGTGAGAAAGGTTAAATCACTTGCTGACAGATGGCATGGGGTGAGGATGGGGTCTAGGTCTACACCAAGCATGTCAAACTCAAAGTCTAACACAGACCAAATAAATGAGTCATGCGGCCGGCGGGCCGCGAGTTTGACATCCTTGGTCTACACAGTCCTGATCATGAGCCATGTAGCTCAACGCAAATGAGATGCTCATGCCTCTCTCATAGTGAAGAGACTAAGTCCAGATAAATCAGGCAGAAAGCTGGACCAAGATCCAAAGAGAGAGCTAGGGTTCCTCAGTTCTGCCCGGCTTCCAATGCCTGGCTTCCAATGCCATGTTTCTCCAGGACGCCCCCATGTGAGCACCTCACAGCGATTCACAGGAGGCAAACACGAGGGATTTTTCCTCATAATAACGAAGTGGAGAAGTGAGGACACCAATAGTACTAACTGAAGTGCTCCACTGGCTGTCACCTGAAGGGAGGAAGCAGTCATCCTTAGAAATGTAGTCTTCACAGTGACATGGAAAATGCTCAGAGGAGGCCAGTGCTTGAAGACCAGCATTTTGCAAACTCCCAGAGATCACTATATATGTCCTGAGGGTTTGCGTGGTTTGGAGATTTTGGGGGTATCTGCACTCATTGATTTTTAAAGGCCATAATATAATTAGGTAAAGTTAATAAAAAAAGAATAGCCTGAGTCTTGGGGTCCAACCCCAGCAGGTCCAGGGGTCCCCAAAGGTGTGGACAGAGTCGGCGAAGAAGGAATGACACGGAGGCAGCGTTCAGTTGATCAGCAGCCTAGCCAGGATCTCTAGCCAGGATCTCCAGGCAGGTTCTATCCAGTTTCTCCAGCCATGTTCTCTCGCTAGGTTCTCCAGTCAGGTTCTGTGTAGGTTCTCTTGCCATGTTCCGTCGCTAGGTTCTCCAGCCAGGTTCTGTAGCCAGGTTCTATCTAGGTTCTCTTGCCATGTTCTCTTGCTAGGTTCTCCAGCCAGGTTCTGTCGCCAGGTTCTCCTGCCATGTTCTGTCGCTAGGTTCTCCAGCCAGGTTCTGTCTCTAGGTTCTAGCCAGGTTCTGTCCAGGTTCTCCTGCCATGTTCTGTCTAGGTTCTCCAGCCAAGTTCTGTAGCCAGGTTCTGTCCAGGTTCTCCTGACATGTTCTGTCTAGGTTCTCCAGCCAAGTTCTGTAGCCAGGTTCTGTCCAGGTTCTCCTGACATGTTCTGTCTAGGTTCTCCAGCCAAGTTCTGTAGCCAGGTTCTGTCCAGGACCTTTTGCCATGTTCTCTCGCTAGGTTCTGTCTCTAGGTTCTCTCTGAGAACATTTAAGGTAAGCTAGACTAAGCTATGATTTTTGGTAGGTTAGGTGATTAAATGTATTTTTGATGTATGATATATTCAGATTATTATGGATTTATAGAACGTAACCCCATTGTAAGTCAAGGAGAATCTTTATACAGATAGAGACTTAAAGATACACAATGGGTATTCCAATATTCCCTTTGCTCTTGCAATTGCCTAAGCTATGCCTCTTTATAAAAATTTTCTTGCTTGACTCTATCAACACTCTCATCCACCACTGCTCAGGAGCATCTACTTCAAGCTTACCATAATAACATGGTGAAATTAATTTACACCAATTCATGATAAGGCTAAATCTGAAGTCAAAGATAAAGAGAATGGTGGCATTCAAAACAGTGGGTCTATGTACTTTGGATGTCCAAATGGAAATGTATATAACTCATGTTGTGGTTTATAGTATTGTTATTTGCCATGCCCATCCCCTCACTGAAATTAGATAAAGGAAGAATCATGCTGCCTTCAAAATTGCTAATGGCCCTCACCCAATACAAAACAAGGAGTTATTGCTTGGTAAATTTGAATTAGAATCATGTATGTTGAATATGTATAATATTATATGAGGACTTGTCAAATACATGGTTATTTTCCTTGATTAAAAAAATACACCCACTATCTTAAAATCATTCCCCAGATACAGCTGAGTGATTAGAATATATGCATATCTGAGGTGTGATCTTCTTATCCTATATAATAAAAGCCCAGCAATCTAATGGTGGAATGACCAGAACGACCAGTCGACCAGTCGCTATGATGCACACTGACCACCAGTGGGCAGATGCTCAATGTAGGAGCTGACCCATGGTGGTCAGTGTGCTCCCACAGTGGGAGCACTGCTTGTCTGACCAGGATGAGTGGCTGCTCCCACTGCAAACCCTGGGCCAAAGGCAGGAACCTGGGCTGCGATTGTTGCCTCCTCCCCCCAGGCTCCTTCTACTCACTTGCTGCTGCCTCCTCCAGATGCCTGCAGGCTGCACAGTGCCACTGCCAGGCTTGCAGAGCTGACCCCGGAGGCTGGGAGGCGGGTTTGGGCTGCCACGGGACTGAAGCCTACTCCACCATCGCTCAGTGCTATTGTCCCTGGGCCTGACACTGACCAGGTCCCCTGGAGAGGCTAGTGCTCTGGCTCCACAGAAGATTCTGGACCAGGGAGCAGCTGCTCAGAGGGCAGGGCTATAGCCGCTCAGCTGACCAGGATGAGCAGTGCTCCCTCAGCGGGCCAATTCCCGCAGGCCATGCCCCGCACCAGTACAAGATCCTGTGCATTGGGCCGCAAGTCTTTACAAAAATATTAATAAGGATAATAAGAATACCTGCTTAAATATATATTTTTTGAGGATTAAAGGAGATAAAATTAGACAAATCAGCTCAAAACCTTAGCTCTCTATCCATGGACATATCTCTTTCATGTTCAGAAATGTCTAATCTATTTATATTTTTAATGAAATTGGATATATAAATAGGATGAAATAGGAGAATTAAAGGCCTGTATAGTCTCAATACCTTGTGAGAAACTAGCTATGGGCTATGACACTAGTGATTAAAACAAATCATTGATTTCAGAGAGAGAAAGAGAGAGGGAGAGATAGAAACATCAATGATGAGAGAGAATCATGGTTCAGCTGCCTCCTGCACAGCCCCTACTGGGGACTGAGCCTGCAACCAAGGCATGTGCCCTGATGGGGAATAGAATCATGACCTCCTGGTTCATGGGCCGATGCTCAACTATTGAGCCATACACACTGGGCTATGACACCAGTGATTTTGATAATGTAAATTATTATGTGAGAATAGGTAGACTGTTAAAATATATTCAAGAAGAAAAAATTAAGAAAATATCATGATTATTCAGAGGATCTGCAAAAGGATAAGAAGAAATAGATTAAAAAAAAAGCTCTGAGCCTTTCAAGGCATGTATTTATATTGATTTTTCTCTCAAATAAATAAAATACCATCATATTATTGGATTTATTATGATTAGAGATCAATCCTTGTTTTGATTTTGTGAAACACTGTGGGATTGACCTGGTTCCTTTCTGTACATTCCAGGCACAGAGTCCTGGGAGTGGTGGGCCATTGCTTTGGGATATCATTTCAAAATTTCTACAGAACTTAGGGAATTGTTGAATGAATTATTAGTAAAAGCTGTGAACACAAAGGTATTTCATGAAGAAACATAATCCTGCATTCATGAGTTGTTTGTGTGGGGTATGTGTATGTTCATGTGTGTATCTGTACACTTTGTTAGTCAAGAAGCATTCAGTTGATAATTATTGTGGCAATTAGCTTTGCTATGCACCTTTGAATATATACTACTTAAATTGAAAACTGTATCCAGTGTCTCAAGTTAATGTATGAAGCCATGTAGTACAATAATTTCAGATAGAGTTGGGCTATATAAGGATACTATTTATTCTTAAAAATAATATATTTTTATTGATTTCAGAGAGGAAGGGAGAGGGATAGAGAGAGATAGAAATATCAGTGATGAGAGAGAATCATTGATTGGCAGCTTCCTGCACACCCCCTACTAGGGAATCAAGCCCGCAACCTGGGTATGTGCCCTTGATGGAATCAAACCAGGGACCCTTCAGTCCACAGGCTGATGCTCTACCCACAGAGCAAAACCTTCTAGGGTACATTTATAGCATTTAGATCCCCCAATATCTGCTACATCCTCTTTTCCTGTGCCCATTCATCCAGTTGTCATAGGCGCATAGCAATTGTTCTCTTATTTTCTAAAATTCATGGGAATAATTCAAGATTCAATAACTCAAAATTTCTTGACACAACTTCCTTTTTTTCTAAAGCTTATCAAAAATAAGAACAACACTTTCAAGTTGATATTTAGAAATCATAATTATTTAAAAAATATTTAATAATTCAAATATCATAAGGTTGTGATGAATAAACTTGATACATGCTAGAGCTAGAAAAACACAATAACTCTTAGATACCTTCAGAAATAAGACTCTCTAACTCCATATAGCCGAAAACACCTAGTTATTGAAGTTATATAATTAGAAAGTATTTTATTCATTTGATGCAATCTGAAGATACTAAATTTAAGATTTATAAAGCTATAATATATAATATATTTGGTAGTAACAGCTATGAGGAATAATGCATATTTGTCATTAACAGACACCAGAATGGACATTGAGAAGGTAGAGAATCTTGTGGTTCAAAGTAGAGGAGCATATTGATCAGTGGGTCTTTATTTTCCTCCCGAAGGAATAGTGTTCTTCTCTCCTAAATAAATGTAAGTCATATATCCCCTCCCAATTTGCATGGTTTTATATCAATTAACTGACTGAAGGAAGGGAAAATATAGGAAAATGTGGAAAGAGAAACAGCCATGTCAACTAATTAATTATCATATTCAGTTATCATATAGAGGTCACAGCAGCTAAAACAAAAAGTACTTTACCTTAACAATTTTCTGCATCAAATTGGGTTCTGCTCAGTGGTCGTCAAACTCATTAGTCAACAGAGCCAAATATCAACAATACAACAATTGAAACTTCTTCTGAGAGCCAAATTTTTTAAACTTAAACTATATAGGTAGGTACATGGTTATTAACTTAATTAGGGTACTCCTAAGGCTTAGGAAGAGCCACACTCAAGGGGCCAAAGAGCTGCATGTGGCTCGTGAGCCGCAGTTTGCCGACCACAGTGCTATATCCATGAAACTTTTAAAAAATGAATCATCTGAGAAATATGAGAGATATGCATATTATATGCAAAACAAGACAAAAAGTTGTGAAAATAAAAGGAAATCAGAGTGATTTTTTAAAATATATTTTATTGATTTTTTACAGAGAGGAAGGGAGAGGGATAGAGAGCCAGAAACATCGATGAGAGAGAAACATGGATCAGCTGCCTCCTGCACACACCCTACTGGGGATGTGCCCGCAACCAAGGTACATGCCCTTGACCGGAATCGAACCCAGGACCCTTCAGTCCGCAGGCCAACGCTCTATCCACTGAACCAAACTGGTTAGGGCCAGAGTGATGTTTTGAGTGGATTTGAAGGTATCTCCCCATATAGGTTTGGTAAATCCCAAAGTATTCTCCCAATATGTCCTCCATCCTCATTCCCCACACCATCCAGATAATCTGCAATGCATATACCAAATTTGTACTGTCTATACTAGAGAGCAACTATATTATGGCTACACAGCCACTTGTGAGATGACCCAGGAACTTAAGTTCCAAACAACTGATTTAGAGTTGGAAACTACATGTATTCTGGCTCAAGAAGGAATCCCACATGTAACTGTGAGGGAGGGAAACATGACTGCTAGGCACGCTGACAGCCAAGTTGGCCTAGCAATCACCAGTATGGCACATGTTGCATCTAGTGTCTTTGTAACTGTATTGTGTTCCTTTAAATATGAGAATACAAAATTCAGGCACTGGGATCATGAGAAAAAGAACACAGGAAAATAAGGACCTACAAGTCACCCCTTCCCTAAGTTATAGAGTTATTTGCATTAAAATGATTTCACAAATAGGGGTAGCACCATCACCAAGTTACGTAATATAGCTAAATGGCACAAAATTATTTTAAGCACATATCTATTGGAAAGTATTAAAATATGGATATCATGTGTGATAGAGCTCTACACTAGGTATAACAAAGTTCTCTTGCCAAAACAGTGAAAGCAATCAAGGATAAACATGCCCAAACATAAGTATTCTTTAAAGAGATAACCTCTTACTTTAGCCTCTGTACTTGAATAATTTATGACGGATCTTAAGATGGCTCTTGTCCAAAGTATACATTTTTACACAATGATAACTTAATCACAGGAAAATAACATATTAGCTTTTATTATAACCCAGAATTTATGAGTGGAAGTTATTCTTTTCATATTTATGATATTCGGTTAAGCCTCTGAATTTGAGGGTTTTCTCACCATGTACAGAGTAATGGGACTGTAATGAGCTTTAGTTCTAATTTGGGAAATCCTGTTTTTTGTTTCTTTTTTTGTCCTGGGCATCTCCTGCAAAAAGTTGTGCCAAGATCGAAGTCATTTTGGATGAAACATTTACAATTGGAGAAAGATCAAAGTCAACACCTTGAATGGAGCCCAAAATCTGATTGGTAACTGATCTGGATATAATTCACAGGTGTTACATGCTCCATGCTTTTGGACCTTCCATCTGTTCTGCATCATTCTGATTTCGAATAGTTAGCACTTCTGTCAGTTCATGCTAATCCAATATTCCAAATTGGACACTGGGATCAGAAGAACAAACTATCTGGCTTAAATGTAAAAGACCAACATATCTTGGTAATATATGACTAAGTGGCTATATGTGCATGGCAATAACAGAAGTGGTCTTAGCCTTTTGATTTTTTTACAATGAAAAATTCAGGTTATCATACATGCAACATTAATTTTTCAATCATGGTCTCACAGCGCCCTGCACTTGGATATACTCTGTGTCTACCAAAAGGTAATTTATACTAATTGTGTTTAAACCCATGCTTATTCCAAACATCATGGTACAGAAAATAAAGGTAAAAAATACATTATCATTATTTTTAAAGGGTTGGGGACTAGTACAGTACTAGAATTTAGAAAAAGGTACCATATATGTTCATATCTTGTATATACAAGATAAAAGGTAAATGCTAATGTAGAGTATCAGACAAAGTCATGGTGATTCAAAGGAAAGAAATACTATGCTCATCACATCAGAGCAAAGTGAGATGAAGACAGATTTTGTGTAAGAGGTTGCATGTAGCAGAGTCTTGAATGAGCAATGATAATTTTAAAGAGGTGATAATTCTGTAGTGATAACTTTGAAAATGACAAGCTACTCTGAAGGAAGAACATATATACACATGAAATGATAAAAAGTGTCTGCACAGCAAAAGAAACCATCTACAAAACAAGAGAGCCCACGGCATGGGAGAACATATTTGCCAATGTTATCTCCAATAAGGGTTTAATCTCCAACATTTACAGGGAACTCATATAACTTAACAAAAGGAATATAAACAACCCAATCAAAAAATGGGAAAATCACCTAAATAGACACTTTTTGAAAGAGGACGTTCAGAAAGCCAAGAGACATATGCAAACATGCTCAAAGTCACTAATCATCTGAGAGATGCAAATTGAAACAACAATGAGGAACCCCCTCACACCTGTCAGAATGGCTATTGTCAACAAATCAACAAACGACAAGTGCTGGAGAAGATGCAGAGAAAAAGGAACCCTCCTTCACTGCTGGTGGGAATGTAGATTGGTGCAGCTACTGTGGAAAACGGTATGGCGCTTCCTTAAAAAATTAAAAATGGAACTTCAATTTGACCCAGTAATCCCACTTCTAGGAATATATCCCAAGAAAACAGAAACACCAATCAGAAAGGATATATGCACCCCTATGTTCATAGCAGCACAATTTACAATAGCTAAAATGTGTAAATAGCATAAATGCCCATCAGCAGATGAGTGTATTAGAAAACTGTGGTACATCTACATGATGGAATACTATGTTGCTGTAAAAAAGAAGGAATTCTTACCATTTGCAACAGCATGGATGGAACTGGAAAGCATTATGCTAAGTGAAATAAGCCAGTCAATGAAAGAAAAATACCACATGATGTCACTCATTTATGGATAATTAAGACCATTATAAACTGATGAACAAAAATAGATACAGAGGCAGAGCAACATTGAAAAGACTGTCAAAATATAGCGGGAAGGCCGGGGAAGGTTGGGGGGGTGGTAAGAGATCAACCGAAGGACTTGTATGCATGCATATAAGCATAACCAATGGACACAAGACTCGGGGGGGGGGGTATGGGAGGCCAGGGGAAGGTCAAGGGGAAATAAAAGGAGACATATATAATACTCTTTGTAATACTTTAAGCGATAAAACAAAATTTAAAAAAAGAAAAATATTACATGATCTCACTCATTTATGGATAATACAAAAACATTATAAACTGATGAACAAAAATAGATACAGAGGCAGAGCGGCATTGAACAGATTGCAAACTATAGTGGGAAGGCTGGGGAGGGTTGAGGGGGAGGTAAGAGATCAACTGAAGGACAATATTCATGCATATAAGCATAACTAATGGATGCAAGACACTGGGAGGGAGGCGAGGGCATGTGCCACAGGGGTGGGGAGGCTGGGGAAGAT
Organism: Myotis myotis; assembly: GCF_014108235.1. Classification (NCBI taxonomy): domain Eukaryota; kingdom Metazoa; phylum Chordata; class Mammalia; order Chiroptera; family Vespertilionidae; genus Myotis; species Myotis myotis. The sequence continues at coordinate 108,947,741 of NW_023416346.1, read as the reverse complement.
CAATTGGAAAAAAAAGGAGACATATGTACTACTATTTGTAATACTTTAAACAATAAAAAAATACTGAAATGTTATATTATTATTGTGACCTGAGGTCTGTGGGTGTAGTTCATTTGAAGTATAACAGAGAAAAAGTGTCCAGAAGAGTCCAGAAGCATAAAGATGGAAGCTCATTTTGATGTCAAGTCAGTAAATACCAAAGGAAAATTTATTTAATTATTTAATACTATAGGCTAATGGTTCTCAACCTTCCTAATGCCATGAACCTTTAATGTTGTGGTGACCCCCAATTTCATTGTTACAAATTGAACATAATTAAAGCATAGAGATTAATCACAAAAACAATATGTGTTTTCCGATGGTCTTAGGCGACCCCTGTAAAATGGTCGTTAGACCCCCAAAGGGGTCACGACCCACAGGTTGAGAACCGCTGCTATAGGCAATATGGAGTCATTAAAGGTTGTAGAGCAGAATGTTGACACTATTAGATATACTTTTTGGAAAAACAGCTTTAATTCCACTGAATGTAATGAACAGAAATGGTAGATAATACAGGAAATTATCTATGTGACAGTGTAAGAGGCTTTGAAAGATTTTGTGAACACAATACTGGTTGATGACACTGGTTATCTTAAGGGAGGAGGAAGACAGGACAATATTGAGGCAGATTCTATGGACCTGTGCAATTGAATTGGAGACTGAAAGCAGAGGAAGCAGAAAAGGTAAGCTTTACCAGCCAAGGTTATAATTTGAATTTTGTTTTAAGACTGACAAGAGGCCAATAGATAGATATAATTCCACATACATTTTAAAAGATATGAAAGGACATAGGCCACCAACTAAAGTCCTGATACATGACTGAGTACTAAATGTTACTTCTTCTGACTATAGTAATGATTAATTTTGTCATATATCTTCCAGAAATTCAGACCTAGATGAGATCCTTGTGAGAAAGAAAGGAGGGAGGAAAGAGGTACCACCCATCCCTTCCCCTCAAACATACACTGCTTTGTAGGCTGTTGGAGAGACAGAGATACTGAGGAATTGGCAGGGAACAAATAATGAAAGACATATTGATATGATAGTTTTCATGTACTTAAATTGGATATAAAAATTCACAAACAAATATATATATATATATATATATATATATATATATATATATATATATACTGGAAATATAAAAAGAGATTGATATTTATATTCCTAGTAATACAATGTGCACGTGTCAATATGAAGAAAAATGTTAGATGAAGATGACTTTACTGAATTGTCATAACCATCTGAGTTATTCCAAAATATTCAGGTTTTCTTTTTGGTATTTATGAAAATGGTAAATTATATGACTCTGATGATGCTATAAGAACTACTAAATATTATATGTCATAAATCTACTTTAGTGTGTTCTAGCGCATGCTTCTCTATAAATCTCTAATGCTATGTTTATGGGTGAAAAAATAATTGTGCCCTTATCAGAAACAGGGTCATGAATATGAACTTATTTTTGTTGAAAGATGATACATTCAGTTTTGACTAAAGTTTGATGAACCATGTAGGTATTTTAGGGAAAACAACCACTAGGAAATGTGAGGTTTGGGTTGTGAAAGGCACCAAAATCAGATATTTAAATCAATTTATAGAGAAACGTGGATTACCTCACTATATAAAATTACTGAGTAAAGGAAGAAGAATTCACAGGCCAGAATATTTGGTTGAGATTAAAAACTTTTGGAAATCAAAAGGAAATAATTTTTCATCTTGATTCTATAATTCTTGTCATCAAATGTGCCCGATTCTGCCTTACAGAATTTGTTGTGAAAACATGATTCCAAGTAGCTTCCATTGGACATGCCCTAATATAGTGTGTCTCTTTAGAATTCATTCCTTGATCAAACCAGTGATCAAGAGGAAATCATACAAAAGAGGCCATGCCCTGACCAAACAGTTGCAGGATAACATTTAGTGGCATCTTTCTAGCTCTGGAAGAGAATTATTGTCACACAAAAAGACAAAACCTTGGCCTGGCAATTAATGTGCTATATATATTAGCAGTTCACTCCTAGCAGTCAAATGAGCAGGATATCAAGCTTCAGTACTGCATTACTTAACATGAGCAGGCCACAAATGAGACAGGTAGGCATGGTTTAAGAAGTGACCCTGACATAAAAGCCAAAGATCCTCAATCATGTGTGTTTATGTGTGTGCATATGTGTATGTCAACTCTTTTTAAATCACCAAAGTTTTTATATCACTGAAAGAACTAGGGTTCAGGTAAGGTGCATATGGAAAAAAATTCACTGAGAGCCTCTGCATAATAGAGAAGAATACTGAAGGGCATGATGGCAAGAGAAATATGACAAAATACTTAATTGTCTGAATTGTGAGGAAAAGGAAACAGTAAAAAGACATTTTCTCCATCCATCCATTCATTTATTCATTCAATATATACTAATTGAATACTTCTTAAGTGCCAGAGACTGTTTTGGCACTGTGGTCATAGAAGTGAACAAATAATTTCACACTCTGAAGATGCTTGCATTTTGGGGTGGGGAGCCATATTATAAATAAAAGTATAAGAACCAAATAGAGAATGCTTTGTTAGATAGGGTGTTCAGGGGAAAGCCTGTATAATCTCAATGAAACGAAATAGGAAACCATAAAAAACATCTGTGCAGGGAGAAAGGTGATCATCCTCAACAAAAAAAAGTGTAGTGTAAAAGTCCCGAGGTAGGAATATGCTTGTCATAGATGGTTATAAAAATCAAGAAGGCTAGTGAACTGGGAGGAGAGTGAGGTGAGCTTCACTGGCCAAGGTTAAGAATTTGGATTTTGATCCACTCATCTGCTGATGGGCACTTAGGCAGTTTCCAACTCTCTCTGGCTACTATGCGGATAACAGGCTGAAGAATTAGAAGCAAGATAACAAGTTAGGTGGTTACTGCAGTTACCCATGAGAGTGTGGTGAGGATGGGAATAGGATGAAACAATTAGTGAGATGTCTTAGAAGAATGGGTTTCAAAGTGTGGTCCCAGAACCAGCATCTGGAGACTAGTTACAAATGCAAATTCTCAAGTCCTGCACCATCTACTCACTCAGAGACTCTGGGAGTGAATGGCAGCCAATGTGTGTGTTAACAAGCCCTGCAGGCAATCCAATGTGTGCTGCAACATCAAGATTACTGCTTTAGAAGGAAAGGCTCACTTAGTTGTTATGGGTCCTGAATAATTCCAGCACTTTTGCATCACTTAGTCAATTAAATCATGTATAGAATATATTTGTGATTGTCAAAATTTCTACCTTAGAAATCAGGGATTTGTTTATCCAAGGAGAACATTTAGAACAATGGGAAATGGGAAAAAATTTTAAACATGGGCGGTGTCAACTCAAATACACATGGTTGCAGTACCTAAATATGAATTTCTTGTTCTTAAATTCAGGCCACAATGTAATTCATTTCTTTTTTTATTTATTGATTTATGAAAGAGAGAGAGAGAAGAGGGGAGGGGAAGGGAGGGGTGGGGAGGGGAGGGGAGGAGAAGGGAGGGGAGAGGAGGGGAGAGGAGGGGAGGGGAGAGGAGGGGAGGGGAGGGGAGGAGAGGAACATAGATTTGTTGTCCCACTTATTTATGCAATCATTGGTTAATTCTTGTATGTGCTCTGGCTGCGGATGGAAGTAGCAACCTTGCTGTATTGGGACAATGCTCTAACCAACTGAGCTATCTGTCAGGACTCTAATTCATTTCTAATACAGTATCAGTCTACTTAGTACAACCTTTAATTTAAATTTCTAAGAGAATTTCATGAAATAAAAATATAACTGAATTTAATGATTTCATTATCAATGGTAAACAATTACTTGGGAGATTTTCAGAGAAGCCATAACTTCAAATTTTAACTGTGATGGGCATCTAAATTAACAAAAACCGAAACTCCCAAATCAACATGAATTGTACCTAATGAATGGGTCTCACAGTCTACAATGTTAAATTGAGACGTGCCTAAAACCTGAATATTTTGAGTTGCTATTTTGGGCTGAAAGCATTATCAGTCACAACAGAGACTTGAAAGGGCAAAAAAAAAATTTTTTTTTTTTTGAGAAAGCTAACTACCAAAAATAAATCCATTGGGGAAAGCCTCTCAGATTTGATGGTATGAATTTCCACTTGTTATTACATATAAAATGTTTCAGAGACTCACTTTGCTGGAAGCAAAAATTTGAAGAGACATAATTAAAAATGATGAATCTTAATACAAACTTATTTTAAAACATACATACATATGTATGTGTGTATCTCTGTAGCCTCCCTATATATTTTTTATTTTTAAATCTTTATTATTGAAAGGATTACATATGTCCCATTTTACCCCCATTGACTTCTTCTAACTCGCCTTCATCTCCCATCCCGCCCCAGGCCTTCACCACCATATTGTTTGTGTCCATGGGTTATACATATATGCCGCCTTCCCTCTGAGGTTTGAAAGTCTGGTCATTGCTTATATATCTCTGGATCTATTTCGTTCATCATTTAATTTTGTTCATTACATTCCACATACAAGTGAGGACACATGATACTTATCTTTCTCCAACTGGCTTATTTTGCTTAGCATAATACTCTCCAGGTCCATCCATGATGTTGCAAATGGTAAGAGTTCTTTCTGTTTTACAGCTATGTAGTATTCCATTGTGTAAATGTGCCACATCATTTTTATCCACTTATCTGCTGATGGGTACTTGGGCTGTTTCCAAATCTTAGCTATTAGAAATTGCACTTTTATGAACATAGGGGTGCATATGCCCTTTCTCATTGGTGTTTCTGATTTCTTAGGCTATATTCCTAGAAGTAGGATCACTGGGTCAAATGGTAGCTCCATTTTTAATTTTTTGAGGAAACAGCTTACTGTTTTCCACAGTGGCTGCGCCAATCTGCATTACCATCAGCAGTATATTAGGGCTCCCTTTCCTCCACATCGTCACCAGCACTTGGCATTTGTTGATTTATTGATGATAGCTATCCTGACAGGTGTGAGGTGATACCTCATTGTTGTTTTAATTTGCATTTCTATGATGATTAGTAAATTTAAGCATTTTTTCCATATGTCTATTGAATAGCTGTATGTCCATTTTGGAAAAGTGTCTATTTAGGTGTTTTGCCCATTTTTAAATTGGATTATTTGTCTTCCTTTTGTTAAGTTGTATGAGTTCCCTGTATATTTTGGAAATTAACCCTTTATCATACATATCATTGACAAATACGTTCTCCCAAGCAGTGGGTTCTCTTCTCATTTTGCTGTGCAGAAGCTTTTTATTTTGATGTAATCCCATTTGTTTATTTTCTTCTTAGTTTCCTTTGTCCTCGGAAATGTATTGATAAACATATCACTACAAGAGATGTCTGTGATTTTGCTGCCTATGGTTTCTTCTAGGATTTTTATGGTTTCACTTACATTTAAGTATTTTATCCATTTTGAATTTATTCTTGTGTATGGTGTAAGTTGGTGGTCTAGTTTCATCTTTTTTTCATATGCTTGTTCAATTTCTCAACACCATTTGTTGAGACTGTCTTTACTCCATTATATACTCTTGCCTCCTTTGTCAAATATTAATTGAGCATAATGGCTTGGGTCTATTTCTGTGTCCTCGGTTCTGTTCCATTGATCTATATGCCAGTACCAGGCTGTTTTGAGTACTAGTAAAGTGGTTTTATAGTATAACTTGATATCTTGTATTGTGATTCCTCCAACTTTGTTGTTTTTCCATGGAGTGTTTGCTCTGGATCTACGAAATATGCAGTTGATATTTTAATAGGGATTGCATTGAATCTATAGATTGCTTTGGGTAGTATGGGCATTTTAATGATGTTGATTCTACAAATCCATGAACATGGTATATTCTTCCACTTGTTTATATCTTCCTGTATCTCTTTTTTTCAACATCCGTCCTGCAGTTTTCCCAATACAGGTTTTTACCTCCTTGGTTAAGTTTATTCCTAAGTATCTTAATTTTTTGTTGCAATGGTAAATGGCATTGTTTTTTTAGTTTCTCTTTCTAAGAGTTCATTATTAGTTTATGAAAAAGTCACAGATTTCTGGGTGCTAATTTTTTATCCAGCTACGGTGCCAAATTCATTTCTTAAATCTAGTATTTTTTTGATGGAGTGTTTAGGGTTTCTTTTTGTGTACAATATCATGTCATCTGCAAATAATGACAGTTTTAGTTCCTCCTTCACAATTTGGATGCCTTTTCTTTTTCCTTCTTGTATCATCACTATAGCGAGGACTTCCAGTACTATGTTGAACAAGAGTGGTGCAAATAGAAATCCCTGTTTTGTTCCTGTTCTTAGGGGAAATGGTTTTAGGTTTTGCCCATTAAATATGATGTTAGCTCTAGGTTTGTCCTATATGACTTTTACTTTGTTGAGGTATGATCCCTCTATTCCTATGTAGCTGAGAGTTTTTATTTAAAAAAAAGTGATGGATTTTGTCAAATGCTTTTTGTGCATCAATTGATATGCTCATGTGATTTTTGTCTTGCAATCTGTTTATGTGCTGTATCACATTTATTGTTATGCAAATATTGTATCAGCATGAATCCCCAGAATACATCCTACTTGGTCATGGTGCATGATTTTTTAATGTATTCCTGGATGCAATTTTTTTTATATATTTCACTGAGAATTTTAGCATCTTTGTTCATTGGGGATATTGGCCTGTAATTCTCTTTCTTTGAAGCATCTTTATCTGGTTTTGTATTTAGGGTAATGCTTGTCTCATTGAAAGAGCTTAGAAGGGTTCCTTCCTCTTGATTTTTCTGTAATAGTTTTTCTGTAATAGTTTGAGAAGGATAAGTATTAGTTCTTCTTTGGATGTTTAGTAAAACTCCTATGTGAAACTGTCTGGACCAGGACTTTTGCTTGCTAAAAGTTGTTTTTTAAAAAATATATTTTATTGATTTTCCACAGAGTGGAAGGGAGAGGGATAGAGAGTTAGAAACATTGATGAGAGAGAAATATTGATCAGCTGCCTCCTGCACACTCCCTACTGGGGATGTGCCTGCAACCAAGGTACATGCCATTGACCGGAATCAAACCCGGGACCCTTGAATACGCAGGCTGATGCTCTATCCCAGCTGTGGGCAAACTACGGCCTGCGGGCTGGATCCGGCCCGTTTGAAATGAATAAAACTATCGAAATATAAGACCATACCACTTTATGTAATGATGTTTACTTTGAATTTATATTAGTTCACACAAACACTCCATCCATGCTTTTGTTCTGGCCCTCCGGTCCAGTTTAAGAACCCATTGTGGCCCTCGAGTCAAAAAGTTTGCCCATCCCTGTATCCACTGAGCAAAACCAGTCAGGGCTGGAAGTTTTTTGTTGTTGTTTTGTTTCATTTTGTTTTGTCTTGTTTCCTTTTTTTATCAGTAGTTATTGGCCAATTCAGGTTTTCTGATTCTTTCTGATTGAGTATTTTTTCTAGGAATATGTCCATTTCATCCAGATTGTCCAGTTTTTTGGAATATAGTAATTTATAGTATTTTTATGATCCTTTTTATTTCTGTGGGGTCAATTGATACTTCACCTTTTTCATTTCTGATTTTGTTTATTTGGGTCCTCTTTTGTTTCTTGATTAGTCTGGCTAGAGGTTCATCAATCTTGTTTATCATTTCAAAAACCTGCTCTTGATTATGTTGCTCTTTTGTACATTTTTTTAGTCTATATATCATTTATTTCCACTCTGGTATTTATTATTTCCTTCCTTCTATGAATGCTGGGCTTTTCTTGTTTTTCTCTTTCTAATTCTTTAAGTTGTAGTGTTATATAACTTCTTAAAAGTTTTTCTTGTTTTTTGACGTAGGCCTGAAGTGCAATGAACTTCCTTCGCAGGACTGCTTTCACTGTGTCCCATAGATTTTGGTATATTTTATGTTCATTTCATTTGCTTTCAGGATTTTATTTTTTAATTTCCACCTTGATCTCTTTGGTAATCCATTATTTTTTAATAATAATAACATGCTATTTAGCCTCCATGTGTTTGAATGTTTTTGAGTGTTTTTATCATAGTGGATTTCTAATATCATTGCATTGTTATCTGAGAAGATGCTTAATATTATTGAAATCTTCTTGGTCTTGTAGAGACTTAGTTTGTATCCTAACATGTGGTCTATTTTTGAAAATATTCAATTTGCACTTGAGAAGAATGTATGTTCAATAGCTTTGTGGTGAAATGTTCTGAAAATGTAAATTAATCCCTTATGATCTAGTGGATCATTTAGGATCATTGTTTCCTTGTTGATTTTTTTGCCTAGAAGATTTATCCAATGATGTCAGTGGGGTGTTAAAGTCCCCTACTATGATTATATTGCTGTCAATATCTCTCTCTTGATATCCTCCAGAAGGTGTGTATATATATATATATATATATTTGGATGCTCCTGTATTGGGTACATATATATTAGCAGAGTTATATCCTATTGTTGTATCAATCCCTTTAGTATTATGATGTGGCCTTCATTATCTCTTGTTCTGGCTTTCACTTTGAAGTCTCCTTTGTGATATGAGTATTGCTACACCAGATTTTATTTCATTTCTATGTGCCTGGAGAAATTTTTTTTCCCATCTCTTTGTGGGAAAGCATGAGACTTGGTTGGAAAGTTTGTAAAGAGGAAATTCCAAGGAAAGGGAAGTATGTGGAAGGCCATCCACCTGAATTCTGACTTAGGGGAGTGCTGAAGGTGGCACCCTAATTATTCCTTGGCCTTTCCTAACAAGTCTGTGCATATGCAGACCCACGGGTGTTTCTGGAATCATTATGCTTACTCTTAGGGTGTCCTTGCTGAAAGTACACTACAAACACATATATCCTCCCAATATTACTTACCCTACTGATTTTATCTAAAAGATAAACTTTATCTCATACTGCTGCTACAATAAAAGCCTAATGAGGCAGACAATTGAGGCTGTCTGGTTCCTTTAGCCAGGCAGTCACTTAGCCCTCTCTTTCCCAGCAAACTTTGTGTCAGAGTAATCCATTCATCTGTTGCTCAGGGTCTGCTGGTCAGCCCCAACATCCCTTCATTTTCATTCTGCATGAGTCCTTTTTTCTAATGTGGGTCTCTAGGAGACAGCATATATATGGATCATGTTTTCTTATCCTTTCAACTACCCTATGTCTTCTCATTGGAATATTTAATCCATTTGCATTTAAGGTTATTATTGATAGGTACTTATTTATTGCCATTCTCATTCTTTGTTGTTCTCTTTCTATTTCTTCTTCTTACAACTTCCCCTTTAGCATTTCTTGCAGTGCTCGTTTGGTGGTAATAAACTCTTAGCCTTTTTTTTTTTTTGTCTGTGAAGCTATTTCATCTTTGATTTTGAATAATAGTGTTGCTGGATAGGGTAGTCCTGGGTTCAGTTTCTTGGTTCTTGGTTTTCATTACCTTTTATACTTCATGCCATCCTTCCTGGCCTAAAGTTTTTATATTAAGGAGAACGCTGACAGTCTAATACAGTGATGGCGAACATTTTGAGGTCAGCATTTTGAAAAACCCTAACTTAACTCTGGTGCTGTGTCACATATAGAAATTTTTTTGATATTTGCAACCACAGTAAAACAAAGACTTATATTTTTTATATTTATTTTATACATTTAAATGCCATTTAACAAAGAAAGATCAACCAAAAAAATGAATTTGCGTGTCACTTCTGACACGCGTGTCATAGGTTCACTATCACTGTTCTAATAGGAGCTCCCTTGTAGATAACTTTCTGTGTTTCTCTTGCAGCCTTTAAGGGTCTTTCTTCATCTTTACTGTTTGCCATTTAAATTATTATGTGCTTAGGTGTGGGTATTTTGGGGTTCATCTTGAGTGGACTCTGTGTTTGCTGAACTTGAGTGACTTTTCTCTTCACGTGGGTAGCAAAAAGTTCTTTCATTATTTTTCCAAACAGGTCCTCTATTCCTTGTTTGGATTCTCATTTTCTGGTACACTTATGATACGAATGTTATTATGTTTCATGTTGTAAATCTCCCTTAAACTATCCTCCTCCTTTAAATTTTTTTCCCATTTGCTGTTCTGAATGGGTCTTTTTTTCCTACCTTAACACATTGCGTACTGCATAGAAATCTCTAAGACAGACGCCAGGGACCGCACATTTTTGGGAAAACTGCATGTTATTTAAATCATCATAATGCACTTTAGGTGTTGTTTTTCAATAATTATAACATTTTTATTTACAAAAACAATTACACAATTAAAGTTCCTAGTACTTTTTTAACGTATGGTACTGCGTAAAACATTTTCCTCTATGAAGAGGGACCAAACAAAATTTACATAAGTATCTAGATTCGCTTTCCATAGGCATGAAAAACGAGAACACTCGTGAGCGGTCCTTAACAGATGGCGCGCAAAACACGAGAAAACTCCTGAGCGGTACGAAATGTGTTAAGTTCTAATTCGGTGGTTTGGTCCTCAGCTTCTTCTAGTCTACTGTTGAATCCTTCAGGGTGTTCTTTATTTCAGCTATGCCATTCCTGATTTACAATTTATTCTTATTTATTTTGTCAACCTCCCTTTTCGTGTTGGTGTAGACCTCATTAAGTCCCTTAATAGTCTCATTAATCAATTTATGAATGTCATTAATTTTTTTGTAGTTCGCAGTTATTTTTTGAGCACGCTTACCATTATGCTGAATTATTTAACTGGCTAATTGCTTGCCTCTATTTCATTTAGTTCCTCTTCTGGTGATTCCCTCCTTTTCTTTCATTTGGGGTTGGTTCTTTGTTTCCCTATATTTGCTGCCCCTTTGTATTTGTTTCTGTGTATTATATCGAAATGCTATGCCTCCCAGATTTTGTGGGGTGGTCTTTCGTAGTAGTTGTTTTGTGGAACCCAGTGTGCAGGCTCTCAGAACTCCTGAGCCAGGTGCTCTAGGAAAGTCCCTTACCTGAGTTATTTGGGTTCTCCTGTTGTAGTTGGATCTTTAATGTTTCTTTTCCCATTTTTGTATAAAGTCTCCTCTCAGGCTGGCTGACTATATGGCTCACCCTGACCACATCATGCAAGCTATTGTGGAGTGCTGACCAAACAAAACAAAATACAACAAAACAAAACACAAAGCAGAAGAAACAAAACAAACATGTACACAAGACCACTACAGCACCAACAAAAGTGACCACCATAGACAAGATAACTAGGCAAGAGAAAAGAGAGCAGGATGACAGGAAAAAATTAAAAAAAAAACTAGGAGAAATAAAATTTAAAAAAAAACAATGTACAAACAAAACAAAAACAAGAAAGGGGGGGCAGAATATGTAGATGCAGATCTGAAATAAAGAAAATAAGAATAAAGAATTAGAGGAATAGGAAAGGAACAAGATTTAAAATAAAGGAGGAATAAAAGAAATAAAAAGACAAGAAAAAATATTTGAAAAGGAAAATAGAGAATGCACATAGACTAAAAATAAGAAAAAGAAAAAAGATAAGAAATCAAGAGAAAAAGTAAAGAGAGAAAAAACATTGATTAGTGAAAAAAAGAAAAATGAAAAAAATGAGTAGGGAAAGGAAGAGGAAAATTAGGTATATGAACGAAACATCAGAAACTAGAATAATAAAAAAATAAAGAAGATAAATAAGATACATTTAAAAATGGGGAAAAAAGGAAAGAGTAAAATTAAAGAAAAGGCAAAAGGGAGGAAAAAAGAGTGAACAAGAAAAAGGAGAAAAAAGAAAAAAAAAGTAAAGAAAAAAAGTGGTGTTTGTTTCAGCTGAGTTTAATGCCCCATGGCAGCTTGCTTTGGATACCACTCTTCTGTTCTGTCTGACAATTCCGGGCTTCCTGTTAGGTACTTAGGAACTAATCACTGTTGGCACTGTCTTTTGGCCTTCAGCAACCTGCTTGAAGCTCCAAGTGATCCAATGATCCAATGCTTATGTCTGTCTCCAAAGGCCTTGGTCTCAAGCAGGAGGAGCCAATTTGCCGTATAAATTAGGTTAGTAGCACTGGGCCCAGGGCTGAGTAAGTAAACTTCCAGGTTTTCCTACTCCACCTCTGCCTGCCTTTTCCTGCTAGCCAGCTGTCAATCTTAGTCACTCAAAAGTCTTTTTCTGAAAAGGCTTTAGGCTGGGGAGGTGCTATTTATATTTCAGGGAATATGGTGGGTGTGTTTCCTTGTCTCAGAGCTACTCTGCCCTTGGCTGGACATAGATCCTTTTATGGAGACCAATGGGGTCAGCTGGAAATCTGGAGTTTTTATCAGTTCTCACATGCAGGGAAAATATTAGTCTCATTGCCAGAATAGTGGTACTTAAGGCCCCTCACCCAATCCAGTCACTGAGGGCTCCTCGAGACTGTTCAAACCCATAAGTTTGGCCTCTGCATTTGTTTCCTCTGAAAAGCTCAAAATACAGGGTGTGGCAGGCAGGACCCCTGAGGATGGGGAGGACTGTATGACCTAGGGTAGGGTGTTTTTCTTTACCTGCCCTCTGGCTGTTGGGAGCAGCTAGCTCCTCTCAGTTAAAATGACTGTTTCTGTTTTGGGTCCTAAGACCAAATGCTCCTGGCTTCTATTTTCCCAAGTCTCCCCAGAATGCTTCCCACCCCAGCCTCTCCTTAGGTACCTGGAGTCCACATCTCCCTCCCTGCACCAAAACCTTCGTGAGTAGTTACAAATGAAAACTCCTGGGCTCTGGGTTTAGAGAAAACAACAACAACAACAACAACAACAACAACAACAACACACACACACACACACACACACACACACACACACACACACACACACAAATGAAACTATGAAACTGCAGCTTTCTCTCCAACCAGCTTGGTCTAGGGCAGGCAGTGGTCGGCAAACTCATTAGTCAACAGAGCCAAATATCAACAGTAGAATGATTGAAATTTCTTTTGAGAGACAAATTTTTTAAACTTAAACTACATAGGTAGGTACATTGTTAACTTAATTAGGGTACGCCTAAGCCAGCCTTTGCTAAAAAGGTCTTCAATCTGAGGGGTCGACCTCAGCGAACATACCCCCCACTTCTTCTAACGCCACTTCTTCAAAATAGACATGCCCAGGCCGAAAACCGACTTCTGTGCATGGGCCACGAAGTTTCAATGACACTGTACATGCATGCCTGCACGTGGTATTTTGTGGAAGAGCCACACTCAAGGGGCCAAAGAGCCACATGTGGCTCGCGAGCCACGGTTTGCCGACCACTGGTCTAGGGGCTCCAGGCTGTGCTGCAGCCAGCAGCCCTGCCTTTGTCACAGCTGGGTGTTACAGGGCTGCAGGTCTGGTTTTGATGTTTGGGCTGGGTAGCCCAGCCTGGGTTATGGGCCTCTATCTTCTGAGGGGACATACTCTCCCTTAGCCCGGAGTTCCCTTCACATACTTGGCCTGCTGGCCTGCCACACCTGAACTGAGTCAGATCCTCTCTCGACCTCGCCCTTCCTACCAGTCTCCAGGTGTTTTCTGTCCTTCCTTGATACAGGTCTCCTCCTCAGCTGGACCTCAGTTAGTAATTCCAGTGAATTTATTCCAATTTAGTTGTAATTCCAGTCTGGCCCTGGGACAAGATGCATGACTGGTATGCTTATTCTGCCTCCAATTTTCTAAATGAAATTCAAGTTACACTTGCAGGCCATGGTAAAGCACTACCCACACTCTATATATTTATGTATATACATGAAAAATGACTATAGATAAATGAGAACTAAGTTCTCCAAACTTTAAGCCTAGTTCACTAGAATTCTTTTCATTTAACAGAAAACATGATTTAGTGACTAAAGACTAGTCTAAAATTTATCAAATCACATTGAGAATTGAGGCTAAGTGTTTTATATGTTCACTGAAGATAGTATAAAATGGACTAATGTCATTAGACGCATGCATTTAAAACCTTGGAGAATCCAAAATAACCAAATGGTGACTTCCATAAAAACTTCGAGGCAAGAATGTCTGACCATGCAGAATGTTAAGAGCTGAGGACACATGACAAAGATCTTAAGCTGTAGGGTGGTTTTGCTCCAAAGTTATTTCACACAACATACAATAATTCTATAAGTTCTGGATGTACAATGTACAGCATGGTAAATATAGTTAGTAATTGTCCTATACAATAAAAGGCTAATATGCAAATCAAACAAACGGCAGAACAACCAGTCACTTTGATGTGCACTGACCACCAGGGGTAGATGCTGAATGCAGGTGCTGCCCCCTGGTGGTCAGTGCGCTCCCACAGGGGGAGCACCACTCAGCCAAAAGCTGGGCTCACAGCTGGGAGCACAGTGGCTATGGTGGGAGCCTCTCCTACCTCTGCAGCAGCGCTAAGGACCCCTCGGGGGATGTCTACCTTCTGGCTATCCCCCAAGGGGTCCCGGACTGCAAGAGGGCACAGGCCAGGCTGAGAGACCCCCCCCCCCCCCCAGTCCACAAATGTTCTGCACTGGACCTCTAGTATACCTATAATTTGCTAAGACAGTTGATCTTATATGTTCTCACCACAAAAAATTGTGACTATATGAGGTGATAGATATATTAATTAGCTTGTTTGTGATGATCATTTCACTATAAATAACAAAGTATCATGCTGAACAACTTTAATATACATAATTTTTATTTGTCAGTTAAACCTCAATAGAAATAGGAAAAATAAACCTTTCTACCTCCTAAAAAATTAAACAATGCTACTCATTGCAGTAGAACACAGTGGGATTCGATTACAACCCTAATGAATAGGGGACATATTCATTATGAACCCCACTGGATTTACACTGTGGATATTGGAAACCTCATGGAACAATAACCTCACAAGAACAGGAAACTTGACTTTGCATTAGGATTATTTGGCATAAGATGGTGTTCAAAAGGTAAGATAGACTATCTTGATCACTATAGTAATGCATATTCACAGAATACCCAGAAGACAGGGACACAGACTCAATGGCACAGAAGTTTCTTTCTACATATGCAAGTTAAATTTCAAAAAAGAACAAAAATTCAGACAAACTCAGTTGATATATGAATTCCACAGCTGATATTCCTTTTTGGTCTTACTGTCTATTACTACTTCCTTTCACTGATACTATTTGCCATTCTCTCACCTAGACGTTCACGAGACTCCTCTATTATCCACTTACAAATATGGTCTCAAGACAGGTTCTCAACATATTTGGGGTCCATAACAGGAGGGAAAGAGGTAGCACAGGTGTTATGTTTAACCTGTTTATGGTCAACAGAAAGTGACCATCAAAATGTGGGCTCCCCTATAGCATGCTCATTTCTGATACTGTTTCCTAGCAAAAGAAAATGTTGGAGCACCTCTAGGACTCAAATGGTTTAGAAACTTCAGTTTCTTATGGAAGTTATCATACTTCAAAATAATTTTGGATTGCCTCTCTGAAAGAACTTTGAAAATTCTCCATAATATATCCAATTCCATATAAATAGCCTGCTCTGGAATTTTATATTATTTCAGCTTATCAGAACATTTTATATGGGGGATAGGTTTATATCAATACTTATATTTCATTATATACTTAAACTTTATTAATCGCCATTTACTGAACACATTCAGACCACTGTCCTTCCTCTGTTTCTCCACTTGTGTTTAATAATTGCATTATAGTATATTTTTAAAATCACTGGTCAATATTTAAAGGAATTTAAAGAAAAGAAAAAAGATTAACTGATTAACTTCTAAGGATCACATGGAGGTGAGATTATAAAAACACATTAAAAAGGATTAAAATATCCATTTTAGAAATGAGGAAACTTAGATTCAAACACCTTACATGCCAATATGCTGTTAGGCTACTTGTCCATGATCATACAATTAGAAAGCATTAGCATCAATATTTTGAAAAATTTTAGTTTTTATTGAGGTAATATTGGTTAATAACATTATAAAATTTCAGGTATAAAACATTATAATTTGATATCTGACTATAATATAGTGTCCTCACCAATAAAAACCTAGTTTCTATCCTTTGCCATACATTTGACCCCTTTTACCCATTTTTTTCCTCCTTCTAGTCCCTTCCCCACTAGTAATCACCAATCTGTTGTCTGTAGCTATGAGTTTTATTCTGTTTGTTTGTTTGTTTTGTGTATGTTCCACATATGATTGAAATCAAATAGATATAGTTTTTTGTTTTTTTTCTGACTTATTTCATTTAGTATAATACCTTCAAGGTCCACCCCTGTTGTCACAAATTGCAATATTTTATTTTTTTATCACCTCACACCTGATAGAACGTCTATTATCAAAAAAATATAAGAAATAACAAGTGTTGGAGAGGATGTGGAGAAAAGGAAACCCTTGTACATTGTCAGTGGGAATGTAAATTGGTGCTGCCACTATGGAAAACAGTACAGAGGCTCTTCAAAATATTAAGAATAGAACTACCATATTATCCAGCAATTCTATTTCTGGGTATTTACCCAAAGAATATGAAAATACTAATTTGAAAAGATACATGCATCACTATGTTCATTGTAGTATTATCACTATAGCCAAGATAAGTATTACATGATCTCACTCACATGTGGAATCTCATGAACAAAATAAATTGATGAAGAAAATAGATCTAGAGACATAGAAGCATGGAGGAATCTCAGGAGGAAGTCTGGGATAGGTGGGTGGGTCAGGAGTGATTAACCAAGGGAACTTATAAGCATACTAGAGGCCCAGCGCGTAAATTCATGCAAAGGTGGGGTCCGGTGGCCTAGCCTGCAATTGGGGCCGATTGGGGACATCTCACCCAGTCCCGAATGGGGCCAGCCGGCCAGGGGAAGGGACCACAGGAGGTTGGCTGGCTGCAGGAGGTTGGATGTGGGAGCGCACTGACCACCCAGCCGGCCAAGGGGAGGGACTGCAGGAAGTTGTCCAGCTGTGGAGGTTGGCTATGGGGGCACACTGACCACCAGGGGGCAGCTCTTGTGTTGAGCGTCTGCCCTGTTGTGCTCAGTGCGCGTCATAGCAACTGGTTGACTGATTGTTCATTCGTCCAGTCGTAATGGTCACTTAAGCTTTTATTTATATAGACTAGAGGCCTGGTGCATGAAGTTCGTGCAGGGGGTGTCCCTCACCCCAGCCTGCACACTCTCCAATCTGGGACCCCTCAGGGGATGTGCGATTGTTGGTTTAGGCCCGATCCCACAGCAGTCGGACACCCCTCTCATAATCCGGAACCACTGGCTCCTAACCACTCACATGCCTCCCTGTCTGATCACCCCTAACCACTCTACCTGCCTGCCTGATCGCCCCTAACTGCCTCTGCTTGCCAGCCTGTTTGCTCCCTAACTGCCCCCCTGCTGGCCTGGTCGCCCCCTAACTGTTGGAAGGTAGTCCAACATCCGGAAGATATCCAGTCGACCTGGTCTAATTAGCATATTACCCTTTTATTAGTATAGACTAGAGTCCCAATGCACGAAATTCATGCAAGGGGCTCACCCTTGCAGCCCTTCCTCATCTGGAAGGTCATCTGGAAGGACATTCAGAAGGTCGTTTAGCTGTCTGGTCTAATTAGCATATTATGCTTTTATTATTATAGATATACCTAGCCTATGGACACAGACAATAGAGTGGTGAAGGTCTGGGAGGGATTGATGTGGGGTGGAGGGAGACAATGAGAAAAATTAAGGGACATCTGTAATACTTTTAACAATAAAGATAAATTAAAAAAAAACATCTGTATATTGCACTCTGTGTCTACCACCCAAAGTTAAATCTTCTCCTGTCACCCCTTTTAGGATCCCTTTTATCTCCTACCCCCTTCCCTCTGGAAACCACCACATTGCTGTTTACATCCAAGAGTTTCAGTTTTATAACCCACATATGAGTGAAATCGTATAATTTTTAGCTTTTTCTGACTGAAAAAGCTTATTAATCTTGTGGATGAATAGTAATCCATTGTGTATCTGTACCCGTTCTTTTGAAAGGAGTAGGACAGGAGGTATTCAGAAATAACTCAATCTCTTTATATTCTCAATACCATATAGGCATCTATTTTGACATTCTTTGGAATACTGGAGTCATTTAGCCAATGGTTATCTGAAAATCCTCTAAAATCTACATTCCTCATGGGGGCAGGGGAAAGCAGGGAGAGAGGACATATTATTTCACTCTTCTTTCCACTGTTATAAAAATAATATAATTTGATTTCTTCTCAAGTTAAAGTGTGAAGGCAGCCTGAGCCCCCCAACCTGCATATGCTTGCTAGCCCCAATATTTGCCTCAGTTCAGGGACTTGCCATGCATGGAAGTCAAACTCAGACTGACTGACGCGTGAATGTGAGTGTGAGAGTCTGCGTGAAGTGAAAGTTACCTTGTATCTGTCCTATGTCTCCATTAAACTGGGAGGGACTACACACACAAATATGGGAAGTATTTCCTCTAAACCCGCTGTCTTAGAATGTATGCTAAAGAATTTTAAGAAGGGCCCAGACCACTGCCTTCAATGCAGGTGTCTTTCCGTGAAATCAGAAGCCCCCAGCTAAGGATGGGAAACAGAAACTTCAGGCCTACCTAGCCTTGCAAAACCTGGTATCTTGCTTGGTAGCCCTGAAAATGGATGGTGCTGGAACATCAGGCCCATACCCTGCCATTGCTGGTGGTTGGTCAGAGTGAAAGGAGAGCAGCAAGGGTGCCTCTGCATCCCTGCAGAACCCTTCCATGCACTCTAGGCCATGACGACTCGGAGGGCTGCTGAGGTGGGCCTTGAAGCCTAGGGCGTGAGCCCAGGTGGAGCTGCTGCAGGTAAAGATCTTGGTGAGGAATTGACCTAACCCTGAGATATTTCAGGCAGGAGTGATGGCACCTGGATGGCTTGGCTTCTCTGCCCTACAGGGCACATTGAGACTCAATCATGAAATTCCAGCAAAGGCAGTCAGTTACCATTCTTGTTGTGTTTATGCACATGATCAGACCAAATTAAAACTAGACTTAATGTGATAGATGAATTGGTCTTAATTTGGCTCTTTAATAAAAATAAGGGTGATTTTAAGGAGAAAAATTATATTTTAATAAGAAATTATTAGAACTGAAATGTTTTCTTTTCCCTTCCACCAGACCATTTGTTGTAATTCTTGCTGTTGTAATTGCTCAATAATACTAAATTTTATAATACAGTTTGTCTCTGCCAGGTCACAAGCCCACCTCATTCTGTGCCCAAGCCTCATCATCCCTCTGACAGGGAGCAAGGAACTCTTGGCTCTGAAAGAAAACTTCATCCCTCCTCAGCATTGAAGCAGTTAGAGGAGTCCACCGACGCCCATTTTGCCTGAAAGAATTCAGACCCAAGATCCTTGAGGGGATGTGTTAGGCAGTCAGACAGACATGAGCAGAGCAAGGAGGATGGGCCAACTGGAGGAGAAATAGATGGGACCCTGAGATGTGCTTCTCACCACTCCAACTGCTCTGAAGCCAGAAATGAAGAAACCTGTATAGACTCCCTCTTCCTTCCTCTAAGAAAGCCAACAGGTTTTAGAACAGCTAATGGAGATAGAATGAATGAGTAAGCCCCGAAGCTCCAGATGTTACTCCAGACCAGATCTCTGGACTGCCATTATAATCCCTTGGGTGATGAAGATGAAAAAGACTCGAGCTGCTGAACATCCTACTCCCTATCTTTGAGTCTTCTATTGACTCTCCAAGGCTAAAAATCAGCTTGAGGATCTTGTGGGGGGAAGGTGAAGGCAGCCTGAGCCCCTCCAACCTGCATTCCGATGCATATGCTTGCTAGCCCCAACCTCTTTTCCACTTGTGCCTAGCTAGCCTTGTAGAACCTGTTTATCAGGGGCAATAAAAAGGCCCCACAGAAGATTAACTTCTTGCACCAGCTAGCCTGAGCAGTTGGTCGTAATCTCACTTCCCCATTCCAACCCATAGGGGCTGCAAAGCCCATGAAAAGTCCAGAAGCCTGGTCCATATCTGGGAGACAAAGAAACTAAGGAGATAAAAAGGGAAAGCCCCCCCACCCGACATTCAGTGCTCAGGCTTTGGAGCCTGACTCCCCTGAGTCACTGCATTAGTGCATCTGCAAATAAAGGGTTTTTTTCCTGAATCTTCCAAGTGCCTGTTGTGTGTTTTTGAGTTGCCTGGTAATTTCTGCAACAAAGATACTGAATAACAAATAACAGTCAAGTAAATCGAATATGACTAGTTTTTCATTATCCTGTACTATAACAGAAATGTCTTATTATTTGCAAAGTCTATAAAAATTGGTCAGTAAATTAGATGATAAATTCTCAGAAAAAAAATCATCTAACTGACTTTAGATGGCAAGTTAACTCAATGCTGAAGTGACTTCTTATGGGTATTATAGCATACTCTTCCTAAATTATGTCACCAGCAAACTATATTCTACTATGTTTCTCTCACATAGAAGATAGTTCTTCATAGTCATGTTGGTAGTCACTATTACAAAAAACATGTGGCAGTTTAAAATGACACAATATATTTAATTTAATATATTTTCTCTTTTTCTCTTTTCTTGATTACTTTTCTGCCCTGCTATATTATTTATATGCTAGGAAGTTTAAATATAACCTCTAAAATTTTAAGAGGACACATTTTAGCAACAAGTGTATCCATCTCTATTACAAGGCATATAATGAATCTGAAACCATTAGAAGTTTTGTTCTTGTGAAGAAGTTCAATGAAATATAGTGTTGATAATTGATCCCAAAGGCCCTTAGAATTTTCATTTCATATGCTTCCATGTTAAAATACAGATGAAAAATTATTTTAGCCGTAGCACAAATGCCTTGTTCATGAAGCCTTCTCTGTAAGAGACAACTCTTGTGATAAAATATTCCATTTGCTCAAATACATTTCCTAGCTAGCTCTAGTTACATTGGGGTCATGTGACTAGTTCTGTCCAAGAGTCTGTGATGATTTTGGGACTAAGTGTAATAAATTGTGTAGCTAGAAGATGGAGGAGAGCCACCTAAACTATAATCAGAAAAATGATACTTGATTATAGTAACTCAATGAGCTTCTAGGTTTTATCTGTTTTGGCAATTGGCATTATTTATCTCAAATAATACCATTCCCTATTATTTCTTTTTTAAATTTATCTTTATTGTTGAAAGTATTACAGATGTCCCATTTTTCCCTCATTGACCCCCTCGACCTTGCCCCTGCCCCACTCCAGGCATACCACACTGTTGTCTGTGTCCAGTGGTTATGCATATATGCATACAAGTTCTTTGGTAAATCTCTTCTCATCCCCCACCCCCTTAGCTCTGAAATTCATCAGTCTGTTCTATTCTCCCATGTCTGTTTCTGTTTTGTTGGCCAATTTATTTTGTTCATTAGATTCCACATATAAGTGAGATCATGTGACACTTGTCTTTCTCTGACTGGCTTATTTCACTTAGCATAATACTCTCCAGGTTCTTCCATGCTGTCTCAAAGGGTAACAGACCCTTCTTCTTTTTTTACTGCTGCATGGTATTCCATGTGTAAATGTACCACATCTTTTTTTATCCACTCATCTGCTGATGGCCACTTTGGCTGTTACCTCCTCACTTTTCAGGCCATCTATCCTTCCTTCTTGCTTGATTGTATATACCAGGGGTCCTCAAACTACAGCCCACGGGCCACATGCAAATACAAATATTGTATTTGTTCATGTTTTGTTTTTTTACTTCAAAATAAGATATGTACAGTGTGCATAGGAATTTGTTCATAGTTTTTTTTAAAACTACAGTCTGGCCCTCCAATGGTCTGAGGGACAGTGAACTGGCCCCCTGTTTAAAAAGTTTGAGGACCCCTGGTCTATACAGCACTTATCACCATCTAACATACTATAAATATCACTTAATTTATTTTAAACTAGAGGCCCGGTGCACAAAATCTGCACACTATGGGGGGTGGGTGTCCCTCAGCCCAGCCTGCACCCTCTCCAATCTGGGACACCTTGGGGGATGTCCAACTGCCAGTTTAGGCCCAATCCCTGTGGGACATCCCTCTCACAATCCAGGACTGCTGGCTCCCAACCACTTGCCTGCCTGCCTGATTGTCCCTAACCACTCCCCTGCCAGCCTGATCGATGCCTAACTGTTCCTCTTCAGGCCAAATTGCCCCCAACTGCCCACCCCTGCCAGCCTGGTCACCCCCAACTGCCCTCCCCTGCCGGCCATCTTATGGCAGCCATTTTGTAATGACATGGGGGTTGGCCATCTTGTGACCACATTGGGGTGGCCATCTTGTGACAACTTGTGGGAGGCCATCTTGTGACCATATGGGGGTGGCCATCTTGTGTGAGGGCATGGCAGTCAATTTGCATATTAGCTCTTTATTGTATAGGATAACTTTAAATTTGATTCAAAGCTCCACAGAACAGAATGTATTTTTATTTCAGTTTAGTTTACTAATATATCCCTAGTGACTTGAACTTTACTTGGAATATAGTAGACATTCCATACTTTTGGCGCTTGAAAACGTTACATAATTTCTCAACCCTCAATTATACTTCCTGTTCTGCAGTTATGAAGATAAAATGAGAACATATGCAAAATGCCTAGTCTCACAAATTGTTTAAATTCAATAAAGTTAAAAAATTACACTTCCTATGAAAATTACAATGGCATTTTTTCATAGAAACAGAAAAACAATCTTAAATTTCATATGAAATAAAAAAACACCTCAAATTTCCAAAGCAATCCTGAGACTGAGGAGCAAAGCCAGAGGAATCAGACTTTCTGATTTCAAATCATACTACAACACTAAAGTTATCAATGAAGCCTGGTACTAGCAGAAAAATAAACACATGGACTAGTGGAACAGAATTGAGAGCCCAGAAATAAACTCATGAATTTACGGTCAATAGTATTTGATATGTGAACCAAGAATAATCTATGTGGAAAGGATATTGTCTTTAATAAATGGTGTCAGGAAAACTGGATATTTATCTGGGAGAATGAAGCTATAGCCCTATCTCATACCCCTCACAAAAAAATAAACTCATAATCAATTAAAGACTTAAATGTAAGAGAAGTAACATTAGAATTCCTAGAAGAAAACATAGGGGGGAAAACTTCTTGGCAGTGATCTTGACTTTTAGACACCATAAGCACAACTACAAAAGCAAAAATCAACAAGTGGGAACACATCAGGCATAAAAGCTTTTGCACAGCAAAAACAGATCAACAGAATTAGAAGGCAGTCTACATAACAGGTGAAAATAGACACAAACCACATATGAGATAAGAAGCTAATATCCAAAACATATAAGGAAACCATACAACACTACAGCCAAAAAAACCCAAACAAACAAAAAAGTGATTTCATTAAAAATGGGCAAAGGACTGAAGAGACATTTCCCCAAAGAAAATATTGCAATGGCCAATGGTACATGTAAAGGTGCTCTGATAGCCCTAATCACCAGGAAACTGTAAATTAAAACTATAATGAGATATCACCTTGCACCTACTAGAATAACATTATCAAAAATACAAGAGAAAAGTATTGGTCAGATAATGTGGAGAAACAAAACCCTTGTTTGTGGAAATGGATATTGGTATAGCCACTATGTAAAACAGTATGGTGGTTCAACCAAATAATAAAAAGAAAACTACCATATGATCCAGTAATTCTCACTTCTGCATATATATCTGAAGGAAATGAAATCACTCTCTTGAAGAGATATCTGCACTCTCATGCTCATTGAAGAATTATAGCATTATTTCCCATAGCCAAGACATGGAAGCAATCTAAATGTCTGTAAACAGATGAATGGAAAAAGAAAAAGGTATATTTTTCCAGCCATAGAATAAAGGAAACCTTGCCATTTGTGACAACATGGATTAAACTTGGGGGCATTATGCTAAGTGAAATAAGTCAGACAGAGAAAGACAAGTACTGTATGATCTCACTTATATATAAAATCTAAAAACATCAAACACATAGAAACTAAGAATAGACCAGGGGTTGCTAGAGGTGAGTTTGGGGAGGAGGGTAAAGGGTGAAGGGTTTCCCAGTGTACAAATTTCCACTTATAGGATGAAGAACTTCTGGGGGGGGGGGGTAGTATACAGCATGTTGACTATAGTTAACAATACTGTATCATATATTTGAAAGTTGCTAAGAGAGTAAATATTAAGTTTCATCACACACACACAAATGTAACTGTGAGGTTATGGATATGTTAACTAACCTTATTGTGCTAATCATTTTGCAATATATATACATATTAAATAATCAAATATTGTACACCTTAAATATATACAATGTTATATGTCAACTATATCTCAATGAAGCTGGGCAAAAAATAAGGACCTCTTTTTAAAATTTTTATTTTATTATTTAAAGTATTACAAATAATAGTACATATGTCTCCTTTTTGTCCCCATTGAACTTCCCCCGGCCTCCTCTACCAACCCCCTCACCCCCTCACCCCCCGCACATTCCCTCACCTGCCCCTCAAGGAACTCTTTTTTTTTAAGGAAACCTTAGCACCTAGCTATGAAATAAGTTCTATCATGAATTTTCTCGATTATCTGAGAAGAAATTTTGATCAATATATTACAGCAACCTAAGTCTGTCCAATAAATAGCACTACCACTTTATATTTGTAGCACTATCTTTTACATTTATTAAGATAAATACACTCATGTCCACACACACATATGTATGCACATATAAACACAAACATACATACATGTATAAGTGATGTATATATTTACACTAATAAAAGAGAAAAATGGTAATTGGCGTACGGCGATACCGTTTTCATTGGCTAATCAGGGCTATATGCAAATTAACTGCCAACTAAGATTGGCAGTTAACTGCCAACAAGATGGCGGCTAATTTGCATACGTAGGCACAATGCAGGGAGGCGAAAGGGAAAGCAGGAAGAAGCCCCCTGCCACTGACAGTGATCGGAAACCCAGGGGGGAGCTAAGAGCTGGGGGGCAGGGCAAAGGCGGCCCTGGGGCCGCCATTGCCCTGCCCCCCCAGCCATGATCAGAGAATCAGGCGCCTTTGCCGCCCTGGCCAGTGATAGCAGGAAGTAGGGGTGGAGCCAGCGATGGGAGCTGGGCACGGTCGAAGCTGGCACTCCCGGGAGCTAGGGGTCCCTTGCCTGGGCCTAAAGCGGAGCCCACGATCGCGGCGCCCCCCGCTGCCGCTGCAGGTCCCCGCTGCCCGGGCCGGATGCCTAGGCCAGAGGCGTTAGGCCTGGGCAGGGGCGGAGCCTGCAACCGCGGGGAGCTGGGGGTCCCCTGCCCAGGCCTGACACCTCTGCCGGAGGCCTCAGGCCTGGTCAAGGGGCCGATCCGGTGATCTGCGATCGGAGGGTGATGAGGGTCAACTCCTCTGGCCGAGGCATCAGGCCTGGGTGGGGGGCGGAGCCAGGGATTGGGGGGATATGATGGTCCCCTTGCCCAGGCCTGAAGCCTGGGTCAGAGGCGTCAGGCTTGGGCGGGGGGTGGAGCAAGCGATCAGAGGAAGATGGGGGTCCCCTGCCCAGGCATGATTCCTGGGCCAAAGGCCTCAGGCCTGGGCGGGGGCCAGAGCCAGTGATCGGGGGGAGATGGGGGTCCCCTGTCCAAGCCTGACACCTCTGGCGGAGGCGTCAGGCCTGGGCAAGGGGCCGATCAGGTGATCGGAGGGTGATGGGGGTCAACACCTGAGGGCTCCCAGTATGTGAGAGGGGGCAGGCTGGGCTGAGGGACACTCTCCCCCCCCACACACACCCAGTGCACGAATTTCGTGCACCGGGCCCCTAGTATATATATAATATATACATACATAAGACATTAGAATGTAAATATATAGACAAATATAATATTTAAACTATATATATATATAATAAATATATATGAGAGAGAAAAAATATCTCATTTTTCTAGGCTTCATATAATAAGCCTGGGGTTTCAATTCCCAATGATATGGAAGAACAAAGAACTGTAAATGGATGGAGAATAATCATTTACCTCTTTTAGTTTTGGATCAAACTGTGGGGAATCAGGGAATAAATAAAGAAAATTTTGATATTTTGACAAGTACTTCTCTGAATGCAACTAATGTACTCTATCTAGAGTTATCTTTGTTCATTTGGTGTATCAAATGCAAGCAGCATTTTGCCACTTTTCTAGCAGATGTCACTGCCTATCAAAAGATTATTCTTGAAGAGTGACTCAACTTAAAAAGAATATCAAAGTAATTCAACATTATCTGCAGTGACATCTAAAACTCATTCCATTATGTTAAAATACTCCCTGAAAATGTTTTCCACCCCAGGAAGTTTCTTCCAGACTAAACACTAATATCAATAATACATTTTAACAAAATTAGTTCACAATAAAGGGGAAAACACAACAAAGTAAAATAAAATTGTTAAGCAGCATAGTGCTTTAAGAGGCTCTGAACTTACAGAACAGAAACAAACTTTCTAAATGTACTCAAAGAGCAAACAAATATACAGATATACAAATGCTTTATTTTGACTTTTTACAAATTTGAAGACAGAAAACTCACTGGAAAACAAAAATAAGCCAAACATTATGAGTCATGAATTTTAATTTGTGAACTGCCTTCAACTTCACATTGTTATTTACAGTTTATTTCAGGAGATAAAAAGTCAATGCATCTTCACTTTCATTTAACCATGGATGAAGGAGGTGGGAATACAAAACAGTAGGAATAAAGGAAAAGTGTACAAGTGAAGAGACTGGTGGACATTCAGTAAATATGTATAGGCAGAGAGGAAAACACCTTAACCAATAAACAATCACTTGCCTAAAAGATGAAAGTAGCTGAGGATGAGATCAGATACCTACATATGTAAGTAGTATCCACCCCTCTCTTTTATTGTTTAAGGTATTACAAATAGTAGTACATATGTCTCCCTTTTTTTTCCCCATTGACCTCACCCAGGCCTTCCGTACCCCCGGCACCTGCCCTCATCCCCCCTCCCCAGTATCTTGCATCCATTGGTTGTGCTTATATGCATGCATACAAGTTCTTCAGTTGATCTCTTATCCCCCGCAACCTTCCCCTTCCTTCCCGCTGTAGTTTGACAGTCTGTTTTATGCTTCTTTGCCTCTGTATCTATTTTTGTTCAATAGTTTATAATATTCTTTATATTCCACAAATCTTAGCTATGGTGAATTGTGCTGCTATGAACACAGGGGTGCATATATCCTTTCTGATTGGTGTTTCTGGTTTCTTGGGATATAGTCCTAGAAGTGGTATTACTGGGTCAAATGGTAGTTCCATTTTTAATTTTTTGAAGAAATACCATACTGCTCTCCACAGTGGCTGCAATAATCTGCATTACCACCAGCAGTGAAGGAGGGTTCCTTTTTATCTGCATCCTCTCCAGCACTTGCCTTTTGTTGATTTGTTGATGATAGCCATTTTGGCAGGTATGAGATGTCATTTTGATTTGCATTGTCATTTTGGTTTGCATCTCTAGGATGATTAGTGACTTGAGTATGTTTTCATATGTCTCCTGGCTATCTGTATGTCCTCTTTCAAAAAGTGTCTATTTAGGTCCTTTGCCCATTTTTTTATTGGATTTTTTATCTTCCTTTTGTTAAGTTGTATGAGTTCCCTGTAAATTTTGGAGATTAAACCCTTATCAGAGATAACATTGGCAAATATGTTCTCCCATGCAGTGGGCTTTCTTGTTGTTTTGTTGATGATTTCTTTTGCTGTGCAGAGCTTTTTATTTTGATGTAGTCCCATTTGTTTATTTTCTCCTTAGTTTCTATTGCCCTAGTAGCTGTATCGGTAAAGATATTGCTATGACAAATGTCTGCTATTTTGCTGCCTATGGCTTCTTCTAAGATTTTTATGGTTTCCCATCTTACATTTAAGTCCTTTATCCATTTTGATTTTATTTTTGTGTATGGTGTAAGTTGGAGGTCCAGTTTCATTTTTTTGCAAGTATCTGTCCAGTTTTCCCAACACCATTTATTGAAGAGATTATCTTAACTCCATTGTATGCTCTTGCCTCCTCTGTCAAATATTAATTGAGCATAATGGCTCGTGTCAATTTCTGGATTCTATGTTTTGTTCCACTGGTCTATAGGTCTGTTCTTGTGCCAGTACCAGGCAGTTTTGAGGACAGTGGCTTTGTAGTACAGCTTGATATATGGTATTGTGATTTCTCCAACATTGTTCTTCTTTTTCAAGATTACTGCAGCTATTCGGGGTCTTTTTTTAATTCCAGATGAATTTTTGGAGAATTTGTTCTAGGTCTTTGAAGTATGCCGTTGGTATTTTAATGCAGATTGTGTTGAGCTTATAGATTGCTTTGGGTAGTATGGACATTTTAATGATGTTGATTCTACCAATCCATGAACATAGTATATTCTTCCATTTGTTCATGTTTTCCTCTATATCTTTTTTTAGCGTCCTGAAATGTTCTGAGTACAGGTCCTTTGTCTCCTTGGTTAAGTTTATTCCTAGGTATATTAATTTTTTTGTTGCAATGGTAAATGTGATTGCTTTTTTTGTATCTATTTCTATGAGTTCATTATTGGTGTATAAGAAAGTCATAGATTTCTGGGTTTTAATTTTGTATCCTGCTACATTGCCAAATTCATTTACTAAGTCTAGTAATTTTTTGATGGAGTCTTTGGGGCTTCCTATGTACAATATCATGTCATCTGCGAATAAGGACAGTTTTACTTCTTCTTTTCCAATTTGGATGCCTTTTATTTCTTCTTTTTCCCTTTTTTTTATGTAAGGCATAGTTTTTAGTATCACATGCAAGGCAGAATATTACCGTAGTTTTTCATTTATATGACACTATTTTTCTAAAATCGTTAGACTGAAAATCGAGGGGCATCTTATAGAAGCAAGTCATCCAAGGAGGGAGCCTTGTGGGTGCAGGTTCTTAGCTGGCCATACCTTGTCAAACAGGCTTCCTCCAATCATGAGCCTTATTGTTACTGATGTCAGCTGATGCCAAAATTGGAGGTGGAGGTGGAGAGTGAGCAGATACAACAGGGATCGGAGAGTTCTGGGCCCAAAAAGATGTCAAAAAATAGAAAGATAAATACCAGTAAGTGATTGTCTTATGCTGCAAAATCCAAACTGAATTTAATCATCTATGCAAAAGAGCATGTAAATAGAGCTGCAGAGATACAATTTGAACCTCCTTCCACTGAGTGTATGATCAGGCAGTGGAGAAAACAGGAAGAACAACTCCTTAAGGTGCCAAAAAAGAAGAAGGCCTTAAGAGGAAAACCAGAAAAATGGGCAAACTTGGAGCAGAGGCTTAAGACTTGGATTATGGAGCAGCGCCAGAGTGGCTTATGTGTGTCAACCAAACTTATTCAATGTCAGGCAAGAATGTTTGCAAGCGAAATGAACATTGTTGATATTACAGGAAAGGCAAATTGGTGCTTCAATTTCATGAGGAGAGAAGGGTTGGCCATGAGAACATGAACAAAGTTAGCTCTGAAAATGCCACCAGTTTATGAGGATGATCTCACATATGTAGACAGTGACTCAGAAGACAACAGTGATATAATAGAAGTTGAAGAAATTGATATGTGTGGAACTAATAGTGATGAAGAAGAGAGCAGTGATGCAACAGAGGCTGAATAAAGTGATGTGCTGCATAATATCATAGTACTGGTATGTAAACATTACCTGAATTAATTACTAAATAAAAATGTGTTCTGTTTTATGTTTAAAATATTGATTTCTTAATTTGGGGTTGGAAAATTGGGGGGTGTCTTATACACGGAAAAATACGGTAATACTCTTATACAAGAAATATAAGCACAATAAAAGGGGATTAAGAGAAGAGGGAAATCACATCCTATTGGGAGAAAATATTAATTCTTTCCTTTTTCTCAGTTCCTCAATTTTTTCTTTAAAAAAATTTAAAATTTATTTTTTCAATTACAGTTTACAATCAATATTATTTTGTATTAGTTCCAGGTGTATAGCCTGGTGGTTAGACAATCATATACTATATACTTTGCTAAGTGTTTGCCCTGATATTTCCAGTACCCATTTGACACCATACAAAATTATTACAATCTTATTGACTACTAGAGGCCCAATGCATGAAATTCATGCAAGGGGCTTAGCCCTGGCAGCCGCGGCAGCTTGCCTCGACCCTCGCAGCCCTGGCCTTGTCTAGAAGGTTGTCTGGAAGGATGTCTGATCTAATTAGCATATTATGCTTTTATTATTATAGGTATTTTCTCTGCTGTACTTTATATCTGCATGCCTATTTTGTAACTACCAATATGTATTTCTCATTCCCTTCACCTTTTCCACTCAGTCCCCCAACCCTCCACTCTTCTGACAACCATGAATCTGTTCTCTATATCTATGAGTCTGTTTCTGTTTTGTTTGTTTACATTGTTCTTTAGACTCCACATATAAGTGAAATCATATGGTATTTGTCTTCATCTGACTGACTTATTTCACTCAGCATAATATGCTAAAACTCCATTCATGCTGTCACAAATGATAAGGTTTCCATTTTTTTATGGATATTCCATTATATATATATATATATATATGCACCACCACTTGTTTATCCACTCATCTATTAATAGGCACTTGAGTTGCTTTCATAGTTTGGTAACTGTAAATGATGCTGCAAAGAACACAGGGGGTGCATATGTTCTTTCAAATCAGTGTTTTGTATTTCTTTTAGATATCTACCTAGAAGTGGAATTACTGGGTCATAAGGCAGCTCCATTTTTTTATTTTTTGAGGAAACTCTATACTCTTTTTTACAGTGGCTACAACAATTGCATTCTCATCAACAGTGCACCAGTGGTCCCATTTCTCCACATCCTCACCAACACTTGTTGTTTGCTGATTTATTGATGTAGCCATTCTGGCAGGTTTGAAGTGATACCTCATTATAGTTTTAATTTGCATCTCTCAGATGATTAGTGACATTGAGCATCATTTCATATGTCTATTGGCCATCCATACGTCCTCTTTGGAGAAGTATCTATGCAGGATTTTTTGGGTTTGAGTTGTATGAGTTCTTTATTAATTTTGGATATTAACTCTTATCAGATGTATCATTGTCAAATATGTTCTCCCATTCAGTGGGTTGTCTTTTCATTTTGTTGACGGTTTCTTTTGCTGTGGGTAACCCTCACTACTGCCCACAAAAAAAGGTCAAAGAGATAGATATTTTGCTATTATTTTAATTATGGAATTCCAAATAACAACCTTTTCCAAACCATTTCATTACTATGAAGATGAAGGAAATTAAGAACAAAAATGCCTCATATGATGATATTTTAATTGAGATGTAATTGACATATAGCATATTAGTTTCACGTATACGACATAATGATTCAATATTTGTATAATATATGGCTGATTTTGATAAGGTCATTGCCTTTTGTTTTGCCTGACAAAGGCAATGTAACACCAGAAATTAAGCCAGCCTAAAGCATTCACGTGCCATAGATTTTCTGTGGAATTGTGGTGTCTGATTCCTGGTTTAGACATAATTCCCTTTCTTTTCATAAATGCTAAAATTCCGAACACAAAATACCAAAATTCACAGAAAAATCTCAGTCCTCATCAGAAAAAATAGAGATGGGGAACAAATATTGGCATTAAACTTATTTAAACACTTATTTTTTTAATGTGCTTTTAAAAATAAAACACATAAAGTAGGTCTGCTGAATAAAGAAAATAAAAATGACATCTGTTGTGCCCTTTTCAACACTTATTTCAATGACGATTTTCTTCTTGGGATTTAACAGGTATTTACCCAGGAAGACCAAAGTAGGCCATGCCATGTAAAAAACAAAACAAACAACTCTGTTAATGATTATTGTGTCCACTTCAAAGAGTCTATGTGAATTTGTTTTTTCTATATTATCACTTCAACAAACCTGGCCAAAGAGCATCAAAGGAATGACCATGAATGTTATGTTGTACCTTCATCAAATAGTACATGTATTAACATGATCATAAAGTTAATATCCATTTTTCTGGAAGTTACTGTGTGTTCCATTGAAACAAAAGATGTTTGATGTGAGATACAGTAGTGATTCCCTCATTATGCCCAGCTTTCCTCTCCCTAGAACCATAGCAGATATAACCTTCCCTCTCAATTAAAGTTAGGTAAGATTGCATAATATGCTTTCACCAGCAAAATGTAAGCAGCATTTATGTATTACATTCTGATCTTGCTCGTCCTCTGCATTGTTACTCATAGAAGCACATGTCAACTCAGAGATGTAGTCAAAAGCCTTCGCTTATAACAGCTGCATTCTAGTGTTACCAATAGCCACACAGAGTTGCTGTGAGGGAGAAACAATGTCTTGAGGAACTAACATTTATTTGTAATTTTCACATAGCTAACTGATACACTTGACATCACAAGATACCACATCAGTACTAAGAAATGTGGTGTCTTGTTATGTTTCTTATAGGAAATATATTTTTTTAAAAAAAATATATTTATTAAGTTGAGAGAGAGAGGAAGGGAGGGAGGGTAGGAGAGAGGTGGAGAAAGGGAAGAAGAGCAGGAGGGAGGGAGGAGAGGGAAAAGAGAGAGAGAAAAAAACATCAATTTGTTGTTCCACTTATTTTTACCTTCATTGGTTGATTCTTATATGTGCCCTGATTAGGGATCAAAAACAAAACCTTGGTGTTTCAGAACAATGCTCTAACCAACTGAGCTACTCAGCCAGGGTAGAAATGAAAATTCTCAAGAAAATATTTAGGAATGATGAAAACTGGGATGTATAATCATAAGTTTCCATATAGACATTTACTGAATACAGTTTTTTCACAAGTTGTACTCCAAATCATGGTAAAAATATTGGGAATATTTTAAATATTGTAACTATGTGAATCATATGTTTTCCTAGTTCCTCCCACATCCTTAAAATATTATTTTTTCAATTTGTTACAGCAAATTCTCTAAGGTGTGTTATAAAGATTTAAAATCAAGAGAGACATGACTCTGATAAATATAAATACACACATTATATATATATATATATATATATATATATAATTTAGCAAGGAAAAACACTGATAATTATTTTCATAATAGTTTACTACAGTGAAAAATAACACTAACAAATTAAACAGGTATTTGGCCAAGATAAATTGTTAACCTCTACCTACTTCTGCATAAACTTCCTCACCTTAAATGACAAAAAGTAAATCAAAACAGGCTATAGTAAAACAAAGCACAGTTTATTTTGGATTCTGAATACTCACAATCTTGAATATTGAAGTCATTCTTTGGTAGCAAATAACTTACTGATGCTTTCATTTATAAGGATCATAATATATGGACTCTGAAAACTTTTAGGGTCCACACTCAAACAACAAATAGATTCACATCCTAAGTCATCCCCATATGGAGGGGAGAATAATAATTTCATGTTGAAATACAGCTAGTACTTGCTAGGTAAGCCTAAAATGGCTTCTTGATGATTATTTTCCTCACACTAATGATGTTATGACCTTTCCTAATACATTCTACAAAAAATCATTTGCTATAAAAAAGGAATCATTGACTTGATTCAACTGCCTCCTCATAAGAATTAACTACTTTATAATGGCCCTATCATGCACACCGAAGGATGCAACCCATTTTTTGCCACCTGGTTGATTTCAGTGCTTGATAAAACTTCAATCAAATAATTATCTCAGCCTTCAGAAATCCTTCATGACTGCATTACCAAATTAAAGTATTTCATTTCAAATGTCAAAATACATTTTAACATGCAACATTTAGTTAGTAAAATTTCTTTTTTTCTACATTAAAATCTTGCCACTAATTTGGAAGTTTAAGTTAATTAATGACAAATGGAAGGGATGGAGGAGAGACAGAAAAATAGAGATCAAATGGGAAATATTTTACATGAAATTATTGGGAAATATTTGTTTTCATGCTCCATAAAAATAAAGTTTGTAAGACTTCTCTTACATTTCAGACTAAAAAAAAGAAAGCATGAGATCTCTTAAAATAATTAAAATAAAGCTTACAAAAAGAAATGTTAGGAGTCTCAGGTAAAACACCTGAGAGCATGACAGAGCTCACAGGGTGCTTTCCTTTTAAGGACAAATTCTCAATTATTAAATTATATTTTAAAACCCCTGGCTTCTTCATTTTTCTAACAATAGTAAAAAAACATTAACAAACAAAGCAGTCTAAAAATCATTGACTAAAGCTAAGAGACTTTACCATATCTTTCTTAAATGATATATGAGATTGAGTTGATGTTTTTATTTGATGGCAAAGAATAATGATTTTTGTTCAACTCTTATGATCACTCCTTTTTTGAACACTGTTTATTTGGCAAATAGATGAAAGGATGAATACCGTAAAGTATTATGAAACCCTAAGACAAGCTCAGTTTTTCTACATGAGTGATTCTTTAATAAGTTGACCCAGGAATAGCTACTAAGAATTACTGTGAGACTGAAGAATCATTTCCCTATTTTCCCCTTCCTACTCCTAGCAAATAGGCTTTTAACATGGCAAGAATCCCTTGGGCCACTAACCTTCTCTCACCTCCAATTTGGTTTATTTTCTAAATGAGAAGCACTTAGTTACCAAGGCAACAGGCTTTATATAAAATAGGTCTGTAGGGCACCTAGTTTAGTCTAGCATTTGCTACTAATCATTGAATGACTAACAAAAGCAATATTCAGGCAGTCATATTTAAAAGAGGAAAACAGAGTCTATAAAGCCACACAAATGCAGGATATTATTTAAGAGCAAATCAACACGAAGCATTCACTTGAACATTAATTCTAAGTAAATCAGAGCCTTGTTATCTTTACATCTTTGGAGGACACATCAAGGATCAACATAAAATCATGGATGTTAATATCTGTTTATATTATTAAATCAATGAAGACATTAAAAGAAAATAAAGCAGTACTTTATAATAAAACACAGATCTACCTCTAAACTAAGGAATACTTTGTTTTTAATTGCAAAATCAAAGACAATAGTTTTCAAAATATCTTTGAAAACAAATAACCCAGAGATACTTTAATTTAGCCTATATTTTGTTGTATCAAATTTTCAGAGTATTGCTTATGTGATGATTGCAATGAACCACCAAGATCCTTCTTCAAGGAAGGACAAAATTTTGCCCCAGCTTTCATTTATCATCCACTTCAGGGAACGCCTCTACTCTGAAGAGACACATTTTTCAAGGTTATGCCCTTACCAGGTAATCCCCAATCCAATGACTGATGGAAGCAGTTGTGTAAAGTACTGGCCTTTTAGGCCCAGTGTGCATTGATCCTGGCTCTCCAGAACTTCCCCATGGTGACAGCAAAGGCCCAATATCAAAAACAACTAGGCTTCTACTTTGATCTCTTCCTAAACAGGGCCTGATACCAGCCCATCCCTTAATAACTATTCTGAAAATTAAAATCCACATTAGAGTTATCTTCTGGAAGAACTAAGAAAGTTAGGAGAAGTATAATAAGGCAGATGCAGACATAGTTCCATTATTGGCAATAACTATTTAAAAGGCCATATACAGTATTTGAATCCTTTAATGGCTCACTTTGCCAAATATTAAGATACTAGAGGTCCTGCACCCTCTTGCAATCCGGGACCCCTCGGGGGATGTCGGACTGCTGGTTTTGGCCTGGTCCTCGCAGGCCAGGCCAAGGGACCCTACCGGTGCACACCTCTAGTATGCATATAAGATATTTGGTTAATCTCTTCCTACCCTCCCCCATCCCTTCTTCCTTCTGAGATTCATCAGTCTGTTCCACGTTTCCATGCTTGTGCATTGAGTGTTTGCCCCCTGGTGGTCAGGGTGTGGCATAGCTACCGGTTGAACAGTCACTTAGGTTTTTACTAGTAGATAGATGGTCATAACGGAAGACCTGACCTATTCAGTCACATTGAAGTAGGAGGCTTTTCTAAGTGTGAAAGCTTAAAAATAACAAAAACAGCAGGGAGCTGATATGATCATAGTCATGGGATAGGCAAAGCTGTCTGTGCCACCCGGGTCTATTTCTTCGTCTGCAGGGCCCATGCTACTGAGGCCAAAGAGGCAGGCTGCATAGCGATTGTGCTGGCATGTTTCCTTCCTTGCTAAGTTCTAACCCTGGACAACTGGTCTTTTTGCCTATTCTCTAACTTCCAAATGTAGGCAGATATATCAAAGATGTTGGCAGATGGTAGAGGTGCAAGCAAAACCTATCTGGGCCTCCTGCCCCAACACTCATGTCACTGGCATCCCTGGATGATATTTGGAGGAGGCAACTGCTCCTGCTGCTGCTTGCAATACTGGTGCACAGTACATCTGCAGTGTTTATGGTGAAATCTGGATACTGATCAGCTTGCACAATGGATGACTTCTCAAACTGCCCTCTTGAGGAACTACCACACAAAAGTGGTGATAAAAATGTGATCTTAAATTCACCATCTAATTCAGAAGAACTGAATAGCATTTGTTGTAGTAAAGATAATGCTTCTGATGTCAGTACAGTGATTGCTTTTGAGGAGGGATATATATTGGCCCCCATTGCATCAGTAGTGTAACATGTTAGTGTCCAGATGTTAAGTTTTATTCATAACTTGTCAGACACAGCTATTCTCCCATCACAAGTGCAAAAGGAATCAATATGTTAGAATCCATACCTGATATCAAGGCAGACAGAGATGAAAAATACAGATGTGTCAGAGGCAACCAGATGAATACAAGCATAATGTAACTATTTAACTCGGTGAAATTACTATCCAGAAATACCTTTCAAATAACTTCAACAAGGAAAAAACACTCTGTGAACAAGAACCAACTTTCCCAACAAAACCTCCAAGGCCAAAGCCTACAAGTTCCCCAGAAAGTACAACTTCTTAAAAATACAATACAGGTGGGGCAAAAGTAGGTTTGCAGTTGTGAGTATGTGAAACACAGAATTTATTCTTGTATTATTAGTTATTAATTATTGGGTTATTCTCCATACAAACAACTGCAAGCCTACCTTTGCCCCACACTGTACATGTGTTACAAATGGAACTGGTCTCCTTGTAGCATGGAGTACCGACTAATCATCACCTATGGGAAAGCTATAAGGCAACTGTGACAAGAGCATCAATGTCAACCCTAAAAAGACCACTGAGCTCTAATTCTCATTTAGCCACACTGGAACTCTGCAGCAAAAAATGTCACTCTTCTTTGGAATGGATGCAAGTTCTAGCCTGTTTTTCCTATAAGAAATTCATGTAAATACAATTAATTCTATCTGACACCAGAGATCCCACTTTTTATTTTTATTTAATTTAATTTATTTTTTTAAATTTTATTTTATTGTTTAAAGCAGTGGTGGGCAAACTTTTTGACTCTAGGGCCACAATGGGTTCTTAAACTGGACCGGAGGGCTGGAAACAAAAGCATGGATGGAGTGTTTGTGTGAACTAATATAAATTCAAAGTAAACATCATTACATAAAAGGGTACAGTCTTTTTTTTTTTTAGTTTTATTCATTTCAAATGGGCCGGATCCGGCCCGTGGGCCGTAGTTTGCCCACGGCTGGTTTAAAGTATTACAAATAGTAGTACATATGTCTCTTCTTTCCCCATTGACCTTCCCCCAGAATTCCCAACCCCCTGGAACATGCCCTCACCACCCCCCCCCCCGAGTGTCTTGCATCCATTGGTTATGCTAATATGCATGCATACAAGTCCTTCGGTTAATCTCTTACCTCCCGCGCCCCAAACCCTCCCAGCTGTAATTTGACAGTCTGTTTGATGCTTAACTGCTTCTGTATCTATTTTTGTTCATCCTATCTAATAAAAGAGAAACATGGTAATTGGCGTACAACCACTACCCTTCCCATTGGCTAATCAGCGAGATATGCAAATTAACTGCCAGCCAAGATGGCGGCTGGCAGCCAGGCAGCTTGAAACTAACATGAGGCTTGCTTGCTTCAGTGACAGAGGCCTCCAACGTTCCCTGCCTGCCGCTGCAGGCCTCTGAGCTGGCGGATTGAAACATAGTTACAAAAATAGAAGCTAAACAAAACCCCAGAAACCAGCTTTCAGCTAGCCAGGATCTCAGACCTGGAGTTGATACAGAGTTTCGATTGTAGAACCTAAACAAACCAGATACCTGCTTTCAGGAGCGGAGGCCTCAGAGCTGGAGCCTCAGAGCTAAAGCTGGCTCAGAATAAAAAAAAAAAAAGAAAAGAAAAAAGGAGCAGTTGAGAGCTTCAGTCCCAGCCTGAAAACAGCCCTCAACCCCTCACCCAGTCTGGCCAGGCACCCCAGTGGGGACCCCCACCCTGAAGGGTGTGTGACCAGCTGCAAACAGCCATCATCCCCTCATCCAGGCTGGCCAGGCATCCCAGTGGGGACCCCCACCCTGATCCGGGACACCCTTCAGGGCAAACCAGCCAGCCCCCACCCATGCACCAGGCCTCTATTCTATATAGTAAAAGGGTAATATGCCTCCCAGCACTGGGATCAGTGGAGCCGCGAGGTCTCCCGGCACCAGGATCAGCATGACAGGGGGCAGCGCCCAAACTCCCTGATTGCCCTGTGGCTCTGTGTGTGACAGGGGGCGGGGCCACAACCTCCCTATTGGCCCTGCTCTGTTCCTGACAGGGGAAGGTGCCCCAACCCCCTGATAGGCCCTGCTCTGTGCCTGATAGGGGGGAGCTCCCCAACCTCTTGATTGCCCTGCAGCTCTGTGTGTGACAGGGTGCGGCGCCCCAACCCCCCCACCCCACGGGCCCTGCTCTGTGTGTGACGGGGTAGAGCCATAACCTCCCCATCGGCCCTGCCCTGAGTATGACAGTGGCGGTGCCCCAACCCCCTGATCGGCCCTGCTCTGTGGGTGATAGAGGGCAGCGCCCCAACCCCCCCACCCCATGGGCCCTGCTCTGTGTGTGATGGGGTAGAGCCATAACCTCCCCATCGGCCCTGCCCTGAGAGTGACAGTGGCGGCACGCCAAACCCCTGATCCACCCTGCTCTGTGTGTGACAGGGGGCAGCGCCCCAACCCCCTGATTGACCCTGCTCTGTGCATGACAGGGGGCAGCGCCCCAACCCCCTGATTGGCCCTGCTCTGTGTGTGACAGGGGGTGGCGCCGCAACCTCCCCATCAACCCTGCCTTGAGTGTGACGGGGGCGGTGCCCCAACCCCCCAATAGGCCCTACCCTGAGCGTGACTGAGGGTGGCATCACAACCTCCCAATCCACCCTGCTCTGTGCATGACAGGGGGCGGCGCCCCAACTCCCCAATCGGCCCTGCTCTGAGCCCAACCAGGGGCTGCACCTAGGGATTGGGCCTGCCCTCTGCCACCCGGGAGCAGGCCTAAGCCAGCAGGTCGTTATCTCCAGAGGGGTCCCAGACTGCGAGAGGGCACAGGCCGGGCTGAGGGACACCCCTCCCCCCCGAGTGCACAAATTTTTGTGCACCAGGCCTCTAGTCAGTTTATAATGTTCTTTATTATCCATACATGAATGATATCATGTGGTATTATTCTTTCACTGACTGGCTTATGAGATCCCACTTTTAAAGCTTCCACTGAGAGCCTTTCAAGCCACCAATGGAAATTCCCATAAGTATTATCTTAAGAAAAAAATTCACGTCACAAATGCCTCTCCAGTCAACATATTCAAAATTTGATGGGTCCAGGTTTTCAAGTTTGAAGTTTGCATCTGTGGAAGGATTACAATTGGATCACAATAACATACTGAGTAGTGTTGCCATTGGGGGTGCCCTTTCATGATTATCCTTGTTGTCTTAATTGCTTATCTTATTGGCAGGAACAGAAGTCATGCTGGGCACCAGATAATTTAGCATTTGAAATTACTCTCTATCACTGTATATCAACAGCAATTGCAAGAGGTTATGTTCATTTTCTCTAAATTTAAATTAGTATTGAAATGGAAGCATGATTTTTTATAAACCTTTCTTCAAGCCTGCTTTATCAAATGTGAAGTTCATCTTGCAATATTTACTATACACAAAAGGGTAACTATTAAAATAGTGGCGTTACTGTTACTAAGAGTTTAAATATTAATATCTACCAAAGTAGAACTCTAAAGTAAGGTAATAGTGTTTTACTAATCTGGCACTAACTCCTCTATCATTTAAATATTTTTTAAGATGCTGGTGGGCATTGATGCATGGAACAGACTAACAGTTGTCAGAGGGGAGGATGGAGAGGTGACTGGATGAAAGAAGGTAAAGAGATTAGCCAACACACACACACACACACACACACACACACACACACACATCACATCACATCACATAGACATGGAAAACAGCGTGGTGATAACCAGAGAAGAAGGATTTGGGTAGGTGGAGGTCAGCAAAGGGAGGAAATGGGGATAGAAAGAGACTTTTCTTTGGATGATGAGCACACAATGGAGTGTACAGATGGCGTTTTATTGAATTGTACACTTGAAAACTGTATAGTTTTGCAAACTAATGCCACCACAATAAATTCAATTTTTAAACAAGATGTTGATGTTTGGTTTCTTTATTCTTTATTCAGATTAAGTCTTAGAAAGGGAAAGTCTTGGGTTCTGATACTCCTAATTGATGGAAACCAACTGCTATAGTGACATGTTTAAGTGCTTCAAAATAATATAGAAAAAAATCAAAAATTGATATAAGGGAGCAAATGATGATGGAAAAAGACTTGACTTGGGGTGCTGAACACTTGATACAGTGTACAGATAATGTAGATAATGTGCTGTAGAATTGTGCACCTGAAACTTGTATAATTTTGTTATCCAGTGTCACCCCAATAAATTCAATAAAAAGTAAAAAAAAATTCCAAAAGCTGAAAATTTGAAATGCTTAAATTAAGCTTCAAAAACCAGGGCAGGAATAGTCCATATAAGGATGAACAGAGCAAAAGTTAAACATTACATAGTCAATTGGACTTAACCTTTGGCATTTTTATGTTCTGCCACTTTAAAAAAATATCAGAATGGATGCCGTTTTTAGTTACTATTTTAGGTTAATTTTCAGTCTGCTGTTTGAAGTTCAGGGTGATCCTGTTTCTATACTTGTATACAATATAAACCTCATTGTATTGATTTATCCACTTCAAACTTGGTTGTGGCTGTTTACTTAAATGATCAGTTCATGTGCAATGCACTGTTTGTAACAATGCTGACAAAATCCTCTTATTTGTCTTGGAACCACAAAAACAATGAATGTCAATTATCTTTAGTTTATGGGGCAGGCATTATACAGTAAAATTTACATCTCCTATCTTGGGTTATTACTATGTGCACTAAATATGCTTCTTGCCATTTTCTAGATAAAGAAAAAGAAATATATGCATAGTTATATGGCCAGGGAATAGGATGAGCAGAGTTTGAATCCCTATCTTATTGACCTTTATGTTCAATATCTAGGTTTTTGTCACTTTGCACACAGCTTCTTTTGTCATAAGGAAATTATTTAAAATAAATATATTTCTATTATTTCAAAACAGATACCTAGCTGTTCCTATGTTAATATATTTCCTATTTGTTGGCTCGCCACAGAACTGTTTTTTTCAGAGCATGCAAAGCCCCTGCTAAGACAAAGACTATGATAGCCACCTACAGTTTTTTTTCTTTTTTAAAAAAAGTATTTTATTTTGTTTTATTGATTAAAGTATTAC
The DNA here is from genome assembly GCF_014108235.1 of Myotis myotis. Taxonomy (NCBI): domain Eukaryota; kingdom Metazoa; phylum Chordata; class Mammalia; order Chiroptera; family Vespertilionidae; genus Myotis; species Myotis myotis. The sequence goes on along the minus strand of NW_023416346.1, from coordinate 108,906,150 downwards.
ATATGTATCCTTATTTCCCCATTGCTCCCCTATTTCTCTTTCATCATCCACTGATCGTTTCAACTTACCCACAGAATCTTTCCTCTTTGCCATATGCCTTAAGACCAATGTTGATTGTGCTCCAGTTCAGTAGCACTTTCCCAGGCATTCTGAGCTTTGTGTGCCATGATGTCCTGCTGCCTGAACTCTGGCTTGCTGCCTATTTCACCTCCTTATCCTCCCCCAAATATGCTGTTTCTAATGGAAGCAGAGGTGATATGAGAGCAAAGCAAAGAGGCCCTGTCCATATGCATGCTCCCCAAAACTACAGTATCTTCTGTGTGACACTCTGCAAGTAATGCAAAGAAATAATTATTTTGGCTCAAAAAGAGGTGTTTTAAAAATAAAATTTCAATTTTATTTTATTTTTTTAAAATATATTTTATTGATTTTTTTACAGAGAATAAGGGAGAAGGATAGAGAGTTAGAAACATCAATGAGAGAGAAACATCGATCAGCTGCCTCCTACACACCCCCTACAGGGGATGTGCCACCAACCAAGGTCCATTCCCTTGACCGGAATTGAACCTGGGACCCTTCAGTCTGCAGGCCGATGCTCTATCCACTGAGCCAAACTGGTTGGGGCATCAATTTTATTTTTATTTACCTTTTTTTTTTCTTACCGAGGTCCATTCTTTAGACTCTGTAGGCTGAAGAGCTATGTGGTTTAGGATTCTTTTTTTTATCCCCTTCAAATTTTTTTAGGATTTCTTTTATTATTTTTTTTTAGAGAGAGGAAGGGAGATGGAGAGAAAAACATTGATGTGAGAAAGAAATATTGATTGGTTGCCTCCCGCACACACCCCAACTGTAGATTGAACCCACATCCTGAGTATGTGCTCTGGCGAGGAATCAAACTGGAGACCTTTTGATGCATGGGACAATACTCAACCAACTGAGCCATACTGACAAGGGCCTGGTTTAGATCCTTAACTAATGTATTGTGAAGGTATTGCTAATCAATAATGAAAGTGCCCCTTTCAGTCTGCCTGCCTGCAAACTTCAACCTATATATCATTTCTTCCTCTCATTTCTTCTATTAATAGTTCAGTGTTGGGGTAATGTTGACAACTTTGAGAGATCAGAGTAGCATTTGTGACAATAATTAATATTGACTTATTTCATTTCTAAAATTTACTACTATGCAATCAGAGTTCTTTCTAAAGTTGATTCAAAAGTTTTGAAAAAGAACAAAAAAAATCATTGCATGAGGTGATGAATTTTTCATCTACAGTGCTTTAAAAAATGGAACTTGGAAACATACATGAAGATAAGCATAAGCCTTTTCAACAAATTGTGTTGGTAAAACAATATTCACATGCAAAAGAATGAAGCTGGATCCTTGCCATTCATCATATACAAAACATAACTCAGGCTCTAGCTGGTTTTGCTCAGTGGATAGAGCATCGGCCTGCAGACTGAAGAGTCCCAGGTTCAATTCCAGTCAAGGGCATGTACCTTGGTTTCAGGCACATCGCCAGTAGGGGGTGTGCAGGAAATAGCTGATTGATGTTTCTCTCTCATGGATGTTTCTGACTCTCTATCCCTCTCCCTTCCTCTCTGTAAAAAATCAAAAACAAACAAAACATAACTCAGAATGGTTCAAAAAACATAAATGTGAGAGCTAAAACTCCAGAAACTCTTAGAAAACATATGAGAAAGCTTCATGACATTGGATTTCCCATTGATTTTTGGAAATGACACCAAAAGCATAAGCAACAACAACAAAAATAGATAAATTGGACTATATCAAAATTAAAAATTTTATACATCAAAGGAAACTATCAAAAGAGTGAAAGGTAACCCACAAAATGGTAGGAAATATTTTCAAAGTCATATGCTGAATATGGGGTTAATTTTAGAATATATAAAGAATTCCAATGACTCAAAAACAACAAAAAACAACCAACCAAAAAAATTATTTAAAAATGTACAAAAGGCTTGAAAAGATAGTTCTCTAGTATACTATGGCAATAAGCACATGAAAATATATTCAACATCCCTAATTATTAGGAAAGTGAAAAACAATGAGATGCTATTTCACACCCTTTAGGATAGCTATAAGGCTATTATGTAAATCTCACTTATTATTTAATCTAATGAACAAAATAAACTGGTAAACAAAATAGGTCCAGAGGCATGTAGGCATGGAACAGGCTGATATATCTCACAGGGGAGGGGGTAGATGGGAAGAGGTTAACCAAAAACTTATATACATATATGCATAACCAATGGACACAGACAATAGTGTGGTGAAGACCTGGGGTGGGGCAGGGGCTGGGAAGAAAGGGGGAGAAGGGGTGAAAATTGGGGGACATCTGTAATACTGTCAACAATAATTTTAAAAAATTAAACAAAAAAGAAAATCCTGCCATCCTCTAGACCAGGGGTGGGCAAACTTTTTGACTCGAGGGCCACAATGGGTTCTTAAACTGGACCGGAGGGCCGGAACAAAAGCATGGATGGAGTGTTTGTGTGAACTAATATAAATTCAAAGTAAACATCATTACATAAAAGGGTACGGTCTTTTTTTTTTTTTTTTTTAGTTTTATTCATTTCAAACGGGCCGGATCCGGCCCGCGGGCCGTAGTTTGCCCACGGCTGGTCTAGACTCAGCATCACCCCCCTATAGAATGGGGCACACAAAGGTACCTACGCCATGAAGACAAGACATTAAGATACTTAAATTTTCATCTGGGCCCTAATCAGTTTGGCTCAGTGGATAGAGCGTCGGCCTGTGGACCAAAGGGTCCCAGGTTTGATTTTGGTCAAGGGCATGTACCTTGGTTGCGGGCACATCCCCAGTAGGGAGTGTACAGGAGGCAGCTGATTGATGTTTCTCTCTCATGAATGTTTCTAACTCTCTATCCCTCTCCCTTCCTCTCTGTAAAAAAATCAATAAAATATATTATTTTTTTTTCACCTGCATTTAGACTTAAGTTTAAACCTGGGCTCTGCCTGTTCCCATTGAGAGATGTCTCAGCTTTTCCCTCTGGCAAGAGATTTAGTTCATTTTCTGACACCCATGGGGACTGTTCTGAGACTCAGCTGCTTCCTATAATGACCCCTATTTTTAAGCACTTGCTGTGTGCCAGGCTCTGGCTGTGCCTGCTCTGTGTGCCTGTTTGCTCATTTGAGAGACAGATCTAATAGGTAGAAAGATTCCAACCAGAAAACATAGGTGGAGCTCCCTGCATGGTGCCCAACTCCAGAAGCCTGGGAGCTGTGGTGAGCCCAGCCCTTCCTAGTCCTGTCATCACAGTGATTGCTATTTAACGCATCCACCACGGGTCTTGCACACAGCAGGGGCTTAATAAATGCGCTCTTTGGAATTAAATAAATCTGGGATCTAATCCTGGCTCTAAGGCTTTGGACACCTCCCTTTTCCTTCTGAGCCTTGGTTTGCCCATCTGAGAAACAGGCTCACCATGGGCACTGGGCAGGGGCAGCACCTGACACCCAGTAGAGCCTAAGACTGAGTGGCCAGGATGGCAAGTATTAGTTGGAGCATTCTTACCTCGGTGGGGTAGCAATGACCTCGCTCCCTAGCAGGCAGTGGGCCAACCTGCCCTTCAGATTGTGACACCTCTCCCCCACCCATGACATCACCCCCACAGTGGCCAGTGGAACCCTGAGGGGTCTGTGAGGTCACCACATTCCGCTTCACAAAGATTCTCCTGGGGCAGCAGCCACTGGCTGTCTCTCTCCCGGGGAAGCTTCAGAGACCCCGGGACTCGGGAGCCGTGGTCAGGAAGAAGCCCCTGAGAGGGACACGGAGCGCTGGGAACCAAGGACGGTCGCTGACCCCGGGAGGCCAGAACCAGGGGCAGAAGTCTCCTGGGCGTGCGGAGTGTCATTCAGCAGTTCCGGGAGGCCCACCGCCACCAGGCCACCACGGTCCTTGGCTGCCTACTGCTGCTGGTGATGGCTCTGCCCCTGGTCAGGCCAGGTGCCATGGACTGCATCTTCTGTGAGCTGACCGACTCCTCCAACTACCCTGGCATCCCCATGACCTGTGGCGATGACAAGGAGTGCCTCATTGGCAAAGAGATGGCCCCTGGCCTCGGCCCCATCATCAACAAAGGCACCATGGACATCAGTTCCTACCGTCGCCTTGAAGAGCCTGTCACCTATCAGAGCATCACCTACAGCCTCACCTTTACCTGCCGTTATGGCGAACTGTGTAACAGGGCCCCCACCCCCGCAGGCAGCCTGAAGGTGGGGGTCCCTTGCCTGGCGCTGGGCGTGCTGCTGCTGCTGCTTCAGTGACTGTGACCAGCGTGGAGGGCAGGGCCTGGGACTGGTCTCAGGGCTCCACTGCTCCTTGTGGCTCCTGCCCCTCCCCCTCCCTTCCCCCATTAAATGGCCAGAGGCCCGAGACAAAAAATAAAATGATAATGATAAAGCTGTATAGTACTTTTTCATGGGATTGATAGTGTAACAGACTTTAGAAATAAGTAATAGTTCTCAAGCTTTTAGAGCTAAGAGGAGTGATGAGTTGAGAAAATTATTCAGATAATCTAGGACCAGAGGCCAGATTTCTTTAAATTGTGGAAGGTGTTTGCTTGAAAGAAAATACAGGGCATTGTTGGCTGAACTGCATGTTGATCTTTTAAGAATGGATGTATCACATTACTTAGCAGTTCTCAAATTTCCCTGAATATTAGAAACACCTGCCATCCCCAGATATTAAAACAGAATCTCTGGGTTTGGGCCCAAGGCATTGGCCGTCTTGTTTTTTTGTTTTTGTTTTTTTTTTTCACCAAATATTTTATTTTATTCCCAGGACTAAAAATACACATATGTTAGGTTGTATATTATTGACCCAAAGATCACTGAGGTGCTCATTTTTAATTATTTTATTGATTAAGGTATTACATATGTGTCCTTATACTCCCATTGCCCCCCACCCCCTGTCATGCCCTCACCCCCTTGTTGTCTGTGTCCATTGGTTAGGCTTATATACATGCATACACGTCCTTTGATCTCTCCCCCTTACCCTCCCCCTCCTTCCTTCCCTCTGAGGTTTGATGGTCTGATCGATGCTTCTCTGTCTCTGGATCTGGCCAGCTTTTAAAGTTCCATGGGAGTAGGTTGGAGGGGTCAGTGTAGGGAAAAGGGGGATACCTATAATACTTTCAACAATAAGAATAAATTTAAAAAACATTAATACAATAAAATAAAGTTCCATGAGGACCACTGGCAAACCAGAATGACACATTCTGTCACAAGATTTTCTTGGGTGATTGTCCAAACTGGAAGGAAGAAGTGAAACTGTCATTATTCACAGATGACATGATATTGAATATAGAAAATCCCAAAGATTCCACCAAAATATTACTAGATTTAATAAATGAGTTTGATAATGTAGTAGGATACAAAATCAACAACCATAAATTAAAGGCATTTTTATACACCAATAAATTAACTCTTAGAAAGAGAAACAACAAAAACAATCCCATTTACCATTGCAACAATAAAAAAAAAGATACCTTGGAATAAATTTAACCAAGGAGGTAAAAGACTTGTATTCAGAAAACTACAGGACATTGAAAAAAGAAATAGAGGAAGATACAAACAAGTGAAACATATACCGTGTTCATGAATTGGAATAATTAACATCTTTAAAATGTCCATAGTACCCAAAGTAATCTAGAGATTCAACGCAATCCCTACTGAAATACCAATGACATATTTCACAGATCTAGAACAAATATTCCCGAAATTTATATGAAATAAAAAAGACCCTGGCTAGCCTCAGCAATCTTGAGCAATAAGAAGAAAGTTGGAGGGATCACAATACCAGATATCAAACTATACTACAAAGCCAGTGTAATAGAAACAGCCTGGTACTAGCACAAGAACAGGCATATAGATCAATAGGATGGAACAGGGACCCCAGAAATCGACCCACATCATTAGGGTCAATTAATATATGACAAAGGAGGCAAGAACATACAATGGAGGAAAGACAGTCTCTTCAATAAATGGTGCTTGGAAAATTGAACAGGTATATGCAAAAAAATGAAACTACATCAACAACTTACACAACACACGAGAATAAACTTAAAAGATGCTAATGTAAGTCACGAAACTATAAAAACCCTAGAAGAAAACATAGGCAGCAAAAACCCAGACATCTCACATAGCAGAATTTTCACCAATATAGCTTCTGGGGCAAGAGAAACAAAGAAGATAATAAACAAAGGGGACTACATCAAACTAAAAAGCTTCTGCACACCAAAAGCAAGTATCCGCAAAATGAAAAGGAAACCCACTCTATGGTAGAACATATTTGCCAATGACACATTTGATAAGGGGTTAATTTCCAAAAATATGTAAAAATTCATACAGCTCAACAAAAGGAAGACAGATAACCAATTAAAAAATGAGCACAAGACCTGAATAGGCACTTCTCCAAAGAGGACGTACAGATGACCAATAGACATATGAAAAAATGTTCAATGTTACTAATCATCACAGAGATGCAAATTAAAAGTACAATGAGATATCACCTCACACCTGTCAGAATGGCTCCATCAACAAATCAACAAACAACAAGTCCCAGCAAGGATGTGGACAAAAGGGAATCCTAATACACTGCTAGTGGGAATTCAGATTGGTGCAGGCACTATGGAAAACAGTATGTAATTTACTAAAGAAAAGTAAAATGGAATTACTGTTTGGCCCAGTGATCCCACTTCTATGAATATATTTTAAGAATCCCAAAACACCAATCAGAAAAAATATATGCACCCCTATATTCATAACAGCATTATTTATAATAGCTAAGATCAAAAAACAGCCCAAGTGCCCATCAGTAGTTGAGTGGCTAAAAAAGCTATGGTAAGAGTCAAATGGTAGGGGATGGGGGGAGATTAGAGAGCAACCAAAGGACTTGTATGCATGCATATTAGCATAACAAATGGACACAGACACTGGGGCGGTGGGGGCTTGCCCAGGGTTGGGATGACTGGGGGGCGTGTCAATTGGAGAAAAAGGAGACATATGTAAAACTGTAGACAATAAAAAAATAAAAATAATGATAATATTATGGGAAAAAACCTATGGTACATTTACACAATGGAATACTACCCGGCCCTAAAAAAGAAAGATCTCTTACCCTTTGCCACAGAATAGATGGATTGGAGAATATTATGCTGAGTGAAATAAACCAGTCAGAAAAAGACAAATATCACAGGATCTTACTTATAAGTGGAATCTAATGAACATAGTAAACTGACAAACGAAACAGGTCCAGAGGCATGAAACAAACTGATATATCTCAGGTGGGAGCAAGGGAGATGGGAAGAGATTAATCAAATAACTTTTATGCATAACCAATGGACACAGACAATAGTGTGGTGAAGGATCAGAGGAGGGGGGTAAAGAGGGGAAAATTGGGGGCCATCTGTAATAATGTCAACAATATTTTTAATTAAATTAAAATAAACATGCAAATTGTTGACCTGCTGCAAACATGCAAACATTATATATATAAAAGGTTATATATATATATATATATATATATATATATATATATATATATATATATATATATAAAACCTTTGTGAACCCGGTGAGGGTGAACAACCCCACAGAAAGACATAAAGCAACAACTGTTGACAAGAACATGGAGAAATTGGAACCTTTGTACACTGATAGTGGAAATGTAAAATTGTGCAGCCACTATAAAAAACAGGATGATAGTTCCTGAAAAAATTAAACATAGAATTAGCATATGATTCAGTAATGTCACTTTTAGATATATACCCTACAGAATTAAAGCAAAAACTTAAACACATATTTGTACACCCTTGTTCATAGCAGCATTATCTACTGCCAAAAGGTGGAAGCAAACTAAGTGTATATCAATGAATGGATAAATAATATGTGATATATACACAATTGATTATTATTGAACCTTAAAAGAATGAAAATTCTGACATATGCTATAACATGGATGAATTGCAAAGCATTATCTTTAATGAAATAACAGTCACAAAAATACAAATAGTGTGTGATTACACTTATACGAAGCACATAGAGTACTCAAATTCACAGAAACAGAAAGTGGAATGATGGTTGCCAGGGTATAAGAGGAGGAGGCATTGGAAAATTATTGCTTAATGCATATCAAGTTTCAGTTTGGGAAGATGAAAAAGTTCTGGAGATGGAAGATGATGATGATTGCACAATAATGTAAAATATTTAATGTTACGGACTCTACAATTAGAATTTATTAAAATGGTAAAGTTTATATTATGCACATTTTAGCACACTAAAAATAAGTGTAAGATTGACATTTAAATATTAAAAATTATGTTTTAAAATACTTGACCCATAAGTGAAGAAGTGAAACATCGGGATATATAACACTTTGGTTGACTTCAAAGCCAAGATTAGCATAAATTAACTGACATTAAAAATAAGTTATAATTTGAAGGAATTAAGCAAAAAAACATATATATGTATTTATACATATATCACATAGACACAGACAGCAGTGTGGTGATAGAGGAAAAAGGGGGTGGGGTTTAGGTGGCGGTGGGCAAAGGGAGGAGGAATGGGGAAAAAAGACTTTGCTTGGGGTGATGGGCACACAATGCAGTATGCAGATGATGTTTTATTGAGTTGTACATTTGAAACTCATATGGTTTTACAAACTAATGTCACCCCAATACATTCTATAAAATATAATTAATTAATTAAAAATGGTATCTCCAAAAAGAAAGTATTTTATAAATTAACCACTTTCATACTTGTATCAAGATATAATTTTTTATATATCACTAATAGCTAATAGCAAACATAATCTTTAATAAATGAGTCAAAGTTGTTCTTTTGAGTGGTAATGAAATTTGTGATAAGGACCACTCTCACCTTCCTGCTCAGACACACAAATATAAAATTAAAGTACTTAATTTCTGCAATCAGAATAATCGGTGTATGACAGTAGAAGTTGGAAATAAGCACAAAATGTAAGAGTAAAAGGGGAAGAGATTGGAAATAAGATAGGGAAAAATAAAAGAGAGAGAGAAGAGGGGAGAAAAGACATAGAGAGAGGGATAGAGGGAGAGAGGATGGGAGAGAGAGAGGAGGTACAATGTTATTATACATATATTTTTGTATCACAACTTCAGTCCTTTGATTCTTAACTGAAGAGAAAAGCTATTTTATGTCTTGCTGTAGCTTCATCAGTTTAAAATTGCAATGGTGCTTACAAATCAATTCTGATGATACCAATGTTTCATGACACTTTAATTTAATCAGATCACCATAATTAAATTTTCCAAGTGATTAAATCACCTTTTATAAAGTATATTACTTTTATTTCAATTATTAATTAAAATTAATGATCATAGCAAACTCTCTTTCTTGTATCTTTCCCTAAGCTATTATATGTGTTTCCTTACACCCCACCAGTTCTTTTTAATTTCCAAAGAGCAATAGATTGAGGACATAAATGCAGTAAACAAAAAAGTGGAATTCAGTATATCTTGAAACTTGTCCATGAAGAATGATCATACCAATGGAATAAATCTTAGAGAAAATATTTAAGACTAGTATTTGTGTGGATATATAATGAGAAAATATAGAATATAAGTATTTCTGGTGTCATACATTTTGAGTGATAATGAAACTAATAATTTAATATTTTAAATTTCAAATGTCAAAGGAGGAAGAATAAGACAGGGAAGAAGAGGTAGAAACAGCAGGAACTGCTGCCATCACTCCTATAATATTTCTTAGAAGAAATGATAGAAGTTTTTCAAAAGATAATCAAAGAATGAAAAAGATATTTTTAAAGGTGACATTAAATCCAGAAACTATCAAAAATGATAAATTCAGATATAGCAATAAACTATCATTTTGCAAGTTACAATCCACAATAAGCAAAAGCAAAAGGATGAACTAGAAAAATTATACATTTTGGAAAACTGATAATTGTCCATAATAGCAAGTATGCCTTTATTCTTTTTTTTCCTTCATATTGCAGTCAACTTCTTTAAAGTTTTCTACGAGTTTCAATAGGAATTTTATGTGCAAAACCAACAGCTGTGTGGGGTCTGTCCTATAGGATATCCTGATGCAGCTGTGTGCAGGTGGCTTAGGGTAGCCTCTGCCCCACACCAGGGTCTCTTTCACAATAGCGGGCCATATTTTCTGGGGGTGGGGGGTGTGTCACGAGGGTCAGGGGCCTGGTCCAGCTCCAGCTCCACATTGTGAGGGCAGACCCATGGGGTCTTTGGCAGTGTCAGGTCAAGTCCTGGTCCATCCTAGAGACCAGCACCTTGATGTCATTGCTGATGTCTGCGATCATGTGGTCCCATTAGTTCACATTGAAGGTCACAGATTGGCTGTTGGAGCTGCCTGCTTCCCTGTTCCCATTGGAGGTGGAAGTAAAGGTGGAGCTCGTGGCCTGCCTATATTGGCTGAAGCTGTCCGTGATGATGTTGTGGCTGTCCTTCACCCTGATGGTCTTGAGGGAGTTCTCCAAGTGCTGGCCGTCCTTCTCAGGGATGAAGGGCTGCAGACTGAGCAGCAGGAACTTACAGCTGTCCCCACAGCACTGCAGCAGGCTCACACGGAACTTGAGCAGTGAGCACTGTTGAGGTACTCATGAAGCAGAGCTGACAAGTGCTGAATCTCCTGAGAGGACAGCTTGGTGTGCAGCATGGCATGTAGTCCTATAGTAGCGCCATGGCCATGGTGTTCAGCTCGCTCTGGTGAAGTGTCTTGGCATGAGGCACTGTGGGCATGCAGGACAAGGTGTCACCTGCGGGCAGCACTCAGGAAAGGAGAAAGTGTTGGTGTCTGTCTTGTGTGAGTCCTTCATCTCCACCTTGGTGGAAGAGTAATCACTACTGTGGGAGGACAGGTCGTAGGTTGATGTCGAGGACCCATCAAATATGGCTTTGTCCAGAAAGTTGATGGTGGGCTCCGTGTATATGACCTGGAAGACCTGCCTTGACTCCTCTGCTGCCACCTTGCTCTCCATGGCCAATATCACCAGGCAACAGACCTCCACAGGCTCCGCTCCACTCTCCAACATGGAGCCTGTGGTGAGGCCTCTGGAACTTTTTACCCACAGACTCTGACTGAGGGAGACACTGGGGTCTTTTGGTGTCTTCAGGACCACCAAGTGCAAGGCATCATGCCACATATAGGACATGGCCTAATGACATGAATGGGGACCCTGAAGATGCTTTCTTCTCTGTCCCTCCAGGCCAGCTTGACATTTCAGGCAGACAGGCTGATGAGCTCATCTTGCTCCTGGATCAACTATCCGAGGAGCTGGTGGGCTCTCTTTTTGTTGTCTATGAGGTGCAGGATCTCTGTCCTACTGGATCGTTTTAGGTTTATGAACATTAACTTACCTAAACACTTCATCTCCTTCTCAATGTAGTTGCTCAACAGTCTGTCAGGCTCCACTCACTCAGGCAGGGACAGCACCACAATGTGCATAGGGCACTGCTGTCACATTCTCGTAGGCTTTTGTATCTCCGATCTTTTCACCTTTGAGGATGACTTGCTTAATAGCCAATATAATTCCAGGTTTCTTGACCTTCTTGCCCTCCTCCTCCATGTCACTGTGAGTGGTCCCCACAGCCCTGACCCCTATGGGAGCCCCATGACCAATACATGCTTGCCCCAGCCCTGTGATTGCTGCAGCCGTATTCCTTCACTGCCCGCCATTTGCCCTGCTGCCACCTCTGCCCACAGCTGTCAGTGCTTATTCCTATAGTATTAGTTTCACCACCACAGGGCTGCCAACCTAAAGGCTATATTTACCAGTCCCATGAGCATCTAGATATAGCCTTAATCAAAGTTCTGGCCAACAGGGTTTGAGTGAGTATGAGGCATAAAATCTTTGACTCTTGCCCTTAAAAAAAACTGCTGGCAGACTTATCTGGATCTCTCCATTCTTCTTGATCTCTGGGGGTTAGAAAGAATCAGAGGTGTCACCTTGGGCCTATAATTAGAAGCTATTTGTTGATACATGGACTTTGTATCTAGTAGAATAGTGAAAGAAAAAAAATATTTCTACATTTAACCATTTGGGGATATTTTTGATACAATAATATATGATATTCCCTAATAATACATTATTTCACAAAGTGATAATATCCTTATTTTATAAAGATCTCCTACAATAGAAAAACTGTAAGATTAACTATATAATAAAAAAAAAGTAGCAAAAAAACCCAGTTCCAAGGAGAGGGAATAAAAATAGATCTTAAGCATATGAAGAGTTGCTAAATTAACTCAAAAAAGAAAAGATGAAAATTGAGATTCTACTGAAAAGGCATTTTCCACTATTAAATTGACAAAGACCTGAAAAGGTTGGTGAAATGCTATGTTCATGAACATAAGAGTAAAAATGCACTTTTATGTATTAATGACTGGAGTACAAAAGTATAACATTTATATGCATACATACTCTTTGACCTAGCAAATTCAATTCTAGGCATTCATTGTATAAACATACATGCACCAATGTGAAATGGCATAAATAAAAGGTCATTTATTTCAGCATTGTTTGTATTAAGAAAAAGTCAGAAGTGACCTATATATCCATTGGTAATAAATTGGCTAAATAAATTGTGGTATGTCTAGAAAATGAAACACTATACTATCCTAAGAAATACTGAAGAAATTCCTAATGAAAGATCAAGATATATTTTGTTTTTATATGAAATTATTGGAGTGACAATGGTTAATAAAATTAGATTATTTTTAAGTGTAAGAATTCTAGAATACATCATTTGTATATTGTATTGTGTGTTCACCACCCAAAGTAAAGTGTACTTCCGACAACATTTATCCCCGTTTTACCCTTTTCTACCTCCCCCCACCACACTTTCCTTCTGATAATCACCATAGCATTATCTGTGTTGACTTTTTTTTTTAATCCCTAAACCTTTTTCACCCAACTCCCACCCTCTCACCTCTGACAGCTGTCAGTCTGTTCTATGTATCTGTGGGTCTGTTTCTATTTTGTTTGTCAGTTTATTTTGTTAATTAGATTTCATATATAAGTGAAATCATATGGTATTTGTCTTTCTCTTACTGGTTTATTTCGCTTAGTATAATATTCCCCAGATCCACCCATGCTGTTCCCAAAAGGTAAGATTTCTTTTTTTATGGCTGACGTATTTACCACAGCTTTTTTATCCACTCATCTACTCAGAGGCACTTGGGCAGCTTCCAAATCCTGGCTGTAAGAAGTAATCAAATGGCCAAAACAAAGCACAGTGAAATCCATTTGAAGTTTCAAAGACTAAAATGGAGAACAAAACAATAAAGACAATACCATTCTACAGCAGGAATTGAACAGTAATCTTGGAAAGTGCATGTATTTTCAATTTATTTCTCAGAATGTGCTTAACCTCATTTGGGGAGAGAGTGTGATATACAGAAAGAATGAACACTGCAGAATCTTGCTATTTGCTAGCTGTGAGGTCTTAGACAATTCAAATAATCTTTATATCTGCTGTTTCTGTAGCCACAAAATAGGAATATCATCAGCTAAGTTATCAGTTTGCTGTAAGGATTAGAGGGTTTGTGTATTGCCACACATGGAGATATGTATTTGTGTGGGATATACAGAATTGCAAATGTATAATTTTTAACATAATAATAGCTAATAATATGGTCATAATCACCATTCTTTCTTGTCTTCACTCTCCACAGTGCTCCTGAACCCCTTCAAAAGACACTGTTTTTTTTTGAGAAGCTAAAAGCTGCCCACATAACCCTAAGTCTTGATCAGTAGCCATGCATAGCATATTTAAGTAATCCTGTCTGATTCTAATACTCTCCAACCTGTCTTTCTTCCTTGACTTCTGGGGTTAGCTAAAAATTGTGTTGTGCCTAAAGTTTATGCAATGTTTGTGGACTTGTTTAAAAAGGAGCATACAGGGAGGGTTGGGGGGCAGGAGGGAGGGGGGTAAGAGATCAACCGCAGTACTTGTATGCATGCATATAAGCATAACCAATGGACATAAGACACTGGGGGGTAGGGGAGGCCAGGGGATTGTCAAGGGCGGGGGGAAAAAAGGACACATATATAATACCCTTTGTAATACTTTAAGCAATAAAACAATTTTTAAAAAAAGGAGCAGACAGAACTTTGAGTACAGCTAGTAAAGAAAACGGTATGGAGATTCTTCAAAAATTCAAAAAAAAAATTCAAAATACATCTGCTATATGGCCCAGAAATACCACTTCTGGATACTGATCTGAAGAAAACAAAAACACTAATTCAAAAATTATTTTAAAAATATGTCCTATGTTCATTGCAGAATTATTTACAATAGCCAAGATATGGAAGAAATCTAGATGTTCATTGATAGATAAACACAAAAATAAGATGTGGTATACATATACAATGAAATATGCTTAGCAATAAAAAATTAAATATTTTCGGAACAACATGGATGGAACCAAAGAGCGTTATGCTAAGTGAGACAAGTCAGAGAGAAAGAGATAAATACTGCATGATTTCACTTACATGTTGAATCTAAAACAAAACAAATAAATGCACAAAATGAAACAGAAACAGATCCATAGATACAAAGAACAAGCTGATTATTGCCAAAGGGGTGGTGGGTGGGAGATGGGTGAACATTAAAAAAATAAATAAAGAAGTTCTCTCTTTGTATAGAGTGTGAAGCAAAATTACAGAAGTAGTTGATTAATTACTGAACAACTGGAAACCCCACATAAACAATGAGAACAATAAAAATAAGTTATCTCAGCTTCTACCAGCAGAAGACATTTTATCTATACAATGTAAGGCAGTAATGAACAAAAATAAAACAAGAAATACACTATGTAAAACAAATGAAGGGGAGAAATAAATCACATTTAACAAAAAGAAAGCTGACAATTTTATATGGTAGTATACATCCTTGGCTCCAGAAGACTTTAAGAATATTGAAAGAAAATAAAATTATATGCTTACTTCACCCATAAACATAGAAATCACATCTGAGTTAAGTAAATTCAATGATTATATTTTATAAACATATTTTCAGATAGATTTTTTCCCTCAGGAATGTATCATAACATGCATAGTTTCAACATTAGGGAATTTATACTCCATATTAAACTTTAAAGGAGAAATATGGCCCTAACCGGTTTGGCTCAGTGGATGGAGTGTCGGCCTGTGGACTGAAGGGTCCCGGGTTCGGTTCCAGTCAAGGGCATGTACCATGGTTGCGGGCACATCCCCAGTAGGGAATGTGCAGGGGGCAGCTGATCGATGTTTCTCTCTCATTGATGTTTCTGACTCTCTGTCCCTCTCCCCCCCCTTTGTGGAAAATCAATAAAGTATATATTTTTAAAAAAGGAGAAATATGAAACTATCTCAATAGTAGAATTTTCATAATAATTTGAATCAAAGAGAACTTACTGAATTTGATAAGTAGTTATATTCAAAAGTTTACAGCAAAAATCGTGCTTAATGGAAAACTTGAGATACATTCCCCTTAAAATCAGGAACTAGTCAAAGATGATACTTATTATTTTTTAACACAAACACAAATTATTCTTTAACTTGTGTTTCTGACCATTGATATAAGACAACAAGATGGTAAGAAACTGTGAGTACATGCTATGTTAATCTTAGGTGGTCAGACTCCAGAGACTTTACTGTTAAAAAAAAAAAAAAGAAGAAACGGTCACTGCCCTTGAGGAACTCAATCCAGTAAGAGACATTGAATCTATCTGTAGGCAAAGGGTGGAGACTGGTGGAACAAGTACTCAGAGGATGATGGGTTCATTTCCAATCTTGGCCACATATTAGCATCACTTGGGCCCCTGGGGGAACTTCTAAACATCCCAATACCCAGTCCACACTCTCAAAGTGGAATCCAGGCAAAAGTGATTGCTTAAACTCTCCAGGTGATGCCCACATGCAGCCAAGATTAAAAGAGCAGTATCTTGCAGGACTCAGAAGAAAACACCTGGAACACCTCTTCCTTAGAAACATTTGCCAGTAATGTGGAGAACAGTGTGGAGAAGGACGAGAGGTGGAAATAAAGAAGTTTGGTTAAAGGAGAAAAGAGGAGTTATAGTATGCTGAGATAAAAACAAAATTAATTTATAAGATACATCTGAAGAGTAGCTGAAATCAGGAGATAGGTGGGGCAATAGCTGGAGTGGGGAATAAGAAAATGTTTGTTGTTTTTTTTTTTGTTCTAGAGCAGTGGTTCTCAACCTTGGCTGCACATTAGAATCACCTGGGAATCTTTTTAAAATCCTGATTTCTGGGCCTTATCCTCCGGAAATTCTGTTTCTTTGTTACTAATGTTGTGGCCCCACCCCATCACAAAGAAACAGAATTTCCGGAGGATGAGGCCCAGAAATCAGGATTTTAAAAAGATTCCCAGGAGATTCTAATGTGCAGTCAAGGTTGAGAACCACTGTCCTAGAGTTTCTTTGTATGGCAAGGGAAATTATTTGGGATTGGAAGTTGGCATGATAGAAAAAGGAGAGAGAGAGAGAGAGAGAGAGAGAGAGAGAGAGAGAGAGAGAGAGATTTGTATATATTCCCCCATGTTATGAAATGCCCATGATAAATACAGAGGTCATGTGTAATTTAGTTTTATGGTTGACAGCTACAGCTGTGTTTTCAGCTGTCAGCCATGTGAGTTGACCATCTTGGACATCGAGTGTAGTCTAGCCTTCATAAGTCTGTAAGGCTAGTAACTGTTTTTGTTTGTTTAGCTTCTCTTGTATTATTTTGAAACTGCTAAATGGATTGCCACTGCTTTCATCAAGTATGGAAACAAATTATACATGGAAGGAGGGTGGTGAAGTCTAATGGTAAAATACAGGTTTCAGATTCTAATCCAGTTTTACAAGTCACTTACAAAACTGAAGGCTGGTCTAATTGAGGAAAGGCCAATTTTATCAATTGCTAAATGGTTCAATTAGAGTGTATTCAGCCATCCTTCCTGATGACTGTCTAACTCTTCTTGGCACCTAAAAGCTCAGGTCTTTCCTGAAAACAATATAGACATTTCATTACTTTCTGGAGTCAGCACACAGTTCTGCTGAACAAGGTTTCTAGAATTACTGAGTCATTAAAGAAAAGCAACTGGGCCAAAAGCAGTCAATTGGAACAGTTCAATACTAGCAGCCAGGGAATGAGAGCCATACAGAATCCAGTATTCAAAATAAAAGATCCAGTTATACCATCTTATGTAGTGTTTCCTCTTCTGGTATTACATTTAAAAAACATATTTAATGAGATCTAATTCACAAACCATGAAACACAATTTAAACTTTAAAATGCAATGGTTTTTAGTATAGTCACAGAGTTGTACAACAATCACCACAATCTAATTTTAGACTATTTTCATCACCCTGAAAAGAAACCTCATACCAAACAGCTGTTATTCTACATTCCTCCCTCCACTCTCAACTTTAGGAAATCACAAATCTACTTTATGTCTTTTTATATTTAGCTATTGTGGACATTCCATATAAAAGGAATCAAATATGTGGTATTTATTAATTAGCTTGTTTCACATAATGTTTACGGTGTGTTCACCCATGTTGTAGCATATATAAATGTTTCATTACTTCTTATGACTGAATGATATTTCATTGTATTGACATACCACATTTTGTTCATCCATTTATCAGATAATGGACATTCCAGTTGTTTCATACCTTCTGGCTATTGTGAATATGCTTCTATGAACATATGTGTACAAGTTTTAGGTTGAACACCTGTTGTTTATTTTTTGATATATCCCTAGGTGTAGAATAATAAATATATGTTTAATATTTTGAGGAATTGGCAAAATGTTTTCCAAAGCAGCTGGACTATTTTACATTTCCACAAGCAATGTCTCCTCATCTTCACTAATGCTTATTATTGTCTGTCTTTTTTTATTATAGATTAGAGGCCTGGTGCACAAAAATTTGTGCACTCAGTGGGGGGGGTCCCTCAGCCTGGCCTGTGCCCTCTCACAGTCTGGGATCCCTCGGGGGATGACCATCTGCTGGCTTAGGCCCACTCCCTAGGCTATCGGGCCTAAGCTTGCAGACAGACATCCCTCTGGCATCCCAGGAGCCCTCAGGTGATGTCCACTTGCCAGCGGGAACCAAGCCTAAGCTGCAGTTGGACATCCTTAGCGCTGCTGAGGAGGCAGGAGAGGCTCCTGCCATCAACGCTGTACTGGCAGCCATCAGCCTGGCTTGTGTCTGAGCAGAGCTCCCCCTGTGGGAGCACAATGACCACCAGGGGGCAGCTCTTACATTGAGCATCTGCCCCCTGGTGGTCAGTGTGTGTCATAGTGACCAGTCATTCCCAGTCGTTCTGCTGTTAGGGTCAATTTGCATATTGCCATTTTATTATATAGGATAGAGGCCTGGTGCATGGGTGGGGGCCAGCTGGTTTGCCCTGAAGGGTGTCCCAGATCAGGGTGGGGTCCCGCTGCAGTGCCTGGCCAGCCTGGCTCAGGGGCTGAGGGCCGTTTTCAGACTGGCCACACCCCCTTCAGGGTGGGGGTCCCCACTAGAGTGCCTGGCCAGCTTGGGTGAGGAGCTGATGGCTATTTGCAGGATGGCCAAGCCCCCCAGCAGGGACCCTCACCCCATGAGGGTGAGGCCAGCCTGGGTGAGGGGCTGATGGTTGTTTCCAGGCTGGCTACAGCCCCTAAAGGGTGAGGATCCCCCCTGGGATGCTTGGCCAGCCTGGGTAAGGGGCTGAGGGCCAATTTCAGGCTGGCCACACCCTCTTCAGGGTGGGGGTTCCTGCTGGGGTGCCTGGCCAGTCTGGTTGAGGGGCTGATGGCTGTTTGCAGGCTGGCCACAGCCCCCAGCCACCGAAGCTCCCAGTGGAGGCTGGCTGAAAGCAGATATCTGGGATTTATTTATCTTCTATAATTGAAACTTTGTTGCCTTGAGCAGAGGCCCCAGCCAGCCAGGGCAGCCGGGAAGCTTGGCTTCCTCCATCGCTGGGACAACCAAGCCTCCTGCTTGTTCCAGCTCCGGGGCTGCCGGCCGCCATCTTGGTTGGATTAATTTGCATATGGCCTCTCTGATTGGCTGGTGGGTGTGGCTTGGGCATAGCAGAGGTGCTGTCAATTTGCATGTTTCTCTTTTATTAGATTAGAAAAATCTATAAAGTGTTAAATAACATGTCAATTCCTGATGAAAATGAGGCTTTCATTTTAATAAAACTTGCCATTGTAATCAAAACATTCTGGTACTACTGGCACAAGAATAAGCATACAGATCAATTGAACAGATCAGAGAGCCCAGAAATGAACCCACACCATTATGGTCAATTAATATTTAACTAAGTAGCAAGAGCATACAATGGATAAAAGACAGTCTCTTCAACAAATGGTGTTGGGAGATTTTAAGTCATTATTTTAATACATTTTTCTACAATTTTAGTCTCTCTTCTTTCTGGTAGTCACATTAATAGTACATTGGTGTGCTTTGCAGTGTCCAAGTTTATCTGAGCTCTCTGAATTTCTTTCCTATTTTTCCTGTCTGTTGTACAGATTTCATAGTATCTATCAGCCTCTCTTCAATTTCACTGACTCCTTCTGTCAACTCAAATCTGTTGATCCCCAATAAAAATTTTTAATTTCAATTATTGTACTTTTCTTTTTCTATATGTTATGTATTTTTATTTAGTAATTCATTATCTTTTGGATTAAGACATAGAAACCTTACAGTTTTGGGTCTTGGGGTGTGTTTTTGTTTGTTTGTTTGTTTTTTGTGTTCCCCCCAGGTGAGATATATATATATATATATATATATATATATATATATATATATATATATATATATATATATATATATATATTTGTAGAGAGAACCTGGGAAGGCACATGGGCATTTCTTTAATTATTGTCAGCTGAATCCAGTGGCATTGGCAAAACCAAGTCCTGGAAAAACACTTTGCCAAAAGGCAGGAGTGTTGTCAGCTTGACCTTTAGCCCAGGTTTCAGGGGGTGGGTTTTGATATTTAAATCCAGCCAAGCAACAGGAATGAATATGACTCAGGCCCACCCAAGAATGCACATAATCTCCTTTGTCTTGACTTTTAGTAAAACTTCCTGTTTTTTGCTGTATAAAATAAACACGCTGTATTGGCTCTGGGTCCCTGTCCCTGTCTCTCCATCAGAGGACACTGGTCCCACCTAGCCCCAGCTTTTTCCTTCCATCTGTGTCTGTCTTTTTCTTTCATTTTCTCAATCCCCAGCCGCCCTTACTCAGGAACTGGACTGCTCTCTAGCCACGCTGGACATGGAGAAGAGAGAAATATTTATATATATATATATATATATATATATATATATATATATATATATATATATCACATCAAGGTACATTTTTATTTTATTTTTTTATTCTTTACTAGAGGCCCAGTGCAAAAAAATTCGTGCACTCGGGGGCGAGGGGGGGTCCCTAAGCCCGGCCTGTGCCCTCTTGCAGTCTGGGACCCCTCGGGAGATAATGACCTGCTGGCTTAGGCCTGCTCCTAGGTGGCAGAGGGCAGGCCCAATCCCTAGGTGCAGCCCCTGGTCAGGCTCAGAGCAGGGCCAAATGGGGAGTTGGGGCGCCTTCCCCTGTCATGCACAGAGCAGGGCAGATTGGGAGATTGCGATGCCACCCTCAGTCACGCTCAGGGTAGGGCCAATTGGGGGGCTGGGGCACCGCCCCCAGTCACACTAAAGGCAGGGTCTATGGGGAGGTTGGGGCGCCACCCCCTGTCACGCACAGAGCAGAGCCCATCAGGGGGGTTGGGGCTCCATACACTGTCACGCACAGAGCAGGGTCAATCAGGGGGTTTGGGAGCTCCCCCCGTCATGCACAGAGCAGGGCCGATCAGGGGGTTGAGGAGCCCCCCCCTGTCACTCACAGAGTAGGGCCCATAGGGGAGTTGGGGCATTGCCCCCTGTCACACTCAGGGCAGGGCGGATCAGGGGGTTGGGGCGCTGCCCTCTATCACCCACAGAGCAGGGCCAATCAGGGGGTTGGGGCGCCGCTACTGTCACACTCAGGGCAGGGCCGATGGGGAGGTTATGGCTCTACCCCATCACACAAAGAGCAGGGCCCGCGGGGGGGAGGGGTTGGGGCGCCGCCCTCTATCACCCACAGAGCAGGGCAGATCAGGTGGTTGGGGCGCAGCCACTCTCACACTCAGGGCAGGGCCGATTGGGAGGTTATGGCTCTACTCCATCACACACAGAGCAGGGCCCGTGGGGGGGTGGGGTTTGGACGCCGCACCCTGTCACACACAGAGCAGGGCCGATCAGGGGGTTGAGGCGCCGCACCCTGTCACACACAGAGCCGCAGGGCGATCAGGGGACTGGGGAGCTCCCCCGTATCAGGCACAGAGCAGGGCTGATCAGGGGGTTGGAGCGCCTTCCCCTGTCAGGAACAGAGCAGGGCGGATAGGGAGGTTGTGGCCCCGCCCCCTGTCACACACAGAGTTGCAGGGCGATCAGGGGGTTTGGGCGCTGCCCCCTGTCACGCTGATCCTGGTGCCAGGAGGCCTCTAGGCTCTGCTGATCCCGGTGCTGGGAGGCATATTACCCTTTTACTATATAGGATAGAAGCCTGGTGCATGGGTGGGGCTGGCTGGTTTGCCCTGAAGGGTATCCTGGATCAGGGTGGGGTTCCCCACTGGGGTACCTGGCCAGCCTGGGTGAGGGAATGATGGCTGTTTGCAGCTGGTCACACACCCTTCAGGGTGGGGGTCCCCACTGGGGTGCCTGGCCAGTCTGGGTGAGGGACTAAGGGCTGTTTTCAGGCCGACTGAAGCTCCCAATTGCTCCTTTTTTTCTTTTTCTTTTTTTTTTATTCTGGGCCAGTTTAGCTCTGAGGCTCCAGCTCTTAGGGCTCCGCTGCTGAAATCAGGTATCTGGTTTGTTTCGGTTCTACAATCGAAACAATGTATAACTCCAGCTCTGAGTTCCCGGGCTCGCTGAAAGCAGGTTTCTGGGGTTTTGTTTAGCTTCTATATTTGTTACAATGTTTCATAAACTGCAAGCTCAGAGGCCGGCAAGGCAGGCAGGTAACGTTGGAGTCCTCCGTCACTGAAGCAAGCAAGCCTCATGTTAGTTTCAAGCTGCCTGGCTGCCGGCCGCCATCTTGGCTGGCAGTTAATTTGCATATCTCGCTGATTAGCCAATGGGAGGGGGAGCCGTCGTACACCAATTACCATGTTTCTCTTTTATTAGATAGGATTGATTACACTATTACATATGTCTCCTTTTGCCTCCATTTACCTCTCCCTGACCACTCCTACCCCCTAGCACATGCCGCCACCCCCCTAGTATCTGTGTCCATTGGTTATGCTTATATGCATGCATACAAGTCCTTTAGTTTATCTCTTACCCTGACCCTCCCTCCTCTGCCTTCCTTCTAAAGTTCTATGCTTCTCTGTCTCCGGATCTATTTTTTTTTCATCAGTTTTTGTTGTTCATTATATTCCACAAATGAGTGAGATCATGTGATATTTATCTTTCTCCAACGGGCTTATTTCGCTTAGCATAATGCTCTCCATGTCCATCCATGCTGATGCAAATGATAAGAGTTCTTTCTTTTTTTTATAGCAATGTAGTATTCCATTGTGGAGATGTACCACCCTTTTTTAATCCACTCATTTTCTGATGGGTACTTAGGCTGTTTCCAAATCTTAGCTATTGTAATTTGTGCTGCTATGAACATAGGGGTGCATATGACCTTTTTGATTGGTGTTTCTGTTTTTTGGGGATATATTCCTAGAAGTGGGATTACTGGGTTAAATGGGAGTTCCATTTTTAAATTTTTGAGGAAATTCCATGCTGTTTTCCACAGTGGCTTCACCAGTCTGCATTGCCACCAGCATTGCATGAGGGTTCTTTTTTAATTAAAGAATTTCCTTTTGAGTTTTACAATTTCTCTTTATTGACATTCTTTATCTTATGAAACATTGCCATCCTACCTTCCTTTAATTTTTAATATGATTTTTTGTTATTTGAACATATTTGTAATTTTTTATGTCATTATCTGGTAAGTCCAACATCTGGGGACCTTCAAAGGTAACTTCTATTGCCCTTGTTTCATTCTCTGTATGGGTTACATTTTCATGTTTCTGTGTATATCTCATAATTATTATTGAGTGGACATTTTAGATAATACCATGTAGCAACTATCAATATTGGTCCTCACAAGCTTCTTATAGTTGATACCTGCATTTATATTTCTGTAATGACTTGTCTGAACTTCTTTATCAAAATCTATTTCTCCTATAGTGTGCAACCTTGGTATTTTTCCTAAGGATGGACATTGCCTTGCTTTCAATGAATTTGTTTTTTGTTGTTTTAATCCTCACTGGGGTTATTTTTCCATTGATTTTTTTTTAAATTTTTTTAAAAATATATTTTATTGATTTTTTACAGAGAAGAAGGGAGAGGGATAGAGAGTTAGAAACATCGATGAGAGAGATCGATCAGCTGCCTCCTGCACGCCCCCTACTGGGGATGTGCCCGCAACCAAGGTACATGCCCTTGACCGGAATCGAACCTGGGACCCCTCAGTCCGCAGGCCGACGCTCTATCCACTGAGCCAAACCGGTTCGGCTCCATTGATTTTTTAAAGAGAGTGGAAGGGAGGGGGAGAGGCAGAGATAAAATAGATGTGAAAAAGACACATTGATTGGTCACCTCCCACATGTGTACCGACTGGGGATCGGGGATCCAGCCTGCAACCAAGGTACATGCCATTAGCCAGAATCAAACCTGGAACCCTTCAGTCTATTGGCCAACACTCTATCCACTGAGTAAAACCGGCTAGGGCTATTTATAATTTTTAATGTACTCTTTTATTATTTATTTATTTTTAATTAAAATGTTTATTGTTGATAGTATTACAGATGTCCTCATTCCACCTTTTACCCTCCTCCATCCAGACCTCATCCCACCCCAAGCCTTCACCACATTATTGTGTATGTCCATAGGCTATTCATATATTTTTTTTATATATATTTCCAGTGCTCTCCACCCCTATCCTCTCTGAGATTGGTCCATCTGATCCATGTATCCATGACTCTGATCTTATTTTTCTCATCAGTTTATTTTGTTCATTAGATTCCATATGTGAGATCAAGTGATATTTGTCTTTCTCTAACTGGCTTATTTCACTTAGCAGAATAGTCTCCTGGTCCATCCATGTTGTTACAAAAGATGAATTCCTCCGTTCTATAGCCCTATAGCATTCCATTGTGTAATTGTACCACAGCTTTTTTATCCACTCATCTACTGATGAAGTCTTGGGCTGTTTCCAGATTTTAGCTACTGTAAATAGTGCTTCTATGAACATAGGCGTGCATATATTCTTTCTGATTGGTGTTTCAGATTTCTTAGGATATATTCCCAGAAGTGGGATAAATGGGTCAAATGGCAGTTCCATGTTTTATTTTTTGAGGAAACCCCATACTCTTTTCTATAGTGGTTGCGCCAGTCTACATTACCACCAGCAGTGTGTTAGGTTTCCTTTTTCTCCACATCCTGGCCAACACTTTTCGTTTGTTGATGGCAGCCATTATGACAGGTGTGAGGTGTTAAGTCACTGTCATTTTGATTTACATCTCTGGGATGATTAGTGACTTTGAGCATGTTTTCATATGTCTCTTGGTCAACTGTATGTGCACTTCGGAGAAGTGTCTTTTTAGGTCCTTTGCCCATTTTTAATTGGATTGTCTTCCTTTTGTCAAGTTGTCTGAGTTCCTTATATGTTTTGGAAATTAATCCTTTATCAGATGTATCATTGGCAAATATGTTCTCCCATGCAGTGGGCTCTCTTTTCATTTTATTGATGGTTTCTTTTCCTGTGCAGAAGTTTTAAATTTGATGTAGTCCCATTTATTTATTTTCTCCTTAGTTTCCTTTTCACTATAGATGTATCAGTAAACATATTGCTACATGAGAATTCTGAGATTTTACTGTCTATGTTTCCTTCTAGGATTTTTTTATGGTTTCATGTGTTATATTTAAGTATTTTATCCCTTTTGAGCTTATTCTTGTGTATGTTGTAAGAAGGTGGTTTAGTTTCATTTTATTGCATGTATCTAATTTTCCCCAACACCATTTTTTGAATAGACTATCTTTTCTCCATTGTCAAATATTGAGTTTAATGGCTTGGGTCAATTTCTGGGGTCTTTTTTCTATTCCATTGATCTATATGCCTGTTCATGTGCCAGTACCAGGCTATTTTGATTATAGTGGATTTGTAGTATAGTTTGACATCTGGTATTGTGATTCCGACAACTTTGTTCCTCTTTCTGAAGATTGCTGAGGCTATTTGGGGTCTTTTTTGGTTCCATATATATCATTGGAATATTTGTTCTAGATCTGTGAAATATGCCATTGGCATTTTAGTAGGAATTGCATTGAATGTATAGATTGCTTTGGGTAGTATGGTCATTTTAATCATGTTAATTCTGCCTACCCTTGAACATGGTATATGCTTCCACTTGTTTGTATCTTCCTCTGTTTCTTTTTTCAATGTCCTACAGTTTTCTGAGTACAGGTGTTTTACCTCCTTGGTTAAGTTTAGTTGTTGTTGCAATGTAAATGAGTTTGTTTTCTTCATTTCTCTTTCTGAGAGTTCACTATAAATGTATAAAAATGCCATCAATTTCTGAATATTAACTTTGTGTCCTGCTAATTTGCTGTATTTATTATGTCTAGTAGCTTTTTGGTGGAGTCTATGGGGTGTCTATGTACAATATTATGTCATCTGCTAATAATGAAAGTTTTACTCTCTTTTCCAATTTGGATGTCTTTCATTTTTTCTTCGTGTCTGATTGCTGTGCTAGGATCTCCAGTACTATGTTGATAAGAGTGGTGAAAGTGGGCATCCCTGTCTTGTTCATAATCTCAAGGGACAAGATCTCAATTTTAATTTTTGCCCATTGAGTATGATGTTGGCTGTAGGTTTTTCATATGTGGCCTTTATTATGTTGATATATGATCCCTCTAGTCCCACTTTGCTTAGAGATTTATCATAAATGTGTACTGGATTTTGTCAAATGCTCTTTCTTTGTCTATATCATGTGGCTGGCAGTGGCTGTGTGGGTTTTTATCTTTCATTTTGTTTATGTGATGTATCACATTTATTGATTTGTGAATACTGTAACAACCTTGCATCCCTGGAATAATTCCCACTTGGTCATGATGTATACTCCTTGTAATGTATTGCTGGATCTGATTTCCTAATATTTTGTTGAGTATTTTAGCATATGTGTTCATCATGGGTATTGGCCTATAATTCTCTTGTGGTGTCCTTATCTGGTTTTGGAATTAGGACAACATTGGGCTCATGAAAACTTGGAAGCATTCTTACCTGTTGAATTTTTTAGAATAATTTGAGGAGGATAGGTGTTAGTGCTTATTTGAATGTTTGGTAGAATTTGCCTGTGAAGCCATTCGGTCCAGGACTTTTTCATTAGTTGTTATTGGTCTCTCTGCTCTCTTTGAGTCTCTGTTTTCTTGACCTGAATATTATGCTCCTTGCTGGTTATCCCACTAAGATATTAGCCCCCACTAACCTCTAGCTCATTGCTCTATTGTTTTAAAGAATATTCTCAGACAAATTTTTTCACATTGAATCCCTGCCTGCCAGGTATTGCCTGTCTTTGAGGCTTGTTCCAACCATCACCTGTGTGTAGCTCTGTGCTATGGAGCAGGGGCTGGATGAGAGACAACCTGATTTTCACTAGCTTCCCCACCAGGATTCATAGGATTCATTCATTCTCCTCTCTCTCTCTCTCTCTCTCTCTCTCTCTCTCTCTCTCTCTCTCTCTCCTCTCCCTCTCCCCCTCTCTCTGTATCTGTCTCTCTTATCACTGTTGGTACACCTGCATGCACATGGAAAGGGGGAACTGGTGTTGGTCTTTGATTGCTTCTACCACCCACTATTAATATTCTACAGCCCAGGGTTGCAAAAAATGAGAATTTTCCATTTTTGACCTGCTGGAAGTTTCTAGGAAGCTGGAGATGATGGAACTACCACTTGCCTGCCAAGCCCTCTGGAGCAGATCTCCTGAACTTATAAAACAGTGTGAGAAATGTTTTTTTCTTCTTTTATTTCATCTACTTCCTGCCCCAGATCCATTCCACCTAGCAAGAGTTTCAGGTGGGGAACTGGATCCAACACAACCACTGCCAGCCACATGATATAACTTTCCATAGCTCAGAGAAATGAAAATGACATCTGCTAATGTTCGCTGGCTACCAAAATCACTCTAAATAGCTCTTACACCCCAGGAGTCTAAGAGAAATTAGAGGCTGCTACTTGGCCACTGAAGTTACTGGAAGAGTAATTCTGCAAGGCAGAGATATAGGGATATAATTGCAGTCACTAACTCAAATGCCAGGGACTCACATTGTTTTTACCCCATCTCCATGGATTTTATTTAATAATTTTTCTCAATTTGCTATCAGCTCTTTAATGAATATCCAGAAAGTTTGAGTGACTGACTTTGTTACTTTTTATGAACTCAATAGATGTCTGTCCAGAGAAGGGTGCTTGATGAACTCCTCTCACCACCATTACTGAAGATCTACCCAGCCATTATTGAGTGCAACTAAATAAGCTACCACAATTAGAAACAACTAGGTGAGCCTAGTTAACCCAGATAATTGTTAGAGATATAATATATTGCTGTTTTAAGCAACTAATTTTTGGGTGGTTTCTCATGCAGTGATAAATAACCAGAATACATTGTTGAATTTGTTTCTATTTTTCTATTGTCTACTGTCACTATCAAATAAAAATAATTATTATTAGCATACATACATATATTTTAAAAAGCTATGTTCATATGTTTTTGGAAATTACATATAATGACTAGAATTTTTTTTATGTTTTCTAGGATAAAAAAAATCAAGCCAAAATATTTTTATAATCTTTTTTTAAATAGCACACTCCAGGTGGACAATGGGATCAACCACATGAAGTACCAGGATTCTTCAGAATAGTTATCAATCCTTATTCTCTATCCATTTTATCTCATCCACTACAAAAAGGACACAGTACCAGTCCTTCTATCTCAAAGTAAAGGAAGTCCCTTTTGACATGAGTCTCATATATTTCCTTTTCCCTTATTACATTCTACTAGAGGCCCGGTGCATGAATTTGTGCACGGGTGGGGTCCGGCTGGCCCTGCTCCAATTGGGGCAGATCTCATCTGGGCCTGTCGGGAAGAGGAGGTGGTGGGAGGTTGGCTGGCCAGCCTGCCCCAATCAGGGCGGAATCAGGGCCAGGCCTGCTGGGGGAGGGGCCATGGATGATTGGCCAGCAGGCCCCACCGCCAATTGGGTTTGAGGGGCCAATTGGAGGCCAGTAGCCTGGGGGAGGGGCCATGGGTGGTTGACGGGATGGCTCTGCCCCTGATCAGGGTGGGGGGCAGGTCAGGGGTGGGGCTGGGCAGGGGGAGGGGCTGCAGGAGGTTTGCCAGCCAGCCCTGCACCCTATTGGGTTGGGGGGCAGTCACAGGGTGGCTGGCCAGGGGGAGGAGCTGCAGGCTGATCTGGGTGGTGGGGGCCCAACGGGAGTGGGGCCAGCCAGGGGGAGGGGCTGCAGGAGGTTAGCCAGCCAGTGCCACACCATATTGGCTGCGGGACTATAGTGATGGGATGGGCCAATTGGGGGGAGGGGGGGAGGATGGCCAGGGAGAAGGGTGGGGGGGCGTTTGGGTGGCTGCCCAACCCTTGATTGGGGTGGGAGAGTCTGATCAGGGGCGGGCTGGTGGAGGAGAGGGGCCATGGGAGGTTGGCTGACCAGCCCCACTCCTTAATTGGGCTGGTTCACTGGCCACTGTGGGCATCATAGAAACCGGTCATTCTGGTTGTTACAGTGTTATAGTCACTGGCTTTATATATATACTAGAGGCCCCGTGCACAAAAATTTGTGCACTCAGGGGGGAGGGGGAGTACATCAGCCCGGCCTGTGCCCTCTCGCATTCTGGGAGCCCTGGGGAGATAACGACCTGCTGGCTTAGGCCAGCTCCCGGGTGGCAGAGGGCAGGCCCAATCCCTAGGTGCAGCCCCATGTTGGGCTCAGAGCAGGGCCAATTGGGGAGTTGGGGCACCGCCCCCTGTCATGCACAGAGCAGGGAGGATTGGGAGGTTGCGATGCCACCCCCTGTCACGCACAGAGCAGGGACAATCAGGGGTTGGGGTGCTGCCCCCTGTCACGCACAGAGCAGGGCCGATCAGGGGGTTGGGGAGCTCCCCCCTGTCGTGCACAGAGCAGGGTAAATCAGGGGGTTGGGGAGCTCACCCCTGTCACGCACAGAGCAGGGCCCATCAGGGGGTTGAGGAGCTCCACCCTATCACTCACAGAGTAGGGCCAATAGGGGAGTTGGTGCACCGCCCCCTGTCACACACAGAGCAGGGCGGATCAGGGGGTTGGGGTGCCGCCACTGTCACACTCAGGGCAGGGCCGATGGGGAGGTTATGGCTCTACCCCATCACACACAGAGCAGGGCCCATGGGGGGGGAGGTACCGCCCTCTATCACCCACAGAGCAGGGCCAATCAGGGGTTTGGGGTGCCACCACTCTCACACTCAGGGCAGGGCCGATGGGGAGGTTATGGCTCTACCCCGTCACACACAGAGCAGGGCCCGTGGGGTGCGGGGGTTGGGGCGCCACACCCTGTCACACACAGAGCCGCAGGGTGATCAGGAGTTTGGGGAGCTCCCCCCTATCAGGCACAAAGCAGGGCCGATCAGGGGGTTGGGGCGCCTTCCCCTGTCACAAACAGAGCAGGGCCAATAAGGAGGTTGTATCCCCGCCCCCTGTCACACACAGAGCCGCAGGGCGATCAGGGGGTTTGGGCGCTGCCCCCTGTCACGCTGATCCCGGTGCTGGGAGGCATATTACCCTTTTACTATATGGAATAGAGGCCTGGTGCATGGATGGGGTCAGCTGGTTTGCCCTGAAGGGTGTCCTGGATCAGGGTGGGGGTCCCCACTCGGGTGCCTGGCCAGCCTGGATGAGGGGATGGTGGCTGTTTGCAGCTGGTCACACACCCGTCAGGGTGGGGGTCCCCACTGGGGTGCCTGGCCAGTCTGGGTGAGGGGCTGAGGGCTGTTTTCAGGCTGGGACTGAAGCTCCCAACTGCTCCTTTTTTTCTTTTCTTTTTTTTTATTCTGGGCCAGCTTTAGCTCTGGCTCCAGCTCTGAGGCCTCTGCTGCTGAAAGAAGGTATCTGGTTTGTTTTGGTTCTATAATAAAAACTCTGTATCAACTCCAGCTCTGAGATTCCAGCCAGCTGAAAGCTGGTTTCTGGGGTTTTGTTTAGCTTCTATACTTGCTACAATGTTTCTTAAACTGCAAGCTCAGAGGCTGGCCAGGCAGGCGGGGAACCTTGGAGTTCTCCGTCACTGAAGCAAGCAAGCCTCATGTTCAGTTTAAGCCGCCTGGCTGCCGGCCGCCATCTTGGCTGGCAGTTAATTTGCATATCGCCGTGATTAGCCAATGGGAAGGGTAGCTGTCGTATGCCAATTACCATGTTTCTCTTTTATTAGATAGGATAGTTTTCAGGGTCTGCAAGCAAAAGTTTCTGTATCTACATGCCCACCAATTTTAAGGCGTACTCATAGGTTTCAACTGCCTGTTAAATGTGAATGAACTTCATCCTGAATGAAAATAACTAATGTATTGAACTTTAATAACATACTTTACTAACACTTTCAAATACCAGCAGATCTCAATTTAAATAATGTAATATATAATCAAAGTACTACTCTTAGTTAATTTTGAAAAAAAATAATATTTGTTGAAATTATTTAAGCCATCTCCCCTAAGAACAGGAACAAGACAGGGATGCCCACTCTCACCACGCTGTTCAACATAGTACTGGATGTGTTAGCCATAGCAATCAGACAAGGAGAAGAAATACAAGGCATCCAAATTGGAAAAGAAGAAGTAAAACTGTCATTATTCACAGATGACATGATATTGTACATAGAAAACCCTAAAGACTCCATCAAAAATTTACTAGATTTAATAAGTTAATTTGGAAATGTAGCAGGATACAAAATTAACACCTAGAAGTCTATGGCTTTTTTATACACCAATAATGAACTCACACAAAGAGAAACAAAAATAAAACAAAAAAATCTTATTTACCACTTCACCAAAAAAATTAAGATACCGATACCTATGAATACACTTAACTAAGGAGGTAAAAGACCTGTACTTGGAAAACTAGAGAACATTGAAAAAAGAGATAGAGGAAGACATAAACAAATGGAAGAATATACCGTGTTCATGGATTGGTAGAATCAACATCATTAAAATGTCCATACTACCCAAAGCAATCTATAGATTTAATGCAATCCCAATTAAGATAAATGGCATATTTCACAGCCCTAGAACAAACTCTCCAAAAATTCATATGGAATAAAAAAGACACCAAATTGCTGCAGCAATCGTGAAAAAGAAGAACAAAATTAGAGGGATCACAGTACCAGATATCAAGCTATATTACAAAGCCACTATTCCAAAATTGCCTGGTACTGGCACAAGAACACAAATATAGAGCAATAGAACAGAACAGAGGTCCATAAATCAACCCAAGTCACTATGCTTAATTTATATTTGACAAAGGAGGCAAGAGCATACAATGGAGTCAAGAAAATCTCTTCAATAAATGGTGTGCGGAAAATTGAATAGATACATATGGGAAACCTTAAAAATCTTAGAAGGATATATAAGCAGCAAAATATCAGACATATGTCATAACAATATCTTTATCCATACAGCTCCTAGGGCAATGGAGACTAAGGAGAAAATAAACAAATGGGACTACATCAAAATAAAAAGCTTCTGCACAGCAAAAGAAACCATCGATAAAACAACAAGTAAACCCACTGCATGGAAGAATATATTTGCCAATGTTATCCTATCTAATAAAAGAGAAACATGGTAATTAGCGTACGTCCGCTACCCTTCCCATTGGCTAATCAGCGAGATATGCAAACCAAGCCAACTGCGAGCCAAGATGGTGGCCGGCAGCCAGGCAGCTTGAAACTAACATGAGGCGTGCTTGCTTCAGTAATGGAGGAAACCAACGTTCTCCGCCTGCCTTGCTGGCCTCTGAGCCTGCAGTTTGAAACATTGTAACAAATATAGAAGCTAAACAAAACCTCAGAAACCAGCTTTCAGCTGGCAGGGATCTCAGAGCTGGAGTTGATACAGAGTTTTTATTACAGAACCCAAACAAACCAGATACTTGCTTTCAGCAGCAGAGGCCTCAGTGCTGGAGCCAGAGCTAAAGCTGGCCCAGAATAAAAAAAAAAAGAAAAAAAGGAGCAGTTTGGAGCTTCAGTCACCCGCCAGCCTGAAAAGAGCCCTCAGCCCCTCACTCGGGCTGGCCAGGCACCCCAGTGGGGATCCCCACCCTGAAGGGTGTGTGACCAGCTGCAAACAGCCAGCCATCATCCCCTCACCCAGGGTGTCCAGGCACCCCAGTGGGGACCCCCACCCTGATCCAGAACACCCTTCAGGGCAAACCAGCCGCCCCCCGCCCCCCCCATGCACCAGAACTCTATCCTATATAGTAAAAGGGTAATATGCCTCCCAGCACTGGGATCAGTGTGACAGGGAGCACCGCCCAAACCCCCTGATTGCCCTGCGGCTCTGTGTGTGACAGGGGGCGGGCCCACAACCTCCCTCTCGGCCCTGCTCTGTTCGTGACAGGGGAAGGTGCCCCAACCCCCTGATCAGCCCTGCTCTGTTCCTGATACAGGGGAGCTCCCCAACCTCTGATCGCCCTGCGGCTCTGTGTGTGACAGGGTGCAGGGCCCCAACCCCCCCCCCACGGGCCCTGCTCTGTGTGTGACAGGGTAGAGCCATAACCTCCCCATCGGCCCTGCCCGGAGTGTGAGCGTGGTGGTGCCCCAACCCCCTGATGGGCCCTGATCTGTGGGTGATAGAGGGTGGCGCCCCAACCCCCTGATCCATCCTGCTCTGTGTGTGACAGGGGGCGGTGCCCCAACTCCCCTATCGGCCCTACTCTCTGAGTGACAGGGGGGAGCTCCTCAACCCCCTGATGGGCCCTGCTCTGTGCATGACAGGGGGCAGCACCCCAACCCCCGGATTGGCCCTGCTCTGTGCATGATAGGGGGTGGCGCCGCAACCTCCCCATCGACCCTGCCTTGAGTGTGACAGGGGGTGGTGCCCCAACCCCCCAATCGGCCCTACCCTGAGCGTGACTGGGGGTGGCATCACAACCTCCCGATCTGCCCTGCTCTGTGCATGACGGGACAGCACCCCAACTCCCCAATCGGCCCTGCTCTGAGCCTGACCAGGGGCTGCACCTAGGGATTGGGCCTGCTCTCTGCCAACCGGGAGCAGGCCTAAGCCAGCAGGGCGTTATCTCCCGAGGGATTCCAGACTGCGAGAGGGCACAGTCCAGGCTTAGGGGCCCCCCCTTCCCCCCGAGGGCACAAATTTTTGTGCACCAGGCCTCTAGTAAGTAATAAGCAATTACAGCAAGGTTGCAGGATACAATGTTAATATACAAAAGTTGATTGTTTTCCTATGCACCAGAAATGAATAATTGGAATTAGAAATTAAAAACAATTTCATTTATGGTAGCACCAGAAAAAGCAATAATTAGATATAAATCTAACACAAAATATAAACAGGTATAACTATAGCAGAAAATTATAAAACTCTGATGAAAAAATCAAAGAAGATCTAGATAAGTGGAGAGACATTCTGTATTCATGGATTGGAAGGCATATGGTAATATTAGGATGTTAATTCTAGTCAACCTCACCTATAGATTCAGTGCAACCCCAGGCAAAATCACATTTGATATTTTTGGATATTGACAAACTGATTCTAAAGTTTACACAAACAGGCAAAAGACCCAGAGTAGTCAACACAATATTGAAGAATATCGAAGTTGGAGACTTCAAGACTTACTGCAAAGCTACAGTTATTTAGAGATAGCATTGGTGAACGAAGAGACACAAGGATAAATGGAGGAGAAAAGAGAACCCAGAAATAAACCCATACAAATATATTCAACTGATCTTTGACAAAGAAGCAAAGGCAACTCAATGCAGAAAGAATAGTCTTATCAATATATGGTGCTAGAACAATTGGGAGTCCATCTGAAAGAAAATTAATCTAGACAGAAACCATACACTTTTCATAAAATTTAAATCAAAATGGTCACAGACCTAAGTATAAATATTAAAACATTTCTAGGAAAAAAAGCATAGGAGAAATCTATGTGATTTAGGGTCTGGAAATGAGTTTTTACCTACAACATCAAAAAGACAATCCATGATAGTAAAGTTGGTAAGGTGGACTTCATTAACATTTTTAAAAAATATATATTTCTTTATTGATTTCAGAGAGGAAGGAAGAGGGAGAGAGAGATAGAAACATCAATGATATGAGAGAATCATTGATTGGCTGCCTTTTGCATGTCCCCTACTGGGGATCAAGCCCACAACCCGGGCATGAGCCCATGGCTGGAATTGGACCTGGAACCCCTCAGTCCACAGGCTGATGCTCTATCTACTGAGCCAAACTGGCTAGGGCTTCATTAACATTTCTACCCTGCAAAAGATATTGTTAGGAGAATAAGAAAACTAGCCACAGACTGGGAGAAAATATTTACAAAACACATATCTGATAAAAAGACTTGTATGCAAAATACACAAACACTCTAAAAACTGAACAGTGAGAAAACACCTGAATGACAAAATGGGCAAGAACTTTGAACAAACATGTCACCAGAGAAGATGTATAGATGGCAAATAAGCATTACTAAAAATGAGTGGAGTCTGACCAAAGACAAAAGGAACAGCACATAAGCCAGGGGTCCTCAAACTTTTTAAACAGGGGTCCAGTTCACTGTCCCTCAGACCATTGGAGGGCCGGACTATAGTTTTTTAAAAAAAAAAACTATGAACAAATTCCTATGCACACTGCACATATCTTATTTTGAAGTAAAAAAACGAAATGGGAACAAATACAATATTTGTATTTGCATGTGGCCCGCGGGCCGTAGTTTGAGGACCCCTGAAAGCACTGTACTCTAGTACCTTAATAAAGAAAAAAAAAAGACAATGATGGCTTGCACCAAGGCCCTGGAGACCAATAGAAGAGGATTTTTTTTTAAATCTGTCTTAGGTATAAACTCAGTAAGATGATTAGATGGATTACTTTGATGTTGGAAGAAAGGGAAGAAGAATATTTTTAGGTTTCTGGCTTTATCAAATTAGTAAGTGACTTATTTATTAAGCTGGGGTAAACTGGAGAAAGAAAAATGCTATGTAGGGAGGAAAAACAGTGCTCAATTTTGGATGTGATCAGTTCAAGGTGTCCATGAGACATCTGAAGGGACTTATTACGTAGATAATTGGGAAGAAGCATCTGGCATTCAGAGAACTGATGAATTTATGGAAGTTGTACAGATTGTATTTAAAGTGTGGGAATGAATGAGCTTGTGTGTTGCTGGGGAGGAGGTAGAGTGTCTGGGAAAGTGAGAAAGGTGGAGAGCCAGAGTAAGAGGGAAAAGAGAGAAATAGATAGTCAGGGGAATGGGGCTCATTAGCTAGGGGTAGAGCCTCAGCCACTCCCATATTGGAGGCAGGATAGAGCAGAAGCCTGAAAGGAGACTATCAAATAGCCCAGAGGTGGGAGAGCCTGGAGAGTCCTCTGCCCCAGAAACCACACTGAGTTTTCATGGTGGGAGTGGCCCCCAGGGAGGCAAGCAAAAAAATGGAATCCTGAGAAAAAAAGTGCATTTTTCACCACTAAGTTTTTAGTATTTTGTCATGAAACAATACATAACATAAATTTAGTACAGTTGATACAATTTGGAAAAATCTACTAGATTTTGGTAGGACAAACTGAAAGCATTCCTCTACTTTTACATTGAGTTCTAGTGGCTTATGTTGTATATCTGAGATAATAAATCTACAATTTAAGTTGAAAAAATTAAAGCAAAACATCAGGATATGTGAGATGCAACTAAGGAAATGACTAGAGGACATTTTTTTTTTTTACATATAATGCCTCTAGCAATGAAGCAAGATAACAACACTCTCACTTTTTACCTTAAGAAACAAACAAAACGACCAAATTAGATCAGAACTCTGCAGAAGAAGTGAAATAATAATAAAACAGAGTGGAAGTCAATGAAATATATCACAGAAACAAACAAACAAACACATGTTAAAGATTTTGGTCTTTGAAAACGCATACAGATGGCAAATATGCACAAGAAAGATGGTCTACAATACAAATTGAAATCACACCAGGCCTGGTCCCCCCAACTGCCCTCCCCTGAAGGCCTGGTCACCTCCAACTGCTCTCCCCTGCAGGCCTGTGTCCCCCCCAGCTGCCCTCCTCTTTTGGTCTGTTATCCCCCAAGTGCCCTCCCTTGCTGGCCTGATTGCCCACAACTGCCCTCCCCTGCTGGCAATCTTGTGACGGCCATCTTGTGTCCACATGGGGGTGGCCATCTTTGACCACATGGGGGTGGCCATTTGTGTGTTGGAGTGATGGTCAATTTGCATATTACCTCTTTATTAGATAGGACTATTGCTTATTTACTTTTTGTCAAACATGGTTCTAAGTACTCTACAGATATTTACTCATTCAATCTCTCCATCAACATAATGAAGTAGATGCATTAATTATTTCTATTTTACAGATGGTACAAATGGGATACATAGAGTTTTAGTAACATTTACAACATATGGCTAGTAAATAATACAGTCAGGATTCAAAACCATATATAACAATATAGCTCAACTTATTAGCCACTAAAATGCAATAATTTTCAAATTTTATGGCATAGTACCAGAATCATTGCTGTGTCCATATGTTTGTTATCTGGTCTATTAACAGGGAATATGTTTTATTTTCCTTTTACTCACTGGAGTGATAACTTATTAACTACCCAATAGATATGGGTTGAATGAATGAATGCATAAGTGAATGGATGAGGTGATGAAATATTGAACATTTTCAATATTGTTTCTATAATTTTCACTCTTAGAAGGTTGTGTTATATACCTTCACTGTAAAATTTTAAACAATACATTGTAAAGTATAAATTATATAACATCTCTCCATGTTTTTATTCTCTCTAGCTCCATCTGTTCCTAACCATAAATTCCAGGATTGAACATTGTTAACAGTGCCAGGATTTTCTTTAGGAAATTTCATAAGAATTTGTATAATTTCAAAAAGGGACTATGTAACCAATATAAGTAGAAATTAGGCTCTGTGTTAATAAAATACTCAAATAAATGTACAACTCTCAGAAGAGCCTAGAATAAAATGTCCATCATTGTTAAAATCAATTTTCTCCAAAACCAATACGAAGTCAATTGTAGCTTATCAGAAATATTATATACTAGAGGCCTGTTGCATGAAGAAATTCGTGCACTAGGCCTTCCTTTCCCCTGGCTGCTGGAACCAGTTTTTCTCCAGCACCCGGCACCCAGGCCTTTGCTCTGGCTGGGCTCCAGTCGGAGCCAGCCCCGGGGCTGTCGCTGCTCCGGCCCCCGGGCCATCAGGCTTCCCTCCACCTCTTGGAGCCTATGTGTGCAAATTAACTGCCATATTTGTTAGGTTGATTTGCATAGTTTCCTGATTGGCTGGTTAGTGTAGCGAAGGTATGGTCAATTTACATGTTTGTCTATTATTAGGTAAGATAGGCAAATTAAATTATTATATTTATTTAATATTAGCAATGCTATAAAATTTAAACTGAATTTGAACTGATTACAAGTTAAATGAGTCTAAACACTGGTCTAAACCACTCAGAAAATCATACCTCAGGGGGTGTTGCAATATTGAAGGAAAAGTAGAAGGATCTAGCCTCAGAGCAGTAGCTATTTAGCAAATTCCAACTGCAAGTTAGAAAAAAAGATCAATGGACTTTAATATACTAGTACAAACACTTATAGGTAAGTAACCAGTAGAATATATGTATGATAAAGATTCCATCGTGTGATGAGAAGAGAGAATTGAGATATACAGAAGTACAAAGCTGATATATGACTTTATGTTATAGACTGAATGTTTGTGTCATCTCAAAATTCATATGTTGAAACCTAATCCTCAATGTAATGGTGTTTGGAAGTGGACATTTGGGAGGTGATTAGATCATGAGGGTGGGGCCCTCATGAGTGGTATTAGTGCTCTTGCAAAAGAGAACCCAAAGAGTTCCCTTGGCACTCCCTCCACGTGAGCACTCATGAGAAGACATGTTCAACCAAGAAGTGGGTTCTTACCAGACACTGAATCTGCTTGTGCCTTGATGTTGCAACTTTCCAACCTTCAGAACTATGGGAAATAAATTTCTGTTGTTTACAAGCTACCCAGTCTATGGTATTTTGATATAGAAGCCTGAATGTGCTATAACATCTTACATAACAACCAGATAGAGAAAACTTCTTACTATGTGATGCAGAAAGTGCTAACAGTGAGCAGAAGGCAGTATCATTGCTAAATCAAACCTCTAAACAACAGTAAACATATTCTACTCTTTTATAGTGTCATTCTTAAAATACCTAGACCATATTCAACAGTGCCCAGGGTTTAACTGTGTTTGATTATCCATTAATAAAATAATTACTTCCCCCAAAGACACCATACAGTTCATCTCTATAGGGAAATTGAGCAGTTATGCATCTGAGCAAAAATATGTCATTTATCTTACATTTTCAAGCAGAATGCCAATTCCGTCAGGAGCATGCCTAGACCCTAAAGAACATGGCTCTCTCTTTAGTCAACACCACAGATAATCGGAGCTTTGGGCTGTCAAGGATTTCAGCCATAAACTGACAGAATCAAGGGCTTGCCAAAATCTCATTGGCAGCATCTGTTAGTTACAGGAGACATTTAACTATTTATTAAATGCTAATTAGATACCCAGCCACATGTTGTGAGAAAGCATTAGGTGTTATCATAAATATAAAAACTCTGGAAGAACAAGACTCCAAATTCACTGTTTTTAATAAGGGTTAAGAGAATGATTAGGATTTGGCTTCTGGGAAAAAATTCCCAGTATAATTCTATTAATAATTTTTAATTGTTAAGAATTATCATTCAAGATTAAATTATTTTACATAATTTGACTAGAAAAATTAAAACAGGGATATCCATATGCCTGTGACAATACTGTACCACTTGAAATTCTTGTGCAAATTTCTTATGAATATGATTTACTCATCTTATTCCTCTCTCCACCCACTCAACATATTGCATGAAGCACTATAAAAATGAAATATATCCTTAATAAATAGTAGACTTTAATTTGTAACATCCTGAAAATATTCATTTATTCAACAAACATTTATTGATTAAACATTATGTTCTGAGCATCCTGCTATGTACTGAGTGTGGATTGATGAAATATAAGCATAGTCCTGTGTTAATGCTATAAACAGGTTAGTGATGGAGATACTAGTAGATAATGCACAATGGCGGTAAATAATTTGTCATAAAGGAGGAGCATAATTCTATGATAAGTAATATAATTGAGATAATGTGTTCATCAGAAGGGGACTTCTCAGGAGTTTCCAGTTAAAAGGAGTCAATCATAAATGCCAAAGCATAGAGGACAAGGAAAATAACTTAAAGGATAGATGAGATGTTTTTATAACTCTAAGATATTTTCTAAGAAAAAATTATAACAATTCTGAAAATTACTTTTAGCCTACATATTTCACATCTAAAAATAGCAGAGTGATCTTACTAAGCATAGTGGGGAAAGAAAGATGCCTGCATCTCTGCCCACTGATTCTTAACACTCTGTGTTTGGCATTTATAGAAATGTGTGTTAACAAGAGATACTGGAATTTGCTACCACCATATACTTCTCCCTAGTGATACAGGTAACAGGACAAAAAAAGTTGAAGTCAAGGATTTACAACTCAAACCCTCAATCTGGCACCTGCTATCATTTTAACAGGGTATGCTGAAGTCAATTAGTGGTTCCTCCCTACTACTGAAATATAATTTCTGTATAGCACTCGGCTTGATGTTCTGCCTCTATCCAATCTGTTGGCATTCTTAATACTCTTCTCTGTGTGGTAGCTCTTTCTGTATAAATATTATTCTTTCCAAAATATTGGAAGATTCATGAGAGTAGGGATTTGGTGCCAATTCTATGAAAAAGGGCAATGACTTACAAATAAGTTATTTCTTGTATATTGCTACCTCTGAAGAAATCTGGTTAAGTGCAGAATAATTTCTATAGGAAACAAAACTTTTATTTATAATCTTTTTTTATATAAAAGGAACACAGTAGCTTTGAAACCGAAAACAAATCTATCTCTATGTTTCATTGTAAATGCTAAAAATTCAGATTTGTTTCAAGGGAAGGGAAATTGGGCTTTTACCCTTTTATTTGCTTTTCTGCCATCCTTTCAGAAATATAAATTTTACAGCTGGTCTCTCTTATGCTGTCAGAGTGATTTCACTTTTCTCCTTGGATGTGACAAGAGGGAATATTCCTGTCTTGATTGTCATTAACAGCAATGTTACACATGTACATAAACTCTGAATGAATCCCAAATGTTTTAAATAGGTCCATATAAAGAAATGCTTGAAGCAAAGTATGAAAAGAGAATGTTGCCAAGGGAAAGGGAGCTCGTTTTCATGCTATTAAGTTCTTAAACATCAATTGATATTCAAGTTCTTCATAACTTAAAAAAACAACAAAACAATCATCTCCTGTGTATAAGTGGCAATCACTTTAAGACTAGCTTACTTTTCTTTTTAAAACAAGGATGTAAAAGATACTAAGAATGAAACTTGCATGACTACCTTTGATTAAGAAAAATCTAGTCTCATATCAAATTTAATATTCATAATAAACACCAACATTTATCTTTATAACATGGTATTCCCTACAATAACATAGTATCAAGTTGACCAATATTTAGTTTTAATGTATTAATATATTCCACACATTCAAATACCACTTCAATTATAAAAGAATAATATTTATGTTTTTTATTAAACACGGCAGCATTGCAGAACATTTAGAAAAGACATGCTTACATTTGCTTAACATAACACTGAAATGTTTTCCTCATCTACTCATCAAAGATGTAAAAGTCTATTGACTGTATAAATACGGCCACTATTCCAAGCTGAAAAGCACTTTTCATCCTGGCATCAGGTGGAACAGATTAACTTCATTTCTACCCTTAGTCATTTTCTTTTTAATATCTTTATTATTGAGAGCACTATAGATGTCTCCCCCTTATACCCCCATTGCCCTCATCCACCCAGATCCCACTCCACCCTAGGACTTCACCACCCTATTGTATATGTCCATTGGTAATACATATACGCATACACTGAGTGGCCAGATTATTATGACCACCTGAGGTTTGTAGGCAAATTAGCCGTGCACTGCATCATATGGGATATGGAAGCCGAAGGCCTGTTTAAACACCTTTGCTGTCTGTAGTTACCAAGATAAAACGTCTCCAATTCACACAGGAACACAAGGATTGGACAGTCGAGCATTGGAAAAAAAGTCATGTGGTTCGATGAATCACATTTCCAGTTGCATCATGCAGATGGCAGAGTGAGAATTTGGCAGAAACAGCATGAAAGCATGCACCCCACATACATGAGTACAACCCTTCAAGCTGGTGGGGGCAGTGTTATGGTTTGGGGCATGTTTTCCAGGCATGATTTGGGCCCTTTAATTCGTGTGGAACAATGTCTGAATAGCACAACATACCTAAGTATCGTTGCTGATTAAGTTCATCCTATCATGTTGATGGAGTATCCCAATGGACATGGCTTCTTCCAACAAGACAATACACCATGCCAAGGTGCTCGTATTATGCAGGAGTGGTTTCAAGAACATGAGGGGGCCACCTACCTTGCTTAGGTGGCCCCCACAATCACCAGATCTCAATCCAATTGAGCATTTGTGGGATGAAGTTAAAAGGGCCATCAGGCAGCTGGTTCCACAACCATCAAATCTCACAGAACTGGACAGTGCTATGCATCAGGCATGTTGTCAGATTCCTCGCATCACCTTTCAACATCTTGTGGAGTCAATGCCAAGAAGAATCACCACAGTATTGAAGGCAAAAGGTGGCCCAACGAAGTACTGATGGGGTGATCATAATAATCTGGCCACTCAGTGTATATGTTCTCTGGTTAATCTCTTCCCACCCCAATCCCCCCTTTCCTCTGAGGTTTGTCAGTCTGTTCCAAGTTTCCATGCCTCTGGTTCCATTATATTAATCAGTTTATTTTTTTATTTTGATTTTTGAAATTGTTTTGAAATTATTTATTTTGATTTTTAGATTTAATTGTTGACAGATATTTTATTGCTATTTTATTGTTCACATTTTTATCTCTTCTTCTGCTTCTGCTTCTTCTTAAAGAAGACCTTTTAACATTTCTTGTAATTCTGGTTTGGTGGTGATGAACTCCTTTAGCTTTTTCTTGTCAGTATCAACATTTGCATCATGGTGGTGCCAGAAGGAGAAGAGCGGGAGCAAGAAATTAAAAACCTATTTGAAGAAATAATGACAGAAAACTTCCCCTACCTGATGAAAGAAATAGACATACAAGTCCAGGAAGTGAAGAGAGTCCAAAACAAGAGGAACCCAAAGAGACCCACACCAAGACACATCATAATTAAAGTGACAAAGATTAAAGACAAAGAGAGAATCTTAAAAGCAGCAAAAGAAAGTTATCCACAGAGAGCGCCCATATGACTGTCAGCTGATTTTTCAACAGAAACTTTGCAGGCCAGAAGAGAGTGGCAAGAAATATTCAATGTGATGAAAAGTAAGGATGTACAACCAAGATTACTCTACCCGGCAAACCTATCATTTAGAGTTGAAGGTTAGATACTCTTAGTAATTTTAGAGAAATTTAGCATATGCTAGATTTTAGCCATTGCCTTCCAGTAAGTCCTTTATTAAAGACTTTATACCCACATGACATTATCTATACTTCCCTACTACTTCAAATAGCCTTTCTAGGTCCCTCTCTGGTTCTGAAGTATTTTTGTTTTTTTAGAGGTGGGCCTATCTAGAGGTGGTATGTCCTAGTGGTCAGCGACACATTCTTGGATTCATGCAATCTAAGTTCATACCTTACTTCTGATTCTTGCTAGCTGTGTTAATTTAATTACTCAATCTCTCTTTTATTCAGTTTCCTCATCTGCAAATATAGAAAATAGAAGTAACTACCATCATGAGGTAGTTGTAAGGATCAACTATGGCAACACAGATAAAGTGCTTAATACAGGAAATGATAATAGTAAATATTACATTCAATCACCTACCATTGTCCTTGTTTTTGCTGTTTAGCATAAGGGAAAAGATGAATGTCATATAAATGGAAGTTATATTCAGAATGAGTGAAGAATGTATAGTTACCAACATGTGTAAAATTTCTATTCTACATACTAGAGAAATGATTTTTAAAAAGTAAGATTTTAAATCATTTGTCTTTGTAGACTTTGTTGAATTTAATATTTTAACCAATTTAATTAAAAAAATGATTTATTGATAGGAGAAGTATATTGTTTGCAATAATCCTCATTATCTATAGTTTTGGTGATTGGGGGCAGGGCCGGCCAGGGGAGGGGCCGTGGGTAGTTGGCCGGCTGCAG
Source organism: Myotis myotis (assembly GCF_014108235.1). NCBI lineage: Eukaryota > Metazoa > Chordata > Mammalia > Chiroptera > Vespertilionidae > Myotis > Myotis myotis. Next base: position 108,862,431 of record NW_023416346.1, on the reverse strand, counting down.
TGCAAGTCATAGCAACTGGTTGTTCCAGTTGTTCTGATGTTCAAGTTGCTTGACTTTTAAAAGATATTTTATTGATTTTTTACAGAGAGGAAGGGAGAGGGATAGAGTCAGAAACATCGATGAGAGAGAAACATCGATCAGCTGCCTCCTGCACGCCTCCTACTGGGGATGTGCCGGCAACCAAGGTACATGCCCTTGACTGGAATTGAACATGGAACCCTTCAGTCCGCAGACCAATGCTCTATCCACTGAGCCAAACCGGTCAGGGCTGCTTGGCTTTTATATATACAGATTTTTCAAAAAGTATACAATGCTACCAATTCTCTGGTTTTGCCCAAAGCAATCAGGTTTCCTTACATCCATTTGCATAACATTCAAGTTTTAATTTCAAATCATAAATGTTTGGGGATAACTTATGCTAACAAAGATTAAATGGAAATATGAGAAGTAAAATTATAGTTTTCTCTTGAATTAATATTTTAATTTTTTTAAAAATCTTTATTGGTGAAAGTATTACATAGGTCCTCCTTTTCCTCCCATTAAGCTCTTCCAACCCACTCCCATTCCCCACCAGGCCCTCACCACCTCATTGTCTCTGTTCATAGGTTATACATACAAGTTCATTGGTTGATTTCCCACTCACCCTCCCCTGCCTTTCCTCTGAGGCTTAACAGTCTGTTCACACTTCTATATTTCTGGGTTTATTTTTTATCATCAGTTTATTCGTTTATTAGATTCCACATATGAGTGAGATTATGTGATATTTACCTTTCTCTGACTGGCTTATTTCGCTCAGCATAACTCTCCAGGTCCATCCATGCTGTTGCAAATGATAAGAGTCCTTTCTTTTCCATTGTCACATAGTATTCCATTGTGAAAGTGTACCATAGGTTATTTATCCACTCATCTGCTGATGGGCACTTAGGCTGTTTCCAAATCTTAGCTATTGTAAATCGCGCTGCTATGAACATAGGGGTGCATATATTATTTTTGATGGGTGTTTTGGGTTTCTTAAAATATATTCCTGGAAGTGGGCCAAATGGGAGTTCCATTTTTAACTTTTTGAGGAAACTCCATATGGTTTTCCACAGTGGCTACACCAGTCTGCATTCCCACCAGCAGTGTACTAGGGTTTCCTTTTCTTTACAACCTCACCAGCACTTGTCGTTTGTTGATTTGCTGATGATAGCCATTCTGACAGATGTGATATGGTACCTCATTGTCATTTTGACTTGTATCTCTTGGATGATTAGTGGCTTTGAGCATTTTTTTTTCAAACTACTGCTTTATTTTTTAAAATATATTTTATTGATTTTTTTACAGAGAGGAAGGGAGAGGGATAGAGAATTAGAAACATTGATGAGAGAGAAACACTGATCAGCTGCCTCCTGCACACTCCCTACTGGGTATGTGCCCGCAACCAAGGTACATGCCCTTGACTGGAATCGAACTTGGGACCCTTGAGTCCATAGGCCGATGCTCTATCTACTGAGCCAATTTTTTCATATGCCTCTTGGATTTCTGTATGTCCACTTTGGAGAAGTATTAATTTAGGTCCTTTGCCCACTTTTTAATTTGATTTTTGTCTTCCTTTTATTAAGTTGTATGAATTTCCTATATATTTTGGAGATTATCCCCTTATCAGATGAATCATTGGCAAATATGTTCTCCCATGTAGTGGGCTCTCTTGTTATTTTGTTGATAGTTTCTTTTGCTGTGCAGAAGCTTTTATTTTCATGTAGCCCCACTTATTTTCTCTTTAGTTTCCATTGTCCTGGGAGATGTATCATTAAACATATTGCTATGAGAGATGTCTAAGATTTTTGAGCCTATGGTTTTCCTAGGACTTTTTCATTTCACTAGAGGCCCGATGGATGAAATTCATGCAAGAGTAGGCCTTCCTTCCCCAGGCTGCCTGTACTGGCTTCCCTCTGGCACCTGGGACCCAGGCTTACCTCTGGCCCCGGCTTCGTCCAGAAGGACGTCCAGAATGAGGTCCAGAATGACATCTGGTCTAATTAACATATTATTCTTTTATCATTATGGATGTTTTACATTTAAGTATTTTATCCACTTTGAGTTTATTTCTGTGCATGGTGTAAGTTAGTGGACTAGTTTCATTTTTTTTTTCATTTGCCTATCCAATTTTCCCAACAACATTTATTAAAGAGGCTGTCTCTGCTCCAATGTATGATCTTGCCTCTTTTGTGAAATACTAATTGAGCATAGTGGCTTGGGTAGATTTCTGGGTTCTCTGTTCTTTATCATTGATCTATATGCCTGTTCTTATTTTCCAAAATGGAGAGAGAGAAGTAACAGTATCTAAATTAGGGCATTCTCTTCTAATTTTAGAAAGTAAGTTAGCTCTTATTTGATGGGAGCAATAAATATGTATAAAGATGTTATATCTTTCACATGTTTGTAAATTTGTAAAATTCCTAGCAATAAAAATTATTAATATCATTGCCAGGAAGACTACTATATTATACAAAATTATACAATAAAGATACTAAACACACAGCTCCTACTTTACATGACTATTGTACCACCTCATTTTTAAAAAAATTTTCTACTTTATTGTTATTAATATACTTTTGCAGTAGATAATGATTTTCTATTTCTCATTTATAATATGTCAACATGAAAATAAGATATAAGCAATGTAAATTCATAATGGTTGCCCAGAAATTCATAAATCATCACATGTATTGTTCAATACACTAGACAAGAAAGTATCACTATTGCCCAAATAAGATAATGATGATGACAATGCCAATGGTAATAGTAATACTGACATGTACTGCAATTTTGCTATGTGTCAGGCACAGTATTAAACACATATACATATTATTTTCCCTTTATCATAATAACTTTATAAGGTGTGCATTTTTATCAATAATTACATTAAAGCTAAAAGAGGGTAATTGATTTGACTTTATTATTCTAATTTAATTTCTTTATTGTTTAATGTATTACATAAGTCTCCTTTTTCCCCCATTGACCCAGGCCGCCCCCAAACTCCAGCACATGCCCTCACCCCCCTGACTGTATTCATTGGTTTTGCTCATATGCATGCATACAAATCCTTTAGTGGATCTCTTACCCCCTCACACTATGCCTCCCCTCTTAGGTTGGACAGTCTGTTCGATGCTTCTATGACTCTGGTTATATTTTTGTTCATTAGTTTATGTTGTTCATTATATTCCACAAATGAGTGAGATCATGTGATATTTATCTTTCCCTGACTGGCTTATTTCGCTTAGCATAATGCTTTCCAGTTCCATCAATGCTGTTGCAAATGGTAAGAATTCCTTCCTTTTAAAAGCAGCGTAGTATTCCATTGTGTAGATAAGAACATACAATGGAGTAAAGACAGTCTCTTCAATAAATGGTGTTGGGAAAATTGGACAGATACATGCAAGAAAATGAAACTAGACCACCAACTTACACCATACACAAAAATAAACTCAAAATGGATAAAGGACTTAAATATAAGATGGGAAACCATAAAAATATTGAGGAATCCACAGGCAGCAAAATATCAGACATATGCTGAAGCAATATCTTCACCGATACAGCTCCTAGGGCAATGGAAACTAAAGAGAAAATAAACAAATGGGACTACATCAAAATAAAAAGCTTCTTCACAGCAAAAGAAACCATCAACAAAACAACAAGAAAGCCCACTGCATGGAAGAACATATTTGGCAATGTTATCACTGATAAAGGTTTAATCTCCAACATTTACAGGGAACTCACACAACTTAACAAAAGGAAGCTAAACAACCCAATCAAAAAATGGGCCATGGGCCTAAATAGATACTTTTCAAAAGAGGACATAAGGAAAGCCAAAAGACATATGAAAACATGCTCAAAGCCACTAATCATCTGAGAGATGCAAATCAAAACAACACTAAGGTACCTCTCACACCTGTCAGGATGGCTATCATCAACAAATCAACAAATGACAAGTGCTGGCGAGGATGCGGAGAAAAAGGACCCTCGTGCAGTGCTGGTGGGAATGCAGACTGGTGCAGCCACTATGGAAGACAGTATGGAGATTCCTCAAAAAACTACAAATGGAACTCCCATTTGACCCTGTGATCCCACTTCTAGGAATATATCCCAAGAAACTAGAAACACCAATCAGAAAGGATATATGCACCCCTATGTTCATAGCAGCACAATTTACCATAGCTAAGATTTGGAAACAGCCTAAGTGCCCATCAGCCAATGAGTGGATTAGAGATACACTCTTCATTCCTTGAAAAGAACTACTCTGTTACCAAGAGGAAACATATGACCAATTATGTTGTTAGGAACAAATATTCTAGATTTAAAAATGTACAGATACTGTATATAGATGTATATTGATTGACATGTGTGATAGACACATAGATTCATATATACAAATGACAATTAGTTACCATTCATTTCCTCTTTGATTTTTAAAAAAGAGAAACAAATGAAACCTAATGAGGCTCTCGTTAAAGAACTAATACTGTATAATGTGGGACATACAAACATGACAAACTAGTAGTTTTGAAATTTGAGAGTATATCAATCACTTGGAGGGCTTGTTAAAATGCAGACTTCTCAGGCTCACCCCCCATGTCAATTTTGGTAGGTCTGGAGTGCGACCCAAGAATGAATCTAATCTAATAAAAGAAAAACATGTAAATTGACTGCACTTCCACTATGCCCCCCAAGCCATGCCCACCAGCCAATCAGAGTGACTATATGCAAATTAACCAACCAAGATGGCAGCTGGCAGCCAAGCAGCTGGAGCAAGCAGAGGGCTTGGTTGTCCCAGCAATGGAGAAAGCCAAGCTTCCTGCCTGCCCTGGCCAGCTGTGGCCTGCGCTCAAGGCAACAAATGTTTAATTATAGAAGATAAATAAATCCCAGATACCTGCTTCCAGCCAGCCTCCACTGGGAGCTTGGGTGGCTGGGGGTTGTGGCCAGCCTGCAAACAGCCATCAGCCCCTCACCCAGATGGCCACACCCTCATGGGGTAAGGGTCCCCGCTGGGGGTGTGGCCAGCCTGAAAAAAGCCCTCAGCCCCTCACCCAGACTGGCTAGGCACCCCCTCCACCCTGAAGGGGCTGTGACCAGCCTGCAAACAGCCCTCAGCCTCTCACCCAGGAGGGTCAGGCACCCCAGTGGTGACCCCCACACTGAAGGAGCTGTGGCCAGCCTGCAAACAGCCATCAGCTCCTCACCCAGGCTGGCCAGGCACCCCAGTGGGGACCCCCACACTGAAGGTGCTGTGGCCAGCCTGAAAACGGCCCTCATCCCCTCACCCAGGCTGGCCAGGCACCCCAGCGGGACCCCCACCCTAATCAGGGACACCCTTCAGGGCAAAACAGCCAACCCCCACCCATGTACCAAGCCTCTATCCTATATAATAAAAGGGTGATATGCAAATTGACCCTAACAGCAGAATGACTGGGAATGACTGGTCACTATGACACACACTGACCACCAGGGGGCAGATGTTCAATGCAGGAGCTGCCACCTGGTGGTCAGTGCGCTCCCACAGGGGGAGCTCTGCTCAGACACAATCCAGGCTGATGGCTGCCAGTACAGCGGTGGTGGTGGGAGCCTCTCCTGCCTCCTCAGCAGCGCTAAGGATGTCCGACTGCAGCTTAGGCCTGGTCCCTGCTGGCAAGTGGACATCCCTGGAGGGCTGCCGGACTGCCAGAGGGATGTCTGACTGCCACCTTAGGCCCAATCCCCCGGGGAGCAGGCCTAAGCCAGCAAGTGGTCATCCCCTGAGGGGTCCCAGACTGCGAGAGGGTACAGGCCGGGCTGAGGGACCCCCCCCCCCCCTGAATGCACAAATTTTTGTTCACCGGGCCTCTAATATATATATATATATATATATATATATATATATATATATATATATATATATATTCATTATGTATATATTCATTTCCAGGAAATATTGATGTTTGAATTTTAATCCTGAATTAGAATCTCCACTGTACCAATTAGTAGTTTTTTAACTTATGAGAAAGTTAATCAACTTCTCTCTGCTTCAGTTTCCTCATTTGTAATCTAAAGATATAAGCACAGTGTTGAGGTTCCAAACACATCCTCCCCCAGCCCCTGAACTTGCCATTTTAATTTATGCTGATGGAGTCCTACTGCAAAAACCTGACACTCTCTTTCCCAGCCAGTGTGGTTCAATGGTTGAGCACCGACCCATGCACTAGGATGTAGCTGGTTCAATCCTGGTTGGGGCACATGATCAGGTTGCAGGCTCAATCCGTGATAGGGAGTTTGCAGGAAGCAGCTGACTAATGTATTGACATTTATATATCTCGCCCATTAACATTTATATATCTCTCTCCCCCTCCCTTCCTCTCTCTGAAATCAATTAAAAAACATATTTAATAAAAACCTGCCATTCTCTAAGGGCCTATGTTAGGTGCACACAAAGTGCTGGCCCAAAGTGCTAGCAAGTTAATACCCAAGGAACGGCACAGCACTCAGTGAATGATGGATAGAAACTGGAAAATAATACCACTACTTCCTGTCCCTCTACTGAGATAGCTCTTAGGTATGTTCTATATTTCTTAAAGTTTGGTCTCAAACCACCTCAAGATACATTTAGTTTTTCTGAAGTATAAAATCTGTTGTTGTTCAATGAACTTTCCATCCTCTTTGCCATTGCTTACATTCTGTGATTTAAAAATCTTAGCCACTTTCCTAAGGATGACACTCCTTAAACATTCATCTATATAAACTTGTAATCTCATGCCAATTAACTATTTAATAATTTTCTTCAGTTGGAAAATTTGTTCTTCCATTACTGTGGGAACCCTGCTCAGAGTATACCGGATGTTCAAGGCCAATTTGAATGTGGGGGCTCTGTACAGAGTACACCAGATGTTCAAGGCCAATCTGAGCATAGGAATCCTAATCAGAGTGTTCAAGGCTAATTTGCTATATGCAGGTGCAAAAGCAAGGGCACAGTGTACTGTATTACACAGTACTGCCCTTCTATACCCTAAAATAATGATGTCACTATTTTGCCAAGAAGCCTCTTTTGCCTAAGTTAGTATAAAGTATGTGCAGGGAAGATGTATTACTGACCAGCCAGTGCTGGCTGTTTTACTAGGATGGCTCCTGTGTTTGCTACTGTATTAGCAAGGGCTACTATATGTACAATGGCTCCTATGTCTACTACTGTGTTAGCAAGAACTGCTTTGTCTAATTGCTTCTTAGTAGCAATGACTACTTAGGCTACAATAAAGGCTCTCCTATATGCCTACAGCTGCTCATATTATCTTCTCCATCTACTACCCGGCATCCATGAAGGTCCAGTTCCTAGCAGAGGAGGACCTGTACTCCCATAGTTGGTATAGTTGGCAGGATAAAGGAGTAAGTACTCCCACAATTGGTGCAATGAGCAGGATTAAGGAAGAACTTACTCTAGAGTCTAACACGTTACTGAGGTATTATCTATACTAATAAAATGGTAATATGCTAAATAGACTGGACGTCTTCTGGACATCCATCTAGACATCCTTCTGGACAAAGCCATGGTGGCGGGGGCCGAGGCAAAGGCGGTAAGGGGCAATCAGGCTGGCAGAGGAGGGCAGTTAGGGGTGACCAGGCTGGCAGGGGAGAAGTTAGGGGCTATCAGGCTGGCAGGCAGAGGTGGTTAGGGGCAATCAGGCAAGCAAGCAGAGAGATTAGGGGCATCAGGCAGGCAGGCAGGTGAGCAGTTAGGAGCCAGAAATCCCAGATTGCAAGAGGAATGTCTGACTGCCAGTGTAGGCCCAACCCCACAGGGATCACCCAAGGGGTCCAGGATTGGAGAGGGTGCAGGCTGGGCTGAGGGACCCCCCACACTCCCGTGCATGAATTTTGTGCACCAGGCATCTAGTCTATAATAATAAAAGCATAATATGCTAATTAGACCAGACATCCTTCAGGAGGAAGCCAGGGCTGTGAGGGAAACCTGGGTCCCAGGTGCCTGCTGGCAGCCAGAGGGAAGCCCAGGTCCCAGATGCCTGCCGGTGGCCAGAGGGAAGGCCAGGTCCTGGGTGCCAGAGGGAAGCCAGTGCCAGTAGCTGGGGGAAGGAAGGCCTACTCTTGCATGAATTTCATGCATCGGGCCTCTAGTTAAGAAATAAAGCCAAGGGCAATGTTACCATGGCTACCTAAATACATCTAACATTTGGGAAATTCAACATGATAATAAATTGTAATTACCTTCTAAGTGAGCCCCAAAGTAGTCACATCTTCTTTTCTGACAAAGTGATGCTTTCTTGTCAGCTCTGGCTTGAAGTCAGTCCCACACAGACATCTGCCAGAATGAAGGCTTACTAGTGGGAACAGCCTCTAGCAGAGGCCTAGATATTCTTTCATCAACAAAGATGCTTCAAAGAAAATACACTGAGCCCACCAAATAAACAAATGCTCCATATTCAGAAATGGATTTCTGAATCCAGCAGCTTAAATAATATAGAATATGTTAATAATGGAATATTTTATTTGTAAGTATAAAAACAGCACAATGAACTCATACATCCATTCAAACTAGCTTCATCAATTCTTAACTTTTTGCCAAACTTGCATTATCTCACTCTTCTTACTAAAACACATACTCACACACATACATACATGATTAATACTGCTGAAACACTTGAGAGTTAAAGATATCAAGGTCATTTACCTCAAAATTCTTGACAATTTTAAGCAAATACAGGGGTGGACAAAAGAAGGTTAAATTACCAGTCATCATTATCTAAAAGATAAATCATAAATAAAGATATGAAATAATAACAAAAATAATAAAATAGATAACAAAAATAAGTAATATAATAATTATTAAATAACTAGAGACCTGGTGCATGAAATTCATGCATAGGTAGGATCCCTAGGCCTGGCCAGTGATCACGGACCATCGAGACCTTCCTTTCCCTGGCTGCCAGCTGCTGGCTGCTGGCTAGGGCCTTCCTTCCCCTGGCTGCTGGCTGCTGGCCAGGGCCTTCTTTCGTTCTGCGCCACCCCCTGGTGGCCAGCGCACATCATAGCAAGCACTCGAACTCCTGGTCGGTCAAACTCCCGAGGGGACAATTTGCATATTAGCCTTTTATTATATAGGATAATACAAGAATAAACAGCTTCACATACTCACAACTGTAAAACTACTTTTGCCTACCACTGTGTTTTGTACTCCTTTTGGTATTATCATGAAATTCACATATAAAACATCTGCTTACACATAAAATTAGAGAAAAATACTATATAATGCCTCAACTGTACTATTATAGAAAAAAAAATAAGGAAAGTATCATGGAAAAATTAAATTAAAGGATAATCATCTATATTAGACATTAGAATGAAAACACCATATTGGTGATTCAAGTATTACAACCTATAATATTACCATCAGTGACATTTTCTAAACCCTCAGTTCCTGATTATTCTGAAACAAAATAAAGTACAAGCTTCTCTGACTGTATGCAATCATTAAATTATTGGAAAATTCAAATAATATTAAAAGACTAGAAAACATGCTTTGTGTTGCTATATAAAACAGTGCCTATGTTTAGTTATATATAAACAGGCTTCTTGATTACATGAATATTTGGCTGTAGGGTGTTATAAAGTTGTGTGGAATAGGACACCTCTCCACTAAGCAGGAATGAGCAGTGCACTACAGGATGCATCGCATATTGGGCTTATTCCACAATTTCCCAGACACCTCTCAGGGAAATACAACTTTCCATGTGAATAAGTGATTTACACAAAGCAGAACAAACACAAAAATTATTTAAAGTTATATGGCATTAATTTTATTAAATAACAATGGCTTTCCTAAAACATTATTTCTATACTTTTTTTATCCAACAACTCACTAACAAAACCCAAATTGTACTCATTTAACAACAACAATGACAAACAAATTTGAGGCCTGAAAAACCTAAGTTTTTATGATCCCTCTAATACGGGTAGCTGCAAGCAGAATTTTTTTCTAAGATTATAAATACCAGTGATGAGCCTCCACATGGAGTATTAATACAAAAGATTCAAGAAACTTAGATCCTTCAAGTTCCCTTATTATATGTGCCAAGATCATGCCACACACTCCCTGCCCCTGCAGCAATTCCTCTGGAGAGTGTTATAAAATGAAGATATAAACAGTTTTCCTTTTGTACCTATGTAACTCCAATATCAAAATAGTAATGTGTACATAAATATATGAGCAATGGAATATAAAATAGCTCTAGTAACATCAATTGGACATTAAGACAAGTGTATACTGAACTTAAATACCAGTTAAATATTTTCTTAAATTATAAATACATTCCTAGTGATCATGGGTAACATTTCAGTGTACTGGTTTAAAGGCAAATATACCAGTTATTTGAAATTAACTTTATTTGAATAATGATAGTTTTATATATTATTTCCTCTAAAATGTGCATTTAAAAAAGATAGTTTTGAAATACAAATTTTTTATATAATCATTTTTAAAAAATGAGAAATAGTAAATATATATACACACAGTGGTTGACAAAAATAGTTGTATGTATGGAAAATAAGACAATAATTAACCAATAATAATAATACAAGAATAAAGAATAAAGTTTTGCATACTCACAACTATAAATCTACTTTTGCCCACCCCTACACACACACATACACACACACACACACACACACACACACACACACACAATGCGTGTAGTACATAATGTCTCAGTAATGTACTCTTCTCTAAAAATATAAAGGGGATAAATTGTGAAAGACAATATTAAAATGTCTACTTCAAAATTTAACACTAAAATCATAAGAACCTAATTGAATTGAAAAAAGGAATCTTAGTTATAAGAGGGTAAAAGATGCCTCTTTGATCTAATTTAGGTGTGAGTAGAGAGTACAAGGTGTTCCTTGTAGCAAATATTATATAAAAAACTAGTGGCCAGGTGCACAAAATTCATGCACATTAAAAGGGAATTAGAGGAAATATTTTAATATTGCTATTTGCCCTTTCTCTATAATAGAAGTGTCAGAGATGAAAGAAAATTAGTAAAATGTATATGAAAATCTCCCTCCTGTCAGAGCCTAGGGCTCGCTGTGGGACCTAGAGTCAAGTCCCTGTCCACTACTCATATGCGCTTTGAAAACACAGGAGACCCAGACACAGCTAGCCCCACCCTCATTGAGTGAGACCCAGACCCAGCGGCCCCAATCCTGTAAAGCCCTCTGGGCAGGGGGTGCAGCCTCAGGTCCCCCAGCCCAGCATTGGGAGGGGGGTGCAGCCTCAGGTCCCTGGACCCCGGCACTGGGGAAGTGGGTGTGGCCTGAGGTCCCCTGTCAAGCCCCACCAGTTGGGGGGCATGGCCTGAGGTCCCCCATAAAGCCCTGCCAGGAAGGGGGTGCAGCCTGAAGTCCCCGTCAAGTCCCACCAGGCGGGAGGCATGGCCTGAGGTCCTCCGACCTGGCACTGGGGTGGGGTGTGTGGCATGAGGTCTCCTGGCCTGGTGCCAGGGCACGGGGCACAGCTTGAGGTCCCCCGTAAAGTCCTGCCAGGCGAGGGGCATGGCCTGAGGTCCCTTGCCCTGGCCAGGCACCATGCAGCCTCAGGTCCCTGCTGTTTGGTTGTGATGTTACAGCATCCTGGCTAATTTGCATATTTCTCTATTATATATATAGATAGAAAAGTGGAGAAAATAATTCTAAGTTTCTTCAAAATACTTTAAAGTAAGAAGTGTCAGTGATGTATTTAGTCACTGATCTCTATTCTTTCCCAGTTATGATAAAAAAAAAAGGATAAAATCACAAATGCAATACATACCCTTTTCTTATCCAGATTAGTATTTTGAATGAAAGAGAAAACAAGCCTTGGTTTTACGCTCAGTAGCATAAATGCCAATGCTTGAAACATCATATTTTAAAGCAATATAAAAGTAAAATATATGTTCTAGAGAAAAATTCTGTATAAAGAATAAATTTACCAAAATTCGTGCTTTAATTTCCCTTTTTTGTAATCCTCACCCAAGAATAAGATTTTATTGTGATCCAACCAAGTGAGCCATTAGACTGGAGCTCCAGCTTCAGTTTTGTTTTTTTTTTAATGTATCTTTATTGTTGAAAGGATTGCACATATGTCCCCCCTTTTCCCACATTGACCCCTTCTAGCCAGCACCTGATCCCCACCCTAGTCCTTCATCACACTAATATCTGTGTCCAGGGGCTTATGCAAATATGCATATTAGTTCATTGGTCAATCTCTCCCAACCAACCAACCCATCCCCACCTTCCCTCTGAGATTTCAAGTCTGTTCCATGCTTCTATGTTTTTGAATCTATTTTGTTCATCAGTATATTTTGTTCTTTAGATTCCACACATGAGTGAGATCATGTGATATTTGTCTTTCTCTTACTGGCTTATTTTGCTTAGCATAAAACTCTCCAGATTACTCCATACTGTCTCAGTGGGTAAGAGGCCCTTCTTTTTTACCACTGAGTAGTATCCCATGGTATAAATGTACCATAGCTTTTTTATCTACACATCCACTGATGGGCACTTGGGCTGTTACCAAATCTTAGCTATTATAAATTGAGCTGCTATAAACATAGGGGTGCATCTATTCTTTCTGATCGGTGTTTCAGGATTCTTAGGATATATTCCTAGGAGTGGGATAACTAGGTCAAATGGTAGTTCCATATTTAAAGTTTTGAGGAGAGTCCATATTGTTTTGCATATTGGCTGCACCAGTCTGCATTCCCATCAGCAGTGCACTAGGGTTCCCTTTTCTCCACATCCTTGCCAACACTTGTCATTTGTTGAATTGCTGATGGCAGCCATTCTGTGAAGTGTTGGGAGATACCTCCTTGTGTTTTAATTTGTATTTTTCTGAAGATTAGGGGCTTTGAGCATTTTTTCATATGCCTCTTGGCCACCTGCATGTCCACTTTGAAGAATTATCTATTTAGGTCTTTTGCCCATTTTTTAATTGGATTACTTGTCTTCCTTTTGTTAAGTTGTATGAGTTCCTTATATATTTTGGATATTAACCCTTAACACCTTATCAGATGTATTATTGGAAATATGTTCTCTCATGCAATGGTCTTCCTTTTCATTTTCTTTTTTTTTCTGTGTAAAACCTTTACATTTGTATGTAGTCCCATTCATTCATTTCTGCTTTATTTCCCTTGCCCTAGGAGATGTACTAGAAAACATTGCTATGAGAGTTTTCTGAGATTTTGCTGTCTATGGTATCTTTGAGGGTTTTTATAGTTTCATAAATCACATTTAAGTCTTTCACCCATTTTGAATTTATTTTTGTGTATGGTGTAAGTTTGTGGTTTAGTTTCAGCTTTTTTCCATGAACCTGTCCAATTATTCCAACACAATTTTTTTGAAGAGTCTGTTTTACCCCATGTTATGCTTTTACCTCCTTTGTCTAATATTAATTGTGTGTAATGGCTTGAGTTGATTTCTGGGGTTTCTGGTCTATTCCATTGATCAATATACTCATTCTTATGCCAGTATCTATATATATATTGATACCAAATACATATATGTATGTATGTATATATTAATATATCTCCTATCTAATAAAGAGGGAATATGCTAATTGAGCCTCATGCTGTCACAAAGATGGCAGCACCCACAGCCAATAAGGAGGGAATATGCTAATTGATTGTCACACCCTCAAAGATGGTGGCACCCAAAGCCACAAGATGGTGATTCCCAATCCCCTCAGCCCTTCTGGGGAGGCAGGCTCACCCTCAGGTGGGCCCAGCTAGTCTGCATGCCTGCTTCCGGAGTCCCCCAGTCCCCTCAGCCCCCTAGCCACCCAAGGCTGGCCCGAGGTGCAGGCAAGCCTCAGATGGCAGCTGCCCAGCTGCTCAGGGCTGCCCAAGGCTCAGGTAACGAGGGCCAGCCGAGGCTTGCACTGCCGGCAGTGGCAGCAGCAGAGGTGTGATGGAGCATTGCCTTCCCCTGATTGCCGGGTCACCTCCTGCCTCTGAGGGCTCCCAGACTATGAGAGGGGGCAGGACGGGCTGAGGGACCCCCCCCCTCCAGTGTATGAATTTTCATGCACTGGGCCTCTAGTATATATATTGATACCAGAGAGGAAAAGAGGGAGAGAGAGCTAGAAACATCAATGATGAGAGGAAGTCATTGATTGGCCAACTCCTGCATGCCCCCATTGGGGATCAAGCCAGCAACCAGGGCATGTTCCCTTGAGCATAACCAAACCCAGAACCCTTCAGTCCACAGGCCGACGCTCTATCCACCAATCCAAACCTGTCAGGGCCCAAGCTGTTTTTCATTACAGTAGCTTTGTAGTATAACTTGATATCTGGTATTGTGATTGCCTCCAACTTGTTCTTCTTTCTCAAAATTGCTGCAGCTATTGGTGGTCTTTTTTGGTCCCATATAAACTTTTGAAATGTTGGTTCTAGATGTGTGAAGTATGCCATTGGTATTTTAATAGCGATTGCATCGAATCTGCAGATTGCTTTGGGTAGTATGGACATTTTAATGATGTTAATTCTACAAATCATGAACACAGTGTATTCTTCCTGTTGTTTATATATTCCTTTATCTCTTTTTTCAAAGTTTTGTATTTTTATGAGTACAGGTCTTTTATCTCCTTGGTTAAGTTTATTCCTAGGTTTCTTAATTTTTTGTTGCAATGGTAAATGGGGTTGTTTGTTTCTTTTTAGTTTCTCTATTCATTATAGTGTACAAAACTGCCATTGATTTCTGAGATTAATTTTATAGTCTGCTACATTGCCAAATACATTTATTAAATCTAGTGTTTTTTTCGTTAAGTCTTTAGAGTTTTCTACATACCATATCATGTTATCTGTGGATAATGACAGTTTTACTTCCTCCTTTCCAATTTGGATGCCTTTTATTTCTTCTTCTTGTGTGATTGCTATGGCTATCCATAGATCAGATAAGAAGAATGTCCCTGTCCTGATCCTGTTCTTAGGATAAATGATTTTGGCTTTTGCCCATTGAGTATCATGCTGGCTGGAGGTTTCCCATATATGGCTTTTATTATATCGAAGTATGATACCTCTATTTCCCACTTTGCTAGAGTTTTTATCAAAAATGGGTATTGGATTTTGTCAAATGATTTTTCTACATCTATTGATATGGTCATGTGATTTTTGTCTTTAGATTTGTTTATGTGATGCATAACATTCTTTGATTTATAAATATTATAACAGCCTTGCAGATCCGGATTAAATACCACTTGTTCAATGCATATGATCTGTTTAATGTATTGCTGGATCTGACTTACTAATATTGTATTGAGTATTTTAGCATCTGAGTTCATCAGGGATATTGGCCTGTAATTCTCTTTCTTTGTAGTGTCTTTATCTGGTTTTGGAATTAGGGTAATGGTGGCCTCATATAAAGAGCTTGGAAATGTTCCATCCTTTTGGATTTTTTTGAATACTTTGAAGAGAATAGGTGTTATTTCTTCTTTGAATGTTTGGTAAAACTCCCCCATGAAGCTGTCCCAATTCTGGCTTTTTCTTGCTGGGAATCTTTTGAATACTGCTTCATTTTAATCAGTTGTTATTGACCTATTTAGGTTTTCTGATTCTTCCTGACTCAGTTTCGGGAGATTATATTTTTCTAGGAATTTTTCCATTTCATCTAGGTTGTCCAGCTTGTTGGCATGTGGTTGTTCACAGTATTTGCTAACAATCCTTTGTATTTCTGTGGTGTCAGTTATTAATTCACATATTTTGTTTCTGATTTTATTTGGAACCTCTCTTTTTGTTTTTTTTTAATGAATTTGGGTTCATCAAACTTGTTTATCTTTTCAAAGAATCAGCTCTTGATTTCATTTATTTTTTTCTTGTTTTCCTTATTCTCTGTAAAATTTATTTACCCCTCTCATCTTTATTATTTCCTTTGTTCTACTTCCTAGGGTTTTTCTTTTTATTCTCTTTTTAAGTATTTAAGCTGTATAGTTTATTAATATTTGTTGATGTTGTTTTTTGAGGTAGTGTCGTAGTTCTATGAACTTCCCTCTCAGGACAGTTTTTGCTGTGTCTCAAAGATTTTCAGTTGTTATGTGTTCATTTTTTCCAGGAAGTTTTTTATTTCTTTCTCGATCTCATTGGTAATCCATCCATGTGTTTTTTTGTTTGTTTGTTTGGTTGTTTTTTTTAAAAAAATATCAGGCTATTTAGCCTCCATTTGTTTGAATGTTTTTTAGTCCTTTACTGTAGTTGATTTCTAATTTCATACCATTATGATCCAAGAAGATGTTTGATATGATTTCAATCTTCTTGAACTTGTAGCAACTTGTTTTGTCTCTTACCATGTGGTCTATCTTTGAGAATGATACATGTAAACTTGAGAAAAATGTATATTCTGTACCTTTGGGGTGAATTGTTCTATAAAGGACCATTAAATCCATATGACCTAGTGTGTCATTGAGAATCCCTATTTCCCTGTTGATTTATTGTCTGGAAGATCTATCCAGTGAAGTCAGTTGGGGTGTTAAAGTCCTTAAAATGACTGTATTGCTGTCAATCTTTCCCTTAAAGTCCTCTAGAAGTTTTAGTAATATATTTGGGCGCTCCTATATTGGGTGCATATATGTTTGCCAGGCTTACTAGTATATCCTTTTATTGAATTGATCCTTTTAGTATTATATAGTGACCTGTATTGTCTCTTGTGATGGCCTTCATTTTAAACTCTATTTTGTCAGATATGACTATTGTTACCCTAGCATTTTTTCATTTCCATTTGCATGGAAAATTTTTATCCATCACTTCACTCTCATCCTGTGTGAGTCTTTTGTTTTGTGGTGGGTCTCTTAGAGATGGCATATATTTGGGTCATGTTTTTGCATCCATTAAGCTATTCTATGTCTTTGATTTAAGCATTTAAAACATTGACCTGTACAATTATTATTGATGGGTACTTATTTATTTCCATTTTAATTCTTTTATTTTAAATATATTTTGTTGATTTTTTTATAAAGAGGAAGGGAGAGAGATAGAGAGTTAGAAACATCAATGAGAGAGAAACATCGATCAGCTGCCTTCTGCACATCTCCTACTGGGGATGTGCCCGCAACCAAGGTACATGCCCTTGACCGGAATCAAACCTGGGACCTTTCAGTCCGCAGGCCGATGCTCTATCCACTGAGCCAAACCGGTTTTGGCTCCATTTTAATTCTTTGTGCCCATGTTTCTCTCTCTGTTTCTTATTATTATTACAGCAGTCCCTTTAACATTTCTCGCAATGCTGGCCTGGTGGTGATACACTCTTTAATTTGTTTTTTTGCTTTTTGGTCTGGGAAGCTCTTTATTTCACCATCTATTTTGAATGAAAGTCTTGCTGGATATAATAGTCTTTGTTACAAATCCTTGCTTTTTATTACATTGAATACTTCATGCCATTCCCTTCTGACCTATAGAGTTTCTGATGAAAACTCAGCTGACAGCCTTATGTGAGCTCCTTTATAGGTAAAACATTGCTTTTCTCTTGCTGCCTTCAAGATTATTTCTTTGTCTTTAATTTTTGCATTTTAAATATAATGTGTCTGGGTATGGGCCTGTTTGGCTTCTTCTTGCCTGAGACTCTCAGTACCTTGTGAACTTGTGAGACTTATTCCTTCACCATGTTAGGAAAGTTTTATGCCATTTTTTATTCAAATAGGTTCTCTATGCCTTGCTCACTTTCTTCACCTACTTATACTCCTATAATGCAAATATTTTTATATTTCATCTTGTCCCACAGCTTCCTTACATTTTCCTCCTGCATTTTGTTTTGTTTAGTTCTCTGATTGAGTGATTATTTTCTACTCTGTCTTCTAATTCACCGTTCTGATCCTTGGCTTCCCTTAATCTGCTGTGTATTCCTCCTAATTGTTCTTTATTACTTCTATTTCATTCTTCATTTCTGATTGGTCTTTTTTCTTAGTTTCTATATATTTCTCATGCTGTTGATCAGCCTCGTAATCATCATTCTGAACTCTATATCTGATACATTTCTTATCTCCATTTCATTTAGCTCTTCTTCTGGTGAATTCTATTGTTCTTTCATTTGGGGCTTGTTATTTTCCCCATTCTGGCTGCCTGGTTGGGTTTGTTTCTAAGTATAATAAGTAGATCTGCTATGCCTCCCAATTTTTTTTTTTTTTTTTTGCGGTTTCTTTTTTTTCTTTGAGAGTCTCTGGTACAGGGTAATGTCACATGTTGTTTATGACTGGCCCTGACTACTGTGCTTGGAGCTATCAGTAATCTACCAGCCTCTGGCTCCCTCTGCTGGGGCTGGGTGCCTTTGGAATGAACCAAGATGTGACCAACATCTGCTTTTCCTAGCCCTTCACCCAGAAGCAGATCAGGCAAAGACTCAATGCATCAAGATATATGTCTCTTCCTGCAGGGCTGACTGTTATTATTATCTTCTTACTGAGCCTCTGGCTATAGTACACAGCAAGGTGTGGATGGACTCTACAGTTCTGGGTGAGAGGTTTTCCAACAGGGTGAGCCAACTGCTGCATGGATGGTAAAGATCTGTCTGACAAAGATGTCTTCTGCTGTATGGGGGAATGAGTCAGCACAGGGAGCTGCCTTCCAAGCTCTAACCCCAGAGCCCTCAACCCTAAATTCTTCTCACACAGCATTAGTCCATTCTTCCTTCCCTTTGCTGGAGCCCAAGGTGAGTGGCTGTATACAAAATTTTGTGCATTGACCCTTTAAGATGGTGCCTGTATTTCTAGCCATCTCTCCCTTGCAGATAGCAACCCCACTGCTTTTAACAACCAAATGTTATCTGGGCATCTTTCTTAGTTCTGGTGCTCTGGGTTGGGAAGACCTTGGGGTTTATATCCCAGAGTTCTCAGTGGGTATCCCCCACATTGAGCTATCCCTCTGGAATTTCAATTGCTGTTGGTGGGAGCCTAGCAAGCACAATTGTGCCTCCACTCTTCCTACTAGTTTTTATGTGGTCTCCACTTTATATCCTTGGTGTAAGGGTTCTCTCCGGCTAGGCTTCACTTGATTATTCAGGATGGTTTTTCTATATTTCAGTTGTAATTCCAGTTTGGTCCTGGGAGACTGTTTATATTACTTTGATGCACTGTTCAAGCTGGTGTTGTTCAATGGTCAACTGGAATAAATTTCTATTACATGCTAGTCACTTGGTCAGGCATTAGAGAAAATGGAAAAATAAAAGGTCATCTATTGTTTCACAGCCTCAGGAGCTTCCCAGGTGGTATCTGAAACTGGTTCCCCTACATGGAGGGCAAGAAGAGGCCTATACTCCTTGATCTCTTAAGGCTATGTCCTGAGAATGCTTCCAGTATGGGAACCTGCCAGGGAGGAAACTTCGTCTGTTTCAGTTTTGACATAGATATTTTTAAGAAGTAATTTGGCTTCCAAATGTGTATTAATACTACATGAAATTTACTCATATATGCTACTAGAGGCCCAGTGCATGATATTCGTGCACTCGGGGGGGGGGGGTCCCTCAGCCTGGCCTGCCCCCTCTTGCAGTCTGGGACCGCTCACTCCTTACCGCCCACCTACAGCAGAGGCAGGAGAGGCTCCCGCCACTGCCACTCCTCTCTCCAGCCATGAGCCTGGCTTCTGGCTGAGTGGTGCTCCCCCTGTGCGAGTGCACTGACCACCAGGGGGCAGCTCCTTCTGTGAGCATTTGCCCCTGGTGGTCAGTGCACATCATAGCTATTGGTCGTTCTGCCATTTGGTCAATTTGCATATTATGCTTTTATTATATAGGATATCTAGAAGTCCTTGTTTTATGTTTCTTACACTAAAACTAAGTGATGATATAATTATCCAACTTAAATATGCATGCATTCCTATATTTTCCTGACTGACATCCCAGAAAAACAAAACTGTCCAGAAAACATCACCTTTAACTATACTAGTATATATGCATGTATATGTATGTATATTTATATGAATGTGTATATGTAGTATATATGTGTATATATATTTAAGTATATATATGTACATATACATATATATGTGTACATATATATGAAGAGAGAGAGAGAGGAGACAGAGAGACTGGAAAAGCAAATGATAACTTAGCATCTCTGTCATACATTATATAGAATAACTTCCTTGATCAATGTCAAAAGTGATTATATTTTGTGTCACATTAACATTGGATGGTAGATTGAGTGCAACATCTTTTAAAGTGCAGGTTGTGATACAACTGTCATAGATCAACCAAAATCATATTTGAATTTCCAACCTAGAAGTGAAAGGTTTTGCTTCCCTTACATGGAGGGCAAGCAATAAGGGAAGCAAAAGATTCAGAATGCATTTAGACTTTTGAAAACTGATGCATTTAATAAATCTTTGTTAAGGAAATAGTTGTGAATAAACAACATATTCTATGACATGACTAAAAGAATATTTCTAAAGTCCATTTATGATAGTATGTCATTTATCACCACAATCTATAAAGATAAAACAAATTGCCCCAAAAGAACAGTTTTATAAAAGTTAGTAGATAGTATTTATTTAAAAACTAAAAAGATTGTAAACATAGTCACATAATTATTTATAGCTACATTAGTTCATTATATTTGTAAAATATTAATGTGTTTACTCTTTGATGTTGAAAATAAAAGTACTAGTTATAGGTATAGTCTCAAAATAATATAAAAGTAAAAATATTTTAAAGCAAAACACAAAATATGACATTTAAAACTGTATTGTCTAAAGCAGCAGTTCTGAACCTGTGGGTCACAACACCTTTTGCAGTCGAACGACCCTTTCACAAGGGTCGCCTAAGACCATCCTGCATATCAGATCTTTACATTATGATTCATAACAGTAGCAACATTACAGTTATGAAGTAGCGACGAAAATAATTTTATGGTTGGGTCACAACATGAGGAACTGTATATAAAGGGCCAGAAGGTTGAGAAACACTGGTCTAAAGAGACTATTTCTTATGACGCAGCAATTCCACTCTGTGTATGCATCCAAAGAAACCCCAAATACAAATTCAAAAGAATATTGCACCCTTATGTTCATTACATCATTATTTACAATAGCCATACTATGGAAGCAACCCAAGTGCCCATCAGTAAACAAGTGGATAAAGAAGTGGTGGTACATGTATAGAATGGACTATTGCTCTGTCATAAAAATCTCACAATTAACAACATCATGAATCGACCTAGATCCCTAGCCCGTGGTCGGCAAACTGCGGCTCGTGAGCCACATGCGGCTCTTTGGCCCCTTGAGTGTGGCTCTTCCTAAGCCTTAGGAGTATCCTAATTAAGTTAATAACAATGTACCTACCCATCTAGTTTAAGTTTAAAAGATTTGGCTCTCAAAAGAAATTTCAATCGTTGTACTGTTGATATTTGGCTCAGTTGACTAATGAGTTTGCCCCCCACTGAGATGATAGTGAGCTCAGTGAAGTAAGTCAGAAAAAGACAAATACCATATGATTTCACTTATATGTGGAATCTAATATACAAAATAATTTAACAAACAAAGCAGGAACAGATTCACAGAGAGAACAGACTGATGGATTCCAGAGAGAAGGGGCTTTGGGGACTGGGTGAAAAAGATTAAGGATTGAGAAGCATCAGATTGGTAGCTACAAAAGAGTCATGGGTACTAAAAATAGCAGGGGAACATTTTGTAAAGTATATGATTGTCTAACCACTATGTTGTATATCTGAAACTAATACAAAATAATATAGTAATCTATTCAAAATAAGAAAAAAGGAAAATATGTAAATATCTATAAAATTGTATTTCTTCTCTCTGGATATGTAAACTTGTATGGATAGCTCTAGTTGGTAATAAACTCATCAAAATTTATCAGGATAAAGGAGAATTAGACATGTTTTCCAGTTTGTGCGTATATTACAGTAGCTACTATTTTGTTGATTCTGTATTCTGAAATAAAATTATGAAATAATGATGTAATCTAATATGTCCTTTCCAGAGCTGATTTCTCATAGTCTTTTTTCTCTACATCTACTTTACCTTTCCCCTAAATTAGCTTTCTCACCTGTGGATCTTTCACTAGTAAACTGTTGTCTTTACTTAGACCCATACGCCAGCTTTCTCACACTTCAAGAGAAAGCCTAAGCAACATATTAAAACCAGAAGAAAAAGTGGAAATATGGTAAAAAGGGCACTTTTAAGTGCATGATATTGAAGATTGAGTTTTAGTTGTTACCAAAACTATCCTCAGTATTCACCACTGAATTATGGAAAAATTTCAGCAAAGTTCTATCTCCAATTCCATAAAATCAACTAAAGCAGTTTAATAGAACTTGCTATGATGATGACAAATGTCCTATAGCTGCCTTGTCCAATAAGTTATTCATTAGGCACATATGGCTATTGAGCAGCTGATATGTGACTAGTACTGAATTTTAAATTTTACATTTTAATTAGTCTAAATATAAATTGCTACATGTGACCAGCATATCCAAAATATTCAACTTAACACTTTATGCACTTGATCCAAAGCAAACAACTTAATTTTAGGGTAAAAGAGAGTAAATAAAATTTCAGGATGTATTCTTTTTTTAGTATTTGTATTTATTTCTTAAAAAAATATTTATTATTGAGAGTATTATAGCTGTCTCCTCCCTTTTCCCCCCATTGCCCTCCTCCAGCCAGATCTCACCCCACCCCAGGCCTTCACCACCCTACTGTCTATATGCATATAAGTTTTTTGGTTAATCTCTTCTTGCCCCCATCTGAAATTTCTTTCCCTCTGAGATTTGTCAGACTGTTCCATGTTTCCATGTCTCTGATTTTGTATTGATTTCAGAGAGGAAGGGGGAGAGAGAGGGGGAGAGAGCAAGAGAGAGAGAGAGAGAGAGAGAGAGAGAGAGAGAGAGAGAGAGAGAGATCATCAATGATGAGAGATGACCATTGATCAGCTGCCTCCTGCACGTCCCCCACTGGGGATCTTGCCCATAACCCAGGCATGTGCCCAGACCGGTAATCGAACTGTGACTTCCTGGTTCATAGGTCAATAGTCAGCCATCAAGCCACACTGGCCAGACTCTGATTCTATTTTATTTATCACTTTATTTTGTTCATTGGATTTCTTATTCATTTATCTTGAGTTTTAGATTCAATTGTTGATACATATTTATTTATTGCCATTTTATTGTTCATATTTTTTATTCTTTTCCTTATTCTTCAAAAAGACCCTTCAAAATTTCATGTAATACTGGTTTGATGGTGGTGAACTCCATTAGTTTTTTTTGTTTGTTTGTTTGTTTTATTTTGTTTTGGTTTGTTTTTTTTGTCTGTGAAACTATCTGACCTTCAATTCTAAATGATAGCTTTGCTGGGTAATCTTGGTTGAGGTCCTTACTTTTCATCAGTTTGAATATTTCTTTCCCCTTGCTTATAGCCTGCAAAGTTTCTGTTGAGAAATTAGCTGACAGTATTATGGGAGCTCCCTTGTAGCCCAGATCAGGCCATTCATATGGAAAAGCCACTGCAAACAGCCTGGTTTGGACTGCACATTGGCTTGGGCAGGATCTCAGGGAATCATCTGGGTGGGGCAAACAGTGTGGGCCAGGTTGATGGAAACTCAGCTATGGTCCCTTCTTCCAGGATTTCAGGGAAAACAGTTGAGTCTTTCACCATTAAGTGAATCATTAGGTGTGGTTTTTTTTATAGATGCTTCTTTATCAAGTTTTGGAAGTTCCTTTGTATTCCTTGTTTGTTGAGTATTTTTATCAAGAATGGGCGTTATATTTATTTAAATGACTATTACGTATTTATTAATAAGATGATTTGGTTTCTTCATTTATTCTATTCCTATAATGTATTACATAAATTGGTTTTGGGATGGGAAACCAACCCTGCATTCTTTGGTTATTCCCACTTGGTCATGGTATGTATAATATTTGTTAAATTTCTTTTTGTTGTTGTTGTTAATCCTCATCCAAGGATATTTTTCCATTGAATTTTAGAGAGAGTAGTGGGGGAGGGGAGAGACAAAGAAAGATAAACATTGATGTGTGAGAGATACATTGATTTGTTGCCTCCCACATGATCCCTGACCAAGGCCAGGATCGAGGATGCAACAGAAGTACATGCCCTTGACCAGAATCAAACCTGTGACCCTTCAGTCTGCACATCAATGCTCTATCCACTGAGCCCAAATGGCTAGGGCTGGATTTCTTTCTCCAGAATTTTGTTGAGGATTTTTGCATCTGTATCAACATGATGCATTGGCCTTTAGTTTTCCTATGATGTCTTTGTTTGTTTTTGCCATTAGGGTAATACTGTCCTCATAGAATGATTTGGGAAGTATTCCTTCTATATTTTGGAGGATTTTATAAAAAATGTTATTAAATCATTTTGAAGATTTAATCTCCTCAGCAGAGCTGATATTCAATTCTATTACATTATCATCTTGAGTTTGATAGGGAGTTTTGAGTTACTGCTGGTAAATGGCAGGTGTGTTGCAGGAAATATTTGTATTTGGTTGTCAGGTAACAACACAAAGTAACTTAAGCACAGTTACTATACCTCCTTTTCTGGGAAGTGGGAAATTTCTTTCTCACTTTTTCCAAAGCTGGTACAGTGGGGCCTTGACTTACGAGTTTAATTCGTTCCGTGACGGAGCTCGTAACTCAAATTACTCATATGTCAAATCAAAAAGTGAACGAGTGAGACACGTGATGCTGGGCTGATGTTGTGGCGTTCACTGTGACGTTCGCTGCGCCAACTAGCGGTGGGGTATCTGAAGCTGGCTTGTAACCTGAATTTTAGCTTGCCACTCAAAGCAAAAAATCGGCCGAGAGATGGCTCGTATCTCGAGAAACTCGTTAGTCGGGACACTCGTAAGTCAAGGCCCCACTGTATTCAAATATGGGTTAAACGTGGAAATAATTGACACCACAACAATAAACATATTTATTCTCTAAGAAGCTCTCGAAACAAAGAGACAAAATATTGCATTTATTATCTTGTTTGCTCTTTTATGCTTTACAAACCATCCTGAGAGATCTGACAGATCTTTAAATGATTAAGATTTAATAGTCATAAAAATGGGTAACCTTAGGGAACATTTTCACCTGCTAACTGTTTAAAAGATACTCCACTCAAAAATCATTCATGGAACTGATTTTGTGATACACTCAGCCTCAGACCAGGTTAAGGAAAGAAGAAAGCATATAACAAAGCATTTTCAACTTGATATAAGCTGACTTTGGACAACCAGTCCTAGCCCTTTCTATGTTTTCAGAATGGGAAGAGAGAAAAAGTAAGTGGAAACAGTCTTGTCCTGTCACTGGACAATATAACTTAACAAAATACATGAGGAAACTGTCTTCAGGCACTGGACAATAACAAGGCCAGGACTGTGATACCTCAGACAAGGAAAGCACAGAGTAAGCAATAAAAACTCGCTGTATTTCTGTCTAGATTTACATTCCTGCTTTAGGGCAGGATAATACACCCCAAATTATGGTAGATGCCATGTGTGAAGGAGGCAGAGTTCTAAAGTCTAATCTGCTGGGATCTGTGCAGCAGGTAACAGAGAATAGGAAACTGTGCAAAGAGATGGCTCAGAAAATCTGCATTGGCATTCACTATTTCTCCATATCCAAGAGTATAGTTCCATATGTGTGAAACTCTAAGAGCCTTAGGAAAAATCACCTGTTATTTTGTTGATACCTGAGCAGTTACATAAAAGGTCATGTAATACTAGGAACTTGGTGTTCTGGCTGAAGTAGAGAGGAGACAGAGACTTCATTGAACACCTTGATGAACTCCACCCTTGGTACACCCAAGAAGACCTTGTCTTAGCAGTATGCTCTATGATCCAGATAAGGGCCATGGCCTAGAACTAAGTTCATGTCCAAAATATCTTGATAAAAAAAAACACAACAAGAAACAAAAAAAACCCCACAAAATAGTATCAAGCTAATCCTATACAATAAAAGCATAATATACACATCAATCAAATGGCAGAATGACCGGTTGCTATGACGTGTGCTGACCACCAGGGGGCAGAAGCTCAAGGCAGGAGCTGCCCCCTGGTGGTCAATGCGCTGCCACAGGGGGTGCACCACTCAGCCAGAAGCCAGGCTCACAGCTGGTGAGTCCAGTGGCAGAGGCAGAAGCTTCTCCCGCCACCGCTGCAGGCAGATGGTAAGGAGTGAGGGGTCCCTGCCTGTGAGAGGGGTAAGGCTGGGCTGAGGGACCACCCCTTCCCAGTGCACGAATCTTGTGCACTGGGCCTCT
The DNA here is from genome assembly GCF_014108235.1 of Myotis myotis. Lineage (NCBI taxonomy): Eukaryota > Metazoa > Chordata > Mammalia > Chiroptera > Vespertilionidae > Myotis > Myotis myotis. The sequence goes on along the minus strand of NW_023416346.1, from coordinate 108,836,182 downwards.
AGTAAACAATGAAACCACATCCAAAATATGCAAAAGTAACTACCAATAATTTAACTAATTGCCTAAGCAAAGCTCAATGCCCTTTAATGGAGGATGACTCTCCACAATGTATTACAATGTCCATCATACAATAATAAAAAAAATTCATCATATGGAAAGAAGTAGAAAGATGCATTCCACAATCAAGATCTGGAACAGGATGTCAATGTCCATTCTAGGAAAACAACTCATACCTGGTTTCACACATTTAGAGTTTCTTCTTACATCATAGTCCTATCTTTGCCTTTCATGTCTCTGACCATTTATTCAGCAGCTAGTAGAAGTATTTTCTGGCAAATAGCTGTATCCTTTTATCAAATGTAATTTTATTTTGATGAATCTTCAATAACAGGTTGCTCATGGTACCCCCCCCCCAATCATGTCACTTATTCAGCAAATTGGAAATAGTGATGATCATACCCTAACTTGAATATGGGTTTCATGAGGATGGTACTATGTCATTTTTCTTTCTATTTATTTATTAAATTTATTGGGGTGACATTGGTTAATAAAACTATGTAGGTTTCTCAGGTACACTTCTATAATATACCATCTGTATATTGTATTGTTTGTTCAACACCCCAAGTCAATTTTCCTTCTATCACCATAGTACTATGGCATTTTTCCCCAGTATGAATCTTTTAAGTTTCTGATGACTGCTGAAAATGGATTGGTATCCTCCCTTCACACATTAAATCTTCTACTATGATACAAATTTAAAAACAGGTTCAATCTAGCTGCAATCATAGATCTCTGACACAGATGTGTCCACTAATACCTCTATATCTGCTAACATCTTCATAGAATAGGTCTTTTCTATTTGTTTTCTTCTTTATTAATGCTAATTACCAATCCTATAACTCATTAGCTAATTTTCTAATATTTTCTCCCATATACCGTTCCTTTGTCCATATTTGACAAGTCCATGAGCATATAATAACTTTCTCTTCTCTTTTCCAAGCATTGATTAATTTACCCTTTTTCTGCCAAGGAACATTTACTACAGGTAGGACTTCAAAGTTTATAGGTAGAACTCCAGCAATCAAACTACAAGCTTAAAAGCTACTTAAAAAACAATTTCACTTGTTCTGATCCTGTTGTTTCTACAGCTTTACGGAAGAATATTGTGCTTATTTTCTGTAGTAAATATTTCTAATTCTTTTAGGCATATCAGAGAGAACATAAGATAAAGTCCAAATTCCTTAGACTGAGAAATGAATATTTCTACAATCTAAAACAAGCCACATTTTGAAATTTCAGATGCTTCCCAAATGCTATATGCTATCATAATAACACCTAACTAATTACCATACTCTCCCTCCAACCACAGTGTTTTCACATTATTACTCTCTAGAGTCCTAAAAATTTCAAGGGTCAACTCAAATCTCATCACCTCCTAGAAGCCTTCTCTTCTATACCTCTCCCTCTGCCCATTTTTTCTCCATCCAAACTGCAATGAATTGTCCATATGTGTCCTGATGTAATCACTAAGTTAGTGTTATGTACATAAAATGTAAGTAAGTTCAATATATGAAATCTCTCAACAACTAGATATAAAGAAGATGAAAATGCGGATGATATCTTATATTTCCTTATATGCCCCATGTGTAACAAAGTATCATGCACCTAACGTCTCCCTCTCCCCACATATGCATGCTGATAAGAATGTTGTTAAATAAAGTCATGGCAAAAACCTACACTTTAGAAAATTTTAATTGATCTCAAGTATGTTTAAAATAACTTATAAATAAAATTAAGAATGAGAAACTAAACCTTATCTAAAATTTTGGTTTATTATCTTTAATAGTCACTAAGTAGAAAATGCCTACTTTTAACAATGCAACATGCATATTTTCTCTTATTTTTCAATTCTTCACACCCTTTTTATAACCAAAAGCAAATTTAAAGTTCAAAACTATAATAATAAGATGGTTAAAGCATACTGTAATTTCTTTCAATAAATTATCTAAGTAGAACAGCTCTGTAACTTTAGTGATTTACTCTTTTTCTGCACAGAAGCTAAAGGCTACCTTTATAGTAATAAGATTGATAGAACTTGTACATAGTTACTGATAAAACTGAAAGCTCTGTGCTCACTCTGTGTTCAATTGCTTCTCATCAGATGATAGTGTTTTTTCTCTCTAATCCCTGATCTGCTGCATCTCAGTAGTCTATCCAGGTTTCAAATGATCTTTACTGAGTGTCACTTTTATTCAGTGTTTAGGATTTTCTTATCTGCTGTTTAAACCTAACTTATTTAATTGCATTATTTTTCTGGAAGAAGCATGTTAATAAAGTGAAGAATATTGTTTTGTCAGTTTCCCATTGGGAAGATAAAACTCAGTAATCTTTTTGAATAGCAGAGATAAAAATGGACAAATGTAGTCAAGCCAGAACAATACACAGGAGATTTCAATTTGATGTCCCATAAGGGCCATGGAAAGTAGATGCATGTATTCTCTCTGCTCAACAATTTATATCTAATCAAGACAAATTGTACATTTATATGGAAATACATAGTAGATAAAGCAGGATATTTGCTTTTGCTTTTCAGATGCTTCTAGTGCAAGGATAACAGAAATATATTTCAAACTATAATCTATGTTTTTATTTTTAAAACACATATTTTTATTTCAGAGAGGAAAGGAGAGAGGGATAGAATCATCAATGATGAGAGAGAATCATTGATTGGTTGCCTACTGCATGCCCCACATTGGGGAACAAGCTTGCAACCTGGGCATGTGCCCTGACCCGGAATAGAACTGAGACCTCCTCTTTCATAGGTCAATGCTCAATCACTGAGCCATGCCGGCCTAGCAGTTTAAAAAACATTTATCACAACACACTAAGGCCTCTCAAAGAGAAATTTTGCATATTTTAAAAAAAACTAAATTGAATCATGCCTTTCAACTCCTATGCTTTTTAAGATGCATAATCTACCACTAACATTCAATGTTAAATAATGATGAGTATCACTCCACATCTAACAGTATCCTTTCTCCATTACCCTGACCCACCCATAAGTTAAATCCTAGCAGAATCATTAACTCAATTGGAGAAAAACAGACCTTTTGTGTTCCTTTTATTCCACTTGGGTAAGATCTGAAAAATTTCCATTTCTTCTGCAAGCTTTCTTCAAGTCTCTCAGTAAATTATCATAAAATCCAAACCAGGATGAATCAATAGGCTTTAACCAACGTATCAGAAGTGCTGAAACTTAGACAAATAAAAAAGCATCACAAGTCATCAATAATAAATTAGTTTGTCTGCAGTAGTGACATCAGGCCAATATAAGAAAGGACTTCATCCTGAGCTATTTAGCCCCTCTAGCATAAGAAGATTCCACTCATGAAAGACAAAATTTAAAGGACAATACAATGTTTCCATCTACCCACCAAAATTATTTTCCTCTTGCCTTTATCAACTTATTAAATTAAAAAAAAAAATTAAAGCTGTTCCTTCCACTCATTTTTTTGTTCTGTTTTAGCACATCTGCCAAATGCAACAAGACCACAGTGTGATAGAAGGATTATAACACAGCTTCCTACATGAATTTCATCCAAGACTCTGTGAATCCACAGAAGAAACACTGAAGTTAGGGGAGATTTGGGATTTCAAAAGGAAGCAATATATTGAGAAAATGGTAGGCGGAGGAATAATTTTAAAATTATAAAATTAGCTTAGCTATAGACATTTCATGAGTCAGAGATGAGTAATTAAAATATATCATTTTGAATGAATTATAATAGTCTCTCTGCTCTTAGTCACTCTTTCCACCCTTGTCAGAATTTTTCATCAGTGTTCTCTAATACTATGAGCACAAGGAGAACTATAGATGCCATTGGCTATGACAGATGGTATATGCATAGACACAGAATCTAGTTTACCTTCAGATTCTACATTCACACATGCTTCACATTGTGCAATTTTAAAAATAACAAACAAATATTAAGTTTTTGGGATCTCTTTACTGTTCATTGCTCTTTTCACCCCCAATTTTCATCAGATTTACCTTCTGTATCCTATCTCCTGAATGCTTAAATACCTATTCCACAGGAAAAGAAAAGGATTCCAGAATACTCTAATTTATTTCTCAGAATGCTCCTTCCCTCATTGTCTTAACTGATTGGTTTTCCCAGAAAGACACCACTTTTCCAAGTGTCCCTCAAAAGTAAAGGCTGCTTCTCCTACACCTTTCCCTTCATAGGGTTCTGGTTCTGCTATTTCTAAACTTGTCAATGTTTGTTCAACACTCTCATATAAGTGTCTTTGAGAACTTAATCACAGGTTCATTCTACTTATTTTCATCTTTATATCTATTTGTTATTTCATCTCCATCTAGGACTTGGATATCTAAACTATAGCCTTTCCAGCAACTACAAATCCTTCCATCAAAATCAAGAATTTTAATGTATATTTTACTTTGTGTGTCCAGGTTCTCAATTCTCATTCAGTCCTTGATCCATTAAAATTTCTTACTACACTGACACTGTTATTGCCAAGGTCATCAATTTCATGCTAATTGCTTAATCTGATATCCATATTTTAGTTATTGTCTTATTAAACTTCTCTGCCTTGTTTATACTGGAGGCCACACTCCTGGCTAATTAAAACCCTCCCATGTGAGATTCTGAGATGTCACTCTTGTGATTTCCTTCTTCTACATCTGAATGAATCTTTTCATTTTCATTTCCTGGCTCTGTTTGCTTCTTATAAATCAGAATGCCCAAGCATTCCATATTCAGATCTTATACTTACTCAACCTGTGCATTCTCCTTTTTTGTTTTAATCATACTTAAGGCTGCAGTAATCACCTTTATGTATATTATTCCCAAAATATAACAACAGTCTTCACCAATTTCTGAAACTCATACATTTTTTTTTTCAAAAAGGGTGTCTCTATTTGAAGGACTCATGGAAATATATAAACCAAAATGTACAAAACTAAATTAATCATACCTCAGTACTCTTTGGGTACAAATATTCTGGGAGTTGTAAGATCACTGAACCATAATATCATCTAGTTATGAAATTGTATGGAAAGCTTTGATAAATCATTGTAGAAATTAGATTTAAGTTATATTTCCACAGTGTTATGCCTACACCCTTTCTTAATCAACTTATTAGTAAATATATCAAAAGTAAAATCAGTTAGTGAAATGATAACCTTTATTAGTGAAATCATTAGAAATCCCAACTACTAATAAGATCAGACTTCATGTAATGAAATAGAAGAAATATAATGTCTAAATCACAAGAAACTATAGTCTTCTCATTCCCAGAACCAATCAGGCCATATCTAGAAGAACAACTTCAATTTTGTTTTGACTGCCATTTAGAAATTATAGATAGAATGATGCATAACCTAGCCTATGAGCAGTTGAGGGGTTGGGTACGGGTACTAAAATATAGAAAAATATCAAACATTCGAAGGGAAGTTATACGTTGCTTCTGATTGTAGAAAGGGAATCATGAGGACAACTCTAAAATGGGAGGGGATTACGTAAGTCAATAAAAAAAATATTTATTTCATAGTGTATTGCCTTAGACAATGATATGGTCTGCATATTATCTTCCAGATTCCATTACTCTGAGGTTGTTTAGAGTCTAGTCAGTATCTGCAAAACTCAGTGTGGAAGAATTTACCTTTCTCTATGTATGAGTCTAATTAGTTAATGTTATCTTATAAACAGGGGTTATGTTTCAACTCTACACATGAATCAATATCATTTGTCTCTACTTCCTACCAACTTTACAAAAATATGTATAGAAGCTGAAAAATTTCCAGAGATTTCCACCAACTTACACTATACACAAGAATAAATTAAAAATGGATAAAAGACTTAACTGTAAGTCATGAAAACATAAAAATCCTGGAAGAAAACATATGCAGTACAATGTCAGGCATCTGTCATAACAATATTTTTGCCCATATATCTCCTAGGACAAAGGAAACAAAGGAGAAAATAAACAAATGGGACTACATCAAAATAAAAGGCTTCTGAACAGCAAAAGAAACCATCAAAAAAATGAAAAGAGAACCCACTGTGTGGGAGAACATATTAGCCAATGATATGTCCAATAAGATGTGAATTTCCAAAATATATAAAACAACTCAATACCACTAAGACAAACAATCTAATTAAAAAATGGGCAAAGGACCTGAATAGACACTTCTCCAAAGAGAATATACAGTTGTCCAATAGACATGAAAAAATGTTCATCATTACTAATCATCAGAGAGATGCAAATTAAAACTACAATGATGAATCACTTCACACCTGTCAGAGTAGCTACTATTAGTAAATTAACAAGCAATAAGTGCTGGTGAAGATGTGGAGGAAAGGGAACCCGAGTGCACTGTTGGTGAGAATGCAGACTGGTACAGCCACTGTGGGAAACAATATGGAGTTACTTCAAAAAATTAAAAATGGAACTGTCTTTTGACCCAGCGATCCCAGTTCTGGAAATATATCCTATGAATTCTGAAACAGCAGTCAGAAAGAATATATGCTCCCCTATGTTCATAGCAGCAATAATTACACTAGCCAAGATCTGGAAACAGTGCAAGTGCCCATAAGTAGATGAATGGGTAAAAAAGCTGTGGTATATTTACACAATAGAATACTATGTGGTTATAAAAAAGAATCCTTATCCTTTACGATGGCATGCATGGACCTGGAGAGTATTATGCTAAGTGAAATAAGTGAGTCAGAGAAAGACAAATACCATGTGATATCACTTATATGAGGAATCTAATGAACAAAATAAGCTGAAGAAAAAAAATGGAACCAGAAGCATGAATACATGGAACAGACTGGTAGGTAGGTGCCTGAGAAGAGTGGGGTGAGGTGACTGGATAAAGAAGGTAAAGGGATTAGCTAAAGAACATACATGTATAGCACAAGGACAATAGTGTGGTGAAGGCGAAGGGAGGGGGAGGCGTGAGTGGGTGGAGATGTGCGGGGGGTGAGGGGGTTGGCGAGCACTAATGTTGCAATAATGTCAACATTAAATATTTTAAATTAAAAATCTTTATTTTAAGGTTAGAAAAATATTTAGTTTGAGCTAAATTTTGGTTACAATTCATGATGCTTATGTTTCTTCACTACTATCTCCAACTTTCCTACTAACATTGTATTTTTAGATCAGCTAACAATTCCTAAATCAGGATTTGGTAATTCCCTCACTTTATTGGGAAAAATAATAGCTTCTACAATAAACAGAAGTACCTTTGCCTCTAGTCATTCACTTTACCAGCAATTCCAATATTTCATCACTACCTATGAACAAAACAGAATGTTTGGAGAAGGCTGACTGTTCAATCTACTCCCTCTGCACTAAGGCAGAAATGGCTTATTCAACCATCATATACTCTGGAGAAAGTAAAGTTATAGCCCCACTTTACCAAAATATTAACCACTTAGTGGTTTTCCTTGGCTTTAATCTTGAATCATGTTTTTAAGCACTAGACAGAATTCTGTGTTGTTGTTGTTGATTTTTTGCATTATTTTCCTTTGCTAACTCAATGTACCTTGCATTTCAATGTCATTGGTAAGAACAATAAATGTTAAAAAAGGGGCATAAGTCTTTGCTTACATACACTTTTGGCAGAATGTTTAACTTCCCTCTTCCCTCTCTAAAAAGCACACATTTTACTTTAGGGGTCATGGTTTCAAAGACCTTTGTCATTTATGTGTTAAACAATCATGAATATTGTTACAGTCATTCTTACAGTTGATTCAGATTATAATTTGCTAGAGGCCTGGTGCACGAATTTGTGCACCAGTGGGGTTCCTCGGCCTGGCCTGCAGGGATCGGGCCAAAACCAGCTCTCCAACATCCCCTGAGGGGTCCCGAATTGCGAGAGGACACAGGCCAGGCTGAGGAACCCCACTGGTGCACAATTGGGGCCGGGGAGGGATGTGGGAGGTTGGACAGCTGGGGAGGGGCTGCAGGAGGGCTCCAGGCCATGTCCAGCCCGTCTCGCTCAGTCCTGATCGGCCAGACCTCAACAGCAAGCTAACCTAACAGTCAGAGCATCTGTCCCCTGGTTGTCAGTGCACATCATAGCAACTGGTCGACTGTCTGCTCCCTGGTGGTCAGTGCATGTCATAGCAAGTGGTTGAGTGGCCTTAGCATATCATTAACATACTATTCTTTGATTGGTTGAATGAACGACTGGACGACCGGACACTTAGCATGTTAGGCTTTTATTATATGGGATAGCTATAGTACCTGCTAGAACATCTCTTAATTTCCTTTCATCAACTCTATCTTTTAATCTTCCTCCCTCCATACTGCAGACAAAATATTTTCAAACCTGTGGTCTGATCAAGTCTCACTTTACTTAGAATGTTTCATTGCTTTGTATCCCTCAAAGGATCAACGCAACCGAAGGTGGTTTTATCTACCCCACCAGACTTATCTCATATCCCCCTGCCCCATTGCTATAATTACTATTTCTTCCAACCATTATCCTCACTGTCTGGAAACTCCCTCCCTCTGATACTCTCCTCCTCACCATTATAGGCACAAAAACACTTTATCCTTCAGATAAACTTTAGATAACTTAGAGCAGCGGTTCTCAACCTGTGGGTCGCGACCCCTTTGGGGGTCAAACGACCCTTTCACAGGGGTCGCCTAAGACCATCGGAAAACACATATATAATTACATATCGTTTTTGTGATTAATCAGTATGCTTTAATTATGTTCAATTTGTAACAATGAAAATACATCCTGCATATCAGATATTTACATTATAATTCATAACAGTAGCAAAATTACAGTTATGAAGTAGCAACGAAAATAATTTTATGGTTGGGGGTCACCACAACATGAGGAACTGTATTAAAGGGTCATGGCATTGGGAAGGTTGAGAACCACTGGATTAGGGTATAAGTACCAAACCATTAACTGCAGGAAAGTACTGACATATGTTTTCTGTTATTATTTTATCTCTATGTCAAGCATAGTGCTGGGTTTTAGTGGGTGCCTACTATTTTTTTTTTTTTTTGAGAGAGAGAGAGTAAGGGAGAAGAAAAACATTGATGTGAAAGTGTAACATCGATGTGGCTGCCTCCTGCACGCCCCCTACTAGGGATTGAACCCGCAACCTGGTCACGTGCCCTGACCAGGAATCAAATCAGCAACCTTTCTGTTCACCAGATGATGCCCAACCAACTGAGCCATACCAGCCAGGGCAAATATTTTGAAATGATAAATGTTGGACCACGAAGTTATTTTTATAGCTAAATTTGAAAAGGCATTTTACACAAAGATGAAAGCCATGAAAAATGCATTTGATAATTTATTTTTTTCACTTTTTATTGAATTTATTGGGGTGATATTGGTTAATAAAATTATATAGGTTTGAGGTATACAATTCTATAACACACTAACTGTATATTGTATTGTGTGCTCACCACCCCAAGTCAAATCTCCTTCCATTACCATTTATCCCCCTTTACCCTCATCTACTTCCCCCCCACCTCCCTTCCCCTCTGGTAATCACCATGCTTTTGTCTGTATCTATGAGGTGTTTTTTTTTCCTTAATTTATTTTAAAAGCTTTAAGTTACTAAGGAGATACATATATTATCCTATACATAAAAATAAATAAGCTAATTTAACTCTCCTTTAAGCACTTTTCAGGAAGCTAAGCATTTTAAAAAATAAGACATTTAATGTATACAACCTATAGTTTAATGATTTTCCCCACTTTCAAATTATTCTACTCCTACCTACAGAAGTGCTTAGATTGATAAAGGTAAAATGTTATACTTAATTCCTGCAAATTCCTTAGCTAAATCTGATATTAAAGTCATAAGCTGAAACGTATTTTCTACATGACTGGATACAGAGATTAAGTTTGGGCTACTAAAATTAGTAGCTGGTCTTGCCAGTATTTCATGTTTTTAAACATGTAACTATTGAACAAAAGATTAATATTATACCTCAAGGGATTATACCTTTATATTATATCTTCTACTCTTTCAATTCAAAATGGAAGCTCAGCTAATGTCCATAAAAATAACATTTCAAATGGCTTAAACCAAGAGATTGTGATATTATAAGAACAAATTTAGCAGTCAACCTTTAATTCATCACATTGGACCCAGCATTCTGCAGGTGCGTTCTTGGGTGCATTATAATTAAGCTAATCATGGACATAATAGTTGTTATTTATTTGAATGCATCTACTTAAACTAATCTCCCAAGCCCTATATATCTGTAGTCAATTTATATATTCTTAGACTTGTTTGCTATTCAAAATAGGATAATCACCTCAGATGAGACGAGAGACAGTGTTTATAAAGATTTCATGAAGGTTCTGGGATACAGCATGGCAAGCACATATTGCACCATATACACTGACACCAACGTTTACAATGATGATCTCCTGAAACTTAGGGACTCTCTTAAACATTTTTGAACATTTTATTTTTCAGTAAAAGTATGCTAACTACTAAAAACTTATTTCTGATATAAACCAAGAGGTTGCATAATGACATGTGGAAAAGAAAGTATAAGGTGATTGCTTCAAAGAACACCAAGCTGATTATCAAATATACTTTTTAGTCACAATTGCATATTATACTAGATATATCTATGATAATATACAGATATTGGCAAAAGTAGGTTTATAGTTATGAAGATGCACATAACTATACAAGAACAGTTTACTCTTGTATTATAACTTATTAATTATTGTATTATTTTTCATACAAAAACTGTAAACCTACTTTTGACCACTCCTGTATGTATATTTCTTTGCTAGTTATTTTTATGAGGAAAATACAGCCAATTCATAACAAAAGAGTTAGATTCTTAAATTAAACAAAACTATAAATATTAAAAATTATTATTAAATATTCCTTAGAGAAGTATCATATTGGAAACCAACATTGCTCAATTAAGGTACTATATGGAGGACCAACATCTCACATTTCAAGTGCCACCAGACAATTTTTCCTTCACCATGGGTACAGCTGGCTTATTCAGTGGGGTACCTGAAGACTCACACTCAAGAAAATGAAGTACTCTTAGTCTGAGATGTACATAGAAATTCAGTATCCTGTGTGAACAGCAAATTCATCTCTTGTCTTAGCTTTCTCTAGGGTATGTGTTCAAAAATGAGAGGAAGATAAAAGGCCCATAATAATATTTATATTTTATGTCTAGCTTTGCTATATTGTAAATTTGTTAAATGCACATTTTGTCTAACTACAGAGTCACAGAAATGGGCTTATATACATTATATCTTTTGATCTAAACCTAACTTGGCAAATGATATAAATGTATAAATCATTTATCTAGATAAGAGTTTAATCTGAAATGTTGATTTCAACCCTTTTAAATGTGGCTTCTAACAGTACAGAATTCAATTAGTTACAAGATTATAAAGTACATAGACCTTAAATTTATAAGATCAGTTATAAATGTATATTTTTTTCCTGATTTCCAATCTTTTTCCCCCCTGTAAATCCCACTTACCCACCTCTGTTATTTAAGAACATTTATATGCTCTCCACTACCCATGAGTTCATGTCTAAACTATGTCTCTGGAGTTTTGTCTTCTACAATCTGATCCTCATTTACTTTGATCTTTATATACCACTAGAGGCCTGGTGCACAAAATTTGTACACTTAGGTGGGGGTCCCTCAGCCCGGACTGCACCCTCTTGCAGTCCAGGAGCCCTTGGGGGATGTCTGACTGCCGGATGGGAATGGACCTAAGCTGTCAGTAGAACATCCTTAGCACTGCCGTAAAGGCAGGAGAGGCTCCCGCCACTGCCGCTGTACTCGCCAGCTGTGAGCCTGGCTCAGGGCTTCTGGCTGAGCAGCACTACCCCTGTGGGAGCGCACTGACCACCAGGGGGGCAGCTCCTGCATTGAGTGTCTGCCCCCTGGTGGTCAGTGCACATCATAGCGACCAGTCGTTCCACCGTTTGGTAAATCTGCATATTAGCCTTTTATTATATAGTATTGCTTCTATATATGTGGTAGTTCTGCTCTCCTATTCATTATCAAAATATGTCATTTTATTTCTTGCATCTTTATAATGTGCTTAGCCAATCTCTTTGATCCTGAATTGTCTCCCCATCAGTAATTTCCCATCTACCCCCAGCTCTATTATAACTAAAGAAAATCATATATTTTCTAATTGTGCCACGGTATTTCCCTCTTTTTTCTTAGTGCATATGATGGCAACTATTAATGCTACATCCTTATATTAAGAATCCATATTGTAGTTGGGAACAGGTATGTTTCATATATTATTTCATTCAATCCTTTTTAAAAAAATTTTTTCAGAACAAAGCAAATTTAATTCAGATAGAGAACAAGAAAGAGGCCAGGGTGCAGGCAATACTGTGAAAGAAGTGAAAAGTACACATCTTAGTGGATGTGGGCCAACTTGAAAGTGAATTGAGCCTCACTCAATCCTTAAAACAATGAAATGAAAGGATAGCCTTTCTTACATTAAAAACATGAAAATATAAACTGAGAAGTAAGTAACTTACTCATGGTAAAAAAAAAATCACTCATGTAAAGGAGCTGTGACATGAACCAAGAATTCTTTGACCCTAAAGGTATGCCCTTGTCCATATACATCAAGACGTCTCACCCACTCTCTGTGTCTTCCATTTTGATTTGCTATATTTGTATTCTTGTTCTTATTTGTTTTATATGAGTAATCTCTCATCAGCTAGATTTTTATTAATCAAAGGAATTTTTGAAGTTCTTCATAGTTTCCAGAACAAGGAAATTGTTTTAAAAAATAATGGAATCATCAAATTATAAAAAGAACATATTGAGTTGCTATGTTTTATTTTTTTATTATTTCTCTAGTGCCATTAATAACAAAGTAGAGCAATTAAGAAATAAAATAAAAGGTAAAATTCATACAGAATCAGTTCTAATCCTTACTGTGAACAAAGTTGATTTTTTTCCTATATGAAACAGTTTACTTAATAGTAAAATGAGCTTAATTCTAAAATTATTTCTATTTTTAAGAATCCAGGCCAAACTCCCATGATTATTGGGCAGCTCAAATGAAATAAATGTAAACAGAATTTAATATAAAATATTATAAAGACATAAAAACTCTGATTAATTCTAGTATAGTTTTACTAAATAAAAATACTTGATTTTCAATATATGCTAATAGTAGGGGACTTAATCTATTCAGTAGCTCTAGTTCTCAAAATGTGCTAGCTATTTGGAGGACTGAAAAGTATTTTTACACTGCAATTCTATAAGTATATCTTATGTCTAGCTTTGTTCAGATTAAAAGCCAAGGAAATATATAATATTTATATATATTGTTATCAATTTTTTTTACTTTAAATATTAGCAAACACATCATGCTAAATATTTGCAATAGTTATTTTCTGCATTATTCTAATTATATAGTATATGTGACAATGGTACATTGACAGTGTACTGGCTTTTAACATTTTGAAATTAAGCTTTTGTATTTATTTTCTGTGTTTTTACTTAATTCATAATAATATCCTGTGGAAGAAAAAGTCTCGAGTCTTCTTTGAGAGCCTGAATTTCCTCTTTGATTTTTGTACTTTGTTTATGAGAAAAAATAACTACTCGTGGAAATGCAGTACTTCATATTTTAGTAATCAATCAAAAGCAATAAATACTGCACAATCAACATCTTAAGAATGCACTTAGGTATCTTATTGATCCTTAGAACATTAAAGCTCTTACCAGCATTATGACTATATTCTGCTCTTGGATGCATATGCCATCCCCAGTTATTTGATTTTATAAAGATCTGTGTTCATATAGGCAAGGGCAAAATTACACCTAAATATGTACCCTGTAAATGCCTCTAAATGCATTTAGACAATTTTTATTATATTATCTTTGTGGGATACAGCATACATACTCTTAAAAAATAATGAATTTATAATTTAATACATGCATTTCCTTCTACTGCTACATTTGGAAGTTGCCAAATTTGGTAAACATGAAGTTACCTGTAAACAAAGTAAAGTACAATAGCTTGCATGGATCCTGCAGAGATATTTTCAATGTTACACAGGTATGAAATTTGATGTTAAAGGAATTTGATACACATTTACACATAGTATTCCTTTGGAAAGATAAATAAAGCATCCCCTCTTACTGAATTATATTATAAATCTTTCATTTTGGGGAGAAAAAAAAGAGGTACAATCAGTTCTTCTATACAACTTGTCTTGAACACACAAATCTGTTTCAATGTGATCGATATATTAAGGAACAATATAAGCATAACACAAATTACACACTGCATTTATGCAATTTATTCCATGATAACTCAGTGAACTCAGAAAGTTGTATTGCAGTAAATGGAACAATGCAGGAGTACACAACACATATTCCTATAACTTAAACATATATCAGCTACTTTGGTTCACGACCATCTACATCTGGCATTAGCTTTACTTCTGATATCCCACCTTCAGATATCCCACCTTCTATTGATCCACAATAACTAACAAGTGCATATCCTTCCCATTCCTACTTCCACAAGTACTCTCAATGTTTTCAGGATGAATAAAATACTATTCTAGGAAATACTGCACAATGAAAAGGTATATAGTGAAAAATACATGCTCTACTGAACCAATAAATAAATTTTAGTAATATCATAAAAGTGAGAAAGTTTTTTAGTGTAAACTATATCACAAGTTATACCTTCTCACCAGCAGTGAATGGGGGTTCCCTTTTTCCTACAGCCTCTCCAACACTTGGTATTGCTTGTCTTGTTAATAATGGCCACTAACAGGTGTGAGGTGGTATCTCACTGTAGTTTTGATTTGCATTTCCCTAATTTCCAGTGAGGTTGAACATCTTTTCTATATCTATTGGCTGTTTGTATATCTTCTCGGGAGAGGTGTATTTTCAGGTCCCCTGCCCACTTTTTGATTGGATTGTTTGTTTTGTGTTGAGTTTTACAAGTTTTTTTTTTAATATTTTGGAAATTAAACCTTTGTCGAAGCTACTGTTTATAAATATCATCTTCCATCTGGTTGGCTGACTCTTTTTTTTATTGCCTGTTTCTTTTGATGTGCAGAAGCTTTTTAGTTTGATATAGTCCCATTCATTAATTTTTGCCTTTACTAGTACTTGCGTTTGGGGTCAAGTTCATAAAAAGTTCTTTATGACTGGTACAGCCACTATGAAAAGTAGTCTGGTGATTCCTCAAAAAAAATTAAGAATAGAGCTACCATATGACCCAGCAATCCCACTCCTGTTTATATATCTGAAAAACTCAAAATCATGTATTCACAAAGATATATGCAACCCTCTGTTCATTGCAGCATTATTCATGGTGGCAAAGATATGGAAACAGCCAAAATGTCCCATGATGGAGGACTGGATAAAGGTGTGGTATATATACACAATGGAATACCACTCAATCATAAGAGAGGATGAAATAGAGCTACTTGCAGCAACATGGATGGACCTTGAGAACATTATGTTAAGTGAAATTAATCAAACAGAAAAAAAGCTAAGAACCAAATGGTTTCATTCATATGTGGGATATAAAACTGAAACTTATGAACACAAACAGCAGTGTTGTGGTTGCCAGAGGGAAGGAGGTGGGAGAGGAGGGGGTCCTATTATAAGGTGACAGGAGAATATTTGACTTTGGCAGGTGAGTACATGCTGCAATATACAGATCTTGTAATATAGAAACTCATACATGAAACCTATTTGTTCATTTGACCAATGTCGCCCAATCAATTTAATAAATAAAGTTATAAGTTAAAAAACAAGGTACACCAAAAGATATTTTTAAAACAGAAAAATAAAATGAAATGTTTTCTAATTTAAATATGGATGTTTCAAAAATATAGTGTTTTATAACCTAGAATTAGATTATCACATATTTAAAATTTCTATTATAGAATAGTGACTCAATTTGAAAAGAAAAAAACCTGGAAAAGGTCAGGGATGTCAGCACTTACCTTTTATTCAAAATATATGTATATACACTTTTTCAAGAAAGATATACAGATGGCCAACAGATATATGAAACAATGATCAACATCACTAGTTATAGGGGAAATATAAATCCAAACCACAAAGAATTATCACCTCACACTGGTTAGAATGGCTATTATAAAAAAGACAAGTAATAAGAAGTGTTGGAGAGGATGTGGAGAACAGGTAACTCTCCCTCACACACTGCTAGTGTGAATATAAATTGTTGCAGCCACTATGAAAAGCAGTATGGATATTCTTGAAATAATTGAAAATAGAGCTTCCATATGACCCAGCAAACCCTCTTTGGGGTATGTACCTGAAAAATTTGAAAACATCCTACATAATAAGACCTAATATGCAAATGGTCGTCAGGCCCTCACACCATCACGCCATAATGGCTCAGACACTCAATACTGGAGAGAGAGAAATGGGGACCACCCTGGCACAAATGAGCTCACAAGAGAGGAATGGGGACCGGACAGGCTGTGGCCCAGAAGAGGGACAAGCTACCTGCCCCAAGGTCCCAGGAGCCAGTGGCTGCACCTGTGCCTGTGGCCTTGGAGAGGGACAAGCCGCATGCCCCACAGTCCAAGGCACCAACTGCTATGCCTGCACCTGCAGCCCAGGAGAGGGAAAAGCCACCTGCCCCACGGTCCCGGGTGAAAGTGGCTGCACCTGCAGCCCAGCCCTGGAGAGGGACAATCTGTACACCCCAGGGTCCCCGCAGTTCCAGGCACCAGCTGCTGTAGCCTGGGTGAAGCCGCCCGCCCACAATCCCCTGCGGCTGTGGCTGGCCCAGGCAAAGCTGACCTGGGTCCTCGGTGCCTGCGGCCAGCCAGAGGAGGGAATCCTGGGTCCCGGGTCCCGGGTGTGGGGCAAAGCAGAGGCAGTTAGGGGCAATCAGGCAGGCAGGCGAGCAGTTAGGAGCCAGCAGTCCCAGATTGAGAGAGGCAGTCGGACATCCCCCAAGGGGTCCCGGATTGGACAGGGTGCGGGCCGGGCTGAGAACGACCCCCCATGTACGAATTTCGTTCACTGGGCCTCTAGTTTATTCATAAATATATGTACACCTTTATGTTCACTGAAGCTTTATTTGAAATAGCCAATAAATGAAAAAAAATCAAATATCCTTAGATGAATGACCAAATCAGAAGATTTGGTTCATATGTACAATGGAATACTACTCGGCCATAAAAAATGAATTATTGCCATTTGTAACAACATAGATATATCTTAAAAGTACCATACTAAGTGAAATTAGACAGAAAAGGACAAGAACCATATGGTCTCACTCATATGTGAAATATAATTATATTGACAAATGTAACCCCAATCATTTAATAACGTTAAAAAACTAGACATAGGAGATCCAATATGGTGGCCAACACGATGGCAGTGAGCAAGATAGTGTGAGTGAGAGAGAGAGAGCAAAAGGAGAGCATGTGGATATGTGGGGAGTGTGTTTATTTGTGAGTGAGCGGCAGTTATATTCTACAGGACTGTCGGGGACTGGCAGACCAGGCTCCCCTGGCCAGGCAGCCTCTACTACCACAGAAATCTATCCCGGGATGACTGGATCTGCCTCAGAGACTGTGCCATCTTGAAGGGGAGAGTGGCTGTGATTGGAAGACCAGCCTTACCTTCACCCGGGGGGACCTCAGATACCTCCCGGGACCTGACAGCCACAATGTCCAGTGACGAGCTGCCTTGGCTGCAAACCCATGAACACCAAGACTCCAGCCTCCCTGGAAACAGGCACCTAAAAAGTTTGTTCAGGAGGAGTCAAGGTGGTGGCCAAATAGAAGGATGGGTCCTGTGCCTTCACACAGAGCAGATAGAAGAAACAGCTGAATTGAATACCATCCACCTGGAAATGTTGAATTAAACACAGCTGATGAGGCAATCTGTGGACAGAAAGGTCATAGATCACCTAGAGCAGTGGTCGGCAAACTCATTAGTCAACAGAGCCAAATATCACCTTACAATGATTGAAACTTCTTTTGAGAGCCAAATTTTTTAAACTTAAACTATATAGGTAGATACAATGTTATTAACTTAATTAGGGTACTCTTAAGGCTTAGGAAGAGCCACACTCAAGGGGTCAAAGAGCCGCATGTGGCTCATGAGCCACAGTTTGCTGACCACGGACCTAGAGCAGTGGTTTTCAACCGTGGCTTCACATTAGAATGACATGGTAATCTTTTTAAAATCCTGATTTCTGGGCCTCATCCTCTGGAAATTCTGTTTCTTTGTAATGGGGTGAGGACACAACTTTAGTAACAAAGAAACAGAATTTCCGGAGGATGAGGCCCAGAAATCAGGATTTTAAAAAGATTCCCAGGTGATTCCAATGTGCAGCCAAGGTTGAGAACCACTGACCTAGAGAGAGCTCTGCCTCCTCAGATTCATCTGGGTGTTTGTTGTTGGGTATTTGTTTGCATTTTTTGGATTAGTTGTTTTTTCTTTTCAAGTTTTCTCCCCATATACATATATTTCTCCCCTTCTTTTTTCTTCTCTTTTCTCTCTTACATTTTTTCTTTTTTTCAATATCATTTTTGTACTCTTTCTATCCCCTAATTATCTGTTCTCTGGTGGTCACCTTTATTTGGGGTTATTAGTATTGTGAATACATTTGTGTTTGGTGCCCTGTATGTGGTGTCTTGTTGTGTTGTATTTTATGCCTTTAAGTCAATGTAAGAAAGAGAGAGCTACATAAGCAGACACCCTGAGAGGAGAGAAAATGGGGAGACAAAGAAACATTCCACATAAGAAAGAAAAGTAGGAACCACTGGAAAAGGAACTAAGCAAAATGGAAGCAAGCAATATGTCAGAGAAAGAATTCAGAGCAATGGTCATAAGGACTCTGAAAAGGATGGAAGACAAATTCAACAACATGTGTAAGAACCAACAGGAAATGAAGAAGAACCAATAAGGAATGAAGAATGACATTTCTGCAATAAAGAACACAACAGAAAGCATTAACAATAGACTAGAAGAAGTGGAGGACCACATCAGTGACCTAGAAGACAAGGTAGGAAAAAATACCCAAGCAGAGCAGCAACTAGGAAAAAAAAAAAAACTTAAAAAAAAGGAGGAGAGCCTAAGGGAACGTTGGGACAACACTAAATGAAACAACAACTGCATAATAGGCAAGCCAAAAGAGAGGAAACTGAGCAAAGAATAAAAAACCTGTTTGAAGAAATAATGACAGAAAACTTCCCTGATATTGGGAAAAAGAAAAAACTCACACAACTCCAAGAAGCTCACAGAGTCCCAAACAAGAAGAACCCCAAAAGACCTACACAAAGACACATTACAATTAAATTGGCAAACACCAACAACAAAGTAAGAATCTTAAAGGCCGCCAGAGAGATACAGAAAGTTACCTACAAGGGATCTCCCATCAGACTATCGACTGATTTCTCAACAGAAACACATCAGGCCAGCAGGGAATGGAATGAAATATACAAAGTCATGCAAAGCAAGGGTCTGAATCCAAGAACATTGTACCCAGCAAGGCTATCAATCAAAGTTGAGGGTGAAATCAGGAGCTTCACAGACAAAAAAGGACTAAGGGAGTTTATTCCCACCAAACCAGCAATGAAAGAAATTCTCAAGGGTCTGCTGTAAAAAAGAAGAAATAGGAAGGGAAGAAGGAACACAGGCATAAAAAAGTAAAAATGGCAACAAACAAGTACCTATCAATAATAACTTTAAATGTAAATGGATTAAAGGCCCCAATCAAAAGATTTAGGGCAGCTGAGTGGATAAGAAACCATCACCCTATATCTTCTGTCTACAGGAGACCCACCTCAGAACAAAGGACTCACACAGACTGATAGTGATGGGATGGAAAATGGTTTTTCAGGCAAATGGATATGAAAAAAAAGCTAGGGTAGCAATACTTACCTCAAAGGGAAGGCCATAACAAGAGATGAGGAAGGACACTTCATAATACTAAAGGGAGCAATTCAACAAGAAGATATAACTTTGGTAAACATATTTGCACCCAATAGAGGAGCACCCAAATACATTAAAAAAAAACAAAAAACTTCTGGAGGATATCAAGGGAGAGATTGACAGCAATACAGTTGCAGTAGGGGACTTTAATACCCCACTAACACGACTGGTTAAATCCTTTAAACAAAAAGTCAGCAAAGAAACATAAATTCTAAATGATCAGATGGAATTAATTGACATCTTCAGAACATTTCACACCAAAGCGACAGAATATACATTCTTCTCAAGTGCACATGGGACATTTTCAAAGATATACCACCTATTGAGACATAGGCAAAGTCTCTTCAAATTCAAGAGGATAGAAATCACATCAAGCATCTTCTCAGATCACAAGGGCATAGAATTAGAAATCAACTACAATAGAAACAATGAAAAAAAAATCAAACCCCTGGAGGCTAAATTGCATGCTATTAAACAATTATTGGGTTATCAAAGAGATCAAAGAAGAAATAAAAAGCATCATGGCAACAAATGACAATGAAAACACAATAATCCAAAAATCTATGGGACACAGTGAAAGCAGTCTTGAGAGGGAAGTTCATAGGTCTACAGGCCTACCACAAAAAAAAACAAAAAAAAACAAACAAAAAAAAAAACACAAGAAAAATGGTTAATATATTACCGCCTAACCCTACAACTCAAAAAGTTAGAAAGAGATCAACAAGAATAGACCAGCATAAGCAGAATGAAGGAAATAATAAAAATCAGAGTGGAAATAAATGACATAGAGATAAAAATAATTAAATAAATAAATAAATACAATATAAAAGATCAACAAAATAAAGAGCTGGTTCTTTGAAAGGATAAACAAGATTGGTAAACCTCTAGCCAGGCTCACCAAGAAGCAAAGAGAGAGGACTCAAATAAAAATCAGAAATGAAAGAGGTGAAGTAACAACCAATCCCACAGAAATACAAATGATTATGAAAAAATACTATCAATAACTCTATTCCAACCAAATGGACAACCTATATGAAATGGACATATTCTTAGAAAAATACAAGCTCCCAAAAATAAATCAGGAAGAATTAAAAAACTTGAATCCTATCTAATAAAGAGGAAATATGCTAATCACACTGTTGCAAAGATGGCAGTGCCCACAGCCAATAAGGAGGGAATATGGTAATTGACTGCCCTGCCATCAAAGATGGCAGCATCCACAGCCAATAAGGAGGGGATATGCTAATTGATTGCCTCACCCTCAAAGATGGCAGTGTCCACAGCCACAAGATGGCGGCACCCAGTTCCCTCAGCCTGCCAGGGAGGCAGGCATGCAGCAAGGCCAGGCCTGCCCCCAGGTGGACCTGGCCACTCTGGGCGCCTGCCTCCAGAGTCCCCCAGTCTCCTTAGCCCCCCAGACACCCAGGGCTGGCATGAGGCACAGGCAAGCCTCAGATGGTGGCTTCCCAGCTGCCCAGGGCTGCCTGAGTCTCAGGTAACCAGGGCCGGCCAAGGCTTATGCTGCCGGCAGTGGAAGTAGCAGAGGTGTGATGGGGTGTCACCTTCCCCTGATTGCTGGGTCGCCTCCCACCCTGAGGGCTCCCCGACTATGAGAGGGGGCAGGCCAGGCTGAAGGACACCCCCTCCAGTGCATGATTTCATGCACTTAGCCTCTAGTAGGACAAAAACTACTGAAGAAATTGAAGAAGCTATCAAAATCTTCCAGGAAAGAAAACCCCTGGTCCGGACAGCATTACAGGGGACTTCTACCAAGCATTCAAAGAACTAAAACCTATCCTCCTCACACAATCCCCCAAAATGCAAAGGGTAGGCACACCTCCAAGCTCTTTCTGTGAAGCCAGCATTACCCTCAGCCCAAAATCAGATAAAGACACCACAAAAAAAGAGAACTACAGGCCAATACCCTTGATGAACATAGATGCTAAAATTCTAGCAAATCGGGTCCAAAATTACATTAGAAAGATCATACATCATGACCAAGTGGGATTTATTTCAGGGATGCAAGGATGGTACAATATACACAAATAAATAAATGTAATACTTCACATAAATTTAGAGACAAAAATCTCATAATCACATCAATTGATGCAGAAAAAGCATTTGACAAAATCCAACACCCTTTCTTGATAAAAACTCTCAGCAAAGTGGGAATACAAAGCTCATATCTCAACATAATAAAAGCCTTATATCACAAACCTACAACCAACATCATACTCAATGGGGAAAAACCTAAATCCATTTCCCCTAAGGACAGGAACAAGACAGGGATGCCCACTTTTACCACTCCTGTTCAATATAGTACTGGAAGTTCTAGCCATAGCAATCAGACAAGAAGAAGAAATAAAAGACATCCATTTTGGAAAAGAAGACAGAAAACTGTCATTATTCATAGATGACATGATACTATACATAGAAAACCCCAAAGACTCCATCAAAAAACTACTAGACCTAATATATGGATTTGGCAATGTAGCAGGATACAAAATTAACACCCAGAAATCTATGGCCTTTTTATATACCAATAATTAACTCACAGAAAGAGAAACGAAAAATAACAATCCCATTTACCATTGCACCAAAAAAAAATTAAGATACCTAAGAATAAACTTAACTAAGGAGGTAAAAGACCTGTACTCAGAAAACAACAGGACACTGAAAAAAAAGATAGAGTAAGACATAAACAGATGGAAGAATATACCATGTTAATGGATTGGTAGACTCAACATCATTAAAATGTCCATACTACCCAAAGGAATCTATAGATTCAATGCACTCCCCATTAAAACACCAGCGACATATTTCTTCTTTTTGAATGTTTTCTTTTTTTGATGTTTCTTTTTTCCCCTTTATTGATTAAGATATTACAAATGTGTCCTTATCCTCCCAATGTCCTCTCATCCCCCCAGTCCTACCCTCACCCTCACCCGCTGTTGTCCACATCCATTGCTTATGCTTATATGCATGAATACAAGTCCTTTGGTTGATCTCTCCCCCTCACTCCCACACTCCCCTACCTTCCTTCTGAGTTTTGAGCATCTGATCGATGTCTCTCTGTCTCTACACCTGTTTTTGTTCATCGGTTTATGTTGTTCATTATAATCCACAAATGAGTGAGAGCATGTGATATTTGTATTTCTCTGACTGACTTATTTCACTTACCATAATGCTCTCCAGCTCCATCCATGCTGTTGAAAATGTTAGGAGTTCCTTTATTTGTACAGCAGCATAGTATTCCATTGTGTAGATGTACCAGAGTTTTTTAATCCATTCATCTGTTGATGGGCACTTAGGCTGATTCCAAATCTAAGTATTGTAAATTGTGCTGCTATGAACATAGGGATGCATGTCTAGGAATATATCCCAAGAATTCAGAAACACCAATCAGAAAGGATATATGCATCCTTATGTTCATACCAGCGACAATTTCAAAGATCTAGAACAAACTCTCCAAAAATTCATCTTGAATAAAAAATGAGCCTGATTAGCCACAGAAATCCTGAGAAAGAAGAGCAAAGTTGGAGGGATCACAATACCAGACATCAAACTATATTATCAAGCCATGGTTCTCAAAACTGCTTGGTACTGGCACAAGAACAGACATATAGACCAATGGAACGGAACAGAGAACCCAGAAATCGACCCAAGCCATTATTCTCAATTAATATTTGACAAAGGAGGCAAGAGCATACAATGAAGTCTAGACAGTCTCTTCAATAAATGGTATTGGGAAATTTGGTCAGATACATGCAAAATAATGAAACTAGATCACCAACTTATACCATACACAAAAACAAACTCAAAATGGCTAAAGGACCTACATGTAAGACAGGAAACCATAAAAATCCTACAAGACTCCATAGGCAACAAAACAGCACACATTTGTCGCAGCAATATCTTTACTGATACAGCTCCTAGGGCAATGGAGACTAAGGAGAAAATAAACAGATGGGACTACATCAAAATAAAGAGCTTCTGCACAGCAAAAGAAACCATCAACAAAACAACAAGTAAGCCCACTGCATGGGAGAACATGTCTGCCAATGCTTTTTCAGATAAGGGTTTAATTTCCAAAATTTACAGAGAACTCGTACAACTTAACAAAAGGAAGATAAACGATCCAATCAAAAAATGGGCAAATGACCTAAGTAGATTTTTTTTTCGAAAGAAGACATATAGCAGGCCAAGAAACATATGAAAACATGTTCAAAGTCTCTAATCATCAGAGAGATGCAAATCAAGACACAATGTGGTACCATCTCACACCTGTCAGAATGGCTATCATCAACAAATCAACAAATGACAAGTGCTGGCGAGGATGTGGAGAAGAAGGAACACTCGTGCACTGCTGGTGGGAATGCAGACTGGTGCAGCCACTGTGAAGAACAATATGGAGTTTCCTCAAAAAACTAAAAATGGAACTCCCATTTGACTCAGTGACCCCACTTCTAGGAATATATCCCAAGAAACTAGAAACACCAATCAGAAAGGATATATGCATCCCTATGTTCATAGCAGCACAATTTACAATAGCTAAGATCTGGAAACAGCCTAAGTGCCCATCAGCAGATTAGTGGATTAAAAAACTGTGGTACATCTACACAATGGAATACTACACCACAATAAAAAAGAAGGAACTTTTACCATTTGCAACAGCATGGATAGAACTGGAGAGCATTATGCTAAGTGAAATAAGGCAGTCGGAGAAAGATAAATATTACATGATCTCACTCATATGTGGGATATAATGATCAACATAATTTTATGAACAAAAATAGATCCAGAGACAAATGGTAGGGAGGTGGGGGGTTAGAGAGCAACCAAAGGACTTGCTTGCCTGAGGTGTGAATGGATGCGGGGGAGGAGTGGAGGTCAATGGGGAAAAAAGGAGACATATGTAAAACTTTAGACAAAAAAAAATATTTTGTTACATTGCTGGAACCAATACATTTTCTAATTTTTCCTGAAGGGCTTTGTGTGCAGTTGGTGATACCTTTACCACTCAGCAAGGTAGTGTATACCTCTGTCTTATATTCACTTCCTGCATTGGCAAAGTCTAAATTTCAGCTAGAAGTTAGAGACTAGGGTATACTCATGTCTTTCTTGTTCTGTGTACAGTTCTGAACATGCACAAAGCTGTATGCATATGCATGGCCTTCTTGGTTCCCAGTAAGATACTGGAGCTTCTCAAAGTATCTTGTTTCCTAGATTCTTTTTTATTATCTTATTGTTTCCCTCAACTTTTATTCTCATGCCTATATTATTAAGTCTTCCCTTTATTCTTTTCCTATTAAATAATAACCAGATTATTAAAATGGAATCACATGGATCCACCAGACAGGGAAAATAATGACAACTCTCTGGAAATAGGACCTTAAAGAAGCTCCAAACTTACTCTGCCCCCAGATTGCTGGTTTTAAGAGTTACTTCAGAAAAGGGAGTGCAGGGTTCCTATTTTACCAAGATTCAGTAATAGTTCTTGAATAAAAACTGCCTAGATTGCTGAAAGCCTTTGCTTAGTTTTCAGGGTTTGGAAAAATTTGATTCTGAGAATGTTTTCCATGATTTTATTACTTTTGTGTAGGGTGTATTTATGGAAGTGCTTATTCTGCAATTTCTGCTCAAATCACTACCCAATTTTACTATACTGATATTTTTAAGTTCATAAATATTTCTAAATTTTAATTCATTTTTTTCCTGAAGATGATTTTGTTTTTACAGGGATATAATGATAGAATACACAAATAAAGATGATTATTTTATTCTCCTCCCAATTCTATGACTTTTATTTCTTTTTTCAGCATTATTGCACTGTTTAGGATTTTTAGTACCATGGTAAATAGAGGTAGTGATAGTAGCCATCTTCCTTTTTCAATCTCCATGAGAAAGCTTTCAGTTTTCACTAAAATCATTACAATAAGAAGACTTCCCTTCTCATCCTAGTTTACTAATTTTTTTTACCCTGTATTAATACTGGATTGTATTATTTCTCTGAATCTTTTGAAATGATTATAGGGTTTTAATTATTTAATTTGTTAGTATGGTGAATTATTATGTATGTATATATGTATTTAATTCCTTCCCTGCCCCTTAGCCATCCCTCCTGAGACAAATCCCTTAAATGTTCAATTGCCAAAACCAATGGATATTTCCAAATCTTCATCATGATTATTACTTGATTTAAAATTGAACCAGCACAGTGCCTGGAACAGAGTAATTAGTATATAGAATCTCTCGTCTCTTGTCTCTCAGAACAGGAAACCTATATTTGGTCTCCTTTTACTTGTCAGAAATTTTCTTTCTCTCTCTTTCAACCTCGGTATGTAGGATTTCTTTAAAGCCCCACATTTACCAGTTTTAAGACATGGCAAGGTTTTGTTCACCAATTTCATTTCTTCTCCTGGGCAAGAAGACTACATTACTAAGCTTTAATCGAAATTTAGTTTGGGGATTGACATCTGACTGGTTTCTGGCCAATAGACTGTGTGAAAGGTATGCGGGTTCCTGTCAATGCTAACTATAAACTCCTGGCTTGATCATGCTTACTTGTTCTTTTATTTTTTCATAAATGACCATATAGGACAAGTTTTAAAGATGGTGACATCATATGATGGAAGAAGCCTGAATCCATGAGTCTGAAAAAGTCACCCAGAATTGCTGCCCAAACAAAATTGCCTGTAAGATGTAGAAGAAATAAAGTTTTGTTCTGTTAAGCCACTGAGGTTTGACAGGTATCTCTTAATTGCTTTGAACTTAGTCAAGTTACTTGCCTCTAAACCTAAATTTCCTCAAATAAATGATGGACACAAATATATAAATCCTATATATACTGTTGTCATGAGGATTTAAAGGAAATATATGTAGTAGGCAAGAGAAGTAATTTTCAAGCACCAATAATAATAGTCTTATCTACTTTGAATTACATTGGATGAGGGTGCTAGTCCTTTCTAAGTTACACTGCATATTATCCACTCTATCTGATCCTTCTCAGGCTTATTCAATGACTCTTCACCATGATGCTAAGAGATAGAGATTACTCTCTTGATTTTACTAGAGAGAAAGCTGAAGCTCTGTGAAGTTAATTAACTCACCAAAGTCATAGAGCCAGAAAGTGTTGCAGTCTGCTATCAAATAAAGCCAGGATTTATCTCTGTGACTTCTAGCTCTGTGCCCTTAATATGGTATTAGTACTTTGATATATGATGGCCATTATTATGACACTTATTGACTTTCTTCTATTTTTACATACTTTATCTTGGTAGCTTCACTTCAAGCTACAATTTCAATGATCGCATCAACAAGAATGGGTTCTGATAGTTGTGTCTTTATTCCAAAGATCTTTCCCAATCCACAGACCTCATTGTCAGCTTCAGGCTAGACCTATAACCATGTGATGTCTCAAACTCTGTACCTCAGGAAAAAAATCTCATCATCATTTATATTTCCTTTCCTTTTACTTACTTTAACAGTTTTTTAGAAGAGAATATTTCTACATTGTGGTATACTTGACATATAACATTATGTTAGTTTCAGGTGTACAAAATAATGATTTTAGATTTTACATATTTTGGAATAGTCACCACAATAAGGCCGGTTAAATCCATCAAGATACATAGTCACCAAAAAAAAAAAAAAAAAAAAAAAAAAAAAAAAAAAAAAACCTATGATAAAGACTTTTAAGATTTACTCCCTTAGTAACTTTCAACTACACAATACAGTATTATTAACTATAGTCGCCATGCTATACATTACATCCTCATGGCTTATTGATTTTATAACTGAAAGTTTTACCTTTTGACTTTCTTCAGCCACTCTGCACCAATCTGTTCTCTGCACCTATACACTTGGTTTTGTTTTTCCAGTCTCCCCATATAAGTGAGATTATATGATATTTCTCTTTCTCTTTCCAATGTACTTCACTTAGCATAATGCCCTCAAGGCTCCTTTATATTGTTTTCAATGACAAGATTTTCTTTTTGTGGCTGAATGTATTTCAGTATGAGTGTGAGTGAGTGTGTGAGTGTGTGTGTGTGTGTGTGTGTGTGTTTGTGTACAGATAAAGGCGATATACATACAACATACATATATACCACATCATCTTTATCCTTAATCTTTTCATCAAACTATGGACATTTAGATTGCTTCCCTACCCTGGATATTGTAAATAATGCTGCAATGATCATGGGGGTACGTATCTTTTTTGAATAAGTGTTTTCCTTTTTCTTTGGATTAATACTCAAAAGTGGAATTGCTGGATCATATGGTGATTCTACCTTTATTTTGTTGAGGCACCTCCACTACTTTTCATTATTTAAATGCATTCATGCTTTTAAGATAATGAAGTATAGTAAATGATAAAGTGAGCAAGCAATGATAAAAATGCTTTAGTGGGCCGCTGTCGCCACTGCGTCCGCTGCGTCTAGTGGAAGAAGATTGAGGAAGGCAGAGCAGTGGATCTGGACCTCCAGGGGTCTGACATCACGACGCTGCTCAAAACCTCACTCCAGAAAGGGGACACCTGATATTTATTTTTTATATAGGTGGATACATTTTAATGGATTTAAAGCTGAAGAACCTTTTGATTCTCAGGAGAGATGTCTTATGTAGCAGAATTTTTGCTGATACATCTCCTAGGGCAAGAGAAACAAAAGAAAAAAAAAAAGAATCAGACTACATTGAACTAAAAAACTTCTGCACAGCAAAAGACACCATCATGAAAATAAAAAGGGAACCCACTGCATGGGAGAACATATTTTCCAATGATACATCTGTTAAGGGGCTAATTTCCAAAATATATAAAGAACTCATACAACTCAACACAAGGAAGACAAATAATCCAATAAAAAAGTGGGCAAAGGACCTGAATAAATACTTCTCCAAAAAGGACATACAGTGGCCAATAGATACATTAAAAAATACTCAATGTCACTGATCATCAGAGAGATGCAAATTAAAGCTACAATGAGATATTATCTCACACCTGCCAGAATGGCTGCCATCATGAAATCAATAAACAACAAGTGCTGGCGAGAATGTGGAGAAAAGGGAGCCCTAGTATATTGCTGGTGGGATTATAGACTATTTTAGCCACTATGGAACACAGTATGGAGTTTCCTCAAAAAATTAAAAATGGAACTGCCATTTGACCCAGTGATTGATTCCACTTCTGAGAATATATGCTAAGAATCCCAAAACACCAATTAGAAAGAATATATGCACCCCTATGTGCATAGCAGAGTTATTTACAATAGCCAAGATCTGGAAACAGCCCGAGTGCCCATCAGTAAATGTGTGGATAAAAAATCTGTGGTACATTTAAATACACAATGGAATACTATGAGGTTGTAAAAATGAAGGATCTCTTACCCTTTGCAACAGCATGGATGGATCTGGTGATTATGATGCTAAGCGAAGTGAACCAGTCAGAGAAAGCCAAATATCACATGATCTCACTTATATGTGGAATCTAATGAACAAAATAGATCCAGAGGCATGGATGCATGAAACAGACTGACAGATCTCAGAAATGGAAAGAGATTAACCGAAGAATTTATATGCATACTAGTGACCCAGTGCATGAAATTCATGCACATTAAAAGGGAATTAATTAGAGGAAATATCTTACTCTTGCTATTTGCCCTTTCTCTATAATAGAAGTGTCAGAGATGAAAGAAAATTAGTAAAATGTATATGAATATCTTCCTCCTATCAGAGTCTGGGGCACGCCATGGGAACCAGAGTCAAGTACCCACCCGCCCACGTGTGCCTCAAAATCATGCAAGACCCAGACCCGGCCAGCCCTACCCCCATTGGGCAAGATCCAGACCCCACCAGTCCTACCCCTGTCAAGCCCCACCAGGTGGGGGGTGCAACCTCAGGTCCCCTGGCCCAATGTTGGGGTAGGGTGTGTGGCCTGAGGTCCCCCAGCCTGGGCTAGGACAAGGGGCATGTCTTGAGGTCCCTGTCAAGCCCCGCCAGGCAGGGAGTATGGCCTCATGTCCCCCGGCCTGGTGCCGGGGCAGAGGGTGCGGCCTGTGGTCCCCCCACCTGGGCCATGGCAGGGGCATGCCTTGAGGTCTCCCATCAAGACCTGTGGGTAGGAGGCACAGCCTGAGTTCCCCTGTCAAGCCCCGCATGATGGGGGGCACAGTCTGAGGTGCCCCAGTCCGGCACCGGGGGGGGGGCATGGCCTCAGGTTCCACTGCCTGGCGCCAGAGCATGGGGTGCAGCCTCAGCTCCCCTGGCCCAGTGACGGGGCAGGGGGCATGGCCTGAAGTCCCCCAACCCAGCGCTGGGGTGGGGAGTGTGGCCTGAGGTCCCCTATCAAGCCCTGCCAGGTGGGGGCCATGAACTGAGGTCCCCTAGCAAGCTCCACTGGGTGAAGTATGCAGCCTGAAGTCCCCTGTCAAGCCCTGCTGGGTGGAGGGTGTGGCCTGAGTTCCCCCAGCCTGGCACCGGGACAGCGGGAGGGGCCTGAGGTCTCCCACCCTGGCGCCGGGGCAAGGGGCGCAGCCAGAGGTGCCCTGTCAAGCCTCACCAGGCAGGGGATGGAGCCTCAGGTCCCTGCTGATGGCTTGTTAAGATTCTTTACAGGAACTCAGCCTCTGCTGTGGGTGCAGCCATCTTGACTGTTACGGTGTGATGGTCAATTTGCATATGTGTGCTTTCTTAGATAAGACTAGAGGCCCAGTGCATGAAATTCGTGCATGGAGGGGGGTTCCCTTAGCCCAGCCTGCACCCACTCCAATCAGAAACCCCTTGGGGGATGTCCCACAGGGATTGAGCCTAAACTGCTGGTTGGACACCCCTCTCACAATCTGGGACTGCTGGCTCCTAACCAAACCACTCACCTGCCTGCTGGCCTGATAGCCCCTAACTGCCCTCCCCTGCTGGCCTGATCTCGCTCCCAACTGCCCTCCCCTGCAGGCCTGACCTCGCCCCCAACTACCCTCCTCTGCTGGCCAATTTGGTTCTGATTGGTCAGTTTCTATGCCAGTTAGTGTCAAAAGCTCCATCTCCTAGGCAGCCATTGACACCTTACATTCACCCAGATTTGGTTTTGATTGGTCAGTTTCTATGCCAGTCAGCATCTCTGGGCCTATCTACGAGGCCTGATCAGAAAGGTGGGGCTGATCAGCAGCCCCGGTGGAGGCCTGGAGAAAAATGAAGGCATGGTTGTTGGCCAGGCTGGGAGAGAAAGAGAGGCAAGTTCTGATCAATGGCTGCCATAGAGGCTACGGATCATACCCTGCCTCTCTCTCTGCAGGCCTCTCTCGGGGCCTGATCCGCAGCCCCCTAGGCAGTCAATGCTGGGTCGGGGTGCCCACAGTGGCCCCAGTCAGTGCTGGATTGCCAGGAGCCGGTCCATCCTTGCTGTTTCAAGGGACCTGGCATATATGGCATACTGTTCTTAATATGTTTGCTCACCTTCTTGGCACTATGTGTTTTAACAAAGGTCACCTCTCTGAGAAAGGTTGTTTCCCCAGGTAGGGATTTCCCCTGAAGTTAGGGAGGGAATAAAACCCCTTAACTAAGTGCCAGGCGGGTAATTAATCACTTTAACTACGAACAATCATGCTTAAGCTATTTACTCCCTGGAATGGAGATAAGAAATGCCCTAAGCTTTGGAATAGAGATTGATAGGATTGGAATCAACTGGTATAAATACAGATGTAACAAGACAACAGGACACAGAACCTAGACACAGAACCTAGACAGAACCTAGAGACAGAAGAACTTCGCTGGAGAGAACATGGCAAAAGATCCTGGACAGAAACTGGAGACAGAACCTAGAGACAGAACCTAGCGAGAGAACATGGCAAAAGATGCTAGACAGAAACTGGCCACAGAACCTAGAGACAGAACCTAGAGACAGAACCTGGCTGAAGAACCTGGATAGAACATGGCAAGAGAACCTGACTAGAACCTGGTGACTGAACCTGGCTGGAGAACCTAGCCAGAACCTGGCTGAAGAACCTGGCTACAGAATCTGGTGACCTAACCTGGCTGGGGAACCTGGGGAACCTGGCTGGAGAAGCTAGCAAGAGAACATGGACACAGAACCTGCCTGGAGATCCTGACCAGAACTTGGCTAGAGATCCTGGCTAGGCTGCTGATCAACTGAACGCTGTCTCCATGTCATTCCTTCTTCGCCGACTCTGTCCACACCTTTGGGGACCCCTGGACCTGCTGGGGTTGGACCCCAGCACTGGATCACCATGGCAACCCAGCACTGACTTCTGGTCTGGTTGAGCCTTCGGTTTAATGACCCTGGCTCTTTATTATATAGATATGCATGGTGCATGGACATAAACAATAGTGTGTGAAGACCTGGGGTGGGGTGGGATTTGGTGGTGGGGGTCAAAGGGGGAAGTGGGGGACATCTATAACACTTGTTAACAATAAAAAAATAAATTAAAAAACAAAACAAAACATGCTTTAGTGTTTACTTTCCAGAGAATGAATATCTGGGTACACTCAATTCCTACAACCTGCTGTGGATAGCAATGAAAATACTGGTTCAGTTGAATAAATTTCTCCATTGTCAGCCTTAGTACGTGCCTAAAATCAAACAATTACAAGTGATTTTTGGCAAATTCTAAATTTGTCATATCCCTTAAAACAGTTGGTGACTGTAAATTATGTAATTACCATTAAAATATTCAAATAAGATCAAACTATATGTATGCCCCAGCTTTGGAGAGCATATACACTGTTTACAGATGGTCTGGGTTTGAATTCCAGATCTGCCACTCAACAGCTTGCCTCTGAGCATGGTACTGCTTTTCCCTGTAGTTCAGTTTCCTCCTCTATTAAGATACTAACAGTATCTTCATACTATATATGTTATATATGTCAAGTGCTTGGAAGAGACCCTGGTAATAGGAAATGCTACTAAAGTGTTAGCTGTTATTATGTATTTCCTGCCTACCTGAGGAGTACCACTTAATATATGGATGGGTTCTATCATTGTTATTAGCATCCATTTCTATAACCAACATACATCTTCAGTCTTACTTATTAAAATTTAAGCTATTACTATTTAGCTTAGTAGTATATTATAATATTTATCATAAAAATCAGTATTATAATTGGGAATTCATTTTTTTTAAATTTTCTCTGCCCCAACATTTACTACGATATCTATAAATGATGTGTTAATGAGAACTTCAGCTGATCATAGAGATATATCATAGGATTTTCAATCCTATTAAAAGCTTGGGGATTCTATTTTAGAATTCATTCAAAAGTAATTATAGGGCAGAATCAAGAATAGAATTTTGTGTTTGACTTTAAAATGCTAATTTTCTGTGTGTTCTAAAGTATTTCCAGATTATGAAGTAAGCTCTTCTCAAAATACTGCTATAAATTATTTCAAAGTTAAGAGGCATTTCTTCATAATCATAAAGTTAATGGCAGTCATATAAAAAAGCAGAAAATAGAGGTGAATGGTCCATTGTATTAATGATGCATATATCATGCCTGGTATCTTGAATAATGCCAAGAAATTAAAGGATGTTAGAAGCAACAATATAAAAGATGAGGGATTTTGAAGGTGAGAAAACCACTTGGGGAAAAGTTTCCTCTGATTCTGAGTCACTATTTTATTTTGACTAATAGCAGCTTATGAGATAATACACTTACCCAGGTTTCATTCAACCTATATGAGAAAAAAAATAGAATTGGTCAAAATGATAAATGACATCATGGTAGAGCTTAAAACAGTATTGGTAAATCTATAATATTTTGTTATGCATCTGCTACGCATTGGGTGCCAGAGATGTAAGAAAAGGACTGACATAGTAACGTAACTCTTGAGAGGAGATAGGCAATAAGCAATCAAGCAACAAGCACAGAAATAAAATCATTTTAATACATTGAGTGATTTTAGTAAATGTTAAGAATGAAATAATCAGAGTCATATGATTAAGAATAAAACTAGAGGCAGGCAAATTTTAAATATGGTCTTAATGGAAGCCCTCAGTGAGGAACTGACAACGAAAGCATTTGAGCTGAAGCTTATTTGTCCTATGTGCCCAGACATTGCATTATCGATGAATCATGACACATTTTCTGAAAATACTGGATGAAAACTCAATATCTTTCACAACTTCCTCCTCCCAACTCCACAGCACATTCCTGCTGGCATGCAAGATGAAAATTATTTGCATTCTAAGTTTTGATTTCTTACAGCAATAATTTCTTTTCACCATGAATCCTAATTCTATCTGCTGTTCATTTCCTTGCCCAGTAAAAACTCTCCAGGAGTAGTCCATCCATCCAAGACAGATCCCTGGCATATTCTTAATATTCACACTGTAATGCTATATTTTCTATCAGCCTATCTGGTTCCCTTATTCACCAGTATCCTAGACTTGATGATTTTGACAAAGAACACAAACCAGTTCCTCAGCCCAGTTAATAGAGTTATATTTTTTGAAGTATTGTACATTCATCCTTCTATCACAGTGACAATTTTACATTTAAAAATCAAACTCTAATGCTTGGGACATAGTACTTGACCCCTTCATCCCTGGTGGTGGCCCTTAGAACTCTCCATAGGACCTTAATTTAAAAAAAAAAAATGTTGTTGTTATTAACACTCACCCAAGGATATTTTTCCATTGTTATTTTAGAGAGAGTGGAAAGAAGGGGGAGACACAGAGAGAGAGAAACATCTATGTGTAAGAGAAACACATTGGATGGCTTCCTCCTGCATGCGCCCCAACCATGGCCAGGGACAGAGCCTGCCACTAAGGTATGTGCCCTTCTTGAGGCCTTGACTGGAATCCAACCTGGGACCCTTCAGTCCGTGGCCCGATACTCTATCCACTGAGTCAAACAGGCTAGAGCAAACATTTTTATTGTTGATAGTATTACAGGTGGTCCCCATCCCTTTGCCTTTCCAACCAGTCTCTCCTCTACCCCAGGTCTTCACAGCACTTTTGTTTGTGTCCATATGCATATATGCAAATAAGTTATTTTGTTAACTTGTTCCTGCTCCCCCTTCCCTCTGAGATCTGTCAGTCTGTTCCATGCACCCATGTCTCTGGACCTATTTTGTTCATCAGTTTATTTTGTTCATTAGAATCCATGTTTGCATTGAACTTATTGGGGGGACATCTATAATAATAAAAGCATAATATGCAAGTTGATCAAATGACCTGACAGCAGAACAACCACCGGAATGACCTTACGAACAACTGTGCTATGACACACATTGGTGCCAGGCCAGCCAAGGCAGGTGGGATGCAATTGGTTGGGGGGCCTGTCATTACCCCACAATCACTCTGCAGAGGGCGGCCCAGACCATCAGCCTGGGGGCGATCAATCAGGGGGCTCCACATTTGCCCCAAAGGGGAAGGCCCAGGCAACCCTCTGCAGGGTGATCAATTGGGGGGCTCCGCGGAACCCGGGAACTGAGGGGGTGTGGCAGTCAGCATCAGGCCAAGGCGGGTATGGGTGGTGGCAGGGCCATGAGGCAGCTGGGGCTTCGAGGCAGCCGGGCTGCGAAGTCCTATCCTTGCACGAATTTCATGCACTGGACCTCTAGTTGGTTAATAAAATTATATAGGTTTCAACTGTACAATTCTATAATACATCATATATACATTATTTTGTGTTCACTACCCAAAGTCAAGTTTCCTTCCATCACCACATTTATCTTTCCTTTACCCTCTTATGCTTCCTCCCATCCCTTTCCCTCTGATAATCACCATATTGTTCTGTCTATGGTTTTGTTTTTTCTGCTTAATCCCTTCGCCTTTTCACACAGCCCCCCAACAACATTCCTCTCTGACAGCTGTTAGTCTCTTTTTTTGTATCTATGAATCTGTTTCTGTTTTATTTGTTTACTTTGTTCATTATATTTCACATATAAGTGAAATCATACGGTATTTTGT
Organism: Myotis myotis; assembly: GCF_014108235.1. Classification (NCBI taxonomy): domain Eukaryota; kingdom Metazoa; phylum Chordata; class Mammalia; order Chiroptera; family Vespertilionidae; genus Myotis; species Myotis myotis. The sequence goes on along the minus strand of NW_023416346.1, from coordinate 108,800,267 downwards.
CTTTCTCTGACTTATTTCCCTTAGCATAATACTCTCCAGGTCCATCCATGCTGTCTCAAAGGGTAAAATTTATTTTTTTAATGGCCCAGTAGTATTCCACTGTATAAATGTACCACAGGTTTTCGTTTTTGTTTTTTAATCCACTAACCTGATGGACACTTAAGCTGTTTCCAGATCTTGGCTATTATGAATAATGCCACTATAAACATAGGGGTACGTATATTCTTTTGAAATAATGTTTCAGGTTTCTTCAGATATGTTCCCAGAAGTGGAATTGCTGGGTCATAAGGCAGGTCCATTTTAAATTTTTAAAGGAAACTCCACACAGTTTTCCACAGTGGCTACACCAATCTGCATTCCAACCAATAGTGTATTAGGGTTTCCTTTTTGTATATCCTCACTAGCATTTGGTTTTTGATTTATTGATGGTAGCCATTCTTGCTGGACTGAGGTGGTACCTCACTGTGGTTTTAATTTGCCTCTCTCTAATGATTAGTAATGTTGAACATTTTTTTTTTCATATGTCTATTGGCCATCTGTATGCCCTCTTTTGAGAAGTGTCTATTTAGGTCCTTTGCCCATTTTTAAATTGGATTGTTTGTCTTCCTGGTGTTGAGTTATATAGGTTTTTATTTACATATTTTTTATATTAACCACCTATCAGATGTATCATTAGAGAATATGTTCTTCCATGCAGTGGGCTTTCTTTTCAATTTGTTGATGGCTTCCTTTGCTATGCAAAAACTTTTTAGTTTAATGTAGTACCATTTGCTTATGTTTTTTCCCCTTGCCTAGGAAGATATATCAGAAAAATTATTGCTACATGAAATGTCCAAGATTTTATTGCCTATGTTTTCCTCTAGGGTTTTTATGGTTTTGAGTCTTACATTTCAGTCTTTAATCCATGTTGAGTTTATTCTTGTGTATGGTGTAAAAAGGTGGTCTAATTTGATATTTTTGCATATATCTGGAGGGCCTTAACTTTTATGAATACAGTTGCAAGCCTCAGCTTCATGTATAAATACTATTTAGTAAAAAAAAAAAAAGAATACAATGCAAATTTATGCTTATTAAGTGGGCTGAGTTGGATTTAAATCTCATTCTCCTACACAATCAGACTTAATAAGTAGCATTTAGGTATTATGTCCTACCATTGGTTTAGTAAAAGTACAACCTTAGGATATATCCTATTGGCTTTGCCAAAGGGATACTTTTGAGGACTTATTTAATCTATTTACTTTTTGAAAGCTCATATACAAAGTTTAAAAGAAATGTTCTCTGTACCCTTTATGATTATTCTAATATCTTTAATAATTAAGAGGCATCTGACTACATCTTCCTTTGCTTTGTTTTAACAAACTTTGAAAATAAAATCCCAAGCATGTATGCATGTACTGAAGTAGGCCTGTATGCATGAAGTATATTTTTTCTTTCTGCTTTGATTTGCTTGATGACTTATTAATATATTTTCACCAAAAAAGGGGTTTATTGAACACTTACTATGTACCAGAGATTGTGGTGTTTACTACTTAAAGCATCGTGCCTCTAGTATTTATATATATAAAACTTAGAACAGACTGATGAATCTCAGAGGGAAGGGGGGAGAGGGAGGGCAGGAAGAGATTGGGCATACGTTGGAAAACTGGGAAACACTGAAAGAGGGTGACTGGTCAAATGAAATGCAACAGCTCTCAAGTGTTATGGGTTTGTTTGTTTGTTTGTTTGTTTGTTTTGGTTCTGCTCATAGGATGTTTATGAGGAGGTGGTCTTGAAATCTCTGTGGAAAGGAGGGCAAGGAAACAATGTAAGCTCAACAGCCTCTACAGGGGGAGACTCTGAAAGGAAAGTCATCTATCAGGTAGGTCCTGTTTGCATTTTTTAGCTACACCTGGATCAATCACTGGATGTAGTCCACCCATAGAAAGAAAGTGCCCTTGAGAGAGAAGCTCTTTGCAGTTGAGATAATCCCCGAACATCCTTTCATTGAAGGCTGTCTACTGACAGCTCTCCAGCACTGGGACAGAAAGTCCTTCTTTGGAGGAGGATCTAGGCAGCACATCTTTGCATTCAGACTCTGCATAAAGGTTATATCCTTAGAGATTCCTTCTGACCATCCTTTAGAAAATAGCATCCCTATTCCTAGCCCCCCAAAATAATCCCAGCCTTCTTTTCCTTATCTTGCTTTATTTCCATTTGACTTATTAAATATAACACTAGAGGCCCGGTGAACAGATTTGTACACTGGTGGGGTCCCTTGGCCTGACCTATGTCCTCTTACAATCTGGGACCCCTCAGGGGATGTTGGAGAGCGGGTTTTGGCCCAATCCCTGCAGGCCAGGCTGAGGGACCCCACCGGTGCACTGGGCCAAGGGATCCCACTGGTGCACAAATCCATGCACTGGGCCTCTAGTATGCATATAAGATCTTTGGTTAATCTCTTCCTGCCCTCCCCCCTTCCCACTTCCCTCTGAGATTCATCAGTCTGTTCTATGTTTCCATGCCTGTGGTTTCTGCTTCTGCATTGAGCATCTGCCCCCTGGTGGTCAGTGTGTGTTATAGCTACTGGCCAGTTGGCCAGTTGGCTGGTCGCCGGTCACTTAGGCTTTTCTATATATAGATACTAGAGGCCCGATGCACAAAATCCATGCAAGGGGCTCGGCCCTCGCAGCCCTGGCTTCGTGTGGAAGGTGGTCTGGAAGGATGTCTGGAAGGTCATTCGGCTGCCCGGTCTAATTGGAATATTACGCGTTTATTATTATAGATATTTTAATTGAGTTATAATTGATGTTACATTATATTAGTTTCAAGTGTACAAATAATTATTTGATATTTGTATATATTGCCAAATGATCACCACAATGAATTTAGTTAACATTCATCACAATACCTAGTTACAAATTTTTTTGCAACTGCAACTTTGCAATAGCTTTAAGTGCTATCCTTTGAATTTCACAATTATGTGAGTTACTTTTCCTCTGTCCAACCCGCTCCTTACTTTGCCCTTGCTACTTCCACCAGTTACCTGAATGTCTGTTCTCCTTAGTAAAACAAATACCAAACTCTGAATTCTGACTTATGTAGTATCTATGAAAATGGTGCTAAAATTTTTAAAAGTTTTTTTTAATTGATTTTTTTCTAGGGAGAGAGGAAGGGAGAGGGAGAGAGAAACATTGATGTGAGAACAAAACATCAATTGGCTGCCTCCTTCATACCCCTGGCATGTGCCCTGACTGTGGATGGAGTCTGCAACCCTGACATGTGCCCTGACTGGCAATCTTTCAATGCATGGGAGGACACTCAATTGAGCTGCACCGGCCAGGGCTGGTGCTAAAATTTTGATTTAGCAAATCAACGGCTCAGTAAACTTAGAAGCTTTATTAAAAGTTCATTATACCCGGTTTGGCTCAGTGGATAGAGCGTCAGCCTGTGGACCAAAGGGTCCCAGGTTTGATTCCAGTCAAGGGCACGTACCTTGGTTGCAGGCTTCTCCCCCACCCAGGGCCCTGGTCAGGGCGCATGCAGGAGGCAACCAATCGTGTTTATCTCACATTGATGTTTCTCTCTCTTTCCCTCTTCTCTTCCACTCTCTCTAAAAGATCAATGGAGAAGTATCCTTAGATGAGGATTAACAAAAAAAAGTTAATTATTTTATAAAGTACCCCATACCTATCTACTAAAGATATAACTCACAGTATCAACAGAATGTGCTAAATTCAGAACTTAGAATGAAGGAAGTCTCAGATAATTTCCACTGGATTTGCCCAAAGATTTGCCTCATGTCAGATGATGTGTCCAGATTTTTGTTTTTGTTTTTTATTTCCAAGAATCTACATCAGCAAGGGTTTTTTGTTTTGTTCTGGGCACTTTCTCATAGGGAAATTCATTTTAAAGGTATTGTGTTGAAGTTCTGTCCATGTCACTGATTTCCCTGCTCCTTGTATTGCCCATCTTCACAGAGGCTTCACGCTGCCCTCAAGTGACATAGTATCCTATATAATAAAGAGCTAATATGCTAATTAGACCAAACAGCAGAACGACCATCCAGATGACCTTACTGACAACTGTCCAGATAATGACCTTCCAGACAAAGCCGGGGCTGAGGCAAGGGCCGAGGCAGTAGCCGGGGCTGCAAGGGCCTACCCTTGCACGAATTTCATGCATTGGGACTCTAAGTTCATTATAAAAGTATCAGTGACAGGAAGACCAGTGGCATGACAGAAGACTTTGAGTAATCTACTCAGTAAAAAGAACCTCTGTACTAGTGGATGAATGTAATAAACCTTATCCATCCACAGACACACTTTTAATAGCCCAAAACCATATCTTTGTCCATCCTATTTCTAGTGTTTAAAGCAAAAATTTCCCCTTAAATACAAAAATATTACAAATGTTAGAGTCTCTAACCTGGTTGTGACATTTTCTTCTACAATATAATTGAAAGAGCCATTAACTCCTTGGATATCTGTACCCATCATGGCCCTGACTGTATACAGATGGCACAGCACATAGTGAGATAAGTGAAGTCAGGTAGACAGGGATCAATTAAATAATAAAGATTGTGAAGCACATAGGAACTAGTAATGTTAGAAAGCTTTTACCTCACAAGGCCTGAAGGAATAATGGAAAGGCATGTTAATACTGGAGCCCAGTGAGAGTTGAGCTTTGGAAAAGGGGCTGCACAACAGCAGTTGTGGTGTTATAAAATTCAGGCCCCCTTAACCTGTAGGTAAACAGGGAATGACCAAGGGTTATGAATATCTCTTTCTCCTCCAATGCTCTCCTCTCTTGCCAGTGACTTCCATTGGGTGGATGTATCCAGAAGCCAGAGTACAGAGATGCTGGTTGACAGATCTCATAGTACTAAACAAACAGCATGGCGAAAGGCACAGAGAAAAATTGGGTGAGCAAGCAAAAAATAAATAAATATTGACTAATAAATCAATTCTATTACCCAAGAAATAGTAGAAATAATAATTATCTGAGTTGCCTGGCACACAGGGAAGATTTAAGACTCAAATGATATGTTCAGGATAATAATTTATAAATCTAAAGCACTTCAGAATAATGAAGCGTCAAAAAATTTGCCTGTTTAGAAATTCAAAAACACAAAACAAAATTAGTTTCCTTACTTTAAATCTTTGTTATGTTTTTTATAATAGCTTAGAAATGTTGAGATATTTTGAAAACCATAGTACTAACATTCCCTGTTATTAGGGATTTGAATTGTTTCTAATTTTCATTTTTGTTAATGAAGCAATGATAAACACCTTGGCATCTAAATCTTGTTTCTTTGATTTCAATTCCTGGGCATTTTATCACTATTGCCAATTCATTTTTTTGGTAAAGACTGCACCTATTAACACTATTTTTTAACATAAAAAATCTCACTGATATTTGCTTTACTAGACACTGATTTTTTTACTAAAGATATGTGTGTGTGTGTGTATACCCACATATATCATGTGTTATCTTCATCTAATTACTTTCTCAAATTTTTGTCATTATTTTAAACCATTTATTTTATTTTTTCTTTATTGATTAAGGTATTACATATCTGTCCTTATCTCCCCATTGCCTGCCACCCCCCCCCACTCATGCCCTCACCCCCTGTTGTCTGTGTCCCTTGGTTTGGCTTATATGCATGCATACAAGTCCTTTGGTTGATCTCTCCCCCTTACTCCGACCCTCCCCTACCTTCCCTCTGAGGTTTGACATTCTGATCGATGATTCTGTCTCTGGATCTGTTTTTGTTCATCAGTTTATGTTGTTCACTATATTCCACAAATGAGTGAGATCATGTTATATTTATCTTTCTCTGACTGGCTTATTTTGCTTGGTATAATGCTCTCCAGTTCCACCCATGCTGTTGCAAATGGTAAGACTTTTTTTTTTTCCACAGTAGTATTCCATCGTGTAAATGTACCACAGTTTTTTAATCCACTCATCTGATGATGGGTAAACCATTTACCTGGAATAAGTTTTATCTTATCTGCCTCAATTTTTATATATATTTTCTGCTACACAGCTGGGCCTCATCCGGGCACCTCCAAACCCCAAAGAGGAGGAATCTGAAGATGTCTCTGTAGCTCCTGCTGGGTGGCCTCAGGCAGTGGCTGACTTTGCACCTCCGTGGAGATCCAAGTCCCAGTGTACCCAGTGGTCAGTGTGAGACCATACCAGATTATAACTATTCACATCCATAAGCGACACACTCAAGTGGCAGACTGAGTGAGCACCAAAGCCCCACATAGGGCGCCAGATGTCGAGTAAGACTCCCTCCACGTTCTGCGTGGAGTAGGGTTCGGTATCTGAAAGAGGAGCCTCACAACAAATGAGAGAAAAAGACACGAGATAATTTTGCAATATTGGGGGACCAGGCGGCAAGTCCCAAAGGACTTCCTCCGTGCTCAGGCCTCACCAAGCTTTTATTGATCTGGGATGCACCCATAGTATAGCCCTTAGGCAGGTGACCCCCTAGTAACAAGCAGACTAGCCCATCAGCAAGGATTTACATAATAATAAACGGGGGAGTAGTTTCAGCTACCACTGTCTGGACAAACAGAGGTGGCGCCTAGCTCCGACCTTTGCTAGGGCTTCAAAGGCACCCAGCCTTCGGGGGGTTCTCTGTCTACGCTTATCAGATAGTAAAGGCAATAAACAGTTTCCCACATCTCCCCCTTATTTTTTCCTTAAAAAACCAGAAATAAACATATAAGAACAAAAAATGTTTAAGTCCCAAAATCAATGTCCAACAGTTTTGAGTCCAAGTTTCAATGTCCGACAGTTCATGTGTACATGCCAGCAATGAAATGCTGGTTCTGGATGGTGGACAAATGCAGGTCCAGTCCTCTCTGGTTTGGTCCTGGGCACCCTGCAGCGACACACAGCTGCTGACTGCTAGCATGGCAAGGCGTCTTCACCATCTCCATCTCTGAACTGTCTCTCCTGTCTTTGTGGCTGGAGCAATCTGGTCAGTTTCTCTCCGGGATCCCTTGTTGCAGGAATCCACATGGTCTTGGAGTTGTTCTCTGAAAGTATACAAACATATTCTCGACCAAAGGTTAATAAAGGAAATTTTACTTGGGGAATCCTTTTTATATTTGCCCAAATGATTATCCTTTGGCTTATTTTGACACCACATATGTTTTTCATGGGTGTCTTGCTGTTAGCATTACAAATGAAGAAAAAAAAATTTTCTAGATGTAATTTAGATAACATGCCTAAGTTTAACCTAGGTCACCAAGGACTCTAGATAATGTGTTCATCCAAAACTGTAATTTAGATAGCATACTGTCTCTGCTTCTGTAAATTTCTTCTTTTTTTTTTTGAAAACTAGGTTCCTCATTCCAAACCTTGAGACAGCCAGTTTAGAAAATTAAGTTGTCATGACCTAGAACAAATAATATTCTTATATGGTATTATTCTACAAGTTTCATTAATAATTTTTGATGCTTTACAACAGTATATTGTGCATTTATCCCAAACAAACTTACAAATAATTCAATTAATATTTAAGGACATGAAGGGATTTATTCCCTCCTGGGAAGGCACTTAAGCATTCTGTATTGACCTCTCAATTTTTTTTTTTTTTTTTTTGCCAATAGGAATCCAATTGCCTACAGCTATTACCTGAGCTCTCCGTTCAAGCTGGGATCATGAAAAGCTGGTACCATGGATCTGTCTCTTGCCCAATGGTGTAAGCTGGGCCCTCTCTGGAGAAGAAACCTGGGTTCCCTATGATCAATGCCAGGACCCCGCCAGCAGGCGAGGGGATCCAAAGGCAGTTGCTGGGCATGGAGGCCAGAGGGACATAGGTTAAGAAGGAGACAGAACTGAACCTCACATCACCCTACTTGGCACAGAGATGGTTGGTAGTCAAAGACGGGTAAGACCCACAGGGTGGGGCAACCTAAGACAGGCACAGCGGGGGGCCAGTAGGAGAAAACTTGGGGTTCAACAGAGGTGGGGCACAGATCCTCACCCCCACAATGGTGCACGGGCTTGAACACTCGCCCCTTCTGAGGAAGGTCTCCTATCCCCATGGCTGCTTCTTGTTTCCCATGCCCAGCCCAGATCAGGAACCAAATAACAGAAGAGACTTGGTCCAGCTGAAAATGGTACCCAGAAAAACGAAGGCTTAGTTTAACAGACTCTAAATTTAAATCTAGCCTAACAAGAGAATGCTTGGGCCTCCTCAAGGATGGAAAGTGATCCTTTCAATTAATATTTACAGTGTAAATTAAGATCATTGTTAGAATATTAAATTTGACAGTAAAATAGTTGTCAAGTTTTCAAATTAATTAAATTTGGCTAACTTGAAATAAGTAATTATTCATATAGTATTAACCAAAATTTTCATTTCATGGTAAAATTGCTTAAATGCAATGAACCTAAAGCAGTCATATTTTTGTGCAGAAAAAATAAAAATTTAAAGTTATCTACACTGCATTAAAAAATTTTCCATAAGCCTCCTAATTAAATCAAAAAAGGGGGATAGTGGAAGAATACCATGTAAGGAAAAATATCCTGTAACTAAATTATATCTAGAAAAAATTTTTTTTCTTCATTTGTAATGCTAACAGCAAGACACCCATGAAAAACATATGTGATGTCAAAATAAGCCAAAGGATAATCATTTGGGCAAATATAAAAAGGATTCCCCAAGTAAAATTTCCTTTATTAACCTTTGGTCGAGAATATGTTTGTATACTTTCAGAGAACAACTCCAAGACCATGTGGATTCCTGCAACAAGGGATCCCGGAGAGAAACTGACCAGATTGCTCCAGCCACAAAGACAGGAGAGACAGTTCAGAGATGGAGATGGTGAAGACGCCTTGCCATGCTAGCAGTCAGCAGCTGTGCGTCGCTGCAGGGTGCCCAGGACCAAACCAGAGAGGACCAGACCTGCATTTGTCCACCATCCAGAACCAGCATTTCATTGCTGGCATGTACACATGAACTGTCGGACATTGAAACTTGGACTCAGAACTGTTGGACATTGATTTTGGGACTTAAACATTTTTTGTTCTTATATGTTTATTTCTGGTTTTTTAAGGAAAAAATAAGGGGGAGATGTGGGAAACTGTTTATTGCCTTTACTATCTGATAAGCGTAGACAGAGAACCCCCCGAAGGCTGGGTGCCTTTGAAGCCCTAGCAAAGGTCGGAGCTAGGCGCCACCTCTGTTTGTCCAGACAGTGGTAGCTGAAACTACTCCCCTGTTTATTATTATGTAAATCCTTGCTGATGGGCTAGTCTGCTTGTTACTAGGGGGTCACCTGCCTAAGGGCTATACTATGGGTGCATCCCAGATCAATAAAAGCTTGGTGAGGCCTGAGCACGGAGGAAGTCCTTTGGGACTTGCCGCCTGGTCCCCCAATATTGCAAAATTATCTCGTGTCTTTTTCTCTCATTTGTTGTGAGGCTCCTCTTTCAGATACCGAACCCTACTCCACGCAGAACGTGGAGGGAGTCTTACTCGACAATTTTCCCACAGTTTTATATAGAAACATTTATCCTTTTTCTCCATTAATCCATCTGAAATTTATTTTGGTTTCAAGAAAAGGTCTTATAGAAAAGATATACTATTTACTGATTAGCTAAAGAAGTTTCTCAGTGTCACAGTTGAATATTTTATTTTCTGACAGATTTTTGATAAGTTCTTTATTATATTATCAAAGAATAGATTTGTATTATTTTTATATTACAGATAAAGAAAGAACACTTTATATTCATTCATCTAGCAATCAAGTACAATGTGTTGTGATTTTTTTGGATTGATTCTAAATTTTTTTGTCACTGAATATACAATAAATTCTGTGACTTTTATAAACAGATAAAATTATGAATTTTATTATTCTTTTCCAATTCAAATTTAGACATTGCTTTAAATCCTGCTAGTGTTATGTTACGGAGAATTCTAAGATCTACTTGATTTTTGTACTTAAGTACACATCTTTAGTTGGTTTATTAACTTGTTCTAATTAGATGTTTGCAGCAAATAAAATTAAAATACCAGGTTGATTCTTCAAAAAATTATGAAACTTTTTTTACAGCTCAATTCAATTTTCATCTCTTTCATTGGTTGTGGTTTTGTCTTTGGCAAACACAACTGTATAAAACATTCTCTTTCATTTAATTTTCTATATCACTTTCAGGTTTATAATTCCATAGTTTTGGTCTGCATTGCAAAAGAATTAGTTCCTCAATTCTATTCTCTACAGATTCAATTTTCTCTCATGTTATTTTTGTTATGAGCACCCTGATGAAGTTCTTAATTCCACTATTATGTTGTTAGCTTCCTTGCAGTCTTCACTTAAGATTACCCAAGTTTCTTTTTACTTTCCACATACATTTTACATGATTTTAAATTTAGGATCTCTATATGACAATGTGAAATTTATTCATGGAACCCAGGTGTGTGTGTGTGTGTGTGTGTGTGTGTGTGTGTGTGAGCACACGCGCACGCACATGCTCACATGCATGTATGTCTTATTTCCCTAATTTTGTATATTTAAGACATACATTACCAGTTTTCTAAAGCTTTGAGACTTTCTCATGGATACCAGACTGCTTTATTTATTCCCTCCATTCACCATTCCCTACGGAACAATGAAATATATTCAGACATATTTGCCAGTCTTTGGATTGCCCTTGGAGTCACTCATGTCCAACAGGAGATTGATATAATACGGACTTAAATTGAAAGCTGAAATGTAGATGGATGTACAATTCTTTTAGAAAATTTAGGGTTTAATTTAGAAGTTTATCACCATGATTTTGTGGGAGTGAGGTACAATTGTCCTGCCAGTGCTCTATAGGACTAGAATAAATGGTTTCAGCACTGTCCATTGTGGATCTTTAGGAGATTTACAGATGCTTTGGGTCACTCCAAGAAACAAGCAGGGGCTTTGATTAGTGTGATCTGGGAATCCTTCTTCCAGGAATGCTCCACTTTTACAGTTTTAAGTATTTGATTTATACAGAGAATTGATGAAAAGCTTCTGCTATTAACAAAAACAAACAAAAAAACAAAAAAACACTCAGTATCTCACTGAGCAGTAATGCTTAAAGTCTGTATCAATCACTTAGTAAACTATAAATTGCAGGTTCTGGTTTGTGAACCTGATGAGGTCAGAATTCTGCACCTTTAACAGGCTCCTAAGTAATTATGATGGTACATTTGACGGACCATTCGTTAACCGAGTGGTCTGAGAGTATGGGGAATCTCAGCTCTACTTTAACACCCTGTTCTATATAAATGTTTATACTATATAAAACATTATACATGTCAGAATACACTCTTCCCAGATATCTTCGTGTCTCTATTAATAGTATTTTCTGTGAAGAACTATGTGTTTTTACAATGCAATGTGTTGAAAGCCCTGCTCTTAGAACACTAGGGTGATCCTTACTAGTATCTGTAGTTTGCTTGCTTTTTGTTTGTCTTTTTGTGCTGATTTGTTACAGTGGCAGCTCTCTATCATTACTTAATCAGGTCTACTGAGTTTGGAGCGCTCCACAGATAAATTCTGTCCTCCAAGATGGAAGCAAATTACTTTGCAGCCTCTTTAAGAAAAGGAAAGGAATCATATATATTTCCAAGTATAAAATTCATATAAGATGAGTTTGGTCTGTCTACCATTTTTAATGCTTTTTTATTTCTGAAAAAGGGCATTTTGAATTGTTAAGGGCAAGAAGTCCAGGAAACATAAGAACTTTCTTTGTATTACAATAAAATTGATGGATTCTTCTCTTCCAGTTCTTGTCTGCTCTACTTAAATTATTATATATATGTAATAAATTGCTTGAAGATTAGCAGATTCCAATTCTTTCTATACTAGCATTTCTAAAACAATTAAATTCATAATGACTTTATAAATAAAATGTATGCCATACTAATTTAATGAGCAAATTAAATCATACACATTTACTTTTGTTCTCTGAAAAATATAGTTTTCAATCAACAAGTTTAAAAAGTATCTTAAATATATTTTTTTATTTTTCATCAACATATAATTATCATATACTTGCTGGTGATTTTCCACCCACATAAGTAGGGAGGGTATTTTCAATGCCTTCAGATTTTCTGGAAATTGTTTTATGTCTAGCCAGAAATCAAAGGAATGGAGAGTACAGTAAAAATATTTCTAAAGTAATGGGCAATGATATCCTGCATTGAAAAGAAAGGATAGGAGATACTTATTAACATCACACTTCACTCAGCCAGCTCAGGTACATTTTAAGTTTATCTTAAATCATGTGTAAGAAAAAGAGGAAAAAAGAAATATAAAGATACATCTACTTTTTCTTTTAAAGGTAGTAATCAGTAATATCTTTTCCAAATTCCTGTTGCTCTTTTGAACACCTAAGTAAGATATTATTTAGAGCAAAATTCCTAGTAAAGATGTCAACACCTGTGTATTATGAGAGAATTATGTTCTATTCAAAACTAACAGATAATTTAACATTTCTCAAATAGGAAGAAAATTTACGAGGGAAATATTTAAGCATCTCTGTGCACCTGCTATGGCTATTTTTCTCACAGTGAACTGGGATTTTAAAATTGTGCAAAGGGTTCAATTTCCATGCTATGTTATTTTCCATATCTTTTGAAGTACAATCTATAATCTATCTAATGGTTCCAGAATTTTTACCATTGTTCTATATATCATACATTAAAAATACAAAGTTTATACAGCATGCTTTCTATTCTCATATTTGGCCACTCCTTTTGAGAAATAGTTCGTGTATGATATTTCCATATGGTGCTGTATGAAATGCATAACATCACTGCTTCCTTTGTGGATTTATTCCATGAATGACCCCACTTAAGAAAGTTCTGTGCCTCTTGAATTGTGCTACATCACTCTTTCCTTTGAAGGTCTTTCTTGGTGTGTATTCTTTGTAGAAGATTCACATGAAATTCCATGTTCAGATTAGAGATAAAAGTCTGTGTAGATATATTCTCACCTAATTTAAGCAAAAACTGTATTCAGATAGGGTGGCGGTGGTGAGGAACTTGTCTCCATTGAGGTCCCATCTCAATCCTCAGATAAGTAGAAATGGGTATAAAATCAAATTGTGCAGAAAAAAAACTTTATAGTTTTGTGAAACTATAAGAAAGAGTTTTTTTGTTCACCAAAAGGCAAATAAATATAAGTCTAAAATGTACACATACTCTTTTTCACAAATAAAAATTATCTGCGTCAAAATTCTTACAGAATAACAAGCTACTGACTATAAGTATTCTTTTAATTTCTTACTAACTTTACCTAATAGGTAAAAAATTAAACTATGAAATGGTACATCTAGAGCTTATTTTTCTAAGTATATTTTATTTACTAAAGAAGACCCATTAGCAGTTTAAGAAGCTTATTTCATTCACTTTTAAAAGATAGCTAAGTTATACATGTCCAGCCAAATAACCATTTTGTTTTTTTTAACAATTATTCTAAAAATCAATGTAATAATTATATTATTCACCCAAGTTTTTACTCGATAACTCGATAAAAAAGATCAAATGTCTTTTTCCCCCTAGAAGTCTCAGTTTACAATTGGGTGTGATTCCTTTTTTGTCTCCCATTTTACTCTGTAAATTTAATGACATGAACAGTCTCTTGTAATAATTGCATTGCTTTTCCCTTCAATAATCAGCATCCGAAAGGCATGTCATAGATCTGATCCCTTATTTCATTCTTTTAAAATCACATGCCGATGTCCATGATTCATTTCCCCTTCCCTGCACCCATATTCTTTTCTGGGTAACTTTGCATTTCCCTCCAGTCAAGGGCAGAATAACATGCAATGCCAAGTGACCTTGCGCTCAAATATGATATTTGAAAACATGCCCAGGCTTAGTTGTTGGAGGATGAGAGGCATGTGGAGCAGAGCTATGTCATTCAAATTATCAAGGCCAGCCTAGCTAAAATGATAGTCAGCTGACCTTCAGATTTATGAAGAAGCCAAGCCTAAAGTAACAGAGCTTCCCAACTAATCCCAACTTAGAAGCGCTAAACACTGCATACAAATGAGAAATAGATATTTATTGAAGCCACCAAGGTTTTAAATGGTTTGTTACAAAGCCACAGGCAACAGATATTTTAGGATATGTTGTAAATGAATTGTACTAAAGATGTGGAATTAAAATTACTTTATTTGGAAAATTCATCTTAAAGAACAATATGATGCAATACCTAAAATGAGCCACCAGACCTAAGCAAACTTTTGCATTAGATTGTGGTTTGACTGAGTTGCAAGTACTGTGTAGTACTGTATGGCTCAGGCACAATTCAACTACAGTGATAATCAAATGACGCTTTCTGACCAGGGTACTCCAACACCTTGAATATGCTCACTGATTGATTTGTGGTTGTGCGGATAACCTAATAAGGGTCACATATAATTTTTTTTTGAGATTTACCTGTCTTTGAGTGTTCAAGAAAATGGAAAATATACAGACGTTAAAAGTAATTTTTGCTACTTCCAGGAGAGATGCAGTAAATCAGAGATATAAAATATGTCCTCAGAGGTCTGTTTGGTCATTGAATAATATTAGTACAAACATGCGTATAATATGAGAATATGATGTGTTCTAGAGTTACATAATATAATGGGAGATAGAAAAAGAAATGACAATGTTCAAAGATAATCAGTATAAAGGCAAGAGACACATAAAGACTTTTAATGATATAATTTTTATCCTTGACTAAATTCTGTTTTCATTTTTGTGAGCTAATACATCTCCTTTCTTCTCATGAGCTAGCTAGTAAATGAAGAGTATTAATGACCAAATGGATGATTTTCATTAAAATGAACGAAGGCCCTGTTTTCTATTCTTTACACCATAACAAGTTGACAGTGTATTATGTGCCAGGCTACAGTGTAAAGGGTTAGTCCCTTGCCAAAGTTTTAATTCAAACACTCACATTTATTATTAGAAGAGGTAAACATAGAAAGATAACTTTTAATGCAAAAAAGAAGAATTTGGGAAAGGTACCAGCACAGAGTTCAGCCCTAGAATCATAAAACATAATTGGCTGATTCAGGGCCTGTGAGGCATGTATGAAATATTTCAATGACTTTTATAATCTAGTTGTACAGAAAAAGATTATAAATGCACCAAATAACTAAAGAAGAATGGAAGGTTACATATGTAAAGGATTTATTCCTATCCAGAAGAATATGGCCATTGTAAGACATTCTCATGGGAGAGAAAAAATAAGTAAAATGTAAATTTATGAGGGTTATATAATAGGAATGTAAATATAATATTGGGTTCTGGTATACCTTTCTCTAATAAAAGGATCAGGGTTTGAAGTAATAGCTTATTCTAGGAACGACTGAGGTGGTGAATATTTAAGATGAGCCTGGAAATAAAAAGTAAAGAAGTGTCCCCTACACACATACATACATACACACAGGAGAGATGTGGCCATGTCAAAGGAACACATGAACCAACTAAAAGACATTCCCTTGGCGAAAACTTGAGAAATTTGTACTAGTATATTGGGGGAGAGTAGACAAATTGGCCATGCAGAATTTCAAGCAATTTATGTAGATACTTCATCTTTAAGGAAATGAAGCTTAATTCTCCACTTTTTAATTATGGCTTCCTCCCAAAGGGGAAAGTGTGGAAAAGGATAAAAGAGTGAGCTATTAATGGAGAAACTTGACAAACACTATTTCAGCAGGGTGATGAAGGTCAACATCACAATGATAAGTCATGTTGATAGCACATATCCTTGATATCACGTGATGAGGTCGGCACTTTGCCTCTGTTATACACACCCCAAGAAACCCATAACCCATCTTATTGTGAGTAAAACATCAGACCAATCCCAATTGAGGAGGAATTCTACAAAACACCTGACCAATGCTCTTCAAAATTGTCAAGATAATAAAAATAAGGTAAGTCTGAGAAACTGCCACATCCAAAAGGAGTCTAAAAAGAAATGATCACTAAATATAATGTGGTATCCTGTATGGAATCCTACGACAGAAAATGAGCAGTGGGGAAAACTGAAAAAAATAATCTGAATAAAGTATGAACTTCAGTTAATAATAATGTATCAATATTGACTCATTATTTGTGATAAATGTACCATAGCAATGTAAGATATTAACAGGGGAAATGATATGAAGTGTGTGTGAACCCTTTCTACTATCTTTGCTAGTTTCCTATGAATCTAAAATTAACCTAAAATAAAATGTCATATAAAAACATAATGCCAGGACATCTCAAGAAAGTGTGACCATCTGCCTAGGGAGGGAAAGGGGGAAGGAAAAGCATTTAATTCTTTATTTCTCTCTTATATTTCTTTTATTTTTTACACCAGGAAAAGATTTAAGAAGTGGCAATGTTTGAGTTTGGCTTCAAAAGAGGAATGGGAGCTTGCCCGAGAAAGTAGTTATAAACAGAAGGAGAGACAGGTAAGGACATGAGGCATTTAGACAAGGAGGACATATTCAGGGCTACCAGATTTATGAGGTTGCTATAAGTGGAGAAAAAATTGTGGCTAGAATACAAAAGGCTTTGCATACCATGATAAGGAGTTTGGATTTTACCCTAAAAATAATAGACTAAACAGAAATATTGAAGCAGAGGTGGAGCCTGTTTTTGTTTTAAGGACAGTAACCCTGATGGCACTGGTGGAGATGATATGAGGAGAATCTGGAGACAAGAATCCATTTAGGAAGTTTCTGTTGTTTTCTGAGTGCAAAATATAGATTTAGTGGCAACCTGAATGTTAAAGGTGAGAGAAGAGAAAAGTAAGTTCAATTTTGAATTTGGTTTACCAGGTAGATAAAACTACAGTTATCTCAGGGAAAAAGGAAGATACTAATATTCTGAGTTTACAATAGGAGTAAAGAAGAGATTACAAAGTCTTAGCATAATAATCACAAGGCTTGCTTTTTGATATGCATTTCCATTTTTCTCACCTATATTTCTGTGCCTCCATATAGGATAGCACTCATTTTGATTTAATATAAATATACCATTCAATTACTAATCTTAGAAGAATCCACAGGCAGCAAAATCTCAGATATATGCCACATCAATATCTTCACCAATACAGCTCCTAGGGCAATGGAAACTAAAGAGAAAATAAACAAATGGGACTAAATCAAAATAAAAAGCTTATGCACAGCAAAAGAAACCATCAACAAAACAGCAAGAAAACCCACTTCATGGAAGAACATATTTGCCAATGTTTTCACCGATAAGGGTTTAATCTCCAAAATTTACAGGGAACTCATACAACTTAACAAAAGGAAGATAAACAATCCAATCAAAAAATGGCACAATTTACCATAGCTAAGATTTAGAAACAGTCTAAGTGCCCATCAATGGATGAATGGATTAGAAAACTGTGGTACATCTACACGATGGAATACTATGCTGCTGTAAAAAAGAAGGAACTCTTACCATTTGCAACGGCATGGCTGGAACTGGAGAGCATTACGCTAAGTGAAATAAGCCAGTCAGTGAAAGAAAAATACCACATGATCTCACTCATTTATGGATAATTAAGACCATTATAAACTGATGAACAAAAATAGTTACAGAGGCAGAGCAGCATTAAACAGACTGTCAAACTACAGCAGGAAGGCGGGGGAGGGTTGCAGGTGGGTAAGAGATCAACCAAAGAACTTGTATGCATACATATAAGCATAACCAATGGACACAAGACACTGGGGGTAGGGGAGACTGGGGGAAGGTCAAGGGGAAAAAAAGGAGACAAATATACTACTCTTTGTAATATTTTAAGCAATAAAAAATAAATTTAAAAAAATGGGCAAAGGACCTAAATAATACTTTTCGAAAGAGGACATAAGGAAGGCCAAGAGACATATGAAAACATGCTCAGTCACTAATCATCCAAGAGATGCAAATCAAAACGACAATGTCGTAACATCTCACACCTGTCAGAATAACTATCATCAACAATTCAACAAATGACAAGTGCTGGCGAGCATGTGGAGAAAAAGAGGCCTTCATGCACTGCTGGTGGGAATGCAGACTGGGGCAGCCACTGTGGAGAACGGCATGGAGTTTCCTCAAAAAACTAAAAATGGAACTCCCATTTGACCTTGCGATCCCACTTCTAGGAATATATCCCAAGAAACTAGAAACACCAATCAGAAAGGATATATGCACCCCTATGTTCATAGCAGCACAATTTACAATAGCTAAGATTTGGAAACAGCCTGAGTGCCCATCAGCAGATGAGTGGATTAAAAAATGGCGGTACATCTACTCAATGGAATACTATGCTGCTGTAAAAAGGAAGGGACTCCTATCATTTGCAACAGCATGGATGGACCCGGAGAGCATTATGCTAAGTGAAATAAGTCAGTCAGAGAAACAAATACCACATGATCTCACTCATTTGTGGAATATAATGAACAATATAAACTGATGAACAAAAACAGATCCAGAGACAGAGAAGCATTGATCAGACCATCAAACCTCAGAGGGAAGGTAAGGGATGGTGGAGGTAAAAGGGAGAGATCAACCAAAGGACTTGTATCTTGTATGCATGCATATAAGCATAACTAATGGACATAGACACCAAGGGTGTGAGGGTATGAGTGTGTGGGGGGGGGGGGCAATGGGAGGATAAGGACACATATGTAATACCTTAATCAATAAAGAATATTAAAAAAATAAAAAAAAACAAAAAATAGATATAAAACTATCAATAGATAGTTTATATTTTTATTTTTCATTGAATTTATTGGGAGTGACAATGGCTAACAAAACCATAGAGGTTTCAAGAGTACAACTGAATAAAACATCATCTACACACTGCATCAGGCACCCATCATCCAAAGTAAAGTCTCTTTCCATCCCTATTTATACCCCCTTTGCCCACCTCCACCCCCCCTCCATGTCCCTTTCCCTCTGGCTATCACCATACTGTTGCCTATGTGTTTCATATATATATTTTGCTTAATCCCTTCACCCTTTTCACCCAGCCCCCCAAGCCCCCTCCTCTCTGACAGCTGTCAGATTGTTCTATGTACCTATGCTGCTATTTCTATTTTGTTTATTAAATTATTTTGCTCATTATATTCCACATATAAGTGAGATCATATGATATTTGTTTTTCTCTGACTGGCTTATTTCATTTAGCATAATATTCAAAAAAGATGATATTTTCTGCTTTTTTTTTTTTTTTTTTACAACCAGTAGTACTCCATTGTGTTAATAGTTTTTTTTTTATTTTTAATACTAGTGGTCCGGTGCACAGATTCGTGCACATTGAAAGGAAAGTAATTAGAAGAAACATTTTAATATTGCTATTTGCACTTTCTCCCTCAGTGCCTGGGAGCTGGGTGGTGGCCCCACCTCTGATGCCATCGCTGGTGGCATCTGCAGGGCAATGGGGACCCCCCGCTTGCACCTGCCTTGGCCTGGCACCGCCCACTCACCTGCTCCACCATCACACTGCGGTCCTGCTCTTCTTGGGGCCCATCGGGGCCAGCAGCGCCTCCACTGCTGCCAGCCCCACATTGCTGACGCCCGCCATATTTCGCGCTGCCCCTGATGGTCAGTGCACGTCATAGTGAGCGGTCGAACTCCCAGTCAACTGCCAGCCCAAGGGGACAATTTGCATATTAGGCTTTTATTATATAGGATGATTTTGTTGATTTAAGAGAGAGGAAGGGAGAGGGAGAGAGAATCATCAGAGAGAAACATTGATCAGCTGCCTCCTGCATGCCACCTACTACGGGTCAAGCAAGCAACCCAGGCATGTGCCCTGAACTGGAATTGAACCAGTGACCTCCAGGTACAAGGACAGATGATGCTCAACCAACTGAACCACACCGGCCAGGCAACAGACAGTTATCAAAGTGACCACATGTGAAGCAAAAACTTAATTCTTCCCCAAATGTTTAGTCTTCCCTGGAAGTCAAGAACTGCAAAATCTGTATGGTATGGCTTATTTAACACACCCTTAATTACAGACATTACATCAACACAATGCATAGCCTACTTTAAGGCAGTATCGTATCTTGGTTAAGAAATGGGACTGTATTATCTGGGTTGCTAGCATATCATTACTAACTTGTAAGTTAGAGTTTGTTACTTTATCTTTCAGTCTCACTTTTCTCACCTGTTAAATAAATGACCTTCATGGACTATTAAGATTATTACATTGCCAGCAGCAAAAATCTTTTAAAAACAAATTTTTATAAAGCTTCACAATATAAAATGCACTTCCATGTACACAGAATTAAACTTTTTTTCCAACAGCCTTATTTGATATGTAAACCGGGTTGTATTATTTCCAATATATAGGTATGGAAATTAAAGCTTAGAGTACCTAAGATACCTAGGTAGTTACCAATACGGTAAGTTACTAAGCCAGGTTGAGATGCCTTCTGTGTCCTGTTCAATCCAGCTTTCTTCCCATGTTAGAATTTTGCCTGTTTTAATAGTAATTGAAATATAGTATATTGCATAATTGGTAATTGTTTGGGCAGGTATGGGTTCAGATTCTAGCTTTGACATTTATTTGGATAATTTTGGAGGAGTTATCTCTCTAAATTTCAATTACTTAATCTGAAAAATGGGATACTATTTGCCTTCTAAGGCATTTAGGCATTGATAAGAGCAATGGATATAAATCACTTTGAAAATTGTTGGTATATAGGAAGAACTCATAATCTGTTTGCTATTCTTATGTGAGTCTTGTAGCATAAATCTTATCTCTATGAAAGGGCACTCATAGATTTGCTGAAAAAGAAGAGTTGCTTAGTCCTAAAAGTAAAGTATTGTAACCCAATACACCAATATCCTTCACAAGATTAATGCTGTGTTTTCACGTGGCCAGCCAGGTACTCTGATTTAGCTATGATAAATCATAACTGGTATTATCACTCTCATTGCTATTATTATATACAAGAGAATTATGGATAGCTTGTATCTAGGAAAATCACTATGAACACTAAGATCACAAGCTGTACAGTACACAGCCTCAAATTTGATATTTCAAGAAAACAGCAGAAAAATCACTTTGGCTCATTAGCCTCTCAGTTTGTACCGCTAGACACTTTGACACTGTCCCTTCCTAAATTATCTTTCTCTGACACCAGCTTAGAAGTGGCATTCTACATATTATAGTTATACTTATTTCAAGATGATACCTACTACTTTCCCCCCAAAAAATAAGACCCAAAGAAGTGGGTTTAATCTCATTCTTTTAGCAACTGTAGATAAGATCACAATTTAAAAACTTAAAACAAAATAGCAGACTAGCACATAGTATCTTCTCTCTCCTTGATTTATTAAAATTATGGTGAGCACTTTTACCAGATATTATGTTAGATATTGTTTTAAAAATAACAAGACACACTCCCATCAAAAGATCTCACCATCTAGGTGGAAAGACATAAAAAAGTATAGACTGATGATTAGGTGATAAGAGCTGAGATAATAAAAGTCAGCTTAGTTTACATAGGGAAAGTGTTCTCTTTGCCATATTAATAAATTTGTATGTATGATTTGTTTTTGTTTTGTTTTGTTATGTTTTAAAAGCAGGACAGGTCTGACATGACTATCACAGGAGACACAATCCGTTTTTCTCATTGTAAAGAGTATGTATGGCCATTTCTATGAGAGTGTGTGATAATGCCAGCTATAAATATTTGAGTGCTCAGTATGTGACAGGTGTTGTTCTCAGTGAATCATTATCTCATTGGATCGTTACAACAGCTCTATGAGATTTATATCATTATTATTTCTATACTAGAGGCCCAGTGCACGAATTCATGCACGGGTGAGGTCCTGACGGCTCAGCCCCAATTGGAGTGGATCGGGGCCGGGCCTGTCAGGAGGAGGAGATAGTGGGAGGTTGGCCGGCTGGCCTGCCCTGATCAGGGCCTGATCAAGGCTGGACTGGCCGGGGGGAGGGGCTGCAGGCAATTGGCCATCAGGCCCGCCCTCAAATGGGGTGGTGGGCCCATCGGGGGTCAGCAGCCCAGGGAGGGGCCATGGGAGGATGGCCGACAAGCCTTGCCCTGATTGGTGTGGAGGGGGCCAATCGAGGGTGGGGCCAGCCATGGGTTGAGGCTGTGGGAAGTGGGCTTGCTGGCCCCGCCCCCAAAATGGGGTGGGGGGCCAGTTGGGAGCCACTGGCCTGGGGAGGGGCAATGGGTGGTTGGCCAGCTGGCCCTGCCCCTGATTGGAGTGGGGGGACTGATTTGGGGTGTAGCTGGCTGGGAGGAGGGGCCGTGGGCTGATCGGGGAGGTGGGGGCCCATTGGGAGCGGGGATGGCTGGGGTGAGGGGCTGTGGGAGGTTGGCCAGCAGGCTCTACCCCCCAGATTGGGCTGGTTCACTGGCCACAGTGGGTATCATAGCAACCGGTCGTTCTGGTCTTTACAGTGTTACAGACTCTGGCTTTTTGTATATATAGATTACAGATGAGTAAAAAAGGATTAAAAAATGATAAAAATCTCACAATTCACCCTAACTGGTTTGGCTCAGTGGATAGAGTGTCAGCCTGCAGACTCAAGGGTCCCAGGTTCGATTCCAGTCAAGGGCATGTACCTTGGTTGCGGGCATATCCCCAGTAGGGGGTGTGCAGGAGGCAGCTGATTGATGTTTCTCGCTCATCAATGTTTCTAACTCTCTAGCCTTCTCCCTTCCTCTCTGTAAAAAAATCAATAAGATATATATATTTTTTAAAAATCTCACAATTTGAAGACTGGGGAGTCAGGATTTAAAATCACTGAGTACAACTACAGTACTAAGAGGTTAAAATTCTGGTGGATAGAGAATTTTTTTTCCAAAATGGGCAAATGTTAGTGTAAGAAAATAAGCAGATCCTATTCATTAGATTCCACATATAACTGAAATCATATGGTAGTTGCTTTATCTGACTGGCTTATTTCACTTAGCATAATACTCTCCAGATCCAACCCTGCTGTCTCAATGGGTAAGATTTTCTTCTTTTTCATAGTCAAGTAGTAGTCCATTGTGTAATTATACCACAGCATCTTTTATCCAGTCATCTACTTATGGGCACTGTATAATTTTATTAACCAATGAGGTTCTAATAAATTCAACTAAAAAGAGAAATTAAGCAGACCCCAAATGCTATGCTCTCTGAGCTCAGAGCTGATTAGATAAGAGACCCAGGCTGCCCTGGCTTTCCTTGCTCATTCATGAATAGGAAGAAGTGATGTGGCTCTTTCCATTTCCCCTCCCTTTATCACCATAGGTCTAGTACAGTGATGGCGAACCTATGACACGCATGTCAGAGGTGACACACGAACTAATATTTTTGGTTGATTTTTCTTTGTTAAATGGCATTTAAATATATAAAATAAATATCAAAAATATAAGTCTTTGTTTTACTATGGTTGCAAATATCAAAAAATTTCTATATGTGACACGGCACCAGAGTTAAATTAGGGTTTTTCAAAATGCTGACATGCTTTGCTCAAAAGGTTCGCCATCACTGGTCTAGTACCAGGCACAGGAATAAAATTGAAGCTGTCTTATGTTCTTCTAATATATCATTACCTAGACAGCATTAAATGATAAACATGGGTCTTCCACAGATTACTTCCGTAGTCTATATATTGGTACTAGAGATCCAGTGCACAATATTCATGCACTGGTGGTGGGAGGGTGTCCCACAGTCCAGCCTGCACTATCTCCAATCTGGGACTGCTGGATCCCAACTGCTTGCCTTCCTGCCAGCTTGATTTCCCCTAACCGCTTCTGCCTGCCAGCCTGATCACCCCCAACTGCCCTCTTCTGCCGACCTGTTTACCCCAACTGCACTACCCCGCCAGCCTGGTCACCCCCAACTGCCCTCTCCTGCAGGCCTGGTCCCTCCAAACTGTACTCCCCTGCAGACCCAGTCACCCTCAACTACCCTCCCCTGCCAGCCCAATCACCCCCAACTTCCCTCTCCTGCCAGCCCAATCACCCCCAACTGCTCTCTCCTGCAGGCCTGGTTACCGCTAACTGCCCTCCCCTGCCAGCCTGGTCACCCCTAAATTCCCTCCCCTGCAGACCTGTTCCCTCCCAACTGTCCTCCCCTGCAGACCCAGTCACCCCCAACTACCCTCCCCTGCCAGCCCAATTGCTCCCAACTGCCCTCTCCTGCAGGCCCGGTTGCCCCCAACTGCCCTCTCCTGCCAGCCCAATCACCCCTAACTGCCCTCCCCTGCAGGGCTGGTCACCCCCAACTGCCCTACTCTGATGTCCTGATCACCCCTAACTTCCTTCCCCTGCCAGCCCGGTTGCCCCCAACTGCCCTCCCCTGCAGGTCTGGACCCCCCAACTGCCCTCCCCTGCTGTCCTGATTGCCCACAACTGCCCTCCCCTGCGGCTATCTTGTGACCACATGGGGATGGCCATCTTGTGTGATGGTGTGACATTCAATTTGCATATTACCTCTTTATTATGTACGATATGTAAAAATAGAGTTGTGTTGTAAAACAAACTTTGAAAATACCTAGATATAACCAATTTAACATACCTGCTCCCAGCAATATTCCTCAGAATCTTAATTTCTCATACATTGTGAATTTCCAATAGAGATGCAAGATATTCCAAAATTACTTAAGCAAGGAATTTTTATTTCTTTTTGGGAAGACCATTCTAGAAAGTTCAATATCATTTCAGAAAATAATGATCACAACAAGCATTCATATTTCTCTCTCTCTCTTGGGTAAATCAGGTGTCTTTCTATAGGCCTTGTTGCTTAGCTACAAAGTAACCAGAAGAGCTAAATGAATCATCTGAAAATAAAATTATCAATAAAGTACATTATCACATTCTATTATTAGGATAGTCATTGGGCTTTTTTTCATATTAGGAAGGAAGGGGAATGTTTAAAACTATAAGGTAACACAAGGTTCCTGAGAACTTGATTAAATACACATTAGAGCACATTTGGGGATTGCTTTATTGTAAATAACAGAATTGACAACTATGTTACAGGATCTACATGAACCATTCCTGTAAAAGTGCCTCCCCAGAGGAAATCCAAGTAGATACTTACCCAAATACCAAATAGGTAGTTCCCATTTTCTGAAAGGGGAAAAAAGGCTATCAGAACAGAAGCTTTATCTTATATGCAGAATATGAATTATTTGCTTTCATTAATTTTTTATTTTTAACTTGTTAGCAAGGTTCCCCTTCTAAAAAAATATTTTATTGTTCCTATATAAAGCATTCAGATTTATTCGCTAGTTTAATAATTTCCCTCAATCTGTATTCCACCGTACTTTTTAGCTCGGTACCTGACACAGAGTAGGTGCCTAATTAATATTTATTTAAATAATGTTTTTGATTTGTACTTTTCCAAGAGAAAAGAAAAATTTTACTAACTACTATTAACCAAATGTTTTTTTCTTTTCTATTCACACTACCCTGTTTTCAATTCTCACACCTAATAATGCTTATCAAAGTGCATCCTCATTCTCCACATTCAGTGATAATTTTAATGATCTTAGCTTCTGCAAATAGTAACCATCATTGTCAAATCTGTTTAAATACTAGTAATAGCAGCATTCTTCATAACAGCCAAGAACTTGAAACAATCCAAGCATTCATCAATTGGTGAGTGGATAAGCATACACAAAAAGGAATGAAGTATATGCTACAACATAATGAAACTAAACATCATGTTAAGTGAAAAAAGCCAGCCACGTAAGATCACATATTTTATGATTTAAACTATACAGGATATTCAAAGAAAGGAAATTCTGTAGAGATAGAAAGAAAATTAGTGGGTGCCTAGGGCTGGGGATGAAAACAGATTAATTATAACTGCACATGTGGTGAAGGAAATGCTGTAAAACGTCATTGTAATAATGGTTGGAAAACTACATAATTTACTAAAAATAATTGAATTGTATACATATGTTAATACATTTTATGGTATATAAATTATACATCAACTAGAGGCCCAGTGACGAATTCGTGCACAAGGTGGGTCCCTCCCTCAGCCTGGCTTGTGGGATCTGGCTGAAACCAGCTCTCCAACACCCCCGAGGAGTCCCGGATTGCGAGAGGGCACAGGCCAGCCTGAGGGACCCTCACTGGTGCACGATCAGAGCCAGGGAGGGATGCGGAAGATTGGCCAGCCGGGGAGGGACCACAGGAGGACTCCAGGGTGTGTCCAGCCTGTCTCAGTCTTAATTGGCCGGACCCCAGCAGCAAGCTAACCTACTGGTCAGAGAGCCTACCCCCTGTGGTGGTCAGTGGATGTCATAGCAAGTAGTTGAGTGGTATTAGCATATTGTTAGCATATTACACTTTGATTGGTTGAAGGGCCAACCGGTCAACTGGACACTTACCATATTAGGCTTTTATTATATAGGATAACAATGTATAAAAATAGTAGTGAGTACTACTGGACTTTCTCAAAACGAAGCTTCTTCCCATCACCGTCAGATCATGAGCTAACCAATCTTTGTTTTACATACTTCTTTTCCTATAGAGACATTCATTCTGTACCTAAAATCTTTTTGACATTATTATTATTCCAACAACTATTTGTGACTTGTGATAACTACTTTAGAAATACTCATTTAGTGAATATGCTTTTGCCATCAGGAGATACACATTTCATTTTCAGTATAGCTGACTATAATACCTTAGATTAATCCCTTTTTGCTCTTGGAATTTTTTATCTGAAAAAACAAAATATGATGTCGCTCTATTTATAAAGTATTTAAGTATTCACATTCAAATGGAATACCTTCTAAATATAGAATACCTACAGTTATTTAAAAAGTGTTCAGATTTGACCTAGCCAGTTTGGCTCAGTGGATAGAGCATTGGCCTGTGAACTGAAAGGTCCCAGGTTCAATTCCAGTCAAGGGCACATGCCCAAGTTGTGGGCTTGAGCCCCAGTGGGGGGCTTTCAGGAAGCAGCCTATCAATGATTCTCTCTCATCATTGATGTTTCTAGCTCTCTCTCCCTCTTCCTTCCTCTCTGAAAGCAATAAAAATATATTTTAGCCCTAACCGGTTTGGCTCAGTGGATAGAGCATCAGCCTGTGGACTCAAAGGTCCCAGGTTCGATTCCGGTCAAGGGCATGTACCTTGGTTGCGGGCACATCCCCAGCGGGAAGTGTGCAGGAGGCAGCTGATCGATGTTTCTCTCATCGATGTTTCTGGCTCTCCCTCTCCCTTCCTCTCTGTAGATAAACAATAAAATATATTTAAATACATATATATATTTAAATATATAAATTTAAAATAAAAAATATATATATATTTAAATATATATATATATTTAAATATATATATATATATATATATTATAAAAAAAATACAAGTCTTTAAAAAAAGTGTTCAGAGTTGATTATTGTTCTAAGAAAGCTTTTAGCAAAGTTTAGTTCCATTTGATTTTGTTCAAATGCACTGGAAATTGAGTTACATTGGCTCAATATAAATATTGCAAACTTTCACACACAATTTATAACCTGAAAGCTAAATGTATAGATTTTTCACCATTCCTGTGATTTGATTTTTCTTATCAGAAAGAGTTGAATGCAGTTGTCTTTTGGTATATGCTATTTTCCTAAGAACACACTTCTCACATAAAATGTTTTTCCTCTTGTTTTTTGAAAATGTATTAGCCAAAGTAATATTGACAATTACATGCATCTAAATTTTTTTTCTGATAGTCTCTGAATATTTTTAAACAACAGAGATCATTTTGAATTCAATCTAAATCTTAGAAAATGGAGAGAAACCAAGATGGAGGCATAGGTTAACGCCGGAGATTGCTGTCTCGAACAACCACTTCAAAAAAACAACTAAACGACGGAACGGACATCATCCAGAACCACAGGAAGGCTGGCTGAGTGGAAATTCTACAACTAGGAGGAAAGAGAATATCATACCCAGACTCGGAGGAGGCGCAGTGCTGAAGTGAAATACTTAGGTGCGGAGTGTGCGCGAAGCGGGCTGGTGGCGGAGGGTGCGGTTGTTGTTTTCAATCAGGAGGGAGTTTCGGACTCTGGCCTCCGGATCCGGGCGAGTCTCTGGGGACCCAGACTCAGGCGGGGGAGGTGGGACTGTCTGGCTTCGGTCAGAGCTCGGGGGCAGCTTTCTCTCCGAGGTTTGCAGCAGTTGCTGGGACTCTGTGAGGTGGAGCCCCTGGGGACGGAACTGAGAGCAGCCATAACTGCTCGCTCCGGCCCGCCCTGTAGATCCCCGGGGACCCGCCGCGCCCAAGCCCTGTGCAGAGCCATTTGCTGGATAGCCTCAGGCAAACGCTAGATTAGCACTGCCTTAGAGATTCAGCACAGAAGCTCTCCCACTGCAGACACAGCAGACTCTCATAGCCAGTTAGCCTGGAGGTCAAATCACCCCCACTATTGCCGACAACAATCAAGGCTTACCTACAACAAGACTGCGCACAAAGACCACTAGGGGGTGCACCAAGAAAGCATCAAAAATGTGGAGACAAAGAAACAGGACAAAACTGTCAATGGAGGATATTGAGTTCAGAACCACACTTTTAACGTCTCTTAAGAACTGTCTAGAAGCCACCGATAAATGTAGTGAGATCCTCAAGAAATCTAATGAGACCCTCGATGTTATGATAAACAACCAACTAGAAATTAAGCATACATGGACTGAAATAACGAATACTATACAGACTCCCAACAGCAGACCAGAGGAGCGCAAGAATCAAGGCAAAGATTTGAAATGCGAAGAAGCAAAAAACACCCAACCAGAAAAGCAAAATGAAAAAAGAATCCGAAAATACGAAGATAGTGTAAGGAGCCTCTGGGACAGCTTCAAGCGTACCAACATCAGAATTATAGGGGTGCCATAAGATGAGAGAGAGCAAGATATTGAAAACCTAATTGAAGAAATAATGACAGAAAACTTCCCCCACCTGGTGAAAGAAATAGACTTACAGGTCCAGGAAGCACAGAGAACCCCAAACAAAAGGAATCCAAAGAGGACCACACCAAGACACATCATAATTAAAATGCCAAGAGCAAAAGACAAAGAGAGAATCTTAAAAGCAGCAAGAGAAAGAAACTCAGTTACCTACAAGGGAATACCCATACAACTGTCAGCTGATTTCTCAACAGAAACTTTGCAGGCCAGAAGGAAATGGCAAGAAATATTCAAAGTGATGAATACCAAGAACCTACAACCAAGATTACTTTATCCAGCAAAGCTATCATTCAGAACTGAAGGTCAGATAAAGAGCTTCACAGATAAGGAAAAGCTAAAGGAGTTCATCACCACCAAACCAGGATTATATGAAATGCTGAAAGGTACCCTTTAAGAAGAGGAAGAAGAAGAAAAAGGTAAAGATACAAATTATGAACAACAAACATGCATCTATCAACAAGTGAATCTAAGAATCAAGTGAATAAATAATCTGGTGATCATAATAGAATCAGGGACATAGAAAGGGAATGGACTGACTATTCTTGGGGGGGGGAAAGGGGTGTGGGAGATGCAGGAAGAGACTGGACAAAAATCGTGCACCTATGGATGAGGACAGTGGGTGGGGAGTGAGGGCGGAGGGTGGGGCGGGAACTGGGAGGAGGGGAGTTATGGGGGGAAAAAAGAGGAACAAATGTAATAATCTGAACAATAAAGATTTAATTAAAAAAAAAGAATTGAAAAAAAAGTAAAAAAAAAGAAAATGAATATCAAATGACCTTTATCCTTAAAACAAATTTATACAACTTGGAAGTTAACAAAGCTACATTTTATAAGAGAGTCACTTAGCTTTTTTATTGCACAATATTAGGTTGAATCCTAATATATCTTTTTTAAAGAAATCTTTATTGTTGAGAGTATTACATATTTCCTCCTTTCCCCCATTAACCCAGTTCCCACCCGGGCTCAAGTCTGCACCACCCTATTGTCGGTGTCCATAGGTAATACATATCCTATATAATAAAGAGCTAATATGCAAATGGCCATCATGCCCTCATGCCATAACCCTATAATGGCTCAGACACTCAACACTGGGGAGGGAGGAATCGGGACCAGCCAGGCTGTGGCCCAGGAGAGGGACAAGCCACCCACCCCACGGTCCTGGGTGCCAGCAGCTGGTGTTGCAGTCCAGGAGAGTGACAAGTCACCCGCCTCATATTCCCGGTCACCAGCTGCTGAGCCTGGGCCTGTGGCTCAGGGGAGGGGTAAACCGCCCTACCCATGGTCCCAGGTGCCAGCACCTATGGCTGGCCAGAGGGAGAGACCCCCAGGTCCCAGTTGCCTGTGACTGGCCAGAGGAGGGAATCCTTGGTCCTGGGTGTGGGGCGGGGCAGAGGCGATTAGGGCGATCAGGCCAGCAGGGGAGCAGTTAGGGGTGATCAGGCAAGCAGAAGTGATTAGGGGCAATCAGACAGGCAGGTAGAGGGGTTAGGGGTGATCAGGCAGGCAGGCAGGCAAGCAGTTAGGAGCCAGCAGTTCCTGGATTGTGAGAGGCAGCTGGACATCCCCCCGAGGGGTCCTGGATTGGAGAGGGTGCAGGCTGGGCTGAGGGACACCCCTCCTCACCCCGTGCATGAATTTCATGCACTGGGCCTCTAGTATGTATATGTTATTCCGTTAATCCCATCCCCCCATTCCCTCTGAAATGTATCAGTCTGTTCCATTTTTACTTGCCTCTGGTTCTATTTTATTCATCAGTTATTCCTTGTTCGTTTATTTTTATTTTTATATTCAATTGTTGATAGATATGTATTTATTGCCATTTTATTGTTCATATTTTTGATCTCCTCCTCCTCCTCATTCTTATTTTTATTCTTATTCTTATTCTTATTATTCTTCCTTACTGCTTTTCTTTTGTTGCTTTTAAGATTCTTTGTCTTTCACCCTTGGCATTTTAATTATGATGTGTCTTGGTGTGGGCCTGTTTGGGTTCCTTTTGTTTGGGATTCTCTGTACTTCCAGAACTTGTATATCTTTTTCTTTCACCAGGTAGGAGAAGATTTCTTCAAACAGGTTTTCAATATCTTGTTTCCTCTCTTCTCCTTCTGGCACCCCCATAATGCAAATGCTGGTACGCTTGCAGTTGTCCCAAAGGCTCCTTACACTATCTTCATATTTTTTTATTCTTTTTTCTTTTGGCTTTTCTGATTGGGTGTTTTGTGCTTCCTCATATTCCAAATTATTGATTTGATTCTCAGCATCCTGTACTCTAGTGCTAAATCCCTATAAACTATTCTTTATTTTCAGTTAGTGTATCCTTAATTTCTGATTGGTCCTTTTTCATGTCTTTGATGGTCTCACTAAGATCCTTGGCATTCTCATTAAGTCCCTTGAAGCTCTCATTAAGCTCCTTGAGCATCCTTATAACCATTGTTTTGAACTCTGTATCTAGTAGTTTGTGTGCTTCTATTACATTTAGGTTTTTCTGAAGATTTCTTCTGTTCTTTCATCTGTGACATGTTTCTTTTTCTATGCATTTTGACTGTTTCCCGTATTTGTTTCTATGTATTAGGTAGAGCTGCTATATCTTCTGAATTGGTAGAGTGACGTTGTGTAGTATGTGTCCTATAGATCCCAGTGACTTAGCTTCCCCAGTCACCTGAGCTGGACACTCTAGGTGTGCCCCTGTGTGATCTGTGTGCAAGGTCTTTTTTCAGTTGACCCTTGATTGCTTTTTGTATCACTGGGAGGAATTGACCTCCGAGCCAATTGGCTGTGAGGACCAGCTGCGACTACAGTGGAAGAGCTGCTGTGCAGGAGACACCCTCATCTTGATGTACTTTCTTCTTTACTTCTCTAGTTGTAGGACTTCCAATCTGACAGCTTTCAGGTGGTCCTGAATGATGGTTGCTCTATATTTTAGTTGTACTTTTGACATGGTTGTGGGAGATGGCAAGTGCTGGCATTTATCTATGCCACCCTCTTGGTTCTAACCTGAATTTATCTTTGAACCTCTGCTTTTTTTCCTTGCTGCTAATTAATTCTTAAGTTATGGCTCATTGGTCAGAGTGTTGGCCCACTTACAGGAGGGTCATGGGTTTTATTGCCACTCAAGGGCACATGCCTAGGTTGTGGGTTCTCTTCCTATTCCTGGTTGGGGTGCATGCAGGAGACAACTAGTGGATGTGTCTCTCTCACATCAATGTTTTTCTCTCGCCCCCTCCTTCTCTACCTTACATTCTCCCTGAAAAGCAATTTGAAAATATCCTCATGTGAAAATAACAACAACAACAAATTAAACTGTAAAATTAAACTGTAAAATCCACAATGAATCAGTAAAAGAGTGGCTGAGAATATAAATTTGATGGTAACTTGGATAGGTCAAATTAAATAAAGTATTTAAGTGATAGACTTCTCAGTTGTATAACCCTGGAAAAGTTTTTACTATCTTTGAGTGCAGGTCATTTGTGAAATATTAATAGAATTAGAATAAGGAATAAATGAGATAACATGTCAAATATTTTGAACATTGCCTGATACAAGGTAAGTAGTCAATAAATGAATAAGAAACAATAATCCTTAATTTGCCCAGTAAATACAATGAATTCTAACCTAGAATAATGGTGATGGCACGAGCTATTCTATATTTCTTAGGATTTTTTTTACTTCAACTTGGACAACATAAAGAACATTGAACTTAGTAAATATTTATAAATAGTATTCTCAAATTTTATCCAAACCATGAAAAATCATTGTTAAATGATTGGCATAAATAGACAACTAAAGCTAAAGATTTTTTTTTTCACAAGTGAAAGGTATCCTTTGTAAACAGCCTCTAATTCTCATAATTTCATCATTGCTACTCAAAGCCCCCATCCAAATAATTCAGCTCCAGTGACACTAAATGGCAATTTTTTTTCACAACTTTATTCAACATATTTTGCCTTATAATTTAGAAATCATAAATCACATACTTCATGGGACATGTTATTAGAAATATTCAGCAACCTTTAATGCCACAATTCTACTCTATAGTTACTATTTTATCTTCCTATAACAAAGACACCTAATAAAACATTTCAAAGGATTCCCAAGCTAGTACCAGGGACTGAATGCCATGAAATATTGTGTATGCCTTCTCCAGCCACTAATTTTATTGAATGATAAAACTTTATGTGGATTGATATTCCTGACAACCATAAAGAAATGAGATAACAGATTCTCAATTTATGTTCTATTTTCATAATGTAGGTGGGATACCACATGTGCAGCAATGTTTCATTCTAGGTGATAAATGTATGGTTTTAAGATACCCATTCAAATGACAGGTCATTTATGATAACTTTATCTGCTTATAGTAATACATTGACCTAGAAATAGCATCCACTGCTTTAAATACCACATTAGGATTGTTAATGTTATTTATAAACTCTTTATTTCTAAAGTTGAGAGGAAAGTTTTTACTTTCCATATCAATTATTTGTGATTTTGGTTTAATGTCCAACTAAGTGTTCATTAGAAGCTATATGACTAAATTTTCCAAGCGTCTCAGGGGAAAAAAATTCAGAATCCCTGTGATTTATACCAGTGCTTATCAATCCTCAATTTTTATAGAAATGATCTAGTGATTTGATCCAATTTCATAATCTAATTCAGTGGATTTGGAATAAGGCCTGAGATTCTGCACTTCTAATAAAATCCCTGAAGTCAGGCCACCAATCCATAGTGCATACTTTGAATAGCAAGTATCTAATTTATCATCATATGGGTAAGGCAAGGCTTAAAAATTTGAAGATCATTTAAAGAAGCCATTATAATATAGCAAATCTTAAATCCTGTGGCCAAGTAAAAGAAAAAATAACATTGTGACAGGAAATAGCACTGTATGCTAGAGCAGCTAAAAACCTTTAGGCTTTGATCATCACTCTGCAGGATTAACTATAGATTTTTTTTGTTTCTCTCTGCCCACCCACAGCTCACCTTAAGTCTATTCTGCAAACTCTATGTAAAGCAGGATCAAATTTGGAGGAGAGGGGGCTATAAACCTAGATGGGAATAAAATTTACATCTTTATTTACATTAACCTCTAACATTTCCTTCCATTATGGTGTAGACAACTTACATTTGTAATAGCAGTGTCTGAAATTTTGGCAGTTTAAACCTCATAGACATAATACAATTTATGGACTACTACAAAATTATTATAGTTATTAAATCTATGATTGACTACATGTAGTTATATAATACAATAAAATAGTATATATCATTATATTACACATTTTTAATATTCTTCTAACTGTATAACTATATAATTTCTTTTATAAGTCTTTGTATTTTATTTTCTGCATTTTAAAGCATTTTTCTTAGAAGGAATTCCCGAGTGTTATCAGACTGCCAAACTGATTCATGTCATAAACATTCTTCTCATAAACATCTCTTCTAACTCTGGTTAGATTCTAATTCACGCAACAACAATCCTGATGCTCCCTCACCAATTCACAGGTTGGGCTAGGCTTTTGCCCTTAATTTTCTCATAGTACCTTCTGCATATCAGCATAACTGTGTTTATCAA
Organism: Myotis myotis; assembly: GCF_014108235.1. NCBI lineage: Eukaryota > Metazoa > Chordata > Mammalia > Chiroptera > Vespertilionidae > Myotis > Myotis myotis. The sequence continues at coordinate 108,765,799 of NW_023416346.1, read as the reverse complement.
TTTCTTTTGAAAGTATACATCCTTGCATGTATCTCTACCAAACTCCAAAAGGAAGGAAACATAACTACTCTTTAGGAATCTTTTACATCTGGCAAATCATAATCACTTTGTACATTATTATTGGACATTTTAAGAAAGGAAATACAACTTGGTGTGTAATTTAAAGAATGCATAAAGCCCTAGCTGGTTTGGCTCGGTTGACAGAATGTCAGCCTGTGGACTGCAGGGTCGCGGGTTCGAGTCCAGTCAAGGGCACATGCCTGGGTTGTGGGCTTGGTCCCCGGTGGGGGGCATGCAGGAGGCAGCTGATCAGTGATTCATCACTTATGTTTCAATCTCTCTCTCCCTGTCCCTTATTCTTTGAAATCAATAAAAATATTTAAAAAATAATGCATAAAAACTGAATGGGGTGCAGAGGAAGACTTTCAGTAAGAAATAACATACTCAGGATGGCCTTTGCAATATTTAAGTGTATCAAATCAGCACACTGTACACTTTAAACTTGCACAATGCACAATGTTATATGTCAATTATATCTCAATAAAGCTGGGGGAAAAAGAAGATATGGAGAATAGTGTTAAGGCAAGCCTCCTTGAAAGATCAATAGTCTATTTGTATAATTGGAGAAGTGGAGGCAACATGTTGGGTCCCACTGAAAGTGAGAAGTCTTAATTGGGTTATAAGTGCATTCCTGTCGTAACAGCTCCTTGATCTTCACTGACTCCTACCTAGGAGGTAAAAAAAGAATGGGAACTCCTTATTAATTCACTCCTTTAATTGGAGCAAGTCTACTCTATGAAAAGTTAGAAGTTTGTTGTTTAACAATTTGGTGAGTACAAGGCAGCGATTGCTTTATACTTTCTCCATGTAACAGTTTAACTTCAAAGTTTCCAGATGCTCTGAAAATACAAATATTTACTAGTACTCCATTTATTATGTTGACTCATTCAGTTGGAAGACATTTAGCATCCTAACTGATTGAGAATATACTCATGAACCAAAAACTAAAAATAAAAATAAAAAACAGCAAAAATGGTTACCAAATGCCTAAACAATATTTTAAAGGACAGGCACTGAATTAATGGGAGAAGCTGTATTTAGCCACCACTAACAATTCACACTAGAAAAGTATATGGGAACTCAGAAAAAATTCCCCCACCGCCGTTTTTACTACCCTCTTCTAAGCTACCATCAATGATTGTCTAGTTTATAAAAGAGCCATCCAACTGGTCTTCCTGATTCCTTCATTGCATCTTTTCATCTCTTCTCAACACAATATCCAGGGTTATTCCTGAAAAATGCATAAAAGCCAACATTTCTACAATGTCCACTCACAGCCCTAAACACTTGATCTCATCTCTTCTTTCCCCTTATCTCACTCTTCTACAAGCACAATGACCTTCTTGTTGCCCCTTAAATCCACCAAGCTTGCTTCTGCCTTCCGGTCATTTCCCTTGCTGTTCTCTCTCTATATGGAGAGCTCTTCCCTCTGATCTCTACACAATTCCCTCTGTCACTGACTACATGTATTTGCTCAAAAGTCACTATCTGAATAAACCTTCCACGAAACAGATTTTTAAATATATTATCCTCATCATTCCTGGGAGCCCTTACCCACACCCCTGCTTTAATTTCCTCTATAGTACTTATCAATAATTGAGATACCATCTGTATTTTGCAAATGTCAACCTTATTCTACATGAATATAAGCTTCATAAAAACATTACAGAGGCAGAGCAGTATTGAACAGATTGTCAAACTACAGCAGGAAGGCCGGGGAGGGTTGGGGATGGGGGTAGGAGATCAACCGAAGGACTTGTATGCATGCATATAAGCATAACCAATGGGACACAAGATTCTGGGGGGTAGGGGAGGCCACGGGAAGGTCAATGGGGGGGGGGAAGGAGACTTATGTACTACTCTTTGTAATACTTTAAGCAATAAAACAAAATTTAAAAAAAACATTCCTTATTCTCATTTTTATTGTTGTTTACTGCTGTATCCCCCAAATGTAGATCAGTGCCTGTTCTGTACAGTAGACAGTATATACTCTTTTTCATAGAAATGAAGAAAATAATAAATCAATCAAGAAGGAAACAAAGAAGAGGTCCATGTGTGAAGCACTGCTATATACATACATATAAATTATTGGTTCTGTAAAAAAATGTCATTGAAATCTTGATAGGGATTTTACTGAATCTATAGATGGCTTTTGGTGATTTTGACATTTTAACACTATTAATTCTTCCAATCCATGAACACAGAATATCTTTCCATTTATTTGTGCATTCTTTAATTTCTTTGATCAATGATTTGATTTCAGAATAAAGATCTATCACCTTCTTAAATTTATTCATATTTTTTTGTTTTTGATGCTGTTGTAAATGGGATTTTTTCTTAGAAAAACTTTTGTTAGTGTACAGAAACACTACTGATTTTTGCATTTTAATCATGTATCCTGAAACTTGATTCATTGATTAGCTCCAAGTTTCTTGGCTGAGTCATTAGGATTTCCTACATTATAAAATAATTTCATCTTCAAAAGAAACAAATTTTCTTATTTTCAATTCTGATACCTTCTTGCTTGAGCTAGAACTTCTAGACCTATGTTGAATAGGAGTGGTGAGAGTAGACACTTTTGTCTTATTCATAATCTTAGAGGAAATGCTTTCAATCTTTAACATTGAATATGATTTTAGCTGTGCATTTGTCATATCTGGCAACCACTTATAGGAATGTCAACTCTATTGTCCGAGCAAATAATAATTAATGTAGCTCTTAAATATTGTAAAATTAAATTTGTGTCTCTTTGAGTAGGTAATTTTAAAATATCCACGTGCCTACTCAGAAGTTAATCCCCAGAGTCAATATCCTCTTTCTGTTTTCTATCCTTCTCCCTAGATTCTGCATGTTCTCTTAAATGTGCTTGCTTCTTTATCATCTGATCTTTTAAGCATAAACATAAGGATGCAAAAATTGTTTTAAATCATGTGTCTACATGTGACATAAAAGACATTTATTTTCTTAGCTCTAAAATCAGGGTCCAATTTTTTTTTTTTAATATATTCCCATTAATTTTTTACAGAGAGGAAGGGAGAGAGATAGAGAGCCAGAAACATCGATGAGAGAGAAACATCGATCAGCCGCCTCCCGCACACTCCCCGCTGGGGATGTGCCCGCAACCAAGGTACATGCCCTCGACCGGAATCGAACCCGGGACCCTTCAGTCCGCAGGCCGACGCTCTATCCACTGAGCCAAACCGGTTTTGGCCAATTTTTTTTTTAGAAAGTGATATGTAGGAAAGATTGGCTGAATACAGGTTTCCCCTCACTCCTATATCCACAGACTTACCTAATAGCCACTGATTTTCTCAGAATCAAACAGCTGAATCCTAGAAAATGACCTCCTCCTCATTGCAGGGCTTATTCCACCAATCTTCTCTCTCACTGAATCTCTTTATATTTATACATCTTGTATATTTGGCCTAATTCAAAGTAAAATTAAGTAAAATTAATTGCCCTATACAAACATTGTTTAAAGAACTATTCATGTTCTTCCTTGTTCTCAATGAAATAAAGAATAAAAGAATTTATATGGTACGTTATTCTGCTTTAACTTTGTATAAATTTTAAAATTGTTCAGTTTGCTGCAAACTAAGACACACAGACCTGCAGCTTATGTGAGTATGTTGCTAGAGTACCTCTCTAAACACTTCTCACTGTGAGGAAACATCTATCTGGATAAAGTCTAATAAACTAAAAAATCATTTTATCCAGCTGCTACCCATTTAGATTGAAGCAATATTGAAACTCCAGTTCAGAGACTAGTATAATCCAGATATCTGAAACCACATTTCTAAATTCCTAAAAGTCTAAATTAATCCCCAGAGTCAATATCCTCTTTCTGTTTTCTATCCTTCTCCCTAGATTCTGCATGTTCTCTTAAATGTGCTTGCTTCTTTCTCATCTGATCTTTTAAGCATAAACTTTCCTCTCATAAAGCAGTATGACTCTTAAAAACACATACAAAGAGGAAAATATGTTACAGGAGTATCAGATTAACCAATTAAATTTTTAATAAAGGAACCATTATACAAAAATAGTTATTAGGACTTAGAAGGGGAAATAAAGATATAGGAAACAAGAGATAATGCTCATATGTTTATATATATGTTTATATTACCAAACTTTTAATACATGCTAACTCAAAAGAACATGGAGATAACAGGATATGAGTAATAAGTAGTATCTCAGTTTGAGCAGATCTAAAACAAGAATCTGAGTGTATGTAGTTTATTTGGGAAGTACAGGAAATGCCTGCTGGGCAGTGGATACATAAAAAGGAAGAAAATTAAGAAAGGATGTGATGATAAGCAAGGTATCAGAGTAGTTGAACTGAAATTAATCTTGTACGAAACTCTGAAAAAGGTGTAAAATTTACATCTCAGAATGTTTCAATGGAATTGTTAGGGGACTCCTGAGAATCATTGGTTGAGCTTGCTTAGAGTGTCAATTCCCTAGATATTCTGGCTTGCTACATGTGTGACTAGAGCAACCGGGAATCAAACTGTGACCTCCTGGTTCATAGGTTGATGCTCAACCACTGAGCCATGCTGGCTGGACAGGATGCTGATATTTAAAACCATACTTCAGAAGAATGATGGACTAGAATGGAGACTAGAAGACTCTAAGCTCTCATTCCTCCACAGAAACAAAGTTGAAGGTTTACATTATAAGATTGGAAATTTTATCATTTCATTTACACACACACACACACACATTATTCAGCCATTAAAGGAATGAAACTCTGACACATAATACAACATGGATGAATCTTGAAAACATTACGCTAAGTGAAATAAGTCAGACTCAAAATGTCAAATATTATTTGATACCATTTTTATGAGTTACCTGAAATAAGTAAATCCATACAGGCAAAAAGTTGAATAGAGGTTACTAAGAGCTGAGTTGGAGTGGGGGGGGAGGGTTGATTAGGATTTATTATTTAACTAGAGGCCCGGTGCAGGAATTTGTGCATGGGTGGGGTCTGGCCAGCCCACCCCGATAGGGGCCAGGCGGGCCAGGGGGAGAGGCCACAGGCAATTGGCCGGATGGCCCTGCCACCGATCAGTGTGTGTGGGGGGCAATCAGGGGTGGGGCTGGCCTGGGGGAGGGTCCTCTGGCTGGCCCCACCCTCTGGTCAAACTCCCAGTTGCACTCTCGGTCAAACTCTTGGTTGAGGGGACAATTTGCATATTCGCTTTCTATTATATAGGATGAGCTCAGACCTTAGTTTTGGGATGATGAAAAGTTCTGAAAATGGAGAGTGGTGATTATTGAGCAACACTGTCATTGTACTAAATGTCACTGAAATGTACAATTAAATATGGTTAAATTGGTAAATTTTGTTATGTATATTCTACCACAAGAAAAAATCATATTTGCCTTATTTTAAAAGTATGTAAATTGAGTCACATAGGCTGTTATTTGTACAGTTCATTCATGTTAATACATATAGTTGTCCATTCACTTTCATTGCTGCATAGAATTCCACTCTGTGGATATTGTACTATTTACATATCTATTCTACTGCTAATAGATATTTTGGCTGTTTCCAGCACTAAGCTATTACACATAATGATGATGTGAAGCAATATTTTAGCTTCTATAATAGGAGAAACCCTTTAACTTGTCACTACAAGTTGTAGATAAATGGGATAAAATACCATAATTATTCTCAGAGGTTAAGTGAGAAATCTTAAAGTACCTTATGCATAGTCTATTTATAATATCTTCAATTTATATCTAAGGCAGCCAATACCTGCCTTTCATAAATTTTCAGCTTTGTTCATACCTGATTGCTATGTGTGAGAAAAATTAAATACCTCCAACACATACTGTTTTTTGGGGGGGGTTTTTTTGCCACAAATGCCACATAGAATGTTATGAAAAGTTCAAAAGTTCAAGAGGAGTGAGGCTATTTCTCTGAGTTAAGTAAAATTCTTCCTCTTTCAAGACTCAGACAAGCACTGTACCTTTAGGAAATATTTAAGTATTATAATAGAGATTTACATATATATGTATATTAATGTATACAGACAGTTTTATGGCTAATTAAGCAACAATTATTAACTATATCTATCTTTTTCAGTAGAAAATATTATATAACCTTGCAAGTTTTAGAATTCTTCTAAATTTTTATTTCTATTGCATTTTATAAGAAAGGTTGTCAATGGCATCCTGTCAAATATGTGTATAATAACACATCTAATTTTCTTTTTCCAGGTTATTATGAAATTACCTTTCCAGAAGTGAGAAAATACCAACTTCTTAGAAAGAAAGCATTTTCTTCAGTTAAATTAGCTTTGGAACCTTATTGCCTCCACTTTAGGCTAAATCTGTTAACATTGGCATGTCTATGTAAACACTTCAATGATGATGATTTGGATAACTTTCAATTCTAAAGTTAATCAGTTTGGAATCCCAGATCTGCCTGGTATCCATGGATACAATAGGCTAATCACAGCATCTTCCATCATCTGAGTAAATTCATATGAATAAAAATAACTATATTAATTAGCAATACAGAAAAGCAATATTTTAAAATCAAGCTGGTAATTGATGCAATGTTAAAAGTTTATACATTATGTCACATAGTACTAAATATATAAAGCATTGGTGTTTAGGGAATGATTAGAACTTTGTTTTCAGTATTAGTACAACAAGGTAAATAATGAAAGCTAAATGGCTAGCACATGAGCTCTAATGACTCAAAGGCTAGATATACTACTTTTACCTATTCAAGTTGGAACAAAATTTAATTTCAATATACTAATCACTTAGCACTTGTGCAAATCAAACAGTTTCTAACATGCAAGAAATTTAAATGTGCACAAATGATATCTGTGCATTCCCATGGTTATAGGATTAATTATAAGTTTTGTTACTGTAATCTATAAGCTAACCTTGGTATTTCTACCTTTGCAATATGTAAGATGATAGAAATGAGATCAACTGATTATTAGTCCTTGAGCATTTGCTCAAAATGAATTTTAAGTAATTATAGAAATGCCAATAGAGAACTTTTGCAGTCTTAGAACAAAGTAACTATTAATTACTTTCTCCAATAATCTAATTTCACACACTAAACCTATATTATTGTTTAAAATGTTATGATTTATTGGCAACTATAAGATGCTAAATAACTTTCTTTAAAAAGTTATCTTTATTGTTGAAAGTGTTGCATATGACCCTTTTCTTACCCCATTGATCCCCTCCTTCCACCTCACCCTCAATATAAAATTATTCTGGCACACTTGTGGATTTTATTGATTAATTACATCAGTCATTTATCCAAATTCAGATATTATAGCCCCAAGAAAGTATGTAAAACACCCTGAAAAATATAGCTACAGAGCTCCTGGTGGTAGACAAGAGGTGTTTTAGTTATGGAAACAGCACATATCTTAGCAAACATTCTATACTCTCCACTTCAGTCACAGTTTTGTGGACAACACATTTGATCATCTCCTGTTATTATTTATATCCACTGGTTTGTCATTAATGGGATGAAGGAAAAAAAATCATACATATATATATATATATATATATATATATATATTTACATTATTATAAATCTTGAGGCTTGTTGAGTTTTATTTTTTCTCAATTATACAGCATTATTTTCAGCATAAATAGTGCCTAATGTGGAGGGGTCTAACAATGATGTTTTCCAGGGCAATGTGATTATTGATTACTCTGTTAAATGACTCTGAAACAAAATTTATTTCCTAAACTGTGTTTAGGGAGATGTTACTAGTTATTTACATTATTATTAGTTTTCTGTTGTCAAATCAATTTCAAAAATCCAGCTAACTCTAATTCTTGGACATTAACAGAGCCTACTGAATTTTCTCAATTATATATATACTAGAGGCCCAGTTCACGAAATTTGTGCATGGGGGGTCCCCTCAGCCTAGCCTATACCCTCTCCAATCTGGGTGATGTCCCTCTCACAATTCTGGACCTCTGGATCCTAATCACTCATCTGCCTGCCTGCCTGGTTGCCCCTAACTGTCCCTGCTGCTGGCCTGATCACCCCTCACTGCCTCTGCATGACGGCCTGATCACTCCTAACTGCGCCCCCTGCTGGCCTGGTCGCCCATAACTACCCCCCTCTGCATTCCAGGCCACCCCCAACTGTGCCCTCCCTCCTGGCCTGGTTACCAACTGCCCCCTTCTGCCAGCCTGGTCGCCCCTAACTGCCCCCCCCTTCCGCTGGCCTAGTCACCCTTCACTACCCCCACTGCCAGCCTAATCATCCCCAACTGCAACCCCTCCCCCTGTTGGCCTAGTTGCCCCCAACTGCCCCCCTCTGCTGGCCTGGTCACCCCTAACTGGTCCCCTTTGCCAGCCTGGTTGCCCCCAACTGCCCCCTGCCAGCCTGGTCACCCCACACAGCCTGCTTGTTCAGTCATTTGGTTGTCCCTCACTAACTCCCTACCGGCCTGGTTGTAGGCAGCCATCTTGTGAGGGTGTGACAGTCAATTTGCTTATTACTTCTTTATTATATAGGATACATAATGCATACTTTTATTAAACCTATATACTCTTAAACATATTTTAACTTATATTCCCCTTTCATTAAATAGCTGTTATTATTTTATAAAATACTGGAGAATTTTAGTCTAGAATAATATACTTTTCAAGTTTTTGTCATGTTCTAAAGATTATTAATGATTACTAAAAATATTAAAAAATAAAAGTAAACCCCAATACTCAGTGGTATAAAATAATCACCATACATAAGGTAGATGGGTTAGGGCTGATCTGACTGGGGTCAGATAAATCAGCTATGCTCCATGTGTCTTTCATCCTCCTTAAGACTAATGGGTTAGCAGAGGCAAGTTTATTGTGTATTGATGGAAGAGGCACGAGGGAGTAAAAAGGAATATTAAAGCCTAGTTTTGGAACTGGCACATGTTTACAATTGCTTCATTCTATTTTGAATACAAGTCACATGACCAAGTGCAATATCAAGGGTGTAGAGAAATATAATCTGTGTTTAAGGAAGAACTATAAAATCACATGAAAATTACATTAAAATAAGAAAGGGTGGCCCTAGCCTGTTTGGCTCAGTGAATAGAGCATCAGCCTGCAGACCAAAGGATCCCGGGTTTGATTCCAGTCAAGGGCATCTACCTCAGATGCAGGATATTTCCCTGATCAGGCCCTGGTTGGGCGCATACAGGAGGCAACCAATCTATGTGTTTCTCTCACATCGATATGATATTTCTCTGTCTTTCCCTCTCTCTTTTTGTCCCATTATACCAATGAATATAAATACACCTTAATAATTCCAGTCCCTTGGCTTTATATTTTCTGTTTTAGGTTTCTCTCTCAGTTAGAAGAAGCCCATGATAACTGTCAGACATGAGATTTTACACACTGCTTACACAATTTAGTGTCTTTAAGAACTGTGTTGTATTTTTTTTTAGTAACAAACCGATCACACATTTATAATCTTTTCCATCTGCATTAACTATACTCTCCATGTACTTAGTTTTAAATCTCAGACTGAGTGGGCCCAATCAATTTTTCTCAATATGAACATTTATGAGTACTGTATTACCAAGAAAATGTTAAAGTACATCATTTGTTATTTTAAGCATGTTTCCACATTTGAATAATTAAGGTACTATACACATAGCATAATATATTTTGCATTGTGTATTATCATTATTGATAAATAGATTAAGCTTAAGGTTCCTATGGGTAAATATTCTTAACTGTTGAGGATTAGCCACCCTTTTGAAAATATAATAATATATCCAGCTCTGGGCAAGAAGCAAGGCTGAAATTATGGAAGAAATAAGGGAGTATAGGAAACTCCACACAGGCCTCTTAAATTAGAGCTCAGGAGACACTTCTCTAGCTACTTTCTGAGTAGGGTGAATATTGGCCACCCCTTATTACAAAAGCCCAGCTGTTTAAGTTATAATATGCCCTTATGAAAATGTACATTATTTTACTTGCTGGAATTCTCTTGTGAAATATAGAAGAGAACATTATTTAATATTTACCCAAGGACATGTTTTTATTGATTTTACAAAGAGAAGAATGGAAATAGAAAGAAATATCTATTGGATTCCCCCTATATGCAGCCTGATCGGGGATCCAACCCACAACCTTTCAGTGTATAGGACAATGCCCCAACCAACTGAGTTACCTGATCAGGGCTGGAAGAGAATATTTTAATTAAATACAGATTTATCTAAAACACCCTAACCATGCACAGAGAAGTACTAGGTTACTCATCATTTTAGCTTTTGATGCTAGGCACTAAATCCCACACCTTAATTCATTGTATCCCTACATGAATATATGTCATTAGCTTCATACATTATTTTGACCTGAATTATAAAAGATTATATGGTATTACTGTTCAAATAGCTTGAAAAGTGTCTGAATCATTGTTATAACTCACTATGCACAAACAAATAATAATTTTAGACAGATTTCTTGTCAGCATGAGGTACTTAAAATCATTTAAACTATAAAAGGTAAATGTTGCAGTCTGCTCCCATACCAGGAGCAGCAGCCACACGGGCATCCTGCCCCTGTATGAGAAGCAGCAGCGCAACCTGCTCCTGTCCCAAGAGCAGCAGCTCCACGAGCAACCTGCCCCCAACCCAGGAGCAGTAGCCGTGTGAGCAACCTGCCCCTGTCCGAGGAGCAGCAGCCGCATGAGCAGCCAACCCCCGCCTGTGGAGCAGCAGCCCAACGAGCAGCCCACCCAGTCCGAGGATCAGTAGCATCACATGGCCTGCCCCAATCCAAGGAGCAGCAGCCACGTGAACCACCTGCCCCCATCTGAGGAGCAGCAACCCGCAAAGAGCCCTCCCACATCTAAAGAGCTGCAGCCCCATGCAGCACACCCCTGTCTGAGGAGAAGCAGCCCCATGAGAAGCCCATCCCAATCCGAGGATCAGCAACATCACGTGGCCTGCCCCTAGCCAAGAAGCAGCAACCCTGCGAACAGCCAGCCCCTGTCAGAGGAGCAGCAGTCTCTCGTGCTCTGCCCCCGTCCAAGGACCAGCAGCCCACAAATGGCCCGCCCACATCCAAGGAGCTGCAGCCCCATATAGCACACCCCCGTCCAAGGATCAGCAGCAGCACAAGCAGCCTGCCCCCACCAGTGAGAGGTGCCACAACTGCTGCGAGCAGCACCCACCAGAGTAGCCACAACCAACTGAGGAGCAGCTGCCGCCCAAGGAGCTGCTGCTGTCAGAGGAGCAGCACCTCCACAACTCAACACCTAGGTCCTCTGGTGAGAGCAAAAATGGGGAGACAAAGTAACCCCTAGGGAAAGAAAAGGGGATTAACCAGAAAAGCAGCTAAGTGAAATAGAGGAATGCAATATGTCAGAAAAAGAATTCAGAATAAGGGTCATACAGTTCATAAACCAGATGGATGAAAAAAATCAACAACTTATGTAAGAATCAATAAGAAGTAAAGAGTGATATAGCTGCAATAAAAACACCATGGGAAGTTTCAACAGTAGACTAGGATAAGCAGAGGACCGAATTAGTGAATTAGAAGACAGGGAAGGAAAACACACCCAAACTGAATGGCAATTATAGAAAAAAATTAAAAGGGAGGAGGAGAGCCAAAGAAGCTTTGGGACAACATGAAACGAAGTAACATACAAATAATAGGGGTGCAAGAATGACAGGAAGAGGAACAAGGTTTAGAAAACCTATTTGAAGAAATATTGTCAGGAAACATCCCTGATGTGGGGAAGAAAAAAATCACACAAGCACAGAGAGTCCCAAACAAGTTGAACCCAAAAAGACCCACACCAAGACACACTGAAATTATGACGGCAAACATTCAGGAAAAAGAGACTCTTAAAGGCTGCAAGAGAGAAACAGAAAGTTACATACAAGGGATCTCTCATTAGAATATCAAATGATTTCTCAAAAGAAACACATCAGGCCATAAAGGAATGGAAAGAAATTTACAAAATGATGCAAAGCAAGGAACTAAATCCAAGAATCCAAGGCTATCATTGAGAATTAAAGGGGAAATCACTAGCTTCACAAACAAAAAAAGAGACTAAGGGAGTTTATCACTACCACGCCAGAATTGCAAGAAATGCTAAAGGGACTGGTGTCGAAAGAAGTAAAAAAAAAAAAAAAAATTAAAAGGAACATGGGCAAAAAAACCAAAAATTGCTGCAAACAAGTACCTATAAATAATGTTAAACGTAAATGAACTAAATGATCCAATCAAAAGACATGGAGTGGCTGAATGGATAAAGAAACAGGGCCCATATATATGCTGTCTACAAGAGACCCACCTCATAACAAGGGACTCACATGGACTGAAAGTGAAGGGATGGAAAAACATCTTTCAGGCAAATGGAAATGAAAAAAAAAAAAAGCTGGGGTAACAATACTTATATCTCACAAAATAGACATCAAAGTGAAGGCAATAACAAGCGGTAAGGAAGACCACATCATAATGTTAAAGTGATCGATACAGCAACAGGATATAACCCTGGTAAGCATATATGCAGCCAATGCAAGGGCACCAAAATACATTAAAAAGAACTCCTGGAAGATATCAAGGGAGAAATCAACAATGATACAATCATAGTAGGGGACTTTAATACCCCACTGACATTACTGGATAAATCCTCTAGACAAAAAACATCAGCAAAGAAACATCAATCCTAAATGACTCACTAGATCAGATGGACTTAATTGACATCTTCAGAGCATTTCACCCTAAAGCCACAGAATATACATTCTTCTCAAGTGCCCATGGGACATTTTCAAAGATAGACCACATATTGGGTCACAGGAAAAGTCTCTCCAAATTCAAGAAGATTGAAATCATATAAAGCATATTCTCAGACGACAATAGCATAATATTAGAAATAAACTACAATTAAAAAAAAATCAAACACTTGGAAAATGAATAGCATGCTATTACACAATGATTAGGTTACCAAAGAGATCAAAGAAGAAATTGAAAACATCATAGAAATGAATGAAAATGAAAAGACAACAATCCAAAATCTATAGGGCACAGTGAAAACAGTCCTGAGAGGGAAGTTTACAGCTCTACAGGCCTACCTCAAAAAAACAAGAAAAAAATGGTAATAAATTATCTAATGCTACAACTTAAAGAATTAGAAAAGCCCAGAGTGAGCAGAAGGAAGGAGAAAATAAAGATCAGAGCAGAAATCAATGACATAGAGACAAAAAACAACAACAAAAAAAACAACAACACACAATACAAAAGATCAATGAAACCAAGAGCTAGTTCTTTCAAAGGATAAATAAGATTGATGAACTGCTATCCAGACTCACCAGGAAGCAAAGAAAGAGGACCCAAATAAACAAAATCATAAATGAAAGAGGCAAAATAACAACAGACCCCACAGAAATACAAATGATTGTTAAAAAATACTATGGACAACTCTATTCCAACAAACTAGACAATCTAGACGAAATGGATATATTCCTAGAAAAATGCAACCTTCCACAACCCAATCAGGAATAATCTAAAAATCTTAATAGGCCAATAACTATAGGGAAAATTGAAGCAGTCATCAAAAAGCTTCCAGCAAACAAAAGCCCAGGGCCAGATGGCTTCACAGGGGAGCTTTACCAAACATTCAAAGAAGAAATAAACCTACCCTCCTCACACTATTCCAAAAAATTCAAGATGAAGGAGCACTTCTAAGCTCATTCTATGAAGCCAGCATTACCCTGATAACAAAACTAGATAAAGACAACACAATGAAAGAGAATTACAGGCCAATATCCCTCATGAACATAGATGCCAAAATCCTCAACAAAATTCTAGCAAATCGGATCCAGCATTACATCAGAAAAATCATGCTCTATGACCAAGTATCACATGGATGCAAACATGGTACAATATCTGCAAATCAATAAATGTGATATATCATATAAACAAATTGAGAGATAAAAATCACTTACTCATATCAATTGCTGCAGACAAAGCATTTGACATAATCCAACACCCTTTCTTGATAAAAACCCTCAGCAAAATGGGAATAGAGGGATCATACCTCAACATAATAAAAGCCTTTTATGACAATCATACAGCCAACATCATACTCAATGGGCAAAAACTAAAACTATTTCACCTAAGAACAGGATCGAGGCAGGGATGCCCACTTTCACCAATCCTGTTCAACACAGTACTTTAAGTGCTAGCCATAGCAATCAGACAAGAAGAAATTAAAGGTATCCAAATTGGAAAAGAAGACATAAAATGGTCAGTATTCACTGATTACATGATGCTGTACATAGACAACCCTAAAGATTCCATCAAAAATTATTAGCTTTAATAAATGAATTTGGCAATGTAGTGGAATACAAAATTAACGCCAAAAATCTATGGCATTTTTATACACTAATAGTGAACTTACAGAAAGAGAGATTACAGAAACAATCTCATTTACCATCGCAACAAAAAAAATTTAAGATGCCTAGGAATAAACTTAACTAAGGAGGTAAAAGACCTGTAGTCAGAAAATTACAGGACACTGAAAAAAGAGATAGAGGAAGACATAAACAGATGGAAGAACATACCATATTCATGGATTGGTAGAATCAACATCATTAAAATGTCCATACTATACAAAGCAATCAATAAATTCAATGCCCTCCCCACTAAAACACCAATGGGATATTTCACAGACTTAGAACTAACTCTCCAAAAATTCATCTGGAATAAAAAAAGACCCTGAATAGTTGCAGGAATCCTGGGAAAGAAGAACAAAGTAGGAGGGATCTCAATACCAGATTACAAAGCCACTGTTCTCAAAACTGCCTGATACTGGCACAAGAACAGACATATAGACCAATGGAATAGAATAGAGAACCCAGAAATCAACCCAAACCACTATGCTCAAGTTATATTTGACAACGGAGTCAAGAGCATACAATGGAGTCAAGGCTGTCTCTTCAATAAATGGTGTTGGGAAAATTGGACATATACATGCAAAAAGATGAAACTAGACCACCAACTTACACCATACACAAAAATAAACTAAAAAAAAAACAACTCAAAATGGATAAAGGACCTAAACATAAGATGGGAAACCATAAAAATGTTAGAGGAATCCACAGGCAGCAAAATGTCAGACATATGCCGAAGCAATATCTTCACTGATACAGCTCCTAGGGCAATGGAAAATAAGAGAGAATAAACAAATGGGACTACATCACAATAAAAAGCTTCTATACAGCAAAATAAACCATCACCAAAACAACAAGAAAGCCCACTACATGGGAAAACATATTTGCCAATGTTATCACTGATAAGGGTTTAATCTCCAACATTTACAGGGAACTCATACAATTTAACAAAAGGAAGATAAACAACCCAATCAAAAAAATGGGCAACGGACCTAAATAGATATTTTCAAAAGAGGACATAAGGAAGGTAAAGAGACATATGAAAATCTGCTCAAAGTCACTAATCATCTGAGAGATGCAAATGAAAACGATAGTTGCGGTAAACTTGCACACCTGTCAGAATGGCTATCATCAACAAATCAACAAATGACAAGTGCTGGCAAGGATATGGAGAAAAAGGAACCCTAGTGCACTGCTGATGGGAATGCAGACTGGTGCAGCCACTTTGGAGAACAGTATGACAGTATGGAGTTTCCTCAAAAAGCTAAAAATGGGGAGGAAGAAAATGGCGGAGGTTTAGACAGATGTGTAGGTCCCTTGTCCCGGAGCAGATAAGGGCGGGCAGCTGAAAAGGGTAGCATACAGCCCGAATAAGCAGAGGAGATTCAGCTGAGAGACAGTCTGCAGCCAGGAAAGACAGAGAAATCCTAAATAAAGGGAACGGTTAGAGGCTGAGGCTGAAACCTCTCCAGGTGCGCCGGCACAGCCGCGGAGACCTTGCCATCTTGGGTGACTTTCACCGGCATCCAGAGACCAGCTACTAACCCAGCAACAACGGCTCTCAAGCAGCGCGACTACATGAGCTCAGAGGAACCCTGCTTCTCCCCACAGAAAGGTTAGACTTTCCCCAAAGGTGCAGTTTGCAGTTTAGGTTGGAGAGTGGAATGCGCGCAGGGGGGTGGGGACTCTGCGCCCCACAAAGACCGCGGCCATTGGAGCCAGCGTGACCCACGAGTGTGGAAGGGCACCCCCAGGGCTGCTGGCAGAAGGGAACGCTATAAATAAGCCCACAGTTGGACGGGACACAAATGGGCAGCCTCAGATTACGCCAGTTTGCCGGCTACTCGGTGCCAGGAGCCAAAACAGGTGCAGAGACTCCGCGCAGATCTGGAAGGTGGAGCCTTGCGAGTTCTCACAACTTCCCAGGCTCTTAAATCTGTGCATTTGATTGTTGAACCCAGTGCAAGGGACTACCCAGTTGGGGTCAGTCACAGAGCTTGTAAGGGAAGGCTGTTTTGGGGGAGCCTGGGAAACAGAGCGGGGAGTGACTACTGGGAAACCAGCTCTGGGCGGAGGACATTCCAAACCAGCTTCCTGTACAATAGAGAATACCTGGTCAGAGAGGTCCTATACCCTCAGAGGTCAATCCCGACGCACTGCCACCCAGAGGCAGAGCCACGAACTGACTCTTCTGTAAATACAGATAAGGGCTGTCTGGGAAACCAATACAGCCTGCCTTAAAATCAGGACTGTGGCTTACAACACGGAATAACAGTGTATCAGAGGGAAATTCAACATTCTCCTGAATACCTGGTGTGCCAAAAAGAGTAGCAGAAGATCTGAAGCACCTTCATTACAGCCCATTTTTTTAAATTATTTTTTTTAATTATTGTTTCAACTCTTAACTAAGAAACCATTTATTTTCTTTTTTTCATCACCTGATTTTACCCTTTTAATTACTACATTTTTATTTTTAACCAGTATTATTACTGCTGCCATTTTACCATTTTTTTTAAAGTGTCATTTTATTTTCTCTTTATTTTATTTTGGGACTAAGGTTCTCCATTCTATTTTCATCGTTCCTTTAGCATCATTTTCCTCTACCTCAATTGTGCTGCTGTGCTAAAACCCTCTTCCCCACTTTTCCCCTTTTGCTGTCCTGTTTCTCTTACCATATTCCTGCTTTAGATTTTCCCTATTCTTCATACCCCCTGTCTAAATTTCACCCTACTTATATATCCCTTTTCCAATCACCTGCTCTAAATCCTTATCCACCTCTCCCTTATCTTTCTTCACTATCCAAATTTTTTATTCTCTCCTTTTCTCTATTGTTTTGTTGTTGCTTGCTCGATTGTTGAGTATATTGTTTTTTTTCTTCTTTTCTTTTCTTTAAGGATTGTTTGTGAGGTTGTTCTGCTTTTTCTTTTTCTGTCTCCCATTCCCCCCCCCCCCCCTCCGGCCAGTTATTTTTGTGCTTCTGTTTTCCCTTGCCTCACTTGATATTATTGGCTGTTTGTAGTTTGTATTCACTCCAGGGATCCGTTGCTGAAATTTGTTGGGATTAGTGGCGGTTCTATCGGAGTTTTCTCCTCATATGAATAGTCTCCTCCCCTCTTCTACTTCATTCTCTTTTTCTTTTCTTTCTTTTTTTTTTCTCTTTTTTTTCTCTTTTTTTTTCTCTTTTTTCTGTTTTCCTCTCTATCTTTTTCTCTACTTTCTTCCTTACCCCCCAACTCTCTTAGCTCGGGTAGCCATCTTTATTTGGGGTTATTAATACCGTAATTCATTTGTGTTCAGTGCCTGGTACGTTGTGCCTTGTTGTGTTGTATTTTGTGCCTTTGAATCAACGCAGCAGACCCAAGCAACAGCGGCCTCCTGATCTCCACACGCTCTGTCTGAGGAACAGCTGCTGTGTGTGAAGCCTCCCTCCACCAGCCAGAAGAGCCACAACAGCTGTGAACAGCACCCATCAGAAGACCCGCTGCCAACGGAGGAGCAACTGCTACCACAACCGCCCAAGGAGCAACCACAGCCCGAGGAGCCACTGTCACCTAGGGAGCAGCCACTGAACGACTCAATATCTATATACATCAGTGAGATCAAACATGGGTAGACAAAGAAATCCCCAAAGGAAAGAAAAGGAGGACTCACCAGAAAAGCAGCTAAGTGATACAGAGGCATACAACATGACAGAAAAAGAATTCAGAATAAGGGTCCTAGAGTGCATACACCGGATGGAGGAAAAAATCGACAACTTATCCAAGAAGCAAGAAGAAACAGATGAAAAATTCAACAACTTAAGTAAGACCCAAGAAGAAATGAAGTGCGATATAGCTGCAATAAAGAACACCATTGAAAGTATCAACAGTAGACTAGGAGAAGCGGAAGACCGAATTAGTGAATTAGAAGACAGGGAAGCAAAACACACCCAAACTGTACTTCAGTTGGAGAAAAAAATTAAAAGACAGGAGGAGAGCCTAAGGGAGCTTTGGGACAACATGAAACAAAACAACATACGAATAATAGGGGTGCCAGAACAACAGAAAGAGGAACAAGGATTACAAAACCTATAGGAAGAAATAATATCAGAAAACTTCCCTGAGGTGGGGAATAAAAAAGTCACACAAGCCCAGAGAGTCCCAAGCAAGGTGAACCTGAAAAGATCCACACCAAGACACATCATAATTACCATGGCAAATATTCAGGACAAAGAGAGAATCTTACAGGCTTCAAGAGAGAGACAGAAAGTTACATACAAGGGATCTCCCATTAGATTATCAAATGATTTCTCAACAGAAACACATCAGGCCAGAAAAGAATGGATGGAAATTTACAAAGTGATGCAAAGCAAAGGACTGAATCCAAGAATACTCTATCCAGCAAGGCTATCATTCAAACTTGAAGGGGAAATAAGAAGCTTCACAGACAAAAAAAGGCGAAGGGAGTTTATCACCACCAAGCCAGCAATGCAAGAAATGCTAAACAGACTGCTCTAAAAAGAAGAAATAAAAATCCCAGAAAGAAAACAGACACACACACAAAAAAGAAATGGCTACAAACAAGTACCGTTCAATAATAACTTTAAATGTAAACGGGCTAAATGCTCCAACCAAAAGATATCGAGTGGCTGAATGGATAAAAAATCATGACCCATACATTTGCTGTCTACAAGAGACCCACCTCATTAGAAAGGACTCACACAGACTGAAAGTGAAGGGATGGAAAAATATCTTTCAGGCTAATGGAAAAGAAAAGAAAGCTGGGGTAGCAATACTTATATCGGACAAAATAGACCTCAAAGTGAAGGCCATAACAAGAGATACGGAAGGCCATTTCATAATACTAAAGGGATCAATACAACAAGAAGATATAACCCTGATAAACATATATGCACCCAATGCAGGAGCACCCAAATACATAAAAAATCTCCTGGAAGATATCAAAGGAGAGATCGACAACAATACAATCATAGTAGGGGACTTTAATACACCAATGTCATCACTGGATAAATCCTCTAGACAAACAATCAGCAAAGAAACAGGAATCCTAAATGACTCACTAGATCAGATGGACTTAATTGACATCTTCAGAACACTTCATCCCACAGCCACGGAATATACATTCTTCTCAAGTGCTCATAGGACAGATTCAAAAATAGACCACATATTGGGTCACAAACAAAGTCTCCCCAAATTCAAGAAGACTGAAATCATACCAAGCATCTTCTCAGACCACGATGGCATAATATTAGAAATAAACTACAATAAAAACAACCCAAAATACTCAAACACTTGGAAGCTGAAAAGCATGTTATTAAATATTGATTGGGTTACCAATGAGATCAAATAAGAAATTAAAAACATCCTGGAAACTAATAACAATGAAAACACAACAATCCAAAACCTATGGGACACAATGAAAGCAGTCCTGAGAGGGAAGTTTATAGCTCTACAGGCCTATCTCAAAAAACAAGAAAAAATGGTAGTAAATCATCTAACTCTACAACTCAAAGAATTAGAAAGAGATCAACAAAGAAACCCCAGAGTGAGCAGAAGGAAGGAGATAATAAAGATTAAAGCAGAAATAAATGACATAGAGACCAAAAAAATAATACAGAAAATCGATGAAACCAAGAGCTGGTTCATCGAAAGGATAAACAAGATTGACAAACCTCTAGCCATGCTCACCAAGAAGCAAAGAGAGAGGACCCAAATAAACAAAATCAGAAACGATAGGGGCGAAATAACAACAGACCCCACAGAAATACAAATGATTGTTAAAAAATACTATGGACAGCTCTACTCCAACAAACTAGACAACCTGGACGAAATGGACAAATTCCTAGAAAAATACAACATTCCAAAACTCAATCAGGAAGAATCTAAAAATCTCAACAGGCCAATAACTATGGAAGAAATTGAAGCAGTCATCAAAAAGCTTCCATCAAACAAAAGCCCAGGACCAGACGGCTTCACAGGGGAATTTTACCAAACATTCAAGGAAGAACTAAAACCTATCCTCCTCAGACTACTACAAAAAATTCAGGAGGAAGGAACACTTCCAAGCTCATTCTATGAAGCCAGCATCACCCTAATACCAAAACCAGGTAAAGACAACGCAATGAAAGAGAATTACAGGCCAATATCCCTCATGAACATAGATGCCAAAATCCTCAACAAAATCTTAGCAAATCGGATCCAGCAGTACATCAGAAAGATCATACACCATGACCAAGTAGGATTTATCCCAGGGATGCAAGGATGGTACAATATCCGCAAATCAATAAACGTGATACATCACATAAACAAATTGAAAGAAAAAAAACCACATGGTCATATCAATTGATGCAGAAAAAGCATTTGACAAAATTCAACACCCATTTTTGATAAAAACTCTCAGCAAGGTGGGAGTAGAAGGATCATACCTCAACATAATAAAAGCCATATATGACAGGCCCACAGCCAACATCATACTCAATGGACAAAAACTAACACCATTTCCCCTAAGAACAGGAACAAGACAGTGATGCCCGCTCTCACCACTCCTGTTCAACATAGTACTGGAAGTGTTAGCCATTGCTATTAGGCAAGAGGAACAAATAAAAGCCATCCAAATTGGAAAAGAGGAAGTAAAACTGTCCTTATTTGCAGATGACATGATAAAACCCTAGAGACTCCATCAAAAAACTACTAGACTTAAGACATGAATTTGGCAATGTAGCAGGATACAAAATTAACCCCAAGAAATCTGAGGCATTTCTATACACCAATAGTGAACTTTCAGAAAGAGAGATTACAAAAACAATCCCATTTACCATCGCACCAAAGAAATTAAGCTACCTAGGAATAAACTTAACTAAAGAGGTAAAAGACCTCTACTCAGAAAACTACAGGACGTTGAAAAAGATATAGAGGAAGACATAAACAAATGGAAGAACATTCCATGTTCATGGATTGGTAGGATCAACATCATTAAAATGTCCATACTACCCAAAGCAATCTATAAATTCAACGCACTTCCCATTAAAACACCAACGGCATACTTCAGAGATCTAGAACGAACTCTCCAAAAATTCATCTGGAATAAAAAAAGACCCCGAATAGCTGCAGCAATCCTGAGAAAGAACAAAGTAGGTGGGATCTCAATACCAGATATCAAGCTGTATTACAAAGCCACTGTTCTCAAAACTGCCTGGTACTGGCACAAGAACAGACATATAGATCAATGGAATAGAATAGAGAGCCCAGAAATTGGCCCGAACCAATATGCTCAGTTAATATTTGACAAAGGAGGCAAGAACATACAATGGAGCCAGGATAGTCTCTTCAATAAATGGTGTTGGGAAAATTGGACAGATACATGCAAGAAAATGAAACTAGACCACCAACTTACACCATACACAAAAATAAACTCAAAATGGATAAAGGACTTAAATGTACGACAGGAAACCATAAAAATTCTTGAAGAATCCAAAGGCAACAAAATATCAGACATATGCCAAAGCAATTTCTTCACTGATACAGCTCCTAGGGCACTTGAAACTAAAGAGAAAATGAACAAATGGGACTACATCAAAATAAAAAGCTTCTGCACAGCAAAAGAAACCATAAACAAAACAACAAGAAAACCCACTGTGTGGGAAAACATATTTGCCAATGTCATATCTGATAAGGGCCTAATCTCCAAAATTTATAGGGAACTCATACAACTTAACAAAAGGAAGATAAACAATCCAATCAAAAAATGGGCAAAGGACCTAAATAGACACCTTTCAAAAGAGGACATTCAGAAAGCCAAGAGACATATGAAAACATGCTCAAAGTCACTAATCATCTGAGAGATGCAAATCAAAACAACAATGAGGTATCATCTCACACCTGTCAGACTGGCTATCATCAACAAATCAACAAACGACAAGTGATGGAGAGGATGTGGAGAAAAAGGAACACTTGTGCACTGCTGGTGGGAATGCAGACTGGTGCAGCCACTATGGAAGGCAGTATGGAGTTTCCTCAAAAAACTGAAAATGGAACTCCAATTTGACCCTGTGATCCCACTTCTAGGAATATATCCCAGGAAACCAGAAACACCAATCAGAAAGGATATACGCACCCATATGTTCATAGCAGCACAATTCACCATAGCTAAGATCTGGAAACAGCCTAAGTGCCCATCAGTAGATGAATGGATTAGAAAACTGTGGTACATCTACAGGATGGAATACTACTCTGCTGTAAAAAAGAAGGAACTCCTACCATTTGCAATGGCATGGATGGAACTGGAGAGCATTATGCTAAGTGAAATAAGCCAGTCAATGAAGGAAAAATACCACATGCTCTCACTCATTCATGGATAATAGAGACCATTATAAACTCTTGAACAGTAATAGATACAGAGGCAGAGCTGCCTCAAACAGATTGTCAAACTGCAGCGGGAAGGCCGGGGAGGGTTGGGGGGCAGGAGGGAGGGGTATAAGAGATCAACCGAAGGACTTGTATGCATGCATATATTCATAACCAATGGACATGGGATGCTGGGGGGGTGTGGGAGGCCAGGGGATAGTCAAGGGCGGGGAAAAAAAAAGACACATATGTAATACCCTTTGTAATACTTTAAGCAATTAAAACAAAACAAAAAAAAACAACTAAAAATGGAATTCCCATTTCACCCAGTGATCCCACTTCTAGGACTATATCTCAATAAACCAGAAACACCAACCAGAAAGGATATATGCACCCCTATGTTCATAGCAGCATAATTTACCATAGCTAAGATTTAGAAACAGCTTAAGTGCCCATCAGCAGATGAGTGGATTAAGAAACATACATCTATGCCATAACTGGTTTGGCTCAGTGGATAGAGCGTTGGCCTACAGACTAAAAGGTCCTAGGTTCGATTCCGGTCAAGGGCATGTACCTTGGTTGCAGGCACATCCCCAGTGGGGGGTGTGCAGGAGGCGGCTGATCAATGTTTCTCTCTCATCAATGTTTCTGACTCTCTATCCCTCTCCCTTCCTCTCTGTGAAAAATCAATAAAATATATTTTAAAAAAAAAAGAAACGTACATCTACACAATGGAATACTATGCTGTTGTAAAAAAGAAGGAATTCTTGCCATTTGCAACAGCATGGATAGAACAGGAGAGCATTATGCTAAGCAAAATACACCAGTCAGAGAAATATAAATATCACATGATCTCAGTCATTGTGGGATATAATGAACAACATAAACTGATGAATAAAAAAAGATTCAGAGACAGAGAAGCATTGATCAGACGGTCAAAACTCAGAGGGAAGGTAGCGGAGGGTGGGGGTAAGGGGGAGAGATCAACCAAAGGACTTGGATGCGTGCATATACTAGTAAGCCTAACCATGGACACAGACCCCAGGGGGTGAGGGCATGAGAGGGCGGTAGGGGGGCAATGGGGGGATAGGGACACATATGTAATACCTTATTCAATAAAGAAAAAATAATAATAATAAAATTTAAAAAAATAAAAGAGGGCAAATGTTCGTTAATATTCTCTAAGCAGCCTGGCTGGTGTTTCTCAGTTTTGAGCGCTGACCCATGAACCAAGAGGTCACTGGTTTGATTCCCAGTCAGGGCACATGCCTGGGTTGTGGGTCTGATCTCCAGTAGGGGGTGTACAGGAGGCAGCCGATCAATGTTTCTCTCTTATTGATGTTTGTATTTCTCTATTCTTCTCCCTTTATCTCTAAAAATCAATAAAAGCATATTTAAAAATATTCCCTAAGCATAGGCCCTCAAAATTTTTTAATTTATTTTTTACAAACTAAAGTCTTAGAGTCAAAGAGAATATGTTGCCTGAAAACTGAAAAAATACATTTTTAAGCATCCCTTTCCGGAGAGGCAGCAATGAATTTTAATTTTATAACTCAAAATAATTTATGTGAATAAGTAAATCATCTGTGCCTAAAGTTACTTTATATAATCCTGAATTTAAAAAGTATCAATAAAATACACATAGTCATAATGTTCACCTGAATGTGAATGGAAGCCTGAAAGGAAATAGTGTGTATGCCCATTTTAGTGTCAAAAATATGAGACATAGTTTTATATAAGGTATTTCACCGGACTATGGGGATAAAGCTATAAAATGTCCCTTAAAAATAAAGGAAAATTTCTCAACATAAAATATAAAGTATTCATCATCCACAGATGATGTTTATATTTCTAAATAGCTTGTTAAAAAGACTCCTTATGTTAAATAATGTCACATGTAATGTTTTAAAAAGTAGAAAACCATAGTATTAGAGAAACAGAAAAATCTAACTTATAATCTCACTTTTCAGACTGACTAACTTTGAATCATTGGGTTATTTAATATCTGAGTGCCCGTTTCTTTATCTAAAATGTACGGGAAAATAATTACTTTTATGAGAATTCCTGTGAATATTAACTCATCTCATCACAATATGGTAGACACCAAAATCATGTCATGGATATGTTGTGTTGGAAAATCATATCTGTTCCAGTGTATGGTAGAGAATGGGTAGCATAAGTGTAGGAATTCAGACCTTTGTCTTTAATTTTAATTCCTTATAATAGAGCACTTGCTCACTCACCCTGCAGTCTTGTAAATTTGCCTGATATCTTAATTCATGCAGACCTCTGGCACTGCCTTGGGACTTCTCTTAAAACAAAAATTCTGAATAGCAGGACTGAGTTTGGGGTCCTGCTGCCATCAGTTACTACTAACAGATTCGTAAATTCCCCATTAGCAAGCATTACCTATCTAAAAGGAGGTTCTTCTTCTACTCTTTTCTAAGGAACTATATGGATTCACATCCTAACACATATTTTCCTCATTCTGTCAATCTCTATTGTCCATCAGGACTCCTGGGAATTACTTATTGCAAGATGTGCCTCACCGTCTTTACCTCAAAAATCACTGAGAATTTCTAGTCTCAGAACCATACCTGGGATCACTTGTATTAAAAAAACAAACAAACATTGTGATTCATGATTGTTTGAATTTTTGGCCATTATTTTGAAAAAGTGGTTTTTTTCTAACTACTCTACATTATTTGAATACTGCAAGCTTATTTATCCATGTCATTATCTAAAGACGCAAAGCCCAAATGTTAAAAGTTATAGGACTACCTGATTTTACTTTCAAACCTCTATTTTAGTCTGGATCCTAAGGTTTTAGCAAAGTAAAAGTTTTACAAACACTTGACATATTCATACACATATTCAAGTATTGGAAACTGTGTAGTATCTGTGTTATCATAGTCCTCCAAGTCTTTTGTCATCTATACATTTTAACGTTATTAGAAAAAAAATACATAGTACTATTCAAGAAGGAAAAATAACCAAAATGTATGTAGAACCAAAATCACAGAATGAAAGAATTATTTTCAAGTTTCCAAACTTCTCTTTATATTAAAGACAACTCTTTTCATCTTAAAAGACCAAAAATGAACATACTACATATTATTTTGAGTTTTTTGCTTCAAAGATTTTCAAATCCATGCTTGTTTGCCTACTTATTATGCAAGAGGTTTTTAACTACTGCTAATTGATAGATCACATCAAACTTGATTAATTACTCATATGATTATCAGTGGGTATAAATAATCAAATATTACAAGTTACAAGTTAATCCTGATTTTATTTTTATGATTTAATGTATTCTCCTTTAATCTCTAGAGGCAGCCAACTCTAAACCATTTAAGAAAAACATTTATGCTATTGATTACAAACTAAATATAAAATCTTCACACTACGTTTTCTTCATTCATATCTATAGGCTTCTTTTCAAGAAAATATGTTAAATGTTCTTATACATTCCTTCTAAACATATATTTGTTCTAGGATGATTATTACTTATGTCTACTGGAAAGACCTTACATAAACATCTTAATTAAAACAAAATATATGAATATATAAGTGCACACACATACATCTGTATTCATGCATACACATGTGTGCCTTCTCCCACATACACATATTGAAATAATGTAACTTAGACTGCCATAATTTCCTTATAATCAAATTCACACAATAGAAGTATTCAATTCACACGAAATATATTCTAAGATGTCATCAGTCTTTACCATAGCTCCTAGTTGTAGGGATAAACATTTTGTTACTTGAACGAACCAGGTCTGAGGCCTCTCTATGCTAACTTAGTGACACAGACCTGCAGCTTGTCCAGTAGCAGAGGAATTCATTTAACATGAATTCAAAACTCTAAAAGTCACGTAAAGTTTGAATATTATAAAATTATCAGTGTAAAACCCATTTTGACAAAAAATGGCAATTTTATATGGTTTATCAATATGAAAAATTTTAAAATACAGGCATAATATCTAAAAATGTGTTATTGTCCAAAATATATAAAGAACCCAAACATATCAATAGCAAAAACCCCACAAACAATCAAATTAAAAAGTAGGTAGAGGATCTAAATAGACATTTCTCCCAAGAAGACATACAGATGGCCAATGAATATATAAAAAGATGCTCATCATTATTAATCATCATAGAAATGTAAATCAAAACCACAATGAGATATCACCTCACTGTTAGAATGGCTATTATCAAAAAGACAAACAAGCGCTGGCAAGGATGTAGAGAAAAGGGAACTATTGTACACTATTGGTAGGGATGTAAATTGGTGCAGTATGGAGGTTCCTCAAAAGAATAAGAATAGAACTACCATATGATCCAGAAATCCCACTTCTGGGAATTTATCCAAAAAATATGAAAATACTAACTCAAAAGATATTGGCACTCCCATGTTCATTGCAGCATTATTTACAATAGTTAATACATCAAAGCAAATTAAGTGTCTCCCAATGGATGAACAGATAAAGAAAATGTGGTATATATATCTTCTATAATAATAAAAGTGTAATATGCTAATTAGACCAGACAGCTAAACAACCTTCCAGATGTTCTTCCTGGTGACCTTCCAGACTAAGCGGAGGCTGTGAGGGCCGAAGTAAGCCACCGCAGCTGCGAGGGCCGAGCCCCTTGCACAAATTTTGTGCATCGGGCCTCTAGTGTATAATATTAGAAAATTATTTAGCCATAGAAAGAAGGAAATCTTGACATTTGCAACACCATGGATAAACCTTGAGGTCATTATGCTAAGTGAAATAAGTTGGAGAAAAGCAAATACCCTATGATCTCACTTATATGTGGAATTTAAAAACAAACAGAAATTCCCACCAAACTCATAGATACAGAGTACAGATTGGTGGTTACCAGAGGCTGGGGGACAGGGGTTGGGGGGTGAGTGAAATGGGTAACTGGTCAAAAGGTACAAGCTTCCAGTTATAAGTTATGGGGATATAATGTACAATATGATATCTATAGCTAATAATACTGTATTGTATATCTGAAAGTTTCTAAGAAAGTAGATCTTAAACATTCTCATTACCAGTAAAAATGGTATAACTATGTGTGGTGATAGATGCTAATTAGAAGTATTGTGGTGATATTTCTCAATATATACAAATATCAAATCATTACATAGTACACCTAAAACTAATACAATGTTATACGTCAATTTTAACTCAAAAAATATTTGACGGATACAGCCATATCCCTGGCCAGTGATGCTCAGTTGGTTGGGTGGAGACCCACGCACTAAAATGTTGCAAGTTCCATTCTCTGTCAGGGCACATGCAGGAGGCAGCTCATCATTTTTGCTCTCACATTGATGTTTCTTTCTCTCTCTCCTCTCTCTCTTCCTCTCTCTCTAAAAATCAATAATAAAATAAGTCTGGCCAGTATTTCTCAGTGGTTGAGCATTAGCCCATGAACCAAGAGGTCATGGCTTGAATCAAGTCAGGGCACATGCCTGAGTTGGGGGCTCAATTCCCAGTAGGGAATGTACAGGAGGCAGCTGATCAATGTTTCTCTCTCAGCAATGCTTCTATTTCTCTATCCCTCTCCCTTTCTCTCTGTAAAATCAATAAAATATAATAGTAATAGTAATACAGTCTTAAAAACAAAGAAAAATACAGGCATAGAGGGACACTTAAGTTCTAGTCAATAACTTTCCAAAATTCTTATAGTAGTGTATGATCTAGGGCAGGACTCCATATTTTCAGAATTGTAATATACATTCAGAACAGGTCTCTGAAGAGCAATAGAGACAAGAGGGAGTAAGTATGGTTTAGTGATGGAGCCCACAGCCACAGAGACTGTAACTGGGTTACAGTTTTGTTTTAGAACTGTCCACCTAAATACTATTGAACAAGAACATTTGATTATATGTGTACATCTATTCACTTACTCAAAAACATAAATAAAGCCTACCTATAACCAGGTTTGCCTTTGGCTACTTCTTCCCCAGGGCTCAAAATACCAAGGCCTTTGCTGATACTGATTTTATGGTACCCTCTCTACTTTATATCCTTCTGAAAATCTTCTTGTTTTCTTGCCTAATCTAGAACAGGCTCACCATAGTGACATATCTCTAGGTTAGAAAAGGATCATTCTGAACCTCATCAGATTTCATGGAAGCACACACCACCTCTCTGAAAGCAAAATAAATAAATCCTATCACATACATCCTGTTTACAAACTGACAAATCTGGGGAAATCTAATTTTATCACTGCTGTGGTAGGCAGAATAATAAGATGACCCACAAAGAGTCACACCCTTGTATAATCTCTATCCCTTAATGTCAGGAAGAACCTATGACATGCTTCTATCCAGTAGAATATGGTAAGGATGGTGATATAATAATTCATTTGGTTATATTACACTATCTAAGACTCTTTTTTTATCAGAGAAAAGGAAGAGAATATCTCCTAATGGCCTTGGAGAAGAAAGGTCTGAGGTTTTGAGAGGGCCAGTTAGCAAGGAACTGTGAGGGCTTTTAAGAGTGGTGAGTGACTTCCAGTGAACAGCCTGTAAAACAAATGAGGGATTTCAGTCCTGCAACTGCAAGGAACTGAATTCTGCCAACAACGATGTAACTCTGGAAGATGCTGCTGAGTCCCAGATGGGAACACAGGCCAGTTGATACCTTAATTATATTTTTGTGAGACTCTGAGCAGAGGATTCAGCTAAAGTGAAACTGAACTATTGGCCCAAAGACATAAAATACAATGAATTATTAGTATAGCTAGAGGCCTGGTGTATGAAATTTATGTATGGGTAGGGCTCCTAGGCCTGGCCGGCAATCGGGGCCTATTGGGGCCTTCTGGCAGCCTGCCAGGGCCTTCCTTTGTTCAGCGCTGCCTCCTGGTGGTAAGTGCATATCATAGCGAGCGATCAAACTCCTGGTCACCCAATCAAACTCCTGAGGGGACACTTTGCACATTAGCCTTTTATATATATATATAGATTTTTTACCTATAAACAAACCACTCAGATAATGCATAATAATAATTAAAAGATCAGGGAAACCACAGGAAAATAGATAATTAATTTTTCAGCTTACTGTGAAGCTCTTTAATTTTTCTGAAATACAATGGCTGAATGTGCTGAAAGTACCAAAGGGAGATAATACACTTGATAAATAAATTTAAAGGAGTCATGAGTATTTTCACACAAGTTATCACCAGAGTGGAGATTACATTGCTTTTTTGGTCAGAGTATCCTTAATACAATAGTTATTTCACTTAGTCCTAGAAAAAAATTGACATTCATGGACTAAAGAACACTTGCCTAACTCAATGACAGCTGTACATATAGGGAAACCACTGCATTTATCACCTTTGATATAGTACGTATTTGTTTATATATTTCCTCTCTTTTAGAATGTAAGCTATATGAGAATGGGAACTTTTAATCTGGCTTAATATTTTATGCACTAGAAAAATGAAAGTATCATAAAAACATAA
The DNA here is from genome assembly GCF_014108235.1 of Myotis myotis. Lineage (NCBI taxonomy): Eukaryota > Metazoa > Chordata > Mammalia > Chiroptera > Vespertilionidae > Myotis > Myotis myotis. The sequence goes on along the minus strand of NW_023416346.1, from coordinate 108,735,507 downwards.
GAGTACAGAATACAGAATTATCAAAATGTAGTACTACAGAGAAACAATCTGAGGCATGGAGAGATAAAGATAAACAGAATTAGGGTTCTATTCAGGACACAAATTTAGGTTTCTTCAGTCTCAATCAATTATAGTGTTCCTTATACTATACCAAAAACCTATAAAATGAGAAAACTAGTACACACAAAATGATTTATAACATGATGCCAAGGGCTTCATTAGACAATGTATAGAAGGCAAATATATAATGTTTATGATATGGAGTATAAAGAAAAAGAGGTTGCTTTGAATGTATGAGGCAAAGGTGAATACTTAAGATACATATAATTCCAAAAATATTTAACTTAGAATATAGTTTCAGTGGAAATGTATAAAATGAAATAGTGCCATGTTCTGATAATGTTAATATGCAAAATAGCACACAAATTAGCTTGTTAAAATAAGAAGCTTCAGGAATATAAATGTTATGTATCAACACATAATAAATAAGTAGCAATATTGTGAATAGCTTATAACTATGAAAAATTCAGCAAAAAAGGAAACTCTTAAGAAATATTTTCTCTGTTGTGACAACCTGTAAAAATCACTGAATTATTTTACTGATGAATATTTAGTGATGAAATGTGCTAGTCCTCCTTATTCCAAAGAAATATCATCTTGTAAAGGATTAACAAATAAATAGATGATTGGAGGCAAGAGTAATGTTGGAGCTATTCCCAGGGTGGTATGAAAACCATGTAAGAGGCATCTAAACCAGACATAGAGGCAATGGCATTTGCCAAGGCTTCTTGGAAGGCATGAAAGTTGAACTAAATCTTTAAGGATAAGTAAGCATTATCTAAGGTGAAGCAAAACAGGCAAAAAGAAAGCCAGAGAATTAGAGAGAGTAGGCGGTCATGTATACTCATGGGAGCATGAAGTAAGATGGTCGTTTTCAAGGGATTTCAAGCAGCATGATATAGAGAGCATGCGATTTGAGGTGGATAATACTGAAACATGAGGCTGAAGCAGTGTTCTGGGGCCAGTGCAGATCATACACTATGCTAAGGCATTTGGATATTATCCACATGTCAAAAAGAGTGCTCAATAAAGACCTGAAATAAGGTAGGATTTAAAAAACAAAAAAAAGGAGCCAAGTAGGACAGATCTAAGAAATACCAGAAAAAATAAGCTATTTAGTAAATTCCTTGGAGTTGAAATAGAGTAAGACAAAGAGATGACTCCTCGGTGTCTTGAATGGACATCAAGGTGAGTAATGTTACTGTTTGATGAATTATGGAAAATATAAGAAGACAGGTTTGAGAAGGGACTGGGTTTATGAGTGCTGTTTATAAAGTGTAGGACTTTTGATGTTTGACATTATTCAATTAGAAACACTCAGAGAGATATCACAGTTCTATTGATGATGGGGCAAGAAAAGAATCAGAATAGATATATAGAATTGCAGACCATTGACACAGTATAGGATAACAACTATGCAGAGTGAGAAAGGTGATTAGAATAGAGACTTAAGAAATACCAGCGCTTAAAGGTGAGACAAAGTAATTATAAAGTTAAGATATAAGTCAAAATAAAAACTGCCAAGGATATGGAGGAAAACCAAGGGAGAGTGGTTTTTAATGGGAGTTAAGAGATAAAACATTTTTGAATGAGAGTTGTATATAAAATATATGATTTTGCCACCCAGAATGCATCCTGGTCTCTTCTTATGGAAAAGAGCACATAATTTCTCTTGGGAAACTACTACCTCTTAGGCTTACACCTGATTTTTGCATGACGTTGCTATCTATCAACATATGTCTAGTTTCTGGGTATCTGCCTGATTTATTTGAGAAACCTAATCTTCCAGTCAGAGTTATTGGTTCATAAATGATCATGTGACATAGTCAAAGCCAATGCTAATATGAGTCTTTTTTTCTGAGAATTTTCCAACATAGGGTACTATGTGATTTTTGTAACTATAAGTGGAGACCACACTGTTTCTGGGAACCAACAGATGGAGTAAAAAAGGAGGGAAGCAGAACAGACACACTATGCTCTGCCTTGGTGCTGTTGCTTTTATTATATGGATCAATGAATTCCACTTTTGTTTAAGTCAATCTGAGTAGGGGTTTTTGTGTCACTTCAAAAAGAAGGGTTCTAAAGTATGCAATGGGTTATTCAAGAATGTCAATACAAACAAAAATAAGAAAAGATGATGATACAGACATATTTAGCAACAAAGACACTATTTGTAAACCTGGCCAAATATTTTTAAAATTATACTTGTGAATGAAAGAAAAGTGAATTGCATTAAGCCAACATATACTGTTCTGCCAAGAAAGCTAGGCAATGGGACAACTGGAGACCCAAGTTTTGTAAGGAAGAAGTAATAGGATTAAAAGTTTGCTACTGGCATAAAAATAGACATATAGCTCAATGGAAAAAAACAGAAACCCACACCTCTATGGTAATTTATTATTTGACAAAGGAGAAAAGAACATTAAATGGGGTAAAGACAGTCTATTCAATACATACTGTTGGAAAAATTGGACAGGTGGGTGCAAAAAATGAAACTAAACCACTTCTTTGCCCCATATACAAGAATAAACTCAAAATTTATTAAAGACTTTAATATTAGATTCAAAATAATAAAAATCCTAGAATAAAACATAGGCAGTAAAATTTTGGACTTTTCTTGGAGCAATATTTTTTTCTGATATACTAGAGGCCTGGTGCATAAAAATTCATGCACTGGAGGGGGGTGGGTCGCTCACCCAGGCCTGCCCCCTCTCACAGTCTAGGAGCCATCAGGGGCAGGAGGAAACCCAGCAATCAGGGGAAGGCAACACCCCCATCACACCTCTGCTGCTGCCACTGCCGGCAGCGCAAGCCTTGGCCAGCCCTGGTTACCTGAGCCTCAGGCCAGCTCTGATGGCTAGGAAGCTGCCATCCAAGGCTTGCCTATGCCTCAGTCAGTGGGGGGTGCAGGAGGTCCTGAGGCCCCTGGAAGGGCTGAGGGGACACTGGCGGCAGGCGCGTGGAGCAGCCAGCCCTGCCCCTGCTGTGGGTGCCACCATCTTGAGACAGTGTGATGGTCAATTTGCATATTACCTTTTATTATATAGGCTTGCCTTGGGCAAAGGAAACAAAAGAAAAAAATAAACAAATGGGATTACATCGAACTAAAATGTTTTTGCACAGCAAAAAAATCATCAACAGAATGAAAATATAATCTGCTGAATGGGAGATCGTATTTGCCAATGATACATCTGATAAGAAGTTAATATCCATAATTTATAAAGAACTTACTTATACCACCTAACACCAAAAGAAATAAACAATCCAATTAAAATTGGGCAAATTACCTGAACAGACACTTTTCCAAAGAGATGATACAGATAATGGTCCATAGACATATGAAATAATGGTCTATGTCAATAATCATAAGAGAAATACAAATTAAATCCATAATGAGATATTACCTCACACCTTTCAGAAGTGCTATCATCAATAACACTCCCTGTTTTTTCTAAACCTTGGTTTATAACTTACATTCAGTAAGGAGGACTAGAGCTATTCCCAAGTTTGTGTTCCTCCTGGTGAGTTTCTGGAATAGGTCTGAAAATATATCTGAAGATGCAATACCTCTAGAGGTATATTCTGGGCTCAAATAGTTCCAATCCATCACTTCTCACCATTGATGCTTTTTTTTTCAGGGTGCAGGGGGGAAGTGGGAGAATTTGTCCTCTAGGACATTTTTGCCTTGGTGTGGATGGGAAATGGGATGTCTGGGGACTCAGCTAACATGCTTTCTCCTTTTATTCATTCCCACTATAACCATATTCAAGAGCCAGATTGAATCTATGAGCAGTACTAGGCTAATTCTATTCTTTTTCTCCCAAGTAGACTTTTAACAGAAAAGGGGAAATTTATAGTTAAGTATTCCATTTCTATCCAAGACATTTAGAATACACTCAAATTTTATAAAAGAAGTGAGTTATCTTGAAAGGAATGCTTTACCAGATAAAGTAATTCTGAAATTCACTCTAATGTACTGCTCATAACTTAAGAAAAAAATGTTAAAATAATTATCTTTACATAAATAAATGAATTACCCCAAATTAAGGATACAGCTTATAACTCAATGCTATAACTATCATAATTGGGACAGACATTAAGAGGCATCTGGTTTCCTGGCTCAGTGGTTGAGCATCAACCTATGAACCAGAGGGTCATGGTTTGATTCCCAGTCAGGGCACATGCCCGCACTGTAAACACGATCCCCAGTGTAGGGTGTGCAGGAGGCAGCCAATCAATGTTTATCTCTCATCATTGATGTTTCTATCTCTCCCTTCCACTCTAAAATATATAATTACAGAAGCACCTGGTGGCAGAAACCCCGCCAACCTAAATATATCATTCTCAGTTTTTATGGTATTAGTGGGAAAATGTAGCTCCCGATATATAAATTCTCTAAATCCAATCCAATTCTAACAAATTCTCATGCTCTTTAACAAATTGGCAACCTACTGTATTTCTAAAGTCACTTGATGATTTTTACAATCTTTGGCAGACTCATGACTTCAAAATTCTACAGCCAATTTAGAACTTAAAAACTAACTTGCAGTCTGGTTGCTAATTAAGACAGATAAAAATTTACTTAGAAATTGTTTAGTATAGTATGTACTTTTTTCTTTTCCCAGATATGCCCCTATTATATAATTCATACACACCAGAAGAGCACAAGACTGTTGAAAAATTCAGTCTTTATAGCAAGTTATTAAAAGTAATTATCTCCAAAGCAATAATGTTTTAACTCTGAAGCTAGTAATTCAATTATGTGAATATTTAAACATTTTCACAGCTTAAGCAGTTTGTATTCATCAAAAAATATATTCAAAATCTTAGCGGAACATGTGGACTCATTCTGAGATACTGCTATAACAAAGTGTTGACTTAATTTGCCTAATTAAGTCAATATGATTGATTAAATCTACAGATGTAATTAATAATTTACCATTACAGAAATTCTTTTTTTTTATTGCTTAAAGTATTACAAAGGGTATTACATATGTGTCCATTTTATGCCCCAACCCTAGACAGTCCCCTAGCCTCCCCTATCCCCCAGTGTCTTATGTCCATTGGTTATGCTTATATGCATGCATACAAGTCCTTTAGATGATCTCTTACCCCCCTTCCTCCTGCCCCCAAACCCTCCCCGGCCTTCCTGCTGCAGTTTGACAATCTGTTTGAGGCAGCTCTGCCTCTGTATCTATTATTGTTCAAAAGTTTATAATGGTCTCTATTATCCATGAATGAGTGAGATCATGTGGTATTTTTCCTTCATTGACTGGCTTATTTCACTTAGCATAATGCTCTCCAGTTCCATCCATGATGTTGCAAATGGTAAGAGTTCCTTCCTTTTTAGAGCAGCATAGTATTCCATCATGTAGATGTACCACAGTTTTCTAATCCATTCATCTACTGATGGGCACTTAGGCTGTTTCCAGATCTTAGCTATGGTGAATTGTGCTGCTATGAACATAGGGGTGCATATATCCTTTCTGATTGGTGTTTCTGGTTACTTGGGATATATTCCTAGAAGTGGGATCACAGGGTCAAATGGGAGTTCCATTTTCAGTTTTTTGAGGAAACTCCATACTGTTCTCCACAGTGGCTGCACCAGTCTGCATTCCCACCAGCAGTGCACAAGTGTTCCTTTTTCTCCACATCCTCTCCAGCACTTGTCGTTTGTTGATTTGTTGATGATAGCCAGTCTGACAGGTGTGAGATGGTACCTCATTGTTGTTTTGATTTGCATCTCTCAGATGATTAGTGACTTTGAGCATGTTTTCATATGTCTCTTGGCTTTCAGAAAGTCCTCTTTTGAAAGGTGTCTATTTAGGTCCTTCGCCCATTTTTTGATTGGATTGTTTATCTTCCTTTTGTTAAGTTGTATGAGTTCCCTATAAATTTTGGAGATTAGGCCCTTATCAGATATGACATTGGCAAATATGTTTTCCCACACAGTGGGTTTTCTCGTAGTATTGTTGATGGTTTCTTTTGCTATGTAGAAGCTTTTTATTTTGATGTAGTCCCATTTGTTCATTTTCTCTTTAGTTTCAAGTGCCCTAGGAGCTGTATCAGTGAAGAAATTGCTTCCGCATATGTCTGAGATTTTGTTGCCTTTGTATTCTTCTAGAATTTTTATGGTTTCCTGTCGTACATTTAAGTCCTTTATCCATTTTGAGTTTATTTTTGTGTATGGTGTAAGTTGGTGGTCTAGTTTCATTTTCTTGCATATATCCATCCAATTTTCCCAACACCATTTATTGAAGAGACTATCTTGGCTCCATTGTATGTTCTTGCCTCCTTTGTCAAATATTAATTGAGCATATTGGTTCGGGCCGATTTCTGGGCTCTCTATTCTATTCCATTGATCTATATGCCTATTCTTCTGCCAGTACCAGGCAGTTTTGAGAACAGTGGCTTTGTAATACAACTTGATATCTGGTATTGAGATCCCAACTACTTTGTTCTTTTTCAGGATTGCTGCAGCTATTCGGGGTCTTTTTTTATTCCAGATGAATTTTTGGAGAGTTCGTTCTAGATCTCTGAAGTATGCCGTTGGTATTTTAATGGGAAGTGCATTGAATTTATAGATTGCTTTGGGTAGTATGGACATTTTAATGATGTTGATTCTACCAATCCATGAACACGGTATGTTCTTCCATCTGTTTATGTCTTCCTCTATATCTTTTTTCAACGTCCTGTAGTTTTCTGAGTAGAGTTCTTTTACCTCTTTAGTTAAGTTTATTCCTAGGTAGCTTAATTTTTTTGGTGTGATGGTAAACGGGGTTGTTTTTATAATCTCTCTTTCTGAAAGTTCACTATTGGTGTATAGAAATGCCTCAGATTTCTTGGGGTTAATTTTGTATCCTGCTACATTGCCAAATTCATGTATTAAGTCTAGTAGCTTTTTGATGGAGTCTCTAGGGTTTTGTATGTATAATATCATGTCATCTGCAAATAAGGACAGTTTTACTTCATCTTTTCCAATTTGGATGCCTTTTATTTCTTCTTCTTGCCGAATTGCAATGGCTAACACTTCCAGTACTATGTTGAACAGGAGTGGTGAGAGGGGGCATCCCTGTCTTGTTCCTGTTCTTAGGGGAAATGGTGTTAGTTTTTGTCCATTGAGTATGATGTTGGCTGTGGGCCTGTCATATATGGCTTTTATTATGTTGAGGTATGATCCTTCTACTCCCACCTTGCTGAGAGTTTTTATCAAAAATGGGTGTTGAATTTTGTCAAATGCTTTTTCTGCATCAATTGATATGACCATGTGGTTTTTTTCTTTCAATTTGTTTATGTGATGTATCACGTTTATTGATTTGCGGATATTGTACCATCCTTGCATCCCTGGGATAAATCCTACTTGGTCATGGTGTATGATCTTTCTGATGTACTGCTGGATCCGATTTGCTAAGATTTTGTTGAGGATTTTGGCATCTATGTTCATGAGGGATATTGGCCTGTAATTCTCTTTCATTGTGTTGTCTTTACCTGGTTTTGGTATTAGGGTGATGCTGGCTTCATAGAATGAGCTTGGAAGTGTTCCTTCCTCTTGGATTTTTTGTAGTAGTCTGAGGAGGATAGGTTTTATTTCTTCCTTGAATGTTTGGTAAAACTCCCCTGTGAAGCCGTCTGGTCCTGGGCTTTTCTTTGATGGAAGCTTTTTGATGACTGCTTCAATTTCTTCCATAGTTATTGGCCTGTTGAGATTTTTAGATTCTTCCTGATTGAGTTTTGGAATGTTGTATTTTTCTAGGAATTTGTCCATTTCTTCCAGGTTGTCTAGTTTGTTGGAGTACAGCTGTCCATAGTATTTTTTAACAATCATTTGTATTTCTGTGGGGTCTGTTGTTATTTCACCCCTATCGTTTCTGTTTTTGTGTATTTGGGTCCTCTCTCTTTGCTTCTTGGTGAGTCTGGCTAGAGGTTTGTCAATCTTGTTTATCCTTTCAAAGAACCAGCTTTTGGTTTCATTGATTTTCTGTATTGTTTTTTTGGTCTCTATGTCACTTATTTCTGCTCTAATCTTTATTATCTCCTTCCTTCTGCTCACTCTGGGGTTTTCTTGTTGCTCTCTTTCTAATTCTTTGAGTTGTAGAGTTAGATGATTTACTACCATTTTTTCTTGTTTTTTGAGATAGGCCTGTAGAGCTATAAACTTCCCTCTCAGGACTGCTTTCATTGTGTCCCATAGGTTTTGGATTGTTGTGTTTTCATTGTCATTAGTTTCCAGGATGTTTTGAATTTCTTCTTTGATTTCATTGGTAACCCAATCAATATTTAATAGCATGCTATTAAGCTTCCAGGTGTTTGAGTATTTTGGGTTGTTTTTATTGTAGTTTATTTCTAATATTATACCATCGTGGTCTGCGAAGATGCTTTTTATGATTTCAATCTTCTTGAATTTGGGGATACTTTGCTTGTGACCCAATATATGGTCTATTTTTGAATATGTCTTATGAGCATTTGAGTAGAATGTATGTTCCGTGGCATTGGGTTGAAGTGTTATGAAGATGTCTATTAAGTCCATCTGATCTAGTGAGTCATTTAGAATTGCTGTATCTTTGCTGATTGTTTGTCTAGAGGACTTATCCAGTGCTGTCAGTGGTGTATTAAAGTCCCCTACTATGATTGTATTGTTGTCAATCTCTCCTTTGATATCTTCCAGGAGTTTTTTTTGTATATGGGTGCTCCTGCATTGGGTGCATATATGTTTACCAGGGTTATATCTTCTTGTTGTATTGATCCCTTTAGTATTATGAAGTGGCCTTCCTTATCTCTTGTTATGGCCTTCACTTTGAGGTCTATTTTGTCCGATATAAGTATTGCTACCCCAGCTTTCTTTTCCTTTCCACTTGCCTGAAAGATATTTTTCCATCCCTTCACTTTCAGTCTGTGTGAGTCGCTTCTAATGAGGTGGGTTTCTTGTAGACAGCAGATGTATGGGTCATGTTTTTTTATCCATTCAGCCACTCGATGTCTTTTGCTTGGAGCATTTAGTCCGTTTACGTTTAAAGTTATTATTGAAAGGTACTTGTTTGTAGCCATTTATTTTTGTGTGTGGCTGTTTTCTTTCTGAGATTTTTATTTCTTCTTTTTTTACCATTCCCTTTAGCATTCCTTGCATTGCTGGCTTGGTGGTGATAATCTCCCTTCGCCTTTTTTTGTCTGTGAAGCTTCTTATTTCCCCTTCAAGTTTGAATGATAGTCTTGCTGGATAGAGTATTCTTGGATTCAATCCTTTGTTTGCATCACTTTGTAAATTTCCGTCCATTCTTTTCTGGCCTGATGTGTTTCTGTTGAGAAATCATTTGACAATCTCATGGGAGATCCCTTGTATGTAACTTTCTGTCTCTCTCTTGCAGCCTGTAAGATTCTCTCTTTGTCCTGAATATTTGCCATGGTAATTATGATGTGTCTTGGTGTGGGTCTTTTCGGGTTCACCTTGTTTGGTACTCTCTGGGCTTGTGTGACTTTTTTCTTCCCCACCTCAGGGAAGTTTTCTGATATTATTTCTTCTAATAGGTTTTCTAATCCTTGTTCATCCTTCTGTTGTTCTGGTACCCCTATTATTCATATGTTGTTTCATTTCATGTTGTCCCAAAGCTCCCTTAGGCTCTCCTCCTGTCTTTTAATTTTTTTCTCCATTTGCAGTACATTTTGGGTGTGTTTTGCTTCCTTGTCTTCTAATTCACTAATTCGGTCCTCCGCTTCTCCTAGTCTACTGTTGATACTTTCAATGGAGTTTTTCATTGCAGCTATATCACTCTTCATTTCTTCTTGGGTCTTACTTAAGTTGTTGATTTTTTCATCTGTTTCTTCTAGCTTCTTCCATATGTTATCGATTTTTTCATCTGTTTCTTCTTGCTTCTTCCAGAGGTTGTCGATTTTTTCCTCCATCCGATTTATGCACTCTAGGACCCTTATTCTGAATTCTTTTTCTGTCATGTTGCATGCCTCTGTATTACTTAGCTGCTTTTCTGGAGAGTCCTCCTTCTCTTTCCTTTGGGGGTTTCTTTGTCTACCCATGTTTGATCTCACTGACATATCTAGACGTTGAGTCATTCAGTGGTTGCTCCCTTGGTGGCAGTGACTCCTTGGTCTGTGGTTGCTCTTCGGGCGGTTGCGGTAGCAGCTGCTCTTCAGTTGGAAGCAGCTCCTCTGGTGGGTGCTGTTCACAGCTGTGGTGGCTCTTCTGGCTGGTAGGGCGAGGTTTCACGTACAGCTGCTGTTCCTCAGCAGAGGGTGTTGTGCTCAGGAGGTTGCTGTTGCTTGGATCTGCTGCTTTGATTTAAAGGCACAAAATACAACACAACAAGGCACCAAGTACCAGGCACTATACACAAATATATTCACGATATTAATAACCCCAAATAAAGGTGACCACCTGAATTAAGATAATTAGGGGATAAGGAAGAAGGAAGAGAAAAAGATGAAAGAGAAAAAGGAAAAGAAAAGTAGGGACCAAAAAAAGGAGTGAAAAAATGAAATTGGGAAAAAGGAGCATGGAAAATAAAAGTGAGAAAAGAAAGAGAAAAAAAAAAAGACCGAAAAGAGAGAATGAAGTGGAAGAGGGGAAGAGACTTTTTATATGAGGAGAATACTCCTATAGAACAGCCACTAATCCCAACAAATTCCAGCAACAGCTCCCTGGAGATGAATGCAAACTAGAAACAACCAATAATATAATGATGAAAATAGAATGGAGAACACTAATCCCAAAATAAAATAAAGAGAAAATAAAATGTCACTTTAAAAAATGGTAAAATGGTAGTAGTAATAATACTGGTTAAAAATAAGAAGGTAGTAATTAAAAGGGTAAAATCAGGTGATGGAAAAAGAAGAAGAAAAAAAGAAGAAAAAAAAAGAAAAAAAATTGGTTTCTTAGTTAAAAGGTGAAAAAAGAAAAAAAAAATTGCAGTAGTGAAGGTCCTTCGGTTCTTCTATTCTTCAGTGTGGCTCGCCTTAGACCTGCCAGGTATTCAGGAGAGTGTTGAGTTTCCCTGCAATACACTGTTCCTCTGTGTTGTAAACCACAGTCCTTATTTTAAAGCAGGCCGCATTTGTTTCCCAGACTGCCTTATTTTGTGTTTAGCAAAGAGTCAGTTTGTGGGTCAGCCTCTGGGTGGCAGTGTTCTGGGGTTGGCCTCTGAGGCTATAGGGCCTCTCTGTCCAGTGGAAGTTCACTGCCCAGAGCTGACTGCGCAATAGTTAGTTACCGGAGCTGTGTTGTTGCGGGGATTGAAAATCCCTCTATAGGCCAGACCCTGTTAACTCCCAGGGACTGATCAGGTTATTTTAATCCTTGATCTCGTACAGGGTGGAATCTGGGTGTGGCTGTGCTCCTTGCCTGGGGGCTGGGGGGAGGAGTCTCACTCTCAGGAGAGAATGGCTGTCCCAGTCCTGGGCTCAGGGGTGTCTCAGCACTCAGTTCGCTGCCACCTCTCCCGGCCCCCCTTCTCTCCTCAGTCTCTCCCCAGATTCCACTCCTCCGCACACTCTCCCTCTCTTCAGCACAGGTGAGTGTCTGTATCCGAAATGTCCCATGAACAGGATTCAGTGAAAACAAACAAACAAACAAACGCCAGCCGCGGAAACGGGGAAGGCTTGGTTTCTGTAAGCTTCTTCTCTTACCGGGACTGCATGGTCTGGTCAGCTCTTCAGGCTGCCCCCTTTAGGCTCAGTCCTCTGTGATCACAGAACCCAGCTCTCAATTTCCCCGGCAGCGCCAGGAATCCCGAAGTTCTCCTTTCCCCCGCCAGGGGCTGTGCCTGTCCCAAGGGACATGGCTGTCTGCCACGCGGTCTCACTCGGACTCTCTGGGCTCAGAGGTCTGGCAAACTTTCCTGCCCAAATCCCTGGATTTTTTACCTTTCCAGGGGAGTTCTGCTCTTCCCGGCTGCAAACCGTCTCACCAGCTGAGCAATTTCGCCAATTCGGTGTGGGTGTTATTAGTTTCAGCTGCTCATTCCATTTGCTCCGGGGCACGACCTGGGACGCGTCTGCCTATATCGCCACCATCTTCCGTCCTCCAAGAATCCAGAAATTCTTAGTATTTTTTTTTCAAATAGCATGCTTTCTTTATATGTAAAGGAGAATAAGAAGTCAAAAATCACAAATATACAACCCCCAAAACATATTTTCTTTTATATACATCATTTTAGAGTGAAATATATATTATCCTATATAATAAAGCAGTAATATGTAAATTGACCATCACACCCTCATGCAAGATGGCCACCTCCATGCAAGCACAAGATGGCCGATAGGGGAGGGCAGTTGGAAGCGACCAGGCCAGCAGGAGAGGGCAGTTGGGGCAACTGGGCCAGCAGTGGAAGGCAGTTGTGGGCGACTGGGCTGGCAGGAGAGGGCAGTTGGGGGTGACCAGGCCTGAAGGGGAGGGAGGGCAGTTGGGGGGACCAGGCCTTCAGGGGAGGGAAGATAGGGGTGACCAGGCTGGCAGGGGGGGCATTTAGGGGCAACCAGGCCGGCATGGGGTTAGTTAAGGGCTACCAAGCCAGGGGGGGGGGGGGCAGTGAGGGGCAACTAGGCCAGTAGGCAGAGGTGGTTAGGGGTGACTAGGCCAGCAGTGGGAGCAGTTAGGGGCAACCAGGCCGTGGGCAGGGGCAGGGAGTGGTGATCAAGCTGGCAGGGGGGCCAGTTAGGGGTGATCAGGTAGGCAGGCAGGTAAGCAGTTAGGAGCCAGTGGTCCAGGATTGTGAGAGGGATGTCCGACTGCTGGTTTAGGCCTGATCCCCCTAGGGGTCCAGGAATGGAGAGGGTGCAGGCTGGGCTGAGAGGACCTCCCCAACCCCATGCATGAATTTTGTGTACCGGGCCTCCAGTTAATTGATAAAAAAATATAATTTAAGCAATTATTTATTTTATTTTTGAGAGCTTTATTGAGATATAATTGATATACACAAAAAAACCTGTACATAACTAATGCATACAATTTGATGAGCTTGAAGATATGTACATACATGAAACCATCACAACAATCAAGTTAACAAACATATCCATCACCTTTACTTTTTAAAATTATGTCTGCTTTATTTGTAACTAGTGGCAGAATTATTGGTTCCCTAATCTATAGATATTCCCAATACCCTTTTTTCCTTTTCCACCTCTACTAGAAACCTGGAAAGGCTTACAATTCCATTTCTTGAACTTTTTTGGAACTATAGGTGATCATCTTATATACTTGTGGCCAACAGATGAACACAAATCTGCTGTGGATTTCTGGAGAAAGTGTTGCTTGTATGAGAAAGAATCAGATGTTAAAGGCTCTGCCTCCTTCTCCCCTTTTCCAGTTTTGAAAATAGACACATATCCTTGAACTGCAGTGGTCATCTTGCTACCATGAGGGAAAGGCCAAAAGAATCAGAGATCTTGGTGTCATGAAGTTATTGAACCAATGCCAATAGACAGATCCTCCACACTTCTTGTTATGTGAGAAAAATAAACCCCTATTTGAAAAACCATTGCTACTAGGATCTTCTGCTACTTAAAGTAGAAAACATTTCTACCTGAAATATCAATTATATATGAATAGAAGATTTGACAGAAAAATTAAATCAGTCAACCTATTAGGGTACTTAAAATAATTTATTAACAAAAGTTTTGTGCAATAAAGCATTTAAATAAAAGTATTGAACTTAAATGGAAAATGCTTAATTTTGTTGCTAAGAACACAATCTAGTTTTTTTTTTTTTAATTTAAGAACCTCTCTCTATTGTCTTTTGTTTTGTTCGAGAATCAAACAAGATTTTAGTAACCAGAATACACTTTCAATAAAGTTGTATGTATATTTTTGTAAATAAACAATGAAGCCCCACTAAGGATATTTGTAAAATTTCATCATACCATTTTGCACATGGTAATAGAAAACTGTTAATTAGAAATTAGTGAGATTACCCAAAGATACTTCATATGTTCAAATCCATACACTCTACATTCTGCATATCAACTTCAGTTGCAAAATTAAGTTGAAGACCCCTTACATAATTTTGAAAATATGATACAATCTGCAGTTTAATTGGCATTGTGCTTCATCAGACAGGCTGCCTTTATCACAAGTATATTCTATTCCTGAGAGATCAGCTATATCAAGATGGCTCATCAGCTAAATTACATTGGTCAAAATGCCTGCCAACCAAGCATATTAATAAATTCAAAGCAGGAATCCTCTCATCATCTTTGCTGCTCACTAAGAGCCTCACTTCAGAGTATATTCTTGCAAGCTGCCAAATCAGTGAATGAGCCTCAGGTAATAAAGGCTTTTCAAGACAAGTCAATAAAGCATAAACATCTTCCCAATTCTGGAGTAATCTCTCTTCCTCCAAACCAGTTACTCAGATATTCCAATACATTGGTTACTGTTGACTGATTGATTCTGCTAATAATACGAAGCAAGGGAGGAAAACCAATTTGTACATGATCTATTCTAGGACTTTCATTTTAGCTGGTCCAACAGCCCCTCCAGAATATAACCTTTCACCCAGATAAAATTTTTTCCAGCTTTATTCATGTTCACATTTTGGCATGGTCACATTACTATCCAACTGTTGTCATTTCCAGGGACTTCTATGTTTGTTCACACTCTGTTTAACAGTTGAAAATTGTGCCACTTGTTGCTGTGGCCACTGAAGTATGGCCTAATAGCCTTCAGGAGCAGGTTGCCATCCTGAAAGAGAAATATTCACCCTTTGATTTCTTCTCAACTTTCTTTGGTCAATTTCAGCTACCACAACATCTGGACATTGAGTGGCTTTGATGTGGATCTGCCTCAAGTATTCCTGACCCATCCTTGGGAATATAGAGGGATCAAAACCTTCTGTCAAGTCACAGGGCTCCACTGGCAACAGCCAAAGCATCAACTGCAGATTCTGCTGGTACTCATGCCATGGTTTACAATGTAGCCAGTCCCTCATCTAGGTAACCTATCCATCACCTTTAAAAGTTTCATCCTGTTTAAAATATTACATATGTCTCCTTTTCCCCCCATTGACCTCTCTCCAGCCATTCCCCCCCCCCATCACCCTTCCTAATGTCTGTATCCATTAGTTATGCTTATATGCATGCATTCCAAGTCCTTTGGTTGATCTCTTACCACCCTCCCCACCTTCCCTCTGAAGTTTGACAGTCTGTCCAATGCTTCTCTGTCTCTGGACCTATTTTTGTTTATCAGTTTATGGTGTTCATTAGATTACACAAAGGAGTGAGATCATGTGATATTTATCTTTCTCTGACCGGCTTATTTCGCTTAGCATAATATTCTCCAGGCCCCTCCACACTGTATCAAAGGGTAGGAGATCCTTCTTTAATACTGCTGCATAGTATTTCATGGTGTAAATGTACCACAGCTTTTTTATCCATTTGTCTACTGATGGGCATTTAGGCTATTTCTAAATCTTAGCTATTACTTTAAACAATAAAGATTTTTTAAAAGATAATAGATCTGAAAAAGAAAAAAAAAAAGAATAGAACTGGGGTTTCTCTGAAGACCTGGATGGGAGGCCAAGTCCTTCCTGTGGCAAACTGTGGTGCCATGGAAACCACTGGGCTGGTGGTAGGGGACTGTGACGCTCTGGGGCAGGGAGTGGTTTATCTGAAGGCCTGGCTGGGAGGCCACGCCCTTCACATGGCTAACGGCCATTGCCATGGAAACCAGTGGCGTAGGCAGGGAGGGAATTGTGATGCTTGGGGACCAGATGGGTGATAACCAGTAACTTGTCCACCCGCCAGAGGCTTCCCAGCACTGCAGTGGGAGTGGTGCCCCGAAACCGGCCCAGAGACACTTAGCCTGCTGCCTCGATGTCAACACCACCACCATCACCACCACAACCACCACCACCACCACCACTATGACGTCTCTTGCTGGCCAAGGCCCTCCCACAGCCCTTGAGGTCCCGTGGGCTCTCCCAGCTGACCAGCACCCTCTACGTAGGTAATGCCGTGGCCACTAACAACAGGCACCTATTGTCTTCCAATCACATCACAGCAGACATCAGTATGTCAGCGGAAATTTTTCAACGTTTATTGAGGACATTCTATACCTGAAGGTACCTGTGACTGACTCCCCCAGCATGCGCATGGGCGATTTCTTCGATATTATCGCCGATTATATCCACAGCGTAGAGCTGCGCCAAGGCCGCACACTGGTGCACTGCCACCCTGGCGTCAGCCGCTCCGCCTCGGTGTGCATGGCCTTCTTGATGAAATATCATTCCCTGTCACTCCTAGAAGCTCACACTTGGACCAAAGCCTGCCATCCCATCATACGCCCGAACATGGGCTTTTGGGAGCAGCTAATTCATTATGAATTCAAACTCTTTGCCAAAAACACCGTCCGGATGATTGACTCCCCCATGGGCAAGATCGCAGATGTGTACCAGAAAGAGTTGCAGCTGACGTCATCCTTGTGAGCCATCCTGCCCAGCCTCTGACACCTGTTGTGGATCCCACACCATCACGGAACCATGACTGCTGAACTTTGGTCCTTACTGACAACCCAATGACTTTTAGAAGGGCAAGCAAAAAGGCGGGCTGCTGAAGTCTTTGGCTTTGTGACCCTTACCTTTAAAGAATAAAATCCAGTCAATGAAAAAAAAAAGTTTCATCCTGCCTATTTGTTTTGCTTTGTTTTTCTTTTTATGGTAAGACTACTTAACATGAAATCTATTTTCAATAACTTTTTAGTATATAGTACTGTTAGCTATCGGCACCATGCTGTACAGATCTCTAAAACATAAACCTGAAACTTTATACCCATTGAACAGCAACATTCTTCCTTTCCCTACCCCACCGCCTGGAAATCGCATTTTACTCTGCCTTTCTATGATGCTCACTATTTTAGATTCTTTATAGAAATACAATCATTCAGTATTTATCTTCTATGACTTGTTTATTTCACTTAGCATGATGTCTGCCAGATTCATCCATTTGTCACAAATGACAGGATTTTCTTATGTTTTAATGGTTGAAAAATATATTATCTACCACATTTTTATTTTATATTTTCAAACCACATTTTCTTTAACTATTAATCTCATGAAAACATTTAGGATGTTTTCATGTCTGGGCTATTATAAACAATGCTTAAATGAACATGGGAGTACAGATATTGCTTTGAGGTCCTGATTTAAATTCTTTAGGATAGATACCCCAAAGTGGTATTGGTGCATCATGTCGTAGCTTTATTTTTTTCATTATTTTGAGACACTTCCATGTTGTTTACTATAATAGCTGTACTATTTTACATTCCCACCAACAGTGCACAAAAGATGCAATTTCTCCACATCCATATCAGCACTTCTTATCGTAAAAAAAAATAATAGCCATTCTAACAGCTGTGAAGTGATACCTCATTGTGATTGGGGTCCACGTTTCCCTGATGATTGATTAGTGATGTTACGCATCTTTTCATATACCTGTTGGTCATTTGTACACCATCTATAGTACTGGGATTCAATGCTAGCTCCATCAAAAACCCAGTGGCATTTTTATAAAACTAGAAAAAAATCCTAAAATTTATATGAAACCACTATTGAGAAAGAAGAATAAATTCATGTCATTTCCCGATTTTTTCATTTTGAATTACTTTTATTTTATTATTATTTTTATTTAATTTATTGGGATAACATTGGTTTGCAAAACCGGTTGTACACAGGTTTCAAGTGTACAACTCAATAAAATATCATCTGCACACAGCATTGTATGTCCATTGCCCCAAGCAAAGTCATATATTACAAAGCTATAGTAATCAAAACAGTATGGTACTGGAATTAGGACAGACACATAGACCAATAAAACAGTTTACAGAGCCAAGAAATAAACCCATGCATATATGGTCAAATGACCTTCAACAAAAGTGCCAAGAGTAAACAATGGGGAAGAAATAGTTTCTTCAACTAATGGGCCTGGGGAAACTGGATATTCACATACAAAAGAATGAAATTGGATCCATACCTTACACCATACACAAAAATCAATTCAAAATGGATGGAAGAGTTAATTGTAAGACCTGAAACTGTAAAACTCTTGGAAGAAAAAATAGGGAAAAGCTTCTTAACATTTGTCTTAGCAATGATTTTTAGATATAACAATAAAAGGATAGGTAACAAAAGCAAAAAAAGACAACTGGGACTACATGAAACTAAAAAAGCTTCTGCACAGCAATGGAAATAATGCACAGAATTAAAAAGCAACCTACAGAATAGGAGAAATTCTTTTCAAACCATCTATCTGACAAAAAGCAAAAGAAAACCAAACACCCCCCCCCCAATAACCAAATTAAATGACAGATAAAGGACTTCAATAGATATTTATTTAAAACTTTTGTTTTTAAAAATCGGGACTGTTGTATTGGTTATAAAAAACTGCATTCACTCCTGCCAAAGAGATGCATCATTTTGACGCTCCTTGGAGAGAAAAAAATATCCCTGATAACTAGAAAAAAAATATTATGTGTAAAACATTTTTTAAAATTTATCAAGCTATATTTACTCTTTACACAATATTCACTGTAGCATCAGAACACATATATGAATATTGTCTCAACATTTCTCTTAAAATTTTAAGTTTTGTTAAAGCAAGTCATACATTTAATACATGATTATATTTAGATCTTATAGTTGTTATAGTATTAACTACTGTTATAACAATGGGGGTTGTCATATTAGTGAAATTCCCTTGAAAATGATTCATTTTTTTATTCATAAACTTACAAACCAAAGACTTGACACAAAATGCAGGTTTGTTTCACACCTGAGGCCTCTTAAACCTGTTTTTGATGCAGCATCACTCACAGAATTGATGGATTCATCATTTAGGAAACATAAACCTGGTTTCTTAAATTATCTATTAACACCCTCACTTATAGTGTTTGGTACAAGTGTAACAAAAAGCATTAGTGTCCTAAGTTATGACAAACTCGCCTGTGGGTTTGGTATAGTTTGGTATAGCTCTTCCTAATTCTCTCCACCATCCACCTCCACCACAAACTGTCATCCAGGTAGGATAGATAATTCTACTGAGCCTCTCCAATTTAGTCCTGCTAAAATAATCCATGGAGAACATTATTTTAAAAGACCTAATCATAAAGTTAAAAAAACCCAGAATGCTACTTTTGTACATTTTTTAGTCATTTAAACCAATTTAGGCCATGTAATTATTACCATAGGCTCAGATGCTAGACACACTGTAATATTTTTGTGAGGTATCCTATTAAAGGAATAAAAAAAACTTGTTGAAGTATCAACTAGAAATATTTCATAGGAAATTATATAATTACCATAGTTTTATCTGTGCAATATATCCAACACCAAGATGAATGGGTACAGCATTTTATAATAATTAACTGTGTAGACTCTGAACACAGACCATCTGGGTTGATAGTCATGATTCACCACGTTTAAACAGTATGCCCTAGGGAAAATCAACTGCCACTATTTGACTCTGTTTCTTTGAGGAAAGAACACAGACTATCTTGAGTATTAAAAAATTAAAACATACAAAATATTTAAAATCATGCCAGACTGGTAGTAAATAATCTGGTTAATTATGATTAATTCATTAATGAGTCAAGTTATGATATTTTGTAACTTAAAACATAATCATGAACATGTATATTGTATTAATGTATAATACATGAATGAAGTATTATATATAATGTGTTAATGGGTCCTTTAGAAGGCCCATGGTTAAATTTAAAAATCTGCATATAAATAATTCATATTTGCAAAAAGAAATCCTAATGTATTATATGATATATATCTAATTGGTTAGTCATCTTAAAAATCCAATCCAACCCTAATTGGTTTGGCTCAGTGGATAGAGTGTCAGCCTGCGGACTGAAGGGTCCCAGGTTTGATTCCGGTCAAGGGCATGTACCTTGGTTGCGGGCACATCCCCAGTAGGGAGTTGCAGGAGGCAGCTTATTGATGTTTCTCTCTCATCGATGTTTCTAACTCTCTATCCCTCTCCCTTCCTCTCTGTAAAAAAAAAAATCAATAAAATACATTGGAAAAAAGAATCCAATCCATCACCACCAATGAGGAACACATTTATAAATTTATAAATCCATAGTAAGAGAGATATAACTCTTCAAATTTCTATTTTTCTTCATTTATAGCTGACTAAACTATTAAAAGGATTAGCAGACAATTAATCAAAAAGCATTTAAACTGAAAGCCTCAGTCAAAACATGAAAACAGAGACACCAATCCAATGTCTTAACACATCTTCTCCTGCATCTACTGAATACCGTTTCTAATTAAGAAGCCAGAAGCATTTCAAGAATCTGATTGCCCTTGCATATGAGAAACATTTATCTCTGGGTAAATTGTAGACTATTACTATTGTGACTTCATGGGATAAAATGAAAAGCAAACACAATTCGTCAAAATACTCAAATGGGGCTAGTGTTCATCACAAATTCCATTTTCCAATTAAAATAACTTGAGGAATAAAATAAAAACTTAAAGCTAAATCTTTTGTATAAGATGTCAATGAATTTTCTACCTCATCTGACTTATGAAAATGTATTTCATATTCCATAAATTTTAACATAACAAGTACTAAGTCTTCAATCTTAGCAAGGTTAAACAGTGTAAGGGCAGATAAATTAGCATAATTCCCCAAAAGGTGAGAGATAAGAGTCATATAAACAATATGACATTAATCAAATAAAATTTAAAAATACAAACCAGGTTTTAATGTTCATATTTAAGGAAGCCAATATGAATTCCATTAAAATAGGAACAGCCAGAAAAATTGTAACTGTGTGGTAGTAGAAGTTAACTAGACTTATTGTGTTTATTATATACAAGTATCAAATTATTATATTGTATACCTAAAACTAATATATGTCAATTATATATTAATTATAAAATCAATAAATGAGAGAATACAATAAACAAAAATTCAGTAAGATATGTGATTGAGAATATATAGACAAAATATGATATACACAGATAGAAATGGATTCAAATCAAGCTATGTAAACTTGGGGAACTTATGCAAACTTGCTGAGTTCCAGTTTGAACACTTGTTAAGGGGGAAATAATAAAGCAACCATAATATTGGCATAAAATTGCATGATATATAGATGAAACAACTAGCACAATGTACAAATGGATAGTTATTGAATGAAAATATAGTCTCAACTTAGCAAATAGAAAGTAAATATAATTCAGTCCCAAAAACCTGTAAAAACGTAGAACAGAGGTAAGAGTGGATAGAACACAAGTAATAAGGTTTGGTTTTGGCCTCAGTAATCAGTCTAATATTTCTAATTGTGTTGCCATGGTTGTTGGAGGCAGAATGTCTACTTCAAGGTCATTTATGAATTCCCTCCTCTGGCAAGTAATCAATGATAATACAGTCAAGTAGGTTAATATCATCTCTATTAAACATAACTATATCACTAATATGAACGAGCATGACATTCTATGTATACATAATATCTGTATATATACTTTCAATTATAAGTAAGCATTCCAGATGAAACACTATAAATATTTCCTTGTCAGCTGAAGTATAAATGTAGAAGAATAGTACAAATACTGTAATTGTAAAATATAATGCCACAATAATTAATGATAGTTATGAAGTTGCTGATGTACAAAATGAATTCTTAGTAATGTTGAAATAGTTAAACAAATAGGGAAGTAGATTGTGAGGCAATATACATATTAAGAGATTGTATGCCCTGGCTGGTTTGGCTCAGTGGATGGAGCGTTGGCCTGCAGACTGAAGGGGCCCAGGTTCAATTCCAGTCAAGGGCACATGCCCAGATTGCAGGCTCGACCCCCCAGTGGGGGTGTGTGCAGGAGGCAGCCGATCAATTATTCTCTCTCATCATTGATTCTATCTTTCCCTCTCCCTTCCTCTCTGAAAGAAATAAAAATATATTTTTTTAAAAAATGAGATTGTATTACCTAGATAACTTTTGGTAGCTGGAAAATATTTATAAATCTATATATATATATAAATGCCTAAGCGATCATTACAATCAGTCAACTGAACAACTGCTCAACTAGTTGCTATGACACACACTGACCACCAGGGGGCAGATGCTCAACACAGGAGCTGCCCCCTGGTGGTCAGTGCGCTCCCAAAGCCAACCTCTTGCAGTCCCTCCCCCTCGGCCAGCTGGCCCTTATGGGCCCCGATCAGGAATGGGAGAGATGGCCCTAATCACTGGCCAGGTCGAGGGACCCCACCCGTGCATGAATTTGTGCACTGGGCCTATAGTTTTTAATATAAGGAAGAGGGGATTAGATTATAACTCTAATTTTTAATTTTTTTTGTACACTTGTTTTGTGTTCTAATATTTGTAATATCAGAATATAAGTTTTAAAAATTGAATTTAATCTTTAGTTATTTTACTGTTTTTAAGCCATGGTTTGTAATAAAAATTCCTACTTAAGAATTATTTATATCTTTTTGAAGATAATTAAAATCAGACTGTCAACTTCACCACCTCAAATCAGAGGAGAAATATCTCCAAAAACATGTGCAATGTCATTAACAATTGCCCTTGAGTAGGCAACCAAATGATATATCTCTCTCACATTGATGTTTCTCTTTTTCCCTTCCTCTCTCTCTAGAAAAGCAATGGAAATAATATCCTTAGGTGAGGATTAACAAAAAAATTTGCCTTTGATCCAGACATAATAAATAATACAAAGAATATGAAGAGGTATATGTTGTAGAGAAATTGAGTTGCCCCTAAATACCTTCCTCCTCCATTTCCAGGTTTGAAAGTAAACAGTTTGGGGAATAATGCTAATTTATGTGCCCATTGTACTATTTAACCTTGTTAATATGAGTTACAGTGACTGTAGGAGCAAAGTAGGAGCTGACAATCCTGAATACTATAATACCAAACTCAAAATTCCCTTCTAAAATGTTGAATGAAATTAACTTTAGACAAATACATAAAAAGCACACTCTGAGCTATAGATGTGTGGATTTAACTTTGACTTTTATTTCAATGACATATTGATTTCAAGACTCAACATTCAATAAAATGTGTATAAGTTACATCTCTAAGAGGGACTTCAATATTCATTTATGTATTAATGGAAACCTCATTCTGCTAAGATGAGAGCATGTGATGAATTCTTTTCTATTTTACTACAATTCCAACTCAGAAGCTAAGGGAATCAATAGGGAAAATGTCTACTTTCAATTTTGTGTTTGAAAACAACAAAGCTGATGGACAGCATGAAAGCTAAGCTATGGAAAGCTTGTAAATTTTCATGTGTTACGAAGAAAAAATGAAATGTTATAAGCAGATACATACTATAAATACGAGGAAAGCACATTGAAGATAAAATCAAGTAAAAAATGAAAGCATGGATAGGCAGTGTAGTATCATGATAGCAGCTCTTAAACACACACACCTCTTCAAAAGTTCATTTTTAGCATTTAAGTAATTATTTAGGCATATTTAGGTAAGACCCCTAGAGGAAAAAAAAATAAACATCTGTAGAAAACATAAAGATATGCTTACATTTTAAAGCTAAACTTTAAGAGACACCAAAATGGAAGTGGGGAGAAATTACCTAAAATAAATGCAAATAAGATTACAGTAGACCCAGGCAGGAGCTTTTGCTTGTTGAATTGGGTGAAAAAAGCATGAGTCTGGTCCCTCCAGCACAGGCATGGGTGTGAGGCTCCCTAATGCCGCCCAGTGACTGGTACCAGGGCCTGGATAAGGGACCACAATACCTTTGTCACCCACAGCTCCCACCCTGTCCACAGAGTCCAATGGCAGTGGCTGCACTGAGGCACTCGGCTGAGGTTTGCTCGATCTTTGAGGACATAGCTATTTGATGAGGCTAAGAGATACCTGTATTTGGGTGTGATGCTAAAAAACTTTACAAATATCCTTGCTGGGCTCTGATACCATCTACTGTGGTGAATGTGATGTCTCAGGTTGACTCTTCAGGTATTGTTGGTACATGGTTTAAACATACACTTTGCAGAAATGAGGACAGCTGGACATGTACCCTGGGACTTCCTATTCAGATGTGATGCAAGAGACCTATAGGATCCTGGTCTCCTTGGTCAAGTGCTTACCTATCAACCATGCAAGAGACCTGCTGCCCACATGATTCTGTCCTCTCTATCCAGACTGGCTGGATGCAAACATGTCTTCCCTGCAGCTCTGACCATCTTCTGGGCTCACATCATCCTTTCCATTCTCCTTGTATCTGCACCAGGAATCTTTGAACACAAACCCTTACTTCAGTGCTCCTCACACTCAGGCCACAACTGAGATCCTTATTCTAGGTTCCCCGAGACAGAGCCCTTTGGCCAAACTGGGTTGGGTCAATGTCTCCACAGCTCAGTTAGCAGAATCCTGGGTAATGGGATTTTCCAAGAGAAGAGGGTGGGTCAGGAATATCCCTGAAGAGACATTTGTCATCAGTGCTCTCCAGGTATCTTCCTAAACAAGACAATTCATTTAAAAGTCATCAGGTGGACCCTAACCAGTTTGGCTTAGTGGATAGAGCATCGGCCTGTGGACTGAAGGGTCCCAGGTTCGATTCCAGTCAAGGGCATGTACCTTGGTTGTGGACACATACCCAGTAGGGGGTGTGAAGGAGGCAGCTGATCAATGTTTCTCTCTCATCAATATTTCTAACTCTCTATCCCTCTCCCTTCCTCTCTGTAAAAAATAAAATTATATATATATATAATAAATATATACATATTTATATATGTATAATAAATAAATATATACATATATACATATAATAAATATATAATAAATATATACATATTTATATATGTATATATTTATTATATATATGTATAACAAAATTATATATCTATATATATTATTAGATATATATCCTATCTAATAATAGACAAACATGGTAATTAACCATACCTCCAACACGCTTCCCATTGGCTAATCAGGGCAATATGCAAATTAACTGCCAACCAAGATGGCGGCTGGCAGCCAGGCAGCTGAAACGAACAGGAGGCTTGCTTGCTCCAGTGAAGGAGGAAGTCAAGGTTCCCAGCCTGCCGTTGCCGGCCTCTGAGCTGCACTCTAAGCAACTATGTTGCAATTATAGAAGCTAAACAAACCCCATGCTTTCAGCCAGCCAGCTGAGCTGGAGTTGCAACAGTGTTTCAATTATAGAAGCCAAACAAACCCAGATCCCTGCTTTCAGCAGCCGAGGTCTCAGAGCTGGAGCCGAGCTGCAAAGCTAAAGCCAGCTCTCAGTTCCAGTGACAGCCATAGAAGGTAAATAAATCCCAGAATAAAAAAGAAAAAAAGAAAAAAAGGAGAGGTTGGGAGCTTCAGTCACCCGCCAGCATGAAAATGGCCCTCAGCCCCTCACCCACACTGGCCAGGCACCCCAGTGGGGACCCCCACCCTGAAGGGTGTGTGACCAGCTGCAAACAGCCATCATCCCCTCATCCAGGCTGGCCAGGCACCAAAGCGGGACCCCCACCCTGATCCAGGACACCCTTCATGCAAAACCAGCCGGCCCCCACCCATGCACCAGGCCTCTATCCTATATAGTAAAAGGGTAATATGCCTCCCAGCACCGGGATCAGTGGAGCCGCGAGGCCTCCCGAACACGGGATCAGTGGAGCCGCGAGGCCTCCTGGCCCCTGGAGCAGCGTGACAGGGGACAGCGCCCAAAACCCCTGATCGCCCTGCAGCTCTGTGTGTGACAGGGGCTGGGGCCACAACCTCCCTATCTACACTGCTCTGTTCGTGACAGGGGAAGGCACCCCAACCCCCCGATCGGCCCTGTTCTGTGTGTGACAGGGTGCGGCGCCCCACCCCCCCATTGGTCCTACCCTGTGTGTGACGGGGTGGAGCCGCAACCTCCCCATCGGCCCTGCCCTGAGTGTGACAGGGGGGAGTGTCCCAACCCCCTGATGGGCCCTGCTCTGTGTGTGACAGGGGGCGGTGCCCCAACCCCCCCTGAAGGGCCCTGCTCTGTGCATGACAGGGGGTGGTGCTGCAACCTCCCCATTGACCCTGCCTGAGTGTGACAGGGGGCGGCGCCCCAACCCCCCAATCGGCCCTACCGTGAGCATGACTGGGGGTGGCATCGCAACCTCCCATTCCGCCCTGCTCTGTGCATGACAGGGGGCGGTGCCCCAACTCCCCAACTGGCCCTGCTCTGACCCCAACCAGGGGCTGTACCTAGGGATTGGGCCTGCCCTCTGCCACCCGGGAGCGGGCCTAAGCCAGCAGGTCGTTATCTCCCGAGGGGTCCCAGACTGTGAGAGGGCACAAGTGGGGCTGAGGGACACCCCCTCCCACCAGTGCACAAATTTGTGTGCATTGGGCTTCTAGTATATATATAAAGGCATCAGGTGGCATGCATGGACCCCCTCCAAAAACTCACCCCTTCCCTATTTTTGTTCCTGCCTCACTGCTGTCAGGAGAATGTCTTTGGCTAGTGCTGAATGTCTAAAGCCCTTCTAAGTGTTACAGATTTTCCATTTCAACAGAGGGGGCAGCCCCTGAGCAGGCCTTGTGAGCTCTCTAGGACTTTAGAGCATTATTTTTATGCCATTATATTTTCATGGTAACTTATTATTTGTGTCAAGTAAAACTGGTTTTTCCCAGCTAGAGAACTGATAGAAATACACTTTTGAGGATACAATTGATATAACAAATATTAAATGTAGGCCATTTTAAAGAGAATAATAACCATGGTCAGAGCTAAGCACAGATCATCGGGTCAGTTGCAGGCACAGTTTAAACTGCACTCATTGGATTCTAATCATCTCCATCCTTTAGCTTTGAGAATCTTTACATGTCTGTTTATCTTGCTATTTGTATTTTATAATATTTTATTGCCACGTTTTTGGAAGTGTGTCTTCTTTCACTAAATCCATCAGGAAGTCTTAACGCCCACCTTCATCAAAAACATGTTAGTAAAATACTCCTCCAGATTCCATATTTAGCTCATGTTACGAAAAGGTCAATTATGCATATCCAACAATTGCTATAAGGACACTAAGGTTCACTAAAAAAGAATGAATAAAACACACTGTTTTCATGCTGTTCACTTCATGGGGAGCAAGGCTCTTAGAGTGAACATCAGGAGGCCCAGTTTGTACTATGCCTTTTAGTTCCGTAGAATATATCCCATGTGCCTCACTTTCTATATTTGTGTTCCAACTGTAGAAAATAATTGTTTTTCTCTAAGACATTTCTTACTGAATATTCTGGGATAGGGTCTGTTTTCTCTAAGAACATGACATAGACCTAGGGATAGTGGTTACGTGTGAAATTTACATTTGGTACCAACATGGTTACAATGTTTGCATCCATGAAGGTGTGGAAAGTGGCTATCTGCAACTGAGATAAATGTTTTGGATTCAATGATCAAATGTCCTCACTGGGAAATAATGATCATGTCACCTGTAAATGCAGTGACAAGTGTTTGCATGGGGGCTGGAGATTATTTCTGGAAAATGTTACGGAATGAGCAAACTACAGAAAGGTATTAATGTTTATTAATAAAGTCATACAATTAGTAGTACTTACTGGTAAATAGTGAGGAGACAAAAGGTTCTGTGAGCCGAAACCGGTTTGGCTCAGTGGATAGAGCGTCGGCCTGCGGACTGAGAGGTCCCAGGTTCGATTCCGGTCAAGGGCATGTACCTGGGTTGCGGGCATATCCCCAGTAGGAGATGTGCAGGAGGCAGCTGATCGATGATTCTCTCTCATCGATGTTTCTAACTCTCTATCTCTCTCCCTTGCTCTCTGTAAAAAATCAATAAAATATATTAAAAAAAAAAAAAGGTTCTGTGAAACCTGAGAACTGGTAAGTCTTAAAAGATGGTAAATAAAGGACACTGATGATAAATAAAGGACACTAAGTTCTAAGATAGGGGTCCTCAAACTTTTTAAACAGGGGGTCAGTTCACTGTCCCTCAGACCATTGGAGGGCCGGACTATAGTTTAAAAAAAAAAAAAACTATGAACAAATTCCTATGCACACTGCACATATCTTATTTTTAAGTAAAAAAACAAAACAGGAACAAATACAATATTTGTATTTTCATATGGCCCGTGGGCCGTAGTTTGAGGACCCCTGTTCTAAGAGGTGAACGAATTACCTTGAGCCGTTGGCTATGCTGGAAACTTAGCTACAAGGAAATTCTCGTTTCTACAAAGTGTGAGCCATTTTCATTCATGAGAATGCTAAGGAAAAAATGGTGAGGTGAGAAAGACATAGTAAGGTGTGAGCAGAAAAAATTTAGAAGAGTGGAAGGAATGCCATGGCACCATGCTTGATTGATTCAACAATCATTTACTAATTATCTCATCTGCTTCAGAAACTCACCTAGCTCTGTGTTATAATCAGTGAATAAGGAAATGTGTTCTGAGGCAAGTTTGTTCAAAGTCTTTACTGAAGGCATAGTCAAGAAATCACAAAAAATTTATACTATAGTAAATTATAAGGTAGCAGGTGTTGTGGAAATATAAAAACAGCAGCATATAGGAATGATAACTATATGGATCCTGAGAATTTTAAGAGCACACAGTTAAAGGAAGGTAGAAAGCAATTTGGACACATTGGAAAGTTGATCCTTGGACAAGAAAATGTCAGTAATACAAATGCCCCCATGCCAGGAGCTTGCCTGGTGGTCAGACCACTCCTATGACTATTGTGCCAGTTGCAGGATACTGGAGATAGTTTGTATTTTGATGTAGACATGATTTTTAAAAATAATTTCTGTTAAGTTATAGATTTTTAACTCTTTTTTAAAATTTATTTTTTATTGATTTCAGAGGAGGAGAGAAGGAGAAACATCAATGATGAGAGAGAATTATTGATCGGCTACCTCCTACACACCCCTTACTGGGGATCAAGCCCACAGCCCTTGACCATAATTGAACCCCCAGGACCCTTCAGTCTGCAGGCTGACGTTCTATCCACCGAACCAAACCAGCTAGGGAGATTTTTATTAACTTTCTTGTTAAATGTGTTAGTTTTAATGTGTGTGTTTTTTTTTTAATTTTGGTTGATTTTTCAGTATATTAGCTTTAACTTTTAAGTAGGAGAAAGGTTTACAGGATTACTATTAGTTTTTAATTTTTACTGCATGTATGTAAATCCATGATTTCTTGTTGATAATGAAATCTCAAAGTCTGGTATGACTTTTCAAAGAAGAAAATAAATTAATACACCAGGAAAGAATGTAAGAAAGCCACTGGCTGCAACCACACACTAGTTTGGGACCAGAACGTTTGTACTGGGAGACAGTGTTTCATGTGCTGTGAATGTGGGCAGTATTTTACTAGAATCTATGGCCTCCATTATCATCAGAGATTTCACACAGGAGAAAAGCCTTATGAGTGCAATGAATGTGGGAAATCTTTTACCACTAGCACTGCCCTGCATTATTGTCAGAGAGTTTACACTGTTTAAAGCTTTAAGCGAACAGTGAATGTGGGAAATCATTTAGCCATAAATCTGTGCCCTCTTGACATTGGAGAGCTCACACTGTGTAAATGCTTAGATTTTAGGGAATGTGCTGTTGTCTTGTTCACTGTAATGACAATAAAACAAACTCTGAGGAGCCATCTATCTGATTGGAATTTATGACCCTGCCAGTTTCTATGGCTGAAGGCATTTTGCCTCTACTTCAGGGTGTACCAGCCACTAACCCAGTGTGCTCAGGGAAGGTTACCCCCATTCTCCACTGTACCCTTTTTTTTTGAATTCTGTAGTTCCTCAGCAATATTCTTCTCAAGGCTGATAGTGTAGAGGCAGGAGCACAAAGATGTGAAAGTGTGGATCTGTAGTCCTAGGTTGCTGCTCTTGTGATCCAGTCAGTATTCCTATTGAACTGGGTTGCAATGTCCTTCATTGCTCACCAATATTGGCTTCTACTGAGCCAAGACTGACCCCGAGATGGCATGAGGAGGGCAATGGTGGTTTCAATATAGTATTTTCTTAAAAGATCAGGATGCACGAATTTTGTTAAAACCATTTGTAGAACCATTTTCACAGCTTTATAAAACTATAGTTCATAAAGAAATAAGCTGCTTATACATATAGTATAACATTTGATAAGTTTTAACATAGGTATGAACCCACGAAATCATGATCACAGTAATAATAATGACCATATCTGTTACTGTTTGTTTACATATTTTATCATTTTTTTCTCTCTGCCCTTCTATCTCTCCAGATAACCACTGATATACTTTCCCTTAAAATTGACACCTTTCCATTTTCTAGAATTTATATGGTTGCAGTTATGAAATGCATATTTCATTACTCCTTTGAGATTCCTCCATGCTATTATCTGAGTAGTTCATCCCCCCCCCATTTTTTTGGTGAGTAATATTACATATAATTACACCACTATTAGTTTGTCCATTCCTTTGTTTATGGACATGTGTTATTTCTAGCTATGTCTCTTTTCTTTTCTCAAGAAGTTGGAATGCAGTATCTGAGTCACAGGGTAAGTTATTGTTTAAGTTTTGAAGAAACTCCATATTGTAATTTATTTATTTTTTAAACATATTTTTATTGATTTCAGAGAGGAAGGGAAAGGGACAGAGATACAAACTTCTATGATGAGAGAGAATCATTGATCAGCTGCCTCCTGCACGCCCCCTACTGGGGATTGAGCCTGCAACCCTGGCATGTGCCCTTGACCAGAAAGGAACCTGGGACTCTTCAGTCTGCAGTCATATGCTCTATTCAATGAGTAAAAACAGTTAGGGCTCCCATGTTGTCATTTAAACTGATTGTATTGTTTTTGCATTCTAACCAGCAGTGTATAAGGGTTCCTTTTCTTCACATCTTAGGAAATTCTTGATTTGTTTAATTGTTTTTAATTTTAGCTCTTTTAATAAGTTTGCCATGCTACTGTTCTACTGTTTTAGTTGTTTGTCCATATGAATTCATGATAAGAATTTTTTGCAGATATATGTTTACTATTGATAAGTTTTTAGTAAAATGTATGCTGTCATTTACCTATTCTTTTATTAATATGGGGTATTTTTCTTTAACATATATAAGTGAAAACACAGATATATATATTGCAATTTGACCCATATTCACTCCCTGAATAACATACGTGACACTTTTGCTTCATGAAATAATTGTTTCAATACTGGGAAAAATATCGTAACTTTAAATGAAAGACTATTATAAAGACATTGAAAAAATCATATGAAGAATGTAAAACATACAAAGAAGTTAGGCAACCCAGAGCGACATGACAAAAGGAAAATAGTTATGTATTAAGCAAGAAAATGAACAAGAAAGTACTAGATCAAATGTCTAAAAAATACAGTTGTATGTAATGGAAGAGATAATGAGGAATCTTCAATTCTTATTTGACTTGTCCATTGTTACCCAGGGAAAGCAATCATCAAATTCCAGAGCCTAGAAGAAATTTAAGTGGAACTAGATAACCAAGTTATTAAAGGAGCACTCATTTTTTCAATAAGTCCAAAGGTCCATGTCTTCATTGATAAAATTTCAGGGCACAAAACAGCTACCAAACATTACTGTAAGTTCATTTTTGGTTATCTTTATGAAATCATGATGCTCTCAGAAAGCATTAATTCTAGAGATAAAAAGTTTTCTAACTTTTAAAGTAGAAAAAAATGTAGCAGGAGAATTGAGTTCAACATGCAGCAATATTTGGAACAAATGCTTTGAGTGAATTTAGAAAAGGGAGCAATCGATTCACTAAGAACAAATCACTAAGAACTTTCTTCTTTGATATGGATTGAGACAAATCAGTCAGAGGGATGGCTTCCTATTGTATTTTTCAATGTATTTTTCTATTGCTTTAAAGAAGAGATGGTTTTTTATTCCCAGAAATCATATTTTAAAATATTTTCATGATAATAATCTTCAGGAACATTTATGCACTGAATACTTTTTCATCCATTTATTGATTGGTCATAGTAAGAAGTGCAAGACAGCGGTCAAATGCACATGCTCTTGAATCAGACTGCCTAGGTTTGACTCCTGCTTCAAGCTTCTTAGCTGCATGAATTACACAAGCTATTTAACCCTTCTTAGTTGTACAGAATTATGTGAAATGAGCCATGGCAAGAAGTCCTTGTTCAAATATCAACTTTAATTACTACTTTATTTAATATTCAATCAAATACTCACTAAAAAACACTTTGTGAAATATATTATACTAGGGGCCCAGTGCAGGAATCTGTGCATCTTGAAAGGAACTGTGGGCCACAAGGATACAATGGGCACAGGGCGGGTCTCAGCCCATCCTCCGTGCACCCGCCCAGCCCCTCCTGCCAGCAGCCCTGCTCTAGCTGCTGCTGCTCCTACAACCTGATGGCGCAGGCCCCGCACGCACCTGCTGACAGTGCAGAGTGATTGGGGCCAGCGACAGCAGTGGGTATGAGCGGGCGGCTGCTGCCCCATCACCCCTCAGGAGCAGGGGGAGGTGGAGAAGTCCTCAGGGGTGATTGGTGCTGATGCCGAGTGATCAGGGCTGGCACCGGGCACCAGCAGTGGGTGTGAGTGGTGGCTCTGGTGCTGGTAGCAGATGCAAGTGCTGGTCAGGACTGCAGCACGTGGAAGCAAAGAATTTTCAGTAACCACAGGAGGCTCACCCTGATGACAGCAACTGGCACCCCACCTTGGTCTGGCGCCCCTGCTCACCTGCTCCACCATCCCGCCATGGCCAAAGCCCACCCGCCATGTTCTTCACTCTGCCACCTGCTGCCAGGGCCCGCCATGTTCCACACGCGCCCCCTGGTGGTCAGTGCACATCATAGCGACCAATTGTTCAGTGGTTCTGCCATTCGTTCTATATTTTCCTTTTATTATATAGGATTCCCATTTTATCAAGAGGAAAAATGAGGTTTAGAGAAGGTACAAAATAAGTCCTAGGCTCCTTAGGAAGAGCTGATCTCATTTTAGGACACTTTATATGGTTTGACAACATATTAATTCTGCAACAGTTTATAAATTTGCTTTTTTAGTTATTAAGTCAAATTATCCTAATTTTAGTGCTATTAGAGTCCTTATATGTATACTAGTATACTCATCTTCTAACTCTAGTAAATAGTATCTTATGTTTTTCCTAAAATATTATTGAAAAACAATAATACATTTTAATCCATGTTAACCAATTATAACAGAAAATTTATATTGGCTTAGATTCTTAAAACCATTAAAATGTAAGTAATACATATATTTAAACATTTTCTGTTTCCCCTTAATAAAAACAACTATTTTATAACTGCTATTGTTCTGCACTGTTCACTAACATACTACTTGTGAATATATAGTTAAATTACTCCACTCATGAAAAATCAAGCACTTCTATTTGGCTTTCATTACAAATTTAAGGCAATGTTTATGAGAAGTATTTCATATGAAGTTGTGGGTACCCCTGAGAATCTGTTCTTTGCTTCAATCCCATGCTTTAATGTTTTCTGAAGTGATAGCTCTATATTTGTCTGCGATTGTGGTAGAGTGCATTATAGCTGTGATACTGGCCCTCCAAGTAAATTTCTTCTAAGCTAACAGTAAGTTTAACTAAATAATTTCCCTCTCAACAAAATGTACTTGTGTTGCACTTGATAGAAAATCTGAAGCAGTATAAACTTGGAATCTCAGCTTTGCTAAATACTTAGTGGTTCTGGGACATTAGAATACATCTGCTTGGATTCCATAGTACATGTGATAAAGATTCAAGAGGCACTTCTCTACAGGGGAACAAATATGGTTTTGCAGTCAATCCTGAGTTTGAAAATCATTTTATTCACCAATCTGGTGTTTGAATTTTCTCAGTCACCTGGGACTGAGCATACTTACTTATAAAATGAAGGTGAGGAATGATGCTCACTTCAGAAAGATTTTGAGTAATTGAATAGAAAAATGGGGCATCTGTAATACTTTCAACAATAAAAGTAAATTCTGAAAAAAAAGTAAAAAAGAAAAGAAATGGTGCCTGGAATACAATAGGAAGGGACTTAGCACAGGCTAGTTTTCTCCCCTTTCCTTTTTCTCCCCAATCATTTGGAGGCAGAGACTAAGCCAGCATGAAGATGCAACACACACACGCACACACACACACACATGCACACATGTGCACACACACAAACATAAATACAGTTATCCATTGTCTGTCCATCCATCCATCCTTTGCAGGCCTTCTTTTTTTTTTTTTTTTTTTTTTGTCCTCAGGAATCTCTATGGTTGTCCTGCTCCTGTTTTCTTTTTTTTCAACTTTATTTTTATTTTTGACACTATTACAGATGTCCCTATTCTCCCCACTCCTTGCCTGCCTCCACTAAGCCCCTGCCCTACCTTCTCTCTGGCCATTACCACACTGTTGTCTGTGTCTATGGGTTATGCATATATGTTTTTTGACTAATCTCTTTACCTCCTTTCATCCAGTTCTCCCCTCTGACAACTGTCACACCGTTCCATGTATTCATGCCTCTTGTTCTATTTTGTTTGCTAGTTTATTTTCATTAGATTCTACACACACGTGAGATATTGTGATACTTTTCTTTTAGAGAGAGTGGGAGGGAGGGAGGAGAGAGGAACAAATCAAGAGACAAATCGATCAGTTGCTTCCTGCACATGCCGCGACTCAGGCCAGGATCGGGCCTGCAACCCAGGAACATGCCCTTGGCCAGGAATTGAACCTGGACCCATTGGTCCATGGGCCGATGCTCTAACCAGTGAGCAACACCAGCCAGAGTCAGGTCCTGTTTTCTTACTCCTTGTATCTTGTATCCCTTTTTTCAGTGGCAACATCCACCACTTAGACTACATATTATGACATACAGAAAGAGAGGACTAAAATATATATCACCTACTATTCAATTTAAAAAATTCAAGGAGAATGATATTACTAGGAACCAGTAGTTTCTAATGTAAAATATGAAGACATTTTAGTTTTTAATATCAAAGCATTATAAGTATCTAATAACAATTATACAGGTAATAGCCATTTTTATAGTGTTTATATAATTACAAAATGAAACTAGTTCAGTGATGTTTTACATGAATTTATATTTCTTAGTAATAGCACTTTTATGTACTTTAGAAGCAGTAAGTCATGTAGTAGATATGTGTGTGTATATATATATACATATATACATGCATATATACATATATATACACACACGTATATATTTGTGTATATATGCCCAACATATAGTATGTGTATGTAGTGTGTGTGTGCATATATATAAATGTAAATTTATGAATATATAGATATGTACACATTCTATAGTATGTGTATTATATATACATATCTATATCCTATCTAATAAAAGAGAAACATGGTAATTAGCGTACGACTGCTACCCTTCCCATTGGCTAATCAGGGTGATATGCAAAATAACTGCCAGCCAAGATGGCGGCCGGCAGCCAGGCAGCTTGAAACTAACATGAGGCTTGCTTGCTTCAATGACGGAGGACTCCAACGTTCCCCGCCTGCCGCTGCAGGCCTCTGAGCTGCAACTCTAAGCAACTATGTAACAAATATAGAAGCTAAACAAAACCCCAGAAACCTGCTTTAGTCAGCGGGGCTTCAGCCAGCAGGATCGCAACATTGTAAACAAAGGCCAGAAACCTGCTTTCAGCAGTGGAGGCGTAAGAGCTAGAGCCAAGCCTCAAAGCTAAAGCTGGCCCAGAATAAAAAAAAAAAAGAAAGAAAAAAAGGAGCGGTTGGGAGCTTCAGTCACCCGCCAGCCTGAAAACAGCCCTCAGCCCCTCACCCAGACTGGCCAGGCACCCCAGTGGGGACCCCCACCCTGAAGGGTGTGTGACCAGCTGCAAACAGCCATCATCCCCTCACCCAGGCTGGCCAGGCACCCCAGTGGGGACCCCCACCCTGATCCAGGACACCCTTCAGGGCAAACCAGCCAGCCCCCACCCATGTACCAGGCCTCTACCCTATATAGTAAAAGGGTAATATGCCTCCCAGCACCGGGATCAGCGGAGACACGAGGCCTCCCGGCACCGGGATTAGTGTGACAGGCGGCAACGCCCAAACCCCCTGATCGCCTTGCGGCTCTGTGTGTGACAGGGGGCGGGGCCACAATCTCCCTATCCGCGCTGCTCTGTTCATGACAGGGGAAGGCGCCCCAACACCCTGATCAGTTCTGCTCTGTGCCTGATAGGGGGGAGCTCCCCAACCCCCTGATCGCCCTGCGGCTCTGTGAAAGGGTGCGGTGCCCCAACCCCCACCCCCCATGGGCCCTGCTCTGTGTGTGACGGGGTAGAGCCATAACCTCCCCATTGGCCCTGCCCTGAGTGTGAGAGGGGCGGCGCCCCAACCCCCTGATCGGCCCTGCTCTGTGGGTGATAGAGGGTGGCGCCCCAACCCCCTGATGGGCCCTGCTCTGTGCGAGACAGGATACAGAGCCCCAACCCCCCTGATGGGCCCTGCTCTGTGAGTGACAGGGGGTAGTGCCCCAACCCCCTGATTGGCCCTGCTCTGTGGGTGACAGGGTGGCGCCGCAACCTCACCATTGACCCTGCCTTGAGTGTGACAGGGGG
The DNA here is from genome assembly GCF_014108235.1 of Myotis myotis. Lineage (NCBI taxonomy): Eukaryota > Metazoa > Chordata > Mammalia > Chiroptera > Vespertilionidae > Myotis > Myotis myotis. The sequence continues at coordinate 108,698,920 of NW_023416346.1, read as the reverse complement.
CGGTGCCCCAACCCCCCAATCGGCCCTACCCTGAGCGTGACTGAGGGTGGCATCACAACCTCCCGATCTGCCCTGCTCTGTGCATGACAGGGGGCGGCGCCCCAACTCCCCAATCGGCCCTGCTCTGAGCCTGACCAGGGGCTGCACCTAGGGATTGGGCCTGCCCTCTGCCACCCAGCAGCAGGCCTAAGCCAGCAGGTCGTTATCTCCCGAGGGGTCCCAGACTGCGAGAGGGCACAGGCCATGCTGAGGGAACCCCCCTCCCCCCCGAGTGCACAAATTTTTGTGCACCGGGCCTCTAGTATATATATATAAAGGCCTAATATGCTAAGTGTCCAACTGTTCGACCATTCAACCAGTAGCTATGATGCGCATTGACCACCAGGGGCAGATGCTCAATTCACAGGCATGGAAACATGGAACAGATTGATGAATCTCAGAGGGAAGTGGGGAGGGGGGAGAGCGGGAAGAGATTAACCAAAGATCTTATATGCATACTAAAGGCCTGGTGCACAGCTTCATGCACCTGCAGGGTACCTTGGCCTGGTCTGCGGGGATAGGGCTGAAACTGGCAGTCCAACATCACCTGAGGTGTCCTGGATTGTGAGAGGGCGCAGACCAGGCCGAGGGGCCCCACTGGTGCACGAATCTGTGCACCAGGCCTCTGGTAGATATATATGTACATTATACTATGTCAGTTATACTTTAATCAGTTGACAGATAATACTTTGGTGTGCATAGAGATTTTAAGTTTCTTAGATTTTTTCTAGGAATTGTATGACTTGAGTCAGGGACCTATTAGATCATCCACTAGTTATGTATATTATGTGAGACAGGTAGATGTGGTCATATTTATTTCTTATGTCACTTAAATAACTTCCAAAACAATTTGCTCGTCAAAATTGATACACACAAACATATTTCCTCCAGGGAACTACAATACATGCCAAATTAATAACATACACACTAAGTATAGTAAAAGATGTGAGTGTGCCAGGAAGTGGGTAAGGAAAGAGAACAAGGAGCATCACAGAAGTTCTCTGGGTATGAGCACCCACTAAATTGATCATAGGAGACTTGACTTTTTTAAAGGTGATGTGATTTAAGCTCAAAATCAAGGAAGGTGGACAAGGGTATTTTGATGCCTCTGAAAGATCAAGTTATTGGCAGTTTTATGCTCTGTCTACATGAAGGGTGGCTGCATGTGATTCTAGTTATGGCAAAGCAAAAACAATGAAAAAATACTTCATCCCAACCAGGTGTGGCTCAGCAGTTGAGCATCGACCCAGGAAACAAGAGGTCACTGGTTTGATTCCTGGTCAGGGAATATGCCAGGATTTCTGGCTCAATCCCCAGTAAGGGTATGCAGGAGGCAGCCAATCAATGATTCTTTCTCATCATTGATGTTTCTATCTCTCTCACTCTCCCTCTCCCTTCCTCCCAAAATTTGGTGGCTTGGTAGAAACTATTTCCTCACCATATTCTTTCTCAATCTAAAAGGGGGGATGCATAATACAGGAGGGAGGGGCCCCAATATACATGTTTTAAAGTCCTGAGAAATAATTACAATTATAATGCAAATGTGACTATTTTAATAACCCTATATGCATTGCACATTTGTCTTTAAAAGTACCTACAATGAGGCTCCTGAGGGGGAATGACCTAGGGAATGATGTGTTTACAGATAATATTTGTAATGGATGATAATCAACATCAAGAAGCAAAGGGTCTTACATGTGAGTAACCTGTTAGTCTTCCAGGCAGCACTCAGGCCTGGAAGATTCACTTCCCAATTCCAAGCCCATTAATAGTGTTTCTCAAAAGCGATCTAAAGAACATGGGTGTTCTAACTTCTCCAGGGATGCCTGCTGAACGTGCAGATTCTTACTAGTAAGTCAAACTGCCAGAGTTTCTAAAGTCAGGGCTAAGAAATTCTACTTTAATAAGCAATTGTGGTGATTGTTATGCATTCTAATATTAGTCACTGAATTCGAGAAATAAACTCTTTCTTCTCTATTGCCACAGAGGGCAGTCCTATGCAAAAGCTATTTTAGTAAGTACACTATAAGATCCTGAATTAAATTTTAAAGCACTAATTATGAGAAACGTAGTTCCTGTGCTAAATAACATCTTGTAGTAGAGAGGACAAAAATAAAATTGTCAGTAACATTATAAAGTCATTCTCCAAACTCATAGCAACAACTTACAAATTCTTCTGCTTTTTAGCCATTGCAGCTGTAGTTTCAGAACTAGGCTCAACTGTCGTATCTGTAGATAGCAGGACTGTGGAAGACATTTTTGGCAGGATACCCAGAAACTACATCTACCCTTCACCACATTTCTTCCTCAATGAGAACCAGAATTTGTTCAAGTATCATCAACTTCTGGAAGAGAATCTATGTCTCTCCTTAATATCCAGGGTGAATCTTTATTAGTCCATTTTGATTGAGGTAATTACTTCCCTTATCAGTCAGTTTAGAAATAGACATACGATATATTTATAACAAATGAAACACAAAAGAATATCTGCTTAAGGAGCTTCTAAAAATAGTCTCCTTTGCATTCTGACTCTAGACTCTCTTGTGTGTGTGTGATGCTTGGGTCTGTGGCAACCATTTTGAAAACACGGGAAACAAGCCTAGGAACAAATATCAATACTAAAAAGAAAGAAGGGGGAGTAAGGTAGAGGTGAAGGGAAGGAGGGTGAAAGTAAAGGGGGATGGAGATTAGGAAAAATAAAAATTTAGGCTCTGTGGGGGGGGGGATTAAAATAGCTGGACTATCTTCCCTCCCTTACTGAGAGGATGCTTCTAAATAAAGAAGGCAGGTGACATGGTCTATTTTCCTTGTAAATATGCTGATAAGCTGATAACTAGATCTACTTGTAATCACTGGATAAGACACTTTATTTAGATGATTCTGATTTGACAACCTATCCTTTGTGTTGGCTCATTCTATTAGGTAAGATAATAAATGTGCAAAATATTCAAGCCATTTTGAATTGGGTCCTTTGCATATCAGTTGGGATGCCTTCAATGAAAGAGCCACCATACCAGTGAAAGAAGCAAAAACATTGAATGAAAAACACATCCTAAACAAGGAAAATAAAAGCAGCATAGAGAAATCTGGAAGATATACTGCTCTAGGTAAGAATTTCATCAACATCAATAAGAAGAGATTGTTAATTAGGAGAATAATTATGCCAAAGACATATCTCTATTTTTTTTAAATAATTTACTAACTAGATACCACTCTTCAGGGTTTCTGCCAGTCAACAAGTACATGATTTATTTTTCTCCAATTCACACAGATGGATACCTATTGCCTTGGCCAGAGATCAGATTGTATCTAGATACCTGGCTAAAGGTGGGCCAATCAGACACTCTTCTCTGTGAAATTTTAAATGGGGCTAAGTGTGCAATCAGCCTTTGTATGTTACTGGACATGTACTGTAACATGCAAACACAGAAGCTACAGGAAGGACACTATATTCCTGCTATGGGACTTAGTAGACAAAATTGATATGTTGGAAAAAAAGCAGGTATGCTAGGATAAATGAGAAATGGATAGACAGCTCAAACAACTTTGGATTGGTTTCTGTTTCGTACATTCCCACAATTCTGATACAGTTGCATACATTTACACCCAACGAAAAGATATAAAATAAAACAAGATGTCGCTGATTTAGTTAGTTCAGTATAGCTTCAGTTCTCCTCAATTAGTCATTTTTTGTTTTCGCTATAAAGCACTGACTTTAAAAAGCCATTTCATGCATCACATTGGAGAGCTGACATTTGAGTTCATTTTCCTGGGGACCAAACTGAGTTGACCATGCAATTTCTCTTCAGAGCCAAGCACAATTCCTGTTTACATGAGCTAGTCTATGCACAGGATTTTGACTCAGAATTCAAATGTATTGAGAAAAACTACCATGTACAGATTGCTCATAAATCTTTGAACAAATTTGCAAATTATGAAAGACAAAATACGGGGTTGAGATATTAGAAATATGAACGGATAAAAAAGACCTTTGTATAAGAATTTTCTGACCATTGGTGTGTGAGAAACATTTAAGTAGACTTTTAAGTGGGAAGAATAATGTTAAAAGCTGCAAATAGAGACAGGAAAAGCATCAAAATGATAAAGTAGTTGCTTCTAAGATCAAATATCATAGTCTTGCAAACTCAGTTGATTGCATTAAAATAGACTTTAGCTTTACTAGACATCATGAAAGTAACACAATGTCCTCTATCAGACCTTCATTTTTCTTTTTGGTAGAGAATATTACTTATGAGACTCCTTTGGTTCTAGTTTTCAGAAATTCCCAACTTTAGGGAAATACTGGAGCTCTAGGTCCTTTCCTGATCTAAAAGTTAATGCTAGGTCCTTAAAAAAAGGTACATAACAAGAATGCAAAAGTAGTCAAGGATTTTAATCATAATATAAAACCCAGGAAAATGCCAGGAAGAAAAATGTTTTAATTAAATACAGTAAAATAGAAAAATAAAACCCTAATAGAATGAATGGAGAAAAAAGGGAGAAAGTAGTGCATATAGAAACTAATGTGTTATATCTTGATCTTGTATGTTTTACAAAACTGCCTCCGAATGAATCATTGTGTTGTATTTGCATTTACTTTTATTACAATACTACAAAGGTAATCCATTCTATATTGTTTGTGTATTTTTAAATGTCCATCTAATATTATGTTATGTTTTGTTATTTACAGAGAAGCACAACCATAGCTAATATGGGTCTATATTTTCATTTTATCTGCTAATATTACTGGACAATGATAGCATTACAGAGTGGAATTAACAAGTGAGGGTGACATTAGAAATCACTTGTGTTTAATTTAATTGTGCACATTTTAGTTCTACAAAATGTACAACAGAGTTATACAAGGAATTCTTGAGAGAATTAAATCTCATTTTAAGCTACATGATATTTGGATAAATATACTAAATAATTTATGAAGCCACATTTTTTTAAAAAAGCTGAATGAGCTCCCCATCTCAACAACTCATAACCTAAGATCAACATACAAGCAGAATGTAAACAGTTCTTCTTTAACAGGTTAAGCTGAACATGCAAAGACATTACCTCTAGTTTTATTCTACACTTTTAAGTTTTACCTGAAATTCTCTCTGGTTCTGAGCAACAATTATCTAATGATCATCCCTACATTCCAATAGTTGATTTTAAAAGGCTGATATTTTTCATACAAGCTACCAGTACCAGTACCCTGTTCAATAGTTAGTGACATTTGGGTATCCCTAGAAAATTTTCATACAAGACACAGAGAGATTTAGCTTGCAAGGACTTTAAATGTTCTGTAGGCCTCCGGTCAGTCAGTCAGTCACAAAGAAGAGTTACAACATAGTAGACATACCTTCCCAAGGCTTCCATAGCAAAACAAGTCAGCAAATAAACAACAGCAAAACATCCTTCTCCCTATAGCCGTGGTCGGCAAACCATGGCTCGCGAGCCACATGCGGCTCTTTGGCCCCTTGAGTGTGGCTCTTCCACAAAATACCACGTGTGGGTGCGCACGTACAGTGCGACTGAAACTTCGTGGCCCATTCGCAGAAGTTGGTATTTTGTGGAAGAGCCACACTTAAGGGGCCAAAGAGCCACATGTGGCTCACAAGCCGCGGTTTGCCGAGCTGCAGTTTGCCGACCACTGCCCTAGAGTATTTCAAAATTCTGTTCCAATTTCTACTTCTTCCCAACATAATATTTAACTACCTACAAATTATGACATGGAAGTTGGGAAGGGGAAAATATCAGGAGAAGCATCACAGTATCTCAAACTGTAAAAATCTTTAGTCTTTTTCCTGGGAAAGTTCCTTTCATGTTCTGATGAACCCTAGAAATCTTCAGATACTTGGTCCATGAGGTCTTCATGATCTGGCAGTCTTTAACGTACATCTTTGGGTTTAGATTTCTTACCCATTGATGGGTCAACTGAAAGATGCTTACCTACCCAATTAGGATCTTCTAGAATAGGGAGAGAAAATACGTATAAGTAGTTCAGAGCCATGGCTTCCACTGCCTGAGTTTAAATCCTGGCTCTATGACTTAATAGCTATGAAACCTTAGTTAAATGATTCATTTACTCTGCGTTCCAATTATTTCTCTACAAACTGTGAAGAAAAACAACAGTTTTTTCATCACATATTATGTGAGGATTACAGAAGATAATATTCATAAAGTTCTATGAAAAGTACCTAAAATTATTATGAAGACAATGTGAAAGTTGTGTATAAGAAATGAATGGAAGTTATGAAATGGTGGGTCTATTTGATATGCATGAGGAATAAAGTGCCATTTAAAGAGCTTCCTGCTATTTTTGACTTAATTTAATGCTGAAAAACGGTTACTAAAATCTATATTTGGAAAGATGCTTTCCTTGAGCTGGAAGGCATCACCTTGATACCTTTTGGTCAAGAAGATGTTGAAGTTATATTCCTATATACCAACAATGGAATAGATCTGGACATTGGCCAAGTAACCTAATATGTACTATTTCCAAATGAGGAGTTAAGTACAGTGGTGAAAAATCATAAACTGTAAACTGAATCATGTGTTTTCATTGGCTGAATCCAGAGAAAGTATTGTTTTTCTCCAGGTTTGCAGAAAGCCAAGAGGAGCTCCAAATATGAAAGGAGAGAACAGGGTGCTGAACTGAAGATGAAGAAGAGAGCCATTCGTGATGAGGTATGAACAACTGACTTTAGCAGCAGAGTTGTCTTACACATCACACTGTGGTGCTATTACTTTCAGTTACTCTTGAACCTTCAGCAAACATTACAGCTAGGTGTTAGCTGTGATGTCAGAAAAAGAAGGCGAGCCTGTGTCCATGCTTAGAAGAAAGCATTTGGGGAGAAAATACAACAATCTAGAAATCCTATCTAATAAAAGAGAAACATGGTAAGTAGCGTACAACTGCTACCCTTCCCATTGGCTAATCAGGGTGATATGCAAATTAACTGCCAGCCAAGATGGCGGCCAGCAGCCAGGCAGCTTGAAACTAACATGAGGCTTGCTTGCTTCAGTGACGGAGGAAACCAACTTTCCGCCGGCCTCTAAGCCTGCAGTTTGAAATATTGTAATAAATATAGAAGCTAAACAAAACCCCAGAAACCTGCTTTCAGCGAGCCAGGATCTCAGACCTGGAGTTATACAGTGTTTTGATTATAGAACCGAAACAGACCAGACACCTGCTTTCAGCAGCAGAGGCCTGAGAGCTGGAGCCAAGCCTCATAGCTAAAGCTGTCCCAGAATAAAAAAAAAAAAAAGAAAAAAAGGAGCAGTTGGGAGCTTCCGTCACCCGCCAGCCTGAAAACAGCCCTCAGCCCCTCACCCAGACTGGCCAGGCACCCCAGTGGGGACCCCCACCCTGAAGGGTGTGTGACCAGCTGCAAACAGCCATCATCCCCTCACCCAGGCTGGCCAGGCATCCCAGTGGGGACGCCCACCCTGATCCAGGACACCCTTCAGGGCAAACCAGCCAGCCCCCACCCATGCACCAGGCCTCTATCCTATATAGTAAAAGGGTAATATGCCTCCCAGCACTGGGATCAGCGGAGCTGCGAGGTCTCCCAGCACCGGGATCAGTGTGACAGGGGTCAGCGCCCAAACCCCCTGATTTGCACTGCTCTGTGTGTGACAGGGGGCAGCGCCCCAACCCCCTGATGGGCCCTGCTCTGTGTGTGACGGGGTAGAGCCAAAACCTCCCCATCGGCCCTGCCCTGAGTGTGAGAGTGGCGGCGCTCCAACCCCCTGATCAGCCCTGCTCTGTGGGTGATAGCGGGTGGCGCCCCAACCCCCTGATCTGCCCTGCTCTGTGTGTGACAGGGGGCGCTGCCCCAACTCCCCTATTGGCCCTACTCTGTGAGTGACAGGGGGGAGCTCCTCAACCCCCTGATCGGCCCTGCTCTGTGCATGACAGGGGGGAGCTCTCCAACCCCCTGATGGGCCCTGCTCTGCGTGTGACAGGGGGCAGCACCCCAACCCCCTGATTGGCCCTGCTCTGTGACAGGGGGTGGCACCGCAACCTCCCTATCGACCCTGCCTTGAGTGTGACAGGGGGCGGTGCCCCAACCCCCCAATCGGCCCTACCCTGAGAGTGACTGAGGGTGGCATCACAACCTCCCAATCTGCCCTGCTCTGTGCATGACAGGGGACGGTGCCCCAACTCCCCAATCGGCCCTGCTCTGAGCCTGACCAGGGGCTGCACCTAGGGATTGGGCCTGCCCTCTGCCACCCGGGAGCAGGCCTAAGCCAGCAGGGCGTTATCTCCCGAGGGGTCCCAGACTTCGAGAGGGCACAGGCTGGGCTGAGGGACCCCTCCTCCCCCCCGAGTGCACAAATTTTTGTGCACTGGGCCTCTAGTATATCTATAAGAAGAGAAAATGTGACCAACAGTGAGGCTTGGAGCAACAGACTAGAAAAAGATGTGACAAGCAACAAGCAAGATGGGTTTATTAGAACCCCGGGTGTGTCCTAGAATTACTAAGGGCAAGTAAACTAATAAGAGAGAAAAAAGACTTCCTTCAATTATATGCTGTGTGGAAGACTTGTGGTATCCTTTCAATTTAGATATTGAATGCCAGGCTGGAAAATTTGAGGACACTGCATGAAAATGGACAAAAAATGCAGATTGGAGAACTAGTACAATATTTAATCGAGTTTGTGAATTGTCACTCCACACAAATCCATGGCAAATGCTGCAAAACCAAATCAAAGTTCAATGTAAATTATATTCAGATTACACATAATTTGAGTTTCTCTCCATCAATGCCTTTCAGTGAATACAAAATATGTGAGTATTGAAGAGACTAAAGGAATATTTAAAAATTCATCCAAATGGGATAATATAATGTTGCAAAAAGTTTAGATTTCCCCATCATATACTTTATCTTTGAAAGTAAACACAAAATAAGAAAATGGGCATCTGAGTATCAAATGTAACTCTATGACTAAAAGGTTGAAAGTATTATAAATTCAGTTTGGGTTTAAACATGTCAAACTGACCATACTTTTTTTCAATTATAGTTTATATTGAATTACTATTTTATATTAGTTTTAGGTATATAGCATAGTGGTTAGTCAATCATATAGTTTTCAGTGTTCCTCACAATATTTCCAGTACCCAGTTGGCACCATAGCTATTATAATATTATTGACTATATTTCATATGCTATACTTTATATCCCCATGAATATTTGGTAACTACCAATTTGTACTTTTAATCCCTTCACCTTTTTCATTCAGTCCCCAACTCCCTTACCCTTTGGAAACCATCAATCTTTTCTCTATACCTATGAGTCTGTTTCTGTTTTGTTTGTTTGCTTATTTTGTTCTATAGATTCCACCAAACATACATGTTTAACAGCCTTCTTCAAACTCAATTAGATAGGTAGCAAAGGGGAAAAAAACACCACCATGACAGATATTTAAAAGGACATGAAGAGAAAAGAAATAAGACAACATAATAAATTATCAACAAAATCTTGGGAGCCAAAAAAGTAATTTAATAGACTTACCAAGGGAGAATGAAAAAATAAGAAGTAATTGTCCATTTGACTGAGCAGACAGCATGAGAAACTAAGAAGAAAGCAAAAAATAAAACTAATTTGCACCAAAGAATTCTCAGTAATTTGAGGGAACTTGTAACCTTTAAAATTATGGACATAAGTGGATGAGGTTAAAAAGATGAATGTTTAAAGTGTGTATCAGTTTAGCCTCAGTTCCATTTTCCAATTTCACCCACATCAGTAGAAGACAGGAGGTTACTTCTCTGGAACCTCCTTTTATTTTATTTTAATTTAAATTCTTATTGAATTTATTTTGTTGACATTGGTTAATAAAATGTTATAGGTTTAAAATGTACAATTCTATAATACAGTTAATGCGGAGAGGGTAGGTGGGTGGGAAGAGATCAACCAAAGAAATTGTATGCATATATGCATAACCCATGGACACAGACAAAAGGATGGTGAAAGCCTGGGTCCCAGGGAGGAGGCAGGTTAGGAAAGGTAAGGGGGAAAGGGGAGACATATATAATACTTTCAACAATAAATATTTTAAAATTAAAATTTATATAATACATTTATATATTGTATTGTGTGCTCACCATCCAAAGTCAAGTATCTTTTGGTCAACATTTCTCACCCTTTATTCTACCTCCCTTAACCCCTTTTTCCCTCTGGTAATCACCATACTGTTGTTTATTTCAGTAAGTTTTTGTTTTGTTTTGCTTTGCTTAATCCCTTGACCTTTTTAACCCAGTCCACCAACCCACCTCTCCTCTAACAGTTGTTAGTCCATTTTCTGTATCTATGAGTTTGTGTCTATTTTGTTTATTTTGTTCATTAGATTCCAAATGTAAGTGAAATCATATGATATTTGTCTTTCTCTTATTGTTTATTTCACTTAGCATAATATGATGTCGCAAAAGGTAAGAGATCTGTCTTTTCAAGTGCTAGAGAGGATGCAGAGAAAAAGGAACACTCGTGCACTGCTGGTGGGAATGCAGACTGGTGAAGCCACTGTGGAGAACAGTATGGAATTTCCTCAAAAAATTAAAAAAGGATCTCCCATTTGCCCCAGTAATCACACTTCTAGGAACATATCCCAAGAAAACAGAAGCACCAATCAGAAAGGATATATGCACCCCTATGTTCATAGCAGCACAATTTACCATAGCTAAGATTTGGAAACAGCCTAAGTGCCCTTCAGCAGATGAGTGGATTAGAAAACTGTGGTATATCTATACAATGGACTACTACACTGCTGTAAAAAAGAAGGAACTCTTACGATTTGCAACAGTATGGATGGACCTGGAGAGCATTATGCTAAGCGAAATAAACCAGACAGAGAAAGATAGATATCACATGATCTCACTCATTTGCGGAATATAATGAACATCATAAACTGATGAACAAAAATAGAACCAGAATCATAGAAGCATCAAACAGATTGTCCAACCTAAGAGGGAATGCAGGGGGTCAGGGGGTAAGAGATCAACCAAAGGACTTGTATGCAGGCATATGAGCATAACCAATGGACACAGAAGGGGGGCAGGTATGATGGCATGTACTGGGGGTGGGGGAAGCCAAGGAGAGGTCAATGGAGGGGAGGGGGGGAAGGAGACTTACTAGGTGTACCTGTTAATAATGCGGATTTTTTTTCAATAGATGGAGTTACACATCAGTTGATATATATGTGATTTGATATGTATGCTATTTTATTGTATTGACAGCAAACTTCAAAACTTCATGTCAAATTTGCTGAAGGTGTTAATGTCATAGATATTTTTATGATTAAAATGTTGAATTTTGTACAAAAAAAAAGAGCATTTGTGGGAAGTTTTAATTCATTACTTTATTTTGAAGAAAAAGTTATCATATACTTCGGGAAGCTTATGGTGAACATGATCCATCTCAAGATACTTGTGAACACTGGTTTAAACGCTTTATGATTTATATGTGAAAGACAAAGAATGTCCAGGTCAACCAAAAAAGTTTGAAGACCAACAATTACAAGCATTATTGTATGAATATGCATGTCAAAATCAAAAACAACTTGCAGAAAGAATAAACACTGCTCATCAAACAATTTCTGATCATTTACAAGCAATGGGAAAGATTTTAAAGGAAGGAAAATGGATGCCACATCAACTGAACAAAAGACAAATGGAAAACCGAAAAGTCATCAGTAAAATGTTGCTTCAATGGCACTAGCGGAAGTCTTTTTTGCATCGAATTGTGACTGGCGATGAAAAGTGGGTTTATTTTGAGAATCCCAAACGCACAAAATCATGGGTTGATCCAGCTCAACATCAACATCGACTGCAAGGCCAAACCGCTTCGGAAAGAAGACAATGCTCTACGTTTGGTGGGATCAGGAAGCTGTGGTGTACTATGAGCTTCTAAAACCAGGTGAAACCGTTAATACTGATCACTACCAACAACAAATAATCAATTTGAACCATGCTTTGATCATGAAATGACCAGAATGGGCCAGAAGACACAGCAAAGTAATTTTGTTTCACGATGATGCACCATCACACACTTCAAAACCAGTTAAAGCAGTGGTTCTCAACCTTCCTAATGCTGCGACCCTTTAATATAGTTCATCATGTTATGGTGACCCCCAACCATAAAATTATGTTCGTTGCTGCTTCATAACTGTAATTTTGCTACTTTTATGAATCATAATTAAATATCTGATATGCAGGACATATTTTCATTGTTACAAATTGAAGATAATTAAAGCATAGTGATTAATCACAAAAACAATATATAATTACATATGTATTTTCCGATGGTCTTAGGTGACCCCTGTGAAAGGGTCGTTCGACCCCCAAAGGGGTAGCGACCCACAGGTTGAGAACCGCTGAGTTAAAGACACGTTAAAAGATCTTGCCTGGGAAGTATTAACCCACCCGCTGTATTCACCAGACCTTGCTCCTTCAGATTACCACTTGTTCTGATCGATGGCATATGCACTTTCTGAGCAGCACTTCAAAGCGTACAAAGAAGTGGAAAATTGGGTCTCTGAATGGTTTGCCTCAAAACAAGAAAAGTTCTATTGGGACGGTATCCACAAATTACCTGAAAGATGGGGGAAATGTGTAGGTAGCGATGGACATTACTTTAAATAAAGCACTTTTGATGTTTCTCTTGAAATTATCATTTTTTTCTTTGATTACAAAAATCCACATTATTAACTGATACACCTAGTATGTAATACTTTAAACAATAAAGAATTGAAATTTTTTAAAAAGAAAGCAAATCAATCCAACAGTAAATATTTATGAGCAATTGAGTATTTGTACAATTCTGAAGAAGCACGTTAAAGGATATGTGAAAGAAAAACAGCAAGGCTCCAGTAAAAACAAACACTGAAATAAATAACATTAACTGAATAAAAAAGATCTGTCTTTTCTACAGCTGCATAGTATTCCACTATGTAAATGTACCACCACTTTTTATCCTCTCATTTACTGATGGGCATGTGGGCTGTTTCTAAATCTTAGCTATTGTAAATAGCTCTGCTATGAACATAGAGGTGCATATATTCTTTCTGATTGGTATTTTCAGATTCTTAGGATATATTTCTAGAAGTGGGATCACTGAGTAAAATGGCAGTTTCATATTTAATTTTTTACGGAAACTCTATACTGTTTTCCATAATGTCTACAGCAGTCTGGATTCCCACCAGCAGTGTACCAGGGTTCCTTTTTCTCCACATCCTCGTCAGCATGCGTTCATTGATTTACTGATGGCAGCCAATCTGACAGGTGTTAGGTGATACCTCATTGTGCTTTTAGTTTGCATTTCTCAAATGATTAGTGAGGTTGAACATCTTTTCATATGTCTATTGGCCATATACATGTCCTCTATGGAGAAATATATATTCAGGTCCTTTGCCCATTTTTCAATTAGATTGCTTGTTTGTTTTTTAGTTGAGTTGTATTAAGTTCTTTATAAATTTTTGAAAATTAACCCCTTATCAGATATATCACTGGCAAATATGTTCTTCCATGCAGTGTGTTGTCTTTTCATTTTGTTGATGGTTTCCTTTGCTGTTAAAAAAAAACAAAAAAAAACAACAATATTTTAATTGGGCTCAGCCAGTGTGGCTCAGTGGCTAAGCTTTGACCAATGAACCAGGAGGTCATGTTTGGGTTCCTGGTCAGGGCAGCATATACCCAGGTTGCAGGCTGGATCCCCAGTAGGGGGTATGCAGGAGGCAGCCGATCTATGACTCTCTCTCCTCATTGGTATTTCTATATCTCTCTCTCCCTCTCCCTCTCTGAAATCAATAAAAATATATTTTTAAAAAAATGATTATTTTGATGTAGTCCCATTTGTTTATTTTTTATTTTGTTTCCCTTAATGGTCCAGTGGTTGGCAAACTCATTAGTCAACAGAGCCAAATATCAACAGTACAACAATTGAAATTTCTTTTGAGAGCCAAATTTTTTAAACTTAAACTATATAGGTAGGTACATTGTTATTAACTTAATTAGGGTACTCCTAAGGCTTAGGAAGAGCCACACTCAAGGGGACAAAGAGCCGCATGTGGCTCGCGAGCCGCAGTTTGCCAAACACTTCCTTAACCAATGCTACATATAAGAAAAAGTATTGCAACAAGAAACATCTGAGATTTTCTTGCCTATGTTTGCTTCCAGGATTTTTATGGTTTCAAGTATAGCATTGAAGTCTTTAATCCAGTTTGAGTTTATTTTGTATATGCTGTAAGACCGTGGTCTAGTTTCATTTTATTGCAATTTTCCCATCACCATTTATTGAACATACTATCTTTACTTCATTGTATATTTTGCATACTTTGCCAAATATTAATTGACCATACAGATGTGAGTTTATTTTTGCATTCTCTATTCTGTTCAGTTGATCTGTATATCTGTTTTATTATGGCCTTGCAGTATAGTTTGATATCAGGTAGAATGATTCCTCCAACTTTGTTCTTTTTTCTCAAGATTGCTGTGACTATTTGAGGGCTTTTGTGGTTCCATGTAAATTTTTGGATATTTGTTCTAGTTCTGTAAAATATACCATCAGTATCTTGATAGGAATTGTGTTGACTCTATAAATTGCTTTGGGTATTATGTATATTTTAATGATGCTAATTCTTCCTATCCATGGTCATGGCATATGCTTCCACTTATTTGTATCTTCTTCAATTCCTTTCTTCAGTGTCTTATAATTTTCTGAGTACAGGTCTTTTACATCCTTGCTTTAATTTATTTCAAGTATTTTTATGCAATTGTAAATGACATTGTTTTCTTAGTTTCCCTTTCTGATAGTTCATTACTATTGTATAAAAATGCCAGATTTCTAGATGTTATTTTGTATCCTGCTACTTTTCTCAATTAATTTATTAAATTTAACAAAAAAAAATTGTGGAGTCTTTAGGGTTTTCTATTTAAAATATAATGTCCTCTACAAATAATAACATTTTCACCTCCTCCTTTCCAATCTGGATGCCTTTTATGTTTTCATCTTGTCTGATTGCTGTGGTTAGGACTGCCAGTACTATGTTGAATATGAGTGATGAAAATGAACATCCCTGTTTTGTTCCTGATCTTAAGGGAAACACTTTTAGTTTTTGCCCATTGAATTTGATATTGGCTGTAGGTTGGTCATATATGGCTTTTATTATGTTGAGGTATGATTTCTCTATCCCCAAATTAATCAGTCGTTGTCATAAACAGGTTCTGGACTTTGTCGGATGCTTTGTCTGCATCTATTGATACGATCAGATTATTTTTATCCTTCATTTTGTTTATGTAATGTATCACAGTTATTGACTTGCAAATATTATAACAGCCTTGCACCCCTAGATTAAATCCCACTTGGTCATAGTGTATGATCTATTTAGTGTATTGCTGGATCCAATTTTCTAATATTTTTATTGAGGATTTTAGCATCTGTGTTCATCAGGAATATTGGCCTATAAGTCTCTTTCTTTGTGATGTCTTTATTTGGTTTTGGAATTAGGATAATTTCAATAAAAAGAGTTTGGAAGTCTTCCCTGATGTTGAAATTTTTGGAAGAGTTTAAGGAGGAGAAGTGCTAGTCCTTCTTTGATTGTTTGGTAGAATTCTGTTTGCTGGAATTTTTTAAAGCAATGCTTTAATTTCATTAATTTTTATCAGTCTATTCATGTTTTCTGTATTAGTTTCAGGTGTACAGCAAAGTGGTTAGAAAAGCATGAACTTTACAGAGTGGTCCCCCCACTGCTTCAAGTACCTACCTGGCCCCATACCTATTTATCTTCGTATTATTGACTATATTTCATATGCTGTAATCAACATCTCTGTGGCTATTCTGAAACTACCAATTTGTACTAACTCCTCTCTGAGAGCTGTCAGTCTGTTATCTATAACCCAGATAGGAATTTGAGGCAGGAAAATGAGAATATTTAAGGGGAAGGAGAGGTACCAAGTTGAAAATGGGGAGAACTGAATGGTATACACACAATGCAATATACAGGTGGTGTATTACAAAACTGTACACTTAAAGCCTATATTATTTTATCAACCAACTAGAGGCCTGGGGCACAAAAATTTGTGCACTCGGGGGGGGGGGTCCCTCAGCCTGGCCTGTGCCCTCTTATAGTCTGGGACCCCTCAGGGGATGTCCTCCTGCTGGCTTAGGCCCGCTTCCTGGGGGATTGGGCCTAAGCTGGCAGTCAGACATCCCTCTGGCAGCCCGGGAGCCCTTGGGGGATGTCCACTTGCCAGCAGGGAGCAGTCCTAAGCTGCAGTCGGACATCCTTAGTGCAGCTGAGGAGGTGGGAGAGGCTCCCACTACCACCGCTGTACTGGTAGCCATCAGCCTGGCTTGCGGATGAGGAGAGCTACCCCTGTGGGAGCACACTGACCACCAGGGGGAAGCTCCTGCATTGAGCGTCTGCCCCCGGTAGTCAGTGTCATAGTGTGTCATAGTGACCAGTCAATCCCAGTTGTTCTGCTGTTAGGGTCAATTTGCATATTACCCTTTTATTATATAGGACAGGGGCCTGGTGCATGGGTGGGGGCTAGCTGGTTTGCCCTGAAGGGTGTCCCAGACCAGGGTGGGGGTCCCGCTGGGGTGCCTGGCCAGCCTGGGTGAGGGGCTGAGGGTTGTTTTCAGACTGGCCATACCCCCTTCAGGGTGAGGGTCCTCACTGGAGTGGCTGGCCAGCCTGGGTGGGGGGCTGATGGCTGTTTTCAGACTGGTCACACCCCCTTCAGGGTGGGGGTCCTCGCTGGGGTGCCTGGCCATCCTGGGTGAGGGGCTGATGACTGTTTGCAGGCTGGCCACAGCCCCTCAGGGTGGGGGACCTCACTGGGGTGCCTGACCAACCTGGGTGAGGGGCTGATGGCTGTTTTCAGGCTGGCTACAGCCCCTTCAGGATGAGTGTCCCCTCTGGGGTGCCTGGCCAGCCTGGGTAAGGGGCTGATGGCTCTTTGCTGGCTGGCCTAGCCCCCCAATGGGGACCCTCACCCCATGAGGGTGTGGCCAGCCTGGGTGAGGGGCTGATGGCTGTTTGCAGTCTGGCCACAGCCCCCAGCCACCCAAGCTCCCAGTGGAGGCTAACTGGAAGTAGGTATCTAGGATTTATTTATCTTCTATAATTGAAACTTTCTTGCCTTGAGCAGAGCCCACAGCGGGCCAGGGCAGGCGGGAAGCATGGCTTCCTCCATCGCCGGGGCAACCAAGCCTCCTGCTTCTCCAGCTCAGTGGCTTCCAGCCATCTTGGTTGGGTTAATTTGCATATAGTTCTTCTGATTGGCTTGTGGGCATGGCTTGTGGGCATGGCTTGTGAGTGTAGTGGAGGTACAGTCAATTTGCATCTTTCTCTTTTATTAGATAAGGTGTCACCTGAATAAATTAAAAAATTTTAAAAAAAGAAAATTGGAGAATGATGTAAATGATAGTTAATGGTGAAATAGCTAGTATCCTTTTTCACTTGATGCTCAGACCTCTAGTAGTCAAACTTATAACTCCTACTCTAAATAAAGAAACCAGGTTTCCTGCTGGATAAACAGGTGTACCAATAAATAATACTTCAACATACAGACACTTGGGGACCTATGGGGGAAATAGCTAGGACTATACCTCAGTACTCTACAGTAATGTAGACCTGTTGCCATGGCGTGACCATGTATATGGAGATGCTAATTAATATTTTTATCTCTTTGTCTTAATAATTTAGTAGCCAAAGTACACAATGTATGATCAAATATCAAATCAGACTACAAATAAACTTGTAGATAAAATAATGTAAAAATTAAAGAATGTTTTAAAATTATGTATAAGCAGAGATAAAAGATGATATTGTATAACAGAAAAAAATTACTTGAAACTACAGAAAGCAATGTTGAGAAAGCTATTACATAGGTAATAGAAAATATAAAAACAAAATGAATAGAAATATTCAGAGGTAAATTTGAGGATACCTCACAGGGTACAACATAAAAAGGTGGAAAATAGAAAAGAAAGATAAAAATATTAGAGAATGTGTGCAGGAAGAAATATCTAATAATAGAATTTTAGAATAAAATAGGCAAATGCAAGGCAGAGAATTTACTAATATAAAAAAAAAAAACTGCCATGAGTTTACCATGAGCATAGATTGTAGACTGAAAAGGACCCAGGAGGTCCACACAATGAATAGAAAGACAGCCACTCCAAGGCATAAAATTATGTCATTTGAGGATACTGGGAATAAAAGTTACAACCATAAAGTGATCATCATAAATCCAACCCCTTTCTTCTGTTCTGAAGTTATGGACATTATCTAACTTCTATACTTCCTTACAAAATATATAAGCATCAACTTTTTAAAAAAGTGGTTTTCTCAAAATACTGCCTGAAGATCACAATAAATATAACATTTCCAACTTTATGATTCCACAGAACTGCTATGATACAATTTAGAATTTTATAGTAAATCTTCCCTAAAACAAAATAACTCTTATTACCCTATGTCCAAGACAATATGTTTACCTCAGTCCTTTCCTCCACTACTTACTCTGTGACAAAGGAGATAACAAATAAATATAAATTGTATCAACAATTTTTAGTGGGAAAATCTGGCCTATTTGTCCTATTTTGTATTTTTTTTACTATCCTTTGAAGTCTAGATGTGCATACATTTTCTATTACTAATTGAGTGTGATATTCTCATTTTTCAATTTGTATGAATTTAAATATTTAATTTTTCCTCTATCAGTTTAAGAAGTCATATTTGCCTTTCTCCTGAAGAAGTTCAAAAGTAATTAATATTTTTCCAATCTATGACTTGCATGGATGAGCAATGATATAAATACATCATTAATGTGAGCAGCAATGAGTCACAGTTTACTTACAAAATTTACTCTGAAGACCAAATCTGACTTAGACTTAGGTCAAGGTGTCATAAAAACAATTGTCTGCAGTAAATTGCACTTACTGAGTGCTTCTTAAGCCACTATTCTCTGAACAGACAGCTCAGGAAATTTCCTCATGAGCAGAACATAGTTTCCTCAGCAATAGAAATCTATTCTAAAGTTTTATCTATATACTAGAGGCCTGGTGCACAAAAATTTGTGCACTCGGGTGGGGGGGGGGCGAAGGGAGAGTCACTCAGCCCGGCCTGTGCCCTCTTGCAGTCTGGGACCCCTCGGGAGATAACGCCCTGCTGGCTTAGGCCTGCTCCCTGGTGGCAGAGGGCAGGCCCAATCCCTAGGTGCAGCCCCTGGTCGGGCTCAGAACAGGGCTGATTAGGGAGTTGGGGTGCCGCCACCCGTCATGCACAGAGCAGGGCAGATCTGGAGGTTGCGATGCCACCCTCAGTCACTCTCAGGGTAGGGCCGATTGGGGGGTTGGGGCACCGCCCCCTGTCACACTAAAGGCAGGGTCGATGGGGAGGTTGCGGCACCACCCCGTCACGCACAGAGCAGGGCCAATCAGAGGGTTGGGGTGCTGCCCCCTGTCACGCACAGAGCAGGGACCATCGGGGGGTTGGGGCTCCATACCCTGTCACGCACAGAGCAGGGTTGATCAGGGGGTTGGGGAGCTCCCCCCATCATGCACAGAGCAGGGCCCATCAGGCGGTTGGGGAGCTCCCCCCGTCACTCACAGAGTAGGGCCGATAGGGGAGTTGGGGCACTGCCCCCTGTCACCCACAGAGCAGGGTCAATCAGGGGGTTGGGGCACCTCCACTCTCACACTCAGGGCAGGGCCGATGGGGCGGTTGTGGCTCTACCCTGTCACACACAGAGCAGGGCCTGTGGGGGGAGGGGGGTTGGGGCGCCGTACCCTGTCACACACAGAGTAAGGCTGATCAGGGGGTTGGGGCACCGCAGCCTGTCACACACAGAGCCGCAGGGTGATCAGGGGGTTGGGGAGCTCCCCCCTATCAGGCACAGAGCAGGGCTGATCAGGGGGTTGGGGCGCCTTCCACTGTCACGAACAGAGCAGGGCGGATAGGTAGGTTGTGGGCCCACCCCCTGTCACACACAGAGCCACAGGGTTTGGGCGCTGCCCCCTGTCACGCTGATCCCGGTGCCGGGAGGCCTCGCGGCTCCGCTGATCCTGGTGCTGGGAGGCATATTACCCTTTTACTATACAGGATAGAGGCGTGGTGCATGAGTGGGGGCCGGCTGGTTTGTCCTGGATCAGGGTGGGGGTCCCCACTGTGGTGCCTGGCCAGCCTGGATGAGGGGATGATGGCTGTTTGCAGCAGGTCACACACACTTCAGGGTGAGGGTCCCCACTGGGGTGCCTGGCCAGTCTGGGTGAGGGGCTGAGGGCTGTTTTCAGGCTGGTGGGTGACTGAAGCTCCCAACTGCTCCTTTTTTTCTTTTTCTTTTTAATTCTGGGCCAGCTTTAGCTCTGGCTCCAGCTCTGAAGCCTCTGCTGCTGAAAGCAGATATCTGGTTTGTTTGGGTTCTATAATTGAGACACTGTATCATATCCAGCTCTGAGATCCCGGCTAGCTGGAAGCAGGTTTCTGGGGTTTTGTTTAGCTTCTATATTTGTTACAATGTTTCAAACTGCAAGCTCAGAGGCCGGCAAGGCAGGCGGGGAACGTTGGATTCCTCCGTCACTGAAGCAAGCAAGCCTCATGTTAGCTTCCAGCTGCCTGGCTTCCGTCCGCCATCTTGGCTGGCAGTTAATTTGCATATCTCCCTGATTAGCCAATGGGAAGGGTAGCGGTCCTACGCTACTTACCATGTTTCTCTTTTATTAGATTTGAGACATATCTACACTAATAAAAGACAAAGATGGTAATTGACCCCACCTTCGCTACACTCATCAGCCAATCAGAAGAGTATGCAAATTAACCCAACAAAGATGGCTGTTAAATTTGCATACTGCAGGCAGATCCCGCTGCGCCGCTCTGCCCAGGCAACAGCATGATCCCCTACCACCGCCCGCCCCAGCATGGGATCCAGGTCTGCCGTGTGTGGCCCGGGGGGGTTCGGTGGGCAGCAGCACGATCCCCATCCACTGCCTGCCCCAGTGTGGGATCCGGGCCTATTGTGTGCGACCGGGGGAGACGGGGCAGGCACCGTGGGATAGGGTGTGCATTTAGGAGCGGGCCTAAGCCAGCAGGTGGTTCTCTCCGGAGGGGTCCCAGACTGTGAGAGGGCACAGGTTGGGCTGAGAGACCCTCTCCCCCGCCGGTGCACAAATTTTTGTGCACCAGGCTTCCAGTATATATATATAAAAGCCTAAGTGACCATTATGACCGAACAACTGGAATGACTGGATCGATCGGTCAACCATTGCTATGACACACACTGGCCACCAGAAGGGCAGACACTCAATGCAGGAGCTGCCCCCTGGTGGTCAGTGCACTCCCATAGCCAACCTCCTATGGCCAGCCAACCTCCCCTAGTCTCTTTCCCTGGGACAGCTAACCTCCTGCAGTCCCTCCCCCTGTCCTGAAGGCCCTGGCCAGCCCAGCCCCGATTAGGACTGGGTGAGATGACCTGATAGGTCCTGATCACTCACCAGGCCTAACGACCCCATCTGTGCTCAAATTTTGTGCACTGGGCCTCTAGTTTTTAATATAAAGTAATAAGGACACAAACAATTAATGAAAAATATTTATACTAATATTTACCTATAAGAAACATAAGTGGCAAGCTTTCAGATAAGTGGAAGATTTAACTTTATCAAAATAAAGTTTAAATAGAACTGTTCAGCTACAGAAAATCTATTTTCCAAACCCCATGTTTAGATGCATTGTCTGACAATAGGAATGAATATTTAAATTTGAATTTATCCCAGAACATTTGGAAAGTGTAATTACCCTATCTGTAGCTATAAAGCAGATTCACAAACCATTTCCCAAATAACAAGTCATTTTTAATCGTGAAGATTTCAGCACATCTAGAAAGTTTAAAGGGAGGGGGGAAAAGAAGATACACAGAACTCTTAGGTTCAAGTAGTTTCCTTATCATGAGCTCCAGATGTCTTCATTCTTAGTCCTGGGACTTGCTCATCTTTTTGTGCTATCACATCAGGACAAAGATTGAAACAAATTTATAGAGAAAAGTGCCAGTGTAATGGCTCTACACACAGATCATGCAGAGATAGCAAGTCATGTTCACAGTGCAAAAGGACACCCGTTTCCTAAAATAGGAATTTAAATCCCACTGGGTTTCGCTGTGTGTGAATTTAACCTTTAGAGTTAGAATTTTTGAACCCCTGGAAATTAACTAATGCTTTGTGTAAACCATAGAAAACAGATGGGAGTGTGTTCTAGGGACCATATTTAAATACAAAGACCATTTCTGTACCTGTAAATCTGAGTTTTACAAATCAAATGAAGCAACCCCACAACATGGCTCAAATTCAGAAGAGACAAGTACTTTTGTGACTTCCAAGCATACACTTGCTCTCACAGAAGGAACTATTTTTATTCTAAAAGTGTTAAAATGGATCTTCATGGTGCTTCAAAAATGTTTAAATTGATTTATCATCAGATTAATTACAGATGATTGCAGTTTGGGGTCCTGATGATTGGCAATAGAAAACAGATAGTTACTTCAAAAAGCATCTTGAGTTCAATAATTGTTCATTTTTGTATTTAAAAGACAAGTTTTTAGATAGGTGAAAATAAAAATTTTGTGTTATAATCAGAATTTTAAAACTTTTTATTGTGGTAAAATATACATAACATAAGATATACTATCTCAATCACTTTCAAGTGTATGGTTCAGTGGTGTTAAATACATTCATACATTGTGCCACCACCACTACCATCATCTCCACAACTCTTTCAACTTATAAAACTGAACCTCTATACCCATTAAATAACTCCCCATTTCCTCCTCCTCCAGCTCCTGGAACTGACCATTCTACTTTCTATCTCTATGATTTTAACAACTCTATGTACATCATATAAGTGGAATCATACAATACTTTTTTTTCGACTGGCTTGTTTCATTTAGCATAATGCCCTGAAGGTTCCTATATGTTGTAGCATGTGCCAGGCTTTCCTTTCTTTTTAAGGCTGAATAATATTCCATTGTGTTAATTTACCCTATTTTGCTTACCTATTCATCTGACATGGCCTATTAGGTTGCTGTCATGATTTAGCTATTATAAATAATACTGCTATGACCACAGATAATCATAATATTTAAGTGTATGTTTAATGCAATTTATTTCATAAAGAGAAGTAGGTTCATGCAGGGGACCAATTCCATCAGGTCATAATTTCAAGAGTTTCATCAAAAGGTTGATGAAAGTTGGGGACTCAACAGGGTTGAGTCACACATGTAGTCACCATCTGGGAATGGCTAAAGGCATCTCCCCAAACCTGAATCCCAGCAACAACACAGAGCGGGTAACTATTAAGGAACCAGCTCTGGTCAGTGGACTTCCCCACACCAGTGTTAAGTGCAATAGAGAAGATAAACCCAAGCTACTGGACAGAGAGGCCCGATAGCCTCAGAGGCCAACCCAAAAACACTGCCACCCAGAGGCTGAGCCACAAACTGACTCTTAGCTAAATACAAATTAAGGCAGTCTGGGAAACAAATACAGCCTGCTTTAAAATCAGGACTGTGGTTTACAACACGGAGGAACAGTGTATCTCAGGGAAATTCAACACTCTCCTGAATACCTGACAGGACTAAGGCGAGCCAGACTGATGAGTAGAAGAACCGAAGGACCTTCACTACTGCAAATTTTTTTTCTTCTTTTTTCTTTTTTCTTTTTTCACCTTTTAACTAAGAAACCAATTTTTTTTCTTCTTTTTCCATCACCTGATTTTACCCTTTTAATTACTACATTTTTATTTTTAACAAGTATTATTACTGCTACCATTTTACCATTTTTTAAAGTGCATTTTATTTTCTCTTTATTTTATTTTGGGATTAGTGTTCTCCATTCTATTTTCATCATTCCTTTAGCATCAATTTTCCCTACCTCAATTTTACCTCTATGCTAAAACCCTCTCCCTCACTTTTCCCCTTTTAATGTCCTGTTTCTCTTACCCTATTCCTGCTTTAGATTTTCCCTATTCCTTCTGTTTACCTCCTGTCAAAATTTAACCCTACTTATATATCCTATTTCCAATCCACTGCTCTAAATCCTTATACACATATCCCTTATCTTTCTTCACTATCCAAATTTTTTTTCTTCTTTTATCTTTCTATTGTTTTGTTGCTGTTTGCTTGATTGTTGAGTATATTGTTTTTTGTTGTTGTTTGTGCTTTTGTGTGTGTGTGTGTGTGTGTGTGTTTAGGACTGGTTGTGAGGCTGTTTTGCTTTTTCTTTTTCTTTTTTTCTGCTGATTTTTCCCCTCCCTCCACACACCCCCACCCCCCACCCCCGGTAATTTTTGTGCTTCTGTTTTCCCTTGCCTCTCTTGATATTATTGGTTGTTTCTAGTTTGAATTCATCTCCAGGGAGCTGTTGCTGGAATTTGTTGGGATTAGTGGTGGTTCTATAGGAGTTTTCTCCTCATATACATAGTCTCTTCCCCTCTTCTACTTCATTCTCTCTTTTTTTTTCTTCTCTTTATTTTTTCTCTTTTCTTTTCCTCTCCTTTTTCCCAAGTTCATTTTTGCACTTCTTTTTTTTCCTCCCTACTTTTCTTTTCTTTTCTTTTTTCTCTTTTATCTTTTTCTCTTTCTTCCTTATCCCTAATTCTCTTAATTCGGGTGGTCACCTTTATTTGGGGTTATTAATATCATGAATATATTTGTGTTTAGTGCCTGGTACGTGGCGCCTTGTTGTGTTGTATTTTGTGCCTTTAAATCAACGCAGCAGAGCCAAGCAACAGCAGCCTCCTGAGCACCACACCCTCAGTCTGAGGAACAGCAGCTGTATGTGAAGCCTTCCCCCACCAGCCAGAAGAGCCACCACAGCTGTGAAAAGCACCCACCAGAGGAGCTGCTGCCAACTGAGGAGCAGCTGCTACCGCAACCGCCCGAGGAGCAACCACAGCCCAAGGAGCCACTGCCACCCAGGGAGCAGCCACTGAATGACTCAACATCTAGATATGTCAGAGAGATCAAACCTGGGTAGACAAAGAAACCCCTAAACGAGAGAGAAGGAGGAGTCTCCAGAAAAGCAGCTAAGTATTACAGAGGCATGCAACATGACAGAAAAAGAATTCAGAATAAGGGTCCTAGAGTGCATAAACTGGATCGAGGAAAAAATCAACAACCTCTGCAAGAAGTCAGAAGAAACAGATGAAAAAGTCAACTACCTATGCAAGAAGCAAGAAGAAACAGATGAAAAAATCAATAACGTATGGAAGAAGCTAGAAGAAACAGATGAAAAAATCAACAACTTAAGACCCAAAAAGAAATGAAGAGTGATAGAGCTGCAATAAAAAACACCATTGAAAGTATCAACAGTAGACTAGGAAAAGCGGAGGACCGAATTAGGTAATTAGAAGACAAGGAAGCAAAACACATCCAAAATGTACTGCAATTGGAGAAAAAAAATTAAAAGACAGGAGGAGAGCCTAAGGGAGCTTCGGGACAACATGAAACGAAACAACATACGAATAATAGGGGTGCCAGAACAACAGAAAGATGAACAAGGATTAGAAAACCTATTCGAAGAAATAATATCAGAAAACTTCCCTGAGGTGGGGAAGAAAAAAGTCACACAAGCCCAGAGAGTCCCAAACAAGGTGAACCCGAAAAGACCCACACCAAGACACATCATAATTACCTTGGCAAATGTTCAGGACAAAGAGAGAATCTTACAGGCTGCAAGAGAGAGATGGAAAGTTACATACAAGGGATCTCCCATTAGATTGTCAAATGATTTCTAAACAGAAACACATCAGGCCAGAAAAGAATGGACAGAAATTTACAAAGTGATGCAAAGCAAAGGACTGAATCAAAGAATACTCTATCCAGCAAGGCTATCATTCAAACTTGAAGGGGAAATAAGAAGCTTCACAGACCAAAAAAAGGCTAAGGGAGTTTATCACCACCAAGCCAGCAATGCAAGGAATGCTAAAGGGACTGGTGTAAAAAGAAGAAATAAAAAGCTCAGAAAGAAAACAGCCACACACAAAAAGGAAATGGCTACAAACAAGTACCTTTCAATAATAACTTTAAAAGTAAACGGACTAAATGCTCCAAGCAAAAGACATCGAGTGGCTGAATGGATAAAAAAACATGACCCACACATCTGCTGTCTATAAGAGACCCACCTCATTAGAAGCGACTCACACAGACTGAAAGTGAAAGGATGGAAAAATATCTTTCAGGCAAGTGGAAAGGAAAAGAAAGCTGGGGTAGCAATACTTATATCGGACAAAATAGACCTCAAAGTGAAGGCCATAACAAGAGATAAGGAAGGCCACTTCATAATACTAAAGGGATCAATACAACAAGAAGATATATCCCTGGTAAACATATATGCACCCAATGCAGGAGCACCCAAATTCATAAAAAAAAAACTCCAGGAAGATATCAAAGGAGAGATCGACAACAATACAATCATAGTAGGGGACTTTAATACACTACTGACAGCACTGGATAAGTCCTCTCGACAAACAATCAGCAAAGAAACAGCAATCCTAAATGACTCACTAGATCAGATGGACTTAATAGACATATTCAGAACACTTCACCACAAAGCCACGGAATATACATTCTACTCAAGTGGTCATAAGACATATTCAAAAATAGATCATATATTGGGTCACAAGCAAAGTATCCCCAAATTCAAGAAGATTGAAATCATAAAAAGCATCTTCTCATACCACGATGGCGTAATATTAGAAATAAACTACAATAAAAGCAACCCAAAATACTCAAACACCTGGAAGCTGAATAGCATGTTATTAAATATTGATTGGGTTACCAATGAGATCAAAGAAGAAATTAAAAACATCTTGGAAAATAATGACAATGAAAACCCAACGATCCAAAACCTATGGGACACAATGAAAGCAGTCCTGAGAGGGAAGTTTATACCTCTACAGGCCTATCTCAAAAAACAAGAAAAAATGGTAGTAAATCATCTACTTCTACAACTCAAAGAATTAGAAAAAGAGCAACAAGAAAACCCCAGAGTGAGCAGAAGGAAGGAGATAATAAAGATTAGAGCAGAAATAAATGACATAGAGACCAAAAAAAAACAATATAGAAAATCAATGAAACCAAGAGCTGGTTCTTTGAAAGGATAAACAAGATTGACAAACCTCTAGCCAGACTCACCAAGAAGCAAAGAGAGAGGACCCAAATAAACAAAATCAGAAATGATAGAGGCAAAATAACAACAGACCCCACAGAAATACAAATGATTGTTAAAAAATACTATGGACAGCTCTACTCCAACAAACTAGACAACCTGGAGGAAATGGACAAATTCCTAGAAAAATACAACATTCCAAATCTCAATCAGGAAGAATCGAATAATCTCAACAGGCCAATAAGTATGGAAGAAATTGAAGCAGTCATCAAAAAGCTTCCATCAAACAAAAGCCCAGGACCAGATGGCTTCACAGGGGAGTTTTACCAAACATTCAAGGAAGAACTAAAACCTATCCTCCTCAGACTACTACAAAAAATCCAAAAGGAAGGAAAACTTCCAAGCTCATTCTATGAAGCCAGCATCACCCTAATACCAAAACCAGGTAAAGACAACACAATGAAAGAGAATTACAGGCCAGTATCCCTCATGAACATAGATGCCAAAATCCTCAACAAAATCTTAGCAAATCGGATCCAGCAGTACATCAGAAAGATCATACACCATGACCAAGTAGGATTTATTCCAGGGATGCAAGGATGGTACAATATCCGCAAATCAATAAACGTGATACATCACATAAACAAATTGAAAGAAAAAAACCACATGGTCATATCAATTGATGCAGAAAAAGCATTTGAGAAAATTCAACACCCATTTTTGATAAAAACTCTCAGTAAGGCGGGAGTAGAAGGATCATACCTCAACATAATAAAAACCATATATGACAGGCCCACAGCCAACATCATACTCAATGGACAAAAACTAACACCATTTCCCCTAAGAACAGGAACAAGACAGGGATGCCCCCTCTCACCACTCCTGTTCAACATAGTACTGGAAGTGTTAGCCATTGCAATTCGGCAAGAAGAAGAAATAAAAGGCATCCAAATTGGAAAAGAGGAAGTAAAACTGTCCTTATTTCCAGACGACATGACATTATACATACAAAACCCTAGAGACTCCATCAAAAAGCTACTAAACTTAAGACATGAATTTGGCAATGTAGCAGGATACAAAATTAACCTCAAGAATTCTGAGGCATTTCTATACACCAATAGTGAACTTTCAGAAAGAGAGATTACAAAAACAATCCCATTTACCATCGCACCAAAAAAATTAAGCTACCTAGGAATAAACTTAACTAAAGAGGTAAAAGACCTCTACTCAGAAAACTACAGGACGTTGAAAAAAGATATAGAGGAAGACATAAACAGATGGAAGAACATACCGTGTTCATGGATTGGTAGAATCAACATCATTTAAATGTCCATACTACCCAAAGCAATCTATAAATTCAACGCACTTCCCATTAAAATACCAATGGCATACTTCACAGATCTAGAACGAACTCTCCAAAAATTCATCTGGAATAAAAAAAGACCCCGAATAGCTGCAGCAATCCTGAAAAAGAACAAAGTAAGTGGGATCTCAATTCCATATATCAAGATGTATTACAAAGCCACTGTTCTCAAAACGGCCTGGTTCTGGCACAAGAACAGGCATAAAGATCAATGGAACAGAATAGAGAGCCCAGAAATTGGCCCGAACCAATATGCTCAATTAATATTTGACAAAGGAGGCAAGAACATATAATGGAGCCAAGATAGTCTCTTCAATAAATGGTGTTGGGAAAATTGGACAGATATATGCAAGAAAATGAAACTAGACCACCTACTTACACCATACACAAAAATAAACTCAAAATGGATAAAGGATTTAAACGTACGACAGGAAACCATAAAAATTCTAGAAGAATCCAAAGGCAACAAAACCTCAGACATATGCCGAAGCAATTTCTTCACTGATACAGCTCCTATGGCACTTGAAACTAAAGAGAAAATGAACAAATGGGACTACATCAAAATAAAAAGCTTCTGCACAGCAAAAGAAACCATCAACAATACAATGAGAAAACCCACTGTGTGGGAAAACATATTTGCCAATGTCATATCTGATAAGGGCCTTATCTCCAAAATTTATAGGGAACTTATACAACTTAACAAAAGGAAGATAAACAATCCAATCAAAAAATGGGCAAAGGACCTAAATAGACACCTTTCAAAAGAGGACATTCAGAAAGCCAAGAGACATATGAAAACATGCTCAAAGTCACTAATCATCCGAGAGATGCAAATCAAAACAATGAGGTACCATCTCACACCTGTCAGACTGGCTATCATCAACAAATCAACAAACGACAAGTGTTGGAGAGGATGTGGAGAAAAAGGAACATTTGTGCACTGCTGGTGGGAATGCAGACTGGTGCAGCCACTATGGAAGACAGTATGGAGTTTCCTCAAAAAACTGAAAATGAAACTCCCATTTGACCCTGTGATCCCTCTTCTAGGAATATATCCCAAGAAACCAGAAACACCAATCAGAAAGGATATATGCACCCCTATGTTCATAGCAGCACAATTCACCATAGCTAAGATCTGGAAACAGCCTAAGTGCCCATCAGTAGATGAATGGATTAGAAAACCGTGGTACATCTACACAATGGAATACTATGCTTCTCTAAAAAGAAGGAACTCTTACCATTTGCAACGGCATGGATGGAACTGGAGAGCATTATGCTAAGTGAAATAAGCCAGTCAATGAAGGAAAAATACCACATGATCTCACTCATTCATGGATAATAGAGACCATTATAAACTTTTGAGCAATAATAGATACAGAGGCAGAGCTGCCTCAAACAGATTGTCAAACTGCAGCGGGAAGGCCAGGGAGGGTTGGGGGGCAGGAGGGAGGGGGGTAAGAGATCAACCAAAGGACTTGTATGCATGCATATAAGCATAACCAATGGACATAAGACACTAGGGGATAGGGGAGGCTAGGGGACTGTCAAGGGCGGGGGGGGGGGGAGAAAAGGACACATATAATACCCTTTGTAATACTTTAAGCAATAAAATAAATAAATAAATAAATAAATAAATAAAGGCATCTCCCCAAACCTGAATAGGAAACTGATTGTGGCTGCCAGACAGTTAAAGGGCATCTTAATCTACATGTTATTTCCTCCTACTGGCCAATACCTGAACAGCCGTAGGCTATTCCCCAAACTGACAATGCTTCTGTAGCCTTTGAAACCTTACCCTTTGAAGTGTATTATCTCCACTTTGCCTTAGGACAAATTGTGTTAATAAAAGCAAGGGTCCTAGACAAGGAGGGAGTCTTTAGTTCCTTTAGCTGGAGGTCCTCTGACCCCCAATGCCTTTCAAAATTATATCTCATCTCTGGACTCTTTATTAGTCTCTGGATTTCTATGTCATCTGCGCACAGCCTTTTTCCAGATTCCTGAACCCTTCTTGATGCTGGGACAAGAACCCAGGTAGGTTCATGTTAAGGCAAAGTAAGTATCCATTTCTATGATGTACCTTAAAATCAACCAATTTTTGTTAACAGCCAGAAATGGCAATTGTGATAACCATGATTATGCTAAAAACCTTAGCTAGTGATATGCTAACAGCCGGAAAAGGGATACAATTCCAAATAAACAGGGTTAAAAAATCAAAGATTTTATTCTTGTGGAAGGATGAGACTCAATAAATGTGGCAAACTTGGCCCAAGTTAATCACATTTTGTTGATGTTAAAAAATACACACAACACTAAACCCTATGCTATCAAGAAATGAGTAAAAAAGGGAAAGAACACAAAATAAATTAGGTAGTGGGAGACATTACAATTTTGTCCATATAGTAAACCCTAAATTTTACCCAGTGATTAATGACATTGCCTTTCTCTGAATTACATCGGCTACATCCTGAAATAGAACAGAACTAGGTGACATAATTTTTCAGACACATACTTGCTGCTTTGATTTCCTTAGTAAACTGCCAAACAATATATTTCTAATGTATACACTTTCTGAATCCTATGAAGAAATATAAGATGGTAAATATACAAAGTTTATTTTCCAATTATTTTTAAGGCTAAGCCTATACCTCAAGTTAGAAATGTCTCCATTTTACTGCTGTAGAATGACACAGCCCAAAGACTAGCCTTTTGCCAGTTTTATTGAACCATTTTAGAGAACTGTAGAAACTATTGTGCTCCTAAACATTACAACTCATTATCTACTCTCCCAAGAATTAAACCTAAACCTGTAGTACTAATTTTAACCTCGCATGTTATTTTAATAACACCCAACAGCAGTTGTTAGGGCATATAGTTTTTTTTTTTTTTATCAAAACACCCATCTGATGATCTCTTCCATAATTCATCTTACTCACAAAAGATCCTTAACTCCAAAAGTTTAAGAACTAGAGCAAAGTAAATATCAGAACTCATGCATCAACTTCAATCTTTTAAAATGTTTAGTTCACAAGACTAATAAACAGTATTAATGGAATGCAGGAATTATAGACTATATGTACAAGGATGTTAGAAGGTCGGGGCATAGCCACTTTACTCTCTCTGTCCACCACCCCATTTCTGTTGGGTATTCCTGGTTGAGGTTCCAAATTCTCTACAGATATTAATCTTTGGGATCTGAGATCAAGAAATTATAATTCTTTGGAATGTACATAAACTCCTAAAATCATAAATTACTCCTCACATACTTCCAATGCGTTAACTTTACAAAGAAACTATAGCTCACAGTGAAGATTAAAACACTGGACAATGTCAGTGAACAATATTGAGTAATATCTGAAATAGTAATATTCAGATTTCTTAGCAAGGTTAACACCAATATCACTACAAAGAACCATGTGTTGAAATTGCCAATTTGAGAACTTTCTGGTTCTAAAACTTATTATTTCTTGCAACATGTCTCATAGGATTTCTATATGGAATAGTATGCAGAGCCCTGGCTGGGTAGCAAAGTTGGTTAGAGTATCATCCTGATACCTCAAGATTGTGGGTTTGATCCTCAGTCTGGGCACATAAAAAAAAGAAAGAAGAGAGAAAAGAATACTATGCATAACAACTATTAATATTTATGTTATTTGTGAGAATGGCTCATTGTTAGCAGCAGACAGATTGGCAAACACACATCTGTAGCATGGCGATGATTGAAAGAAAGACAGAAAGACTAGATCTTCACCATGCTTGTATGCATCTCAGAACCTGGGTCCCGGAAATGCCAACATTGCCTTTTGCCTCTGAGAGGCTGTGTTTCCTACTCTTGATTGGTTTCCACTTGGTTATACAGTTTTCAAATGTGTAACGTTTTTAGATTCATTTTTAATCTTTAATTCTCTCAGGTGGATTAAAATACACTTTTTCTGTCTTCCAAATCTACGACTGATCTTTCTCATGATTCAAGACTCAGAAAAACAAATTTCTAGAGAAATGCTGAGAAAAAATTCCTATATGGCCACACACTGAGAATCCTTTCTGACTTGTTGGAGAATATGTGGGTAAAATTCTCTCCATGCTATTAGAGTTTAAGGTAGCCCTAAAGAAGATCAGGTCTCCACATGCCCAGTTCAGGTCTTGACAAGACTTCATCTCCATTACAAAGCACTCCTCTTTAGAAGAAAGGAGGTTACATTTGGAGCACAAAATTGCTTTTATTATTATTTTTTTTACCTGGGGGGTGGATAGAGGCTGGGCAGAGGGGGGGAGTTAAGGGGAGGAATGGGAGACATCTATCATACTATGAACAGACATATATATATATATATATTAAAAATAACTTTTACATGCCTTAATAATACAGAAACAATCTACTTTTTAAAAAATCAAAACTACACATGGACCAGAGGTGAAAAGAGTATTGCAGCACTTTTTTTAGCACTTAATGAGTGTTTATTGGGTGCCAGATATTGTCTAAATTCTTCATGTGCATGATCTCATTTAGTTCTTCCTGCAGGATGGGTACTAGTAGCATCCCCATTTTATTATTTAGAAGCTGTTGGTAGAGCCAAGTTTTAAACTGAGGCACCAATACTCATCTTTCCCTTCTAACTTTCCTCTTTTTGTTGCTAGGTGGTACTTCTGCCTTCACACTCTCCTGCCCTTGTGATTTTTTAAAATTGTATAAAGTATTAAAGACAGTAGTACATATGTCCCCCCCATCTGTTTGATGATTCTTTGCCTCTGTATCTATTTTTGTTCATCAGTTTATAATGTTCTTTATATTCCACAAATGAGTGAGATCATGTGATATTTATCTTTCTTAGCATAATGCTCTCCAGTTCCATCCATGCTGTTTGTTGCAAATGGTAAGAGTTCCTTCTTTTTTACAGCAGCGTAGTATTCCATTATGTAGATGTACCACAGTTTTTTAATCCACTCATCTGCTTATGGGCATTTAGGCTATTTCCAAATCTTAGCTATTGTAAATCGTGCTGCTATGAACATAGGGGTGCATATATCCTTTCTGATTGGTGTTTCTGGTTTCTTGGGATATATTCCTAGAAGTGGGATCACTGGGTCAAATGGAAGTTCCATTTTTAGTTTTTTTGAGGAAACTCCATACTGTTCTCCACAGTGGCTGCACCAGTCTGCATTCCCACCAGCAGTGCAGGAGTGCTCCTTTTTCTCTGCATCTTCTCTAGCACTTGTTGTTAGTTGATTTGTTGATGGTAGCCATTCTGGCAGGTGTGAGATGGTATCTCATTGTTGTACTTTTAACCTCACTATCTATAGACTGTCCACAATTAATTCCAGGCACTCTCTCCCACGTACACACTTGAAGGTGCACTCTTTGCACACACACACACACACACACACACACACACACACACACGTCACACATGATTCATTGGCAATTGCAACAGTGAATTTAGAAATATAACAATTGCTTTCATGACTCCATTGTATTTTATTACATGGACAACGTTCAATAAGAAAATGCTTTTAGGATGCTAAGGTCAACCCTAGGTCAATGAAGAAACATAACTGGTAATAACTATGTATATTATGATATTATACCATCCAAGTTTACCATTTCATCTGTATTATGCATGATAGCAAAGCACACCAATGGACTGGTCAGATATAACACAGAAGATTAAACTTTTTAATTAAGTCTGTTTTGCATGTTTTGACTCAAGCCTGAAGTTAATTTATGAGGAACACACAACTGACTTATATTGTTTTTTTATTATTTTAGGTTGGTGGGAACCCCACTCTGAAAGCAAGTTTAGAGTGTTTATTAAGGAGTACCCTTGGGTTCAACACCTATAGAGAGCAGAGGAAAGAAGCAGGAGTGGACAGAGAGAAATCTACTACACTCCCGCCCAACAGCAACATCTGGAAAACCCTACAGGAAACTCTGGAGCTAGAGTGGCGCTATAGAGTGGTCACAAATTTTAGATCAAAGGGCCTTTACATTCCCTCATATATCAGTCTCCAACTGAGGTCAACCCAAGAGAATGACATGAATCAAAATACTTCTCTGCAACTGAGGCAAGCCCTAAAAGGTCTGACAGCTAAAGACTGTCTACCAATAGCACCTCTTCAGTTAAAGGTAAGATATACTATTAAGGGGGATCTGGGCAACATTTCACAGCACCTACCACATTGAGTTCATTTGCACAAAACAGAAAATATTTCCAAAGTCCTTTCACAGTTACCATTATTTTTTCAAAAATGAGAATATTAAGAAATAATGCTAGATGAACTACATTCAGACTTTTCTGACTCCACTTTCTAAAGTGAAAATTTTTTTCATCTATTATTGATTTTTCTTTAATTCATATTGCCTGAAGGTACTTTGAAAGTCATTTAAAAAGTGGTTTATAATTTGTTTTCTTTAAATATGCACTCTTCATAGTAAAAGCCTTTTGAATATACATTTATATGTGCATAAGTATATTTATATATTACAAATCTTATTAAGAAGAAAAAGATAATAATTTGTAAATTGACACAATTGAAGTAAAGAACAATAAAATTTCCAACAGATTATTTTTCTTTATTGCACAAATCTCACTTGCAGAAATACCAACTTGGACTCCTGCCTTACATCCAAAATGGCAATCCCTTTCAACATCTTCAAGTAGGCAATACTTTTTTTTTTCCTGAACGCCTTTAAAAAACACATCCTATTTTATTGTTATATCATGCTGTGCTTTTACCTTGCTGGCATTTCCCATTCCCTTTTCATGAAGGCTCACATGTCTCTTTGTATTTCTCTTTCCATCAATTTTGCCCACATCCACTGTACCCAGGCCCCAAAATATTTATTTTTTCCAGTGTTAGGCACACCATAAACTCATTTAGTGTTGAAAATGGCATGTTTTTAATATTGGCTAAAATCAATTACTTAAACAATATCAAATTGGAATACAAATCCACCAGGTGCCAAAATTCAGAGTCTGGAGTTACTTCTGCAACAACAATTTGGAAATATGTTAGTTTCTAGTTTGTAGAGGCATACTGTGAATGTTTAGTAGATGCTTTACTTTATTGATGTTTTAAAGTAGGATGTACTAAAACCTCAGTGATATCATGGCTTTAATGCCATGCAATTCTACTCTACATTTGACTTCTGAAATCATATTAAATCAAATTCACAAACAATAGTGTGGTGAAGGCCTGGGGCAGGGAAGGGGTGGGAGGAGGGGGATAAAGGAGGGGACACTGGGGGACATCTGTAATACTTTCAACATTGATAATAAAAAAGAAAATCCTGACACCCTCTAGCCTCAACTTCCTCCCCACCCCCGTAGAATGGGGATGACCAAGGTATTTACCCCACGAAGATAACACATTAAGAGTCTTAAATCATCATCTGGACTTAGACTTGAGTTTAAACCTAGGCTCTGCCTGTTCCTACTGAGGGATGCCTCAGTTTCCCCCTCTGGAAAGAGAGTTCATTTTCTTTTTTTCTTTTTTCTTTTTTAATATATTTTATTGATTTTTTACAGAGAGGAAGGGAGAGAGATAGAGAGTTAGAAACATCGATGAGAGAGAAACATCGATCAGTTGCCTCCTGCACACTCCCTACTGGAGATGTGCCCGCAACCAAGGTACATGCCCTTGACCGGAATCGAACCTGGGACCTTTCAGTCCACAGGCCGACGCTCTATCCACTGAGCCAAACCGGTTACGGCAAGAGAGTTCATTTTCTGATACCCTTGGGGACTGTTTTGAGGCTCAGTTACCTCCTATAATGACCCCCATTTTTTAAGCACTTGCTGTGTGCCAGACTCTGGCTGTGCCTGATCCATGTGCCTGTTGGCTCATCTGAAAATAGAGCTAATAGGTATAAAGATTCCAACCAAAGAACATGGGTGGGGCTCCCTGCATGGTGCCTAATACTAGAAGCGAGCTGTGGTGAGCCCTGTCGTTTTAATGCATCTAGCACTGGTCTTGCACACAGCAGGTGCTCAATAAATGCCCTCTTTGGAATTAAATAAACCTGGGCTGTAATCCTGGCTCTAGGGCCTTGGACACCTCACTTTCTCCTCCTGGGCCTTGGTTTGCCCATCTGAGAAATGGGCTCACCATGGGCACTGGGCAGAAGCAGCACCCGGGACCCAGCAGAGGCTAAGACAAATTGACCAGGATGACAAGTGTTGGGTGGAGTGTTCTTACATAGGTGGGTGGCAATGACCTCGCTCCCTGGTAGGTCCACAGGCCAACCTCCCCTTTAAATTGTGATACCCGTCCCCTACCCATGACCTCACCCCCAGAGTGGCCAGTGGAACTTTGAGAGGTCTGTGAGGTCACCCCATTCTGCTTCACAAACACTCTTATGGGGCAGCAGCCACTGGCTCTCTCTGTCCCTGGGAAGCTGCTGAGACTCTGGGTCAAGAGCCATGGTCAGGAAGAAGCCCTGAGAGGGACAAGGAGATTTGGAAACCAAGGACACTCCAAGTGCTGACCCTGGGAGGCCAGAACCAGGGGCAAAATCTTATGGGCGTGCGGAGTGTCATTCAGCAGTTCCAGGAGGCCCACCGCCACCAGGCCACCATGGTCCTCGGCTGGCTACTGCTCCCAGTGATGGTTCTGCCCCTGGTCACGACAGGAGCCATGGACTGCATCTTCTGTGAGCTGACCAACTCCTCCAACTACCCTGGCATCCCTGTGGCATCCCATGACCTGTGGCAAAGACCAGGAGTGCCTCATGGGTGAAGGGACGGTTCCAGGCCTCAGCCCCATCATCAACAAAGGCGCCATGGACATCAGTTCATACCATCGCCTTGAAGAGCCTGTCACCTATCAGGGCGTCACCTACAGCCTCACCTTTAGCTGCAGTTATGGCGAACTGTGTAACAGGGCCCCCACCCCCGCAGGCAGCCTGAAGGCGGGGGCCCCCTGCCTGGCACTGGGCGTGCTGCTGCTGCTGATTCATTGACTGTGACCAGCGTGGAGGGCAGGGCCTGGGACTGGTCTCAGGGCTCCACTGTTCCTTGTGGCTCCTGACCCTCCCCCTCCCCCTCCCCCCATTAAATGGCCAGAGGCCCGAGACAAAATAATAATAATGATGATCATAAGGCTGTATAGTACTTTTTCATGGGAATGATAGTGTAACTGACTTTAGAAATAATAGTTATGCTTTTAGAGCTAAGAGGAGTGATGAGCTGAGAAAATTATGTGGATAATATAGGATAAGAGGACAGATTTTTTTAAACTGCTTAAAAAAATAAAGGGCATGGTTGGCTGAAGTGCATGTAGATTTTTAAACAATTATCTTCCTTGAAGATATTAACAGATGTCCCATTTTTTTGTCCACTGACCCCTTCTAACCTGTACCTGCCACCCTAAGCCTACTGCACTATTGTCTGTGTCCATGGGTTGTGCATATATGCATATAAGCTCCTCTCCCCACCTCTCTCTCAGATTCCTCAGTCTGTTCCATGCTTCCATGTCTCTATGTCTATTTTGTTCATCTGTTTATTTTGTTCATTAGATTCCACATATAAGTGAGATCATATGCTTACTACACTGCTGGTGGGAATGCAGACGGGTGCAGCCACTGTGGAAAACAGTATGGAGTTTCCTCAAAAAATTAAAAATGGAACTCCCATTTGACCCAATGATCTCACTTCTAGGAATATG
This sequence comes from Myotis myotis, assembly GCF_014108235.1. NCBI lineage: Eukaryota > Metazoa > Chordata > Mammalia > Chiroptera > Vespertilionidae > Myotis > Myotis myotis. Next base: position 108,660,706 of record NW_023416346.1, on the reverse strand, counting down.
TACTAAGAAGTCTGAAACACCAACCAGAAAGAATATATGCAGGGCTATATTCAAGCGTTATTTACAATAGTTAAGATCTTAGGGGAGGCTAGGGGACTGTCTAGGGCGGGGGGATAAAATGGACACATATGTAATACCCTTTGTAATACTTTAAGCAATAAAAAAAAAAAGATCTTAAAGCAGCCCAAGTGCCCATCAACAGATGAGTGGATAAAAATACTCTGGTACATTTACACCATGGAACACTATGCAGCTGTAAAAAAAGAGGGATCTCTTAACCTTTGAGATAGCATGGAGGACCTGGAGAGTATTATGCTGAGCAAAATAAGGTTGTCAGAGAAAGACAAGTATCACATGCATCTAGATATTTTAAGACATCTTGTATCACATTAGCTAGTTGTTCTCAAACTTCGATATCTAATAGAAACACCTGTCACCCTCACACTAATTAAATCAGAATATCTGGGGGTGGGCCTCAGGCACTGGTAATCTTTTAAAGTTCCCTGAGAACTACTGACAAATAGAATGACCCATTCTTCCACACAATTTTATTAGGTGAGTGTCCAAATTACAAAGGAGGGAATAAGACTGCTATCATTCGCAGATGACATAATATTGTACATAGAAAAACCTAAATACTCCACAAAAAAACTACTGGATTTAATAAATGAATTCAGCAAAGTAACAGGATACAAAATCAATATCCAGAAATCCATGGCACTTGTATATACAAATAATGAACTCTCAGAAAGAGAAACTATAAAACAAACAAACAAAAACCAATCCCATTTACCATTGCAACAACAAAAATAAGATATCCTGGAATAACCTTAACCAAGGAGGGAAGTAGTCAGTTTTTTTCACTATTATGATGTTAGCTATAGATTATCAGGTTAAGGAAGTTCACTTGTATTCTTATTTCTCTGAGTATTTTTTTTATCTTTATTATTGAGAGTATTACAACTGCCCCCACTGTCCCCCTCCACCCAGTTCCCTCCCTATCCCAGGCCTTCACCACACTATTGTCTGTGTCCATGAGCTATGCATACATGAATAAACATAATTTATTTGATTAATCTCTTTCTGATCACCCTTCCCCACAACAGATTCTCAGTCTGTTCCATGCTTCCATGTCTCTAGACCTATTTTGTTAGTCAGTATATTATGTTTATTAGATTCCACTTCTAAGAAAGATCATGGGACATTTCTCTTTTTCTGACTGGCTTAGTTCACTCAGCATAATATTCTCCAGGTCCATCCATGCTATTGCAAAGGGTAAGAAATTCTTCTTTTTTATAGCTGCATACTATCCCATTGTATAAAGGGGTGATGGGAAGAGATTAACCAAAGAACTCATATACATATATGCATAATTAATGAACACAGACAACAGTGTGGTGAAGGCCTGGTGTGGGACTACGGCTGGGAGGAGGGGAGTAAAAGGGGGTGGGGATTGGAGGACATCTGTAATACTGTCAACAATAAAATAAAATAAATCAATTACAGAACACTCTAGCAGTATTTTAGTGTCAGTGTATGAGGGTAAAAAGTATCGTGTGTGCATGCAATAACATGGGTAAAAGCAAATATGGGAAAGCAGGAATGTGTATAACATTTTAGAGCAAAACAGGAAACAATAGGTATGTTTTTCAAGGGATACATTTCTTTGTGGTGAGTTGGTGGGAATAAAGATAAGATTTTAAAGTTCCTTAATTGATATTACTGCCTACTCAGCATTTTAACTTGCACTCTGAGATAGATATAAACATATAATAGGATGAGCATTTTATATAAGTAAGCCCACAACTTATTGTGCACCCTCCAGTTTTAAGAAGAACAAAATAGTTGAAAACTTTTATTCATCTTAAAGAAACATAGCCTTGATAGAGAAAACAATATCCACAACTGTAAAAGCTGCCAAGAATAAAAATTCATTGAATATATAACAGTGTACTTTAGGGGAATATTTCAGAAGAAATTTATCATGTGTTTATTTAATTATATAGTTCATAGACACTGGCAAATTATAGCTATCATTAATTATGATTTTCTTAGACTAATTTGGTGTAATTAAAAATGAAAGTTTCTGGTCCCTTTCTCATAACTCCCATTGATATCTTGAATGCAATTTTCTCATTGGTTTTAATGTAAGCATTTTCTAATATTAGAAAGGATGAAAAAATATTTGCAGAAATGGCAAGAGAGTATATTAGAGACATTAATTTATTTTCTCTGAAAAATAATTGCTAGTACCAAATGGTAGCTTCATTTTCATTTTTGTTCTTAGCAATGGAAAGAAAACACACAAAAAAGTATGACTTATTCTGTATACTAACGGACTAAGCCTGATCTTTCCATATCCAAAGTAAATCCAAGATGCAAAATTGTAATTGCTTTTTAACTTGATTTGTTCAGATGTTATGTTCATTAATATTGTTTAAAAAGATAGTGTCGTTGTTTTGATTAAGTGAATAAATTGAGGTTTATATATAGAATTTCAACCCAAATACTTAAGAAATATCTCTAATATGACCTTTACTCTTAACCAAATCATAACTGACTTAAAATATTAGAGAATAAGAGCTATTCTTCATGTGTTTCCATTAAATGAAAAAGCATTTCTAACATTTTACTACCTATAATTAATAATGTGTTTTCTCATGGGGTTCACTTAAGTAACATTCTTCATAAATGACTTCCATTTGTGATTAAAAACTCATCTTATTCCAAAACCTATAGTTACATAACATCAGTAATTAGTCATGCATAAATTTGAGAGAAAAAGCATTTAGAGATTTTATGATGATTAATATGTTAACTAATAATTTAATGTATTTTACATTATATATGACTTAGGCTAAGGCAGATATTATAAAGCCTGCCTCCTAATCTACACTAATAAAAGAGAAACATGCAAATTGGTGTCACTCTGCTATGCCCACCAGCCAATCAGAGCAAGTATGCAAGTTAATCCAACAAAGATGGAAGTTAATTTGCATACACAGGCATGGAGTGAAGACTGAAGACAACGTAGAAGGAAGCCAAGTGCTGCAGAAGGGAGTGAAGTGGCGGAGAAGGGAGGGAGCCGAGGCAGTGGAGACAGGAGAGAGTGAAGCAGCAGGAATCCCTATTCTTACAGGAATAAGCCCAAGGAAGCCCTATTCTTGCAGGAGTCTTCCTGCAATTGGCCTCTAATCCCATATAATAAAAGAGAAACATGTAAATTGACTATCCTTCCACTATGCTCACCAGCTAATCAGGAGTGAGTATGCAAATTAACCCAACAAAGATGGCGGGTTAATTTGCATACACAGGCGCTGGGCGGAGAGCAGAGTGGGAGAGCCGGTGAAGAGTGAAACAGCTTGGGGAGCTTGGCTCCCCAAGCCACCAGGCAGAGAGCAGAGAAGAAGAGCTGGCGGCTTGGAGGACTTGGCAGAGTGGGAGGCTGTGGGACAGAGACAGAGCAGGAAGGGAAAACCAAGAGCGTGAGAAGCACCAGGAATTCTGGGGTTCGTAATTCTGGTGGCAGCCCCAGGAGCTGAAGTGGAAGCCCAGAGCATGGGGAGCACCAGGAATGCTGGGAATCGTAGTTCTGTTGTCAGATGGATCTCCTAGACACTAGAGCAAAGTGAGCCTGGAGCAAGTTACTGTTGTGGTGGGGGATGGAAGGAAAGCAAAGGTGAGAGACATAAGTAAAATAAGAGTGTTTAGGAAAAATTACAGGGAAGATATCCTAAAACTTCCAGGAAATCTCCACCAATGAAGCAAAGAAAAAAAATGCCACTATTATTCTGTGAGCAACAACCCAAACTGGGTTGGGGGTCTCAGACAATTCACTCATATGATTGCAAAGACAGACAGAAACTCCTGGATTGGAGAAGGCTCTTCTGTGGGCTCCCAGATTGGAGAGGGTGCAGATTGGGCTGAGGGACCCACCCCCAGTGCACGAATCTTCGTGCACTGGGCCCCTTGTTTTAAAATAAATTTCTATTTAATGTCATAATATATAGATAGGAGAATGATTTAATAAAATTATTATATCAGGAGCAAGATGTCAATTAGATTATATAATTTGTTTTCATTTTCACTTTTGCAGTTAAGTTCTCAAATGCACATTGCTATCTTATTAAAATGTATGTGATGACCAAAATATCCTCTGGTTCAAATCACTTGACAAACTCTATTATCAGTCCACCATATGCACTACTCCATTTGTACACTCAGTTAATGCTTATTCCAGTTAGACACCTTAGTTCGATACACTGCAGAGTTTAGACTTTCTGCTCTTGATTTTCTGTCTTTCCAGCCATATCTCAAGTCTGGTATATAGTCCTTCTTCTCATCCACTAAGTTTCATTTTGTACATTCTTTTAGATCTATTTAATCATTTCCTTCTATATCTATTTCTGACTGACCAGAAATTAACCCGTTCTCTGCCTGCCTGTATTTTAATAGAAAACAGAAACAAAGTTTTAACAAGATTTAAATCATTCACATCATTATGTAACCAAGTCAAGGTAGACATCACATTTATGAGACATGTTTTATGATAAAATATCTTTTTAAAACACCTTTTCATGGGTGGATATGAGATCTCACCTCCAAATCTCCCCACAATATACTGCACAGCAATTTCAAAGACTCTGGGGGCATGGTAGCTCTTTTGCGATATCACCTTGGTAATTCTACTGTGCCACCCACATCTAATTGAAGCAAGTATTTTTTTAAAAAGCTAATTATTTAGTGATATGTTTGTGATATGTGATTTGTTTGTATGACTCTGATGTACAAAATAATCATATATTAAAATAGTATGCACATTATGTTTATATGCACAAGTCTATATTACCACACTTACATACACACACACACACACACACACACACACTAGAGGCCCATTGCAGGAAGAGTCCTACAAGAATAGGGCTTCCTCAGGCTTATTCCTGAAAGAATAGGGCTTTCTGTAGCTGGAGCGAAGTAGAGAAGGGAGCGAAACCCGCCTCGGTGGGCTCCGCTCCCTTCTCCGCTGCCTCGCTCCCTCCCGTCTCCACTGCCTTGGCTCCCTCCCTTCTCCGCCACTTTGCTCCTTCTGCAATGCTTGGCTTCCTTCTACACCAGGGGTCCTCAAACTACAGCCCACGGGCCACATGCAAATACAAATATTGTATTTGTTCCCGATTTGTTTTTTTACTTCAAAATAAGATATGTGCAGTGTGCATAGGAATTTGTTCATAGTGTTTTTTTTTAAACTATAGTGTGGACCTCCAACGGTCTGAGGGACAGTGAACTGGCCCCCTGTTTAAAAAGTTTGAGGACCCCTGTTCTACACTGTCTTCAGTCTTCACTCTGTGCCTGAACATGCAAATTAACCACCATCTTTGTTGGATTAATTTGCATATTCACTCTGATCGGCTGGTGGGCATAGTGGAGGGATGGTCAATTTGCATGTTTCTCTTTTATTAGTGTAGATCTATCCAAGCGACCATTAGGACTGAATGAACAGAACAACCAGAATGACCAGTCGACCAGTCTCTATGATGCACACTGACCACCAGAAGGCAGACAGTCACTGCAGGAGCTGGCCCCTGGTGGTCAGTGTGCTCCCACAGCCAATCTCCTGCAGTCCCTTCCCCGGCTGCCCCTCCTCCCGCCGCCCCCCCCCCGCCCAATAGGCCTTGATCACCAGCCAGGCCGAGGGACCCCACCCTTGCACGAATTCATGCACCCAGCCTCTAGTATATTATATAAATAGAAATCACATTTATCCTATTTACATAGGATGCATATACGTATTATTAATCATACCTTGTGTCTACACACCCATGCATGTATACAGGTATAAATTTATATATGCATGCACACACATCACAATGTTAACAGTTTAAATGAGGGTTATTTTTTATTTTGATTTTATATATATTTTGTCAATGTTTTATGGAATGTTCTCTATGAAGCATTGGAAAAACTAGATGTTATTTTGAAAAATCAGAATGACCTTCTTATAACTGAGATGACTGTCATTAGGAATTAACACATTCTAGCCTATTAGAGAAAACACTGAGCCTTCTGGAAAATAAAAGGTATTTCTGATCAGACAGACAAGTCACCTGGAATAAACCAATGGAATCAACATGTTGATATATTCTAATTTGCTTTTTACTTTCTAGTTCCCAAACTGCGTTCCATGAGACAATGATCCACCAAAGAAACTTCTCAAAAACAAACAAACAACAATAACAAAAAAAGAAAACCTGTCCATGATAAAATAACTTTGGAAAACTGTATTCTTCTCTTGAAATTTATAGCATGCACTTAAGCACAAAAAAATTCAATAAAATTTCACTGAAATTAAGCATTAAGAAATTTAACTTTGTTTAACCATTGTGTCCCAAATAGTATTACTATCAGATGAAACAAAAATACCAAAAGGTTGGTAAACTGCTCAAATTCAAGAGTAGAAGACAATTTAATGAAAAAGAATTTAAATGTTACATATTGTGATAGATTGAAAAATATTACTTAAAGGTAATAAAATAGTTATGATCAGTGATATTTCTTTTGAATAACTTAGGGTTTGTTAAAAATATAGCCTATAATTATCTACCCTTAATGGTTAAGGATATGTTTGGGGGATCTGAGGGCAGAGAGAGGTGCTGCTACACTCTTGGCAAAGCAGAATAGTGAGGGAAAACATCTGGTATGGGCAAGCAGTTGAACCAAGAAGTGGGCCATCTGTTATATCACCTGTTCATCTGTGCCATCAAATATACACATATACACATCAAATAAAAGTATTTGGGGTTTTTTAAAATATATTTTGTTGATTTTTTACAGAGAGGAAGGGAGAAGGATAGAGAGTTAGAAACATCGATGAGAGAGAAACATTGATCAGCTGCCTTCTGCACACCCCCTATTGGGGATGTGCCCGCAACCAAGGTACATGCCCTTGACCGGAATCGAACCCGGGACCCTTCAGTCCGCAGGCTGATGCTCTATCCACTGAGCCAAACCGGTTAGGGCAAATAAAAGTATTTGTATCTGATTCAACTCAATAGTAATTTTTTAAAAAGTCAAACAAAGGTCACATAGAATTCATGATGAAGTTCCAGTTCACAAGTACTCATGAATATAGATTTCATCAGACATTTCAACTACCTTAGTCTTCTCTTTTCAATATACAGATAGAAGTAAAGCCAGAAAGGATGAAAGGAACACTCATATTAATGGGCATATACTAACTAGTAGAAGCAACCCTATCTCTAATAGCTCTGAAGATTCTCATATTATTCTTTGTTTCCTGGAGCAAAGAACTATTGCTTCATGTACTTTTCTTTTTTTTAACCAACCAGCATTTGCTCACTAATTCCTTCCTTACTTCTGTAATAGAGCAGTATTTCAGCAGCACTTGGGACCTTTTGATAAATACAAATTCTTAGGTTTCATTCTATAATTACTGAATCAGAAACTTAGGGCAAGGCACATCGATCTACATTTTAACAAGCCCTCCAGAGAATTTTGAGGCACACTCAGGTTGAGAACTACTGAAGTAGAGGAATAAGACTGATTGATATCTGTCCTGGATGCTTCTAATAACCAGAGTTGATAGTCCTTGTTATCAACTCACAAATCTAAGTTTAAATGAGCAAAAAAAATTTTAACATAGCAGTTATGCTGTAAAATAAAGTACAAGCAGTATAAAATTTGTGCAAGATTTATCCAAAAATCAAATTGAAACTTAGCATAATGAAACTTGGAACATATATCTCCATGGGCCTAACGCTCCAAAATCATGGCAAAGGAACAAAGCCATTCCAAAGTCTATCCATATCATAATTTAATTGTACTACAGTATTACTAGTACTGACTTTAATTCTGAGAGGAGTGACAATGAGATTTAAGAAGGAAATAGGAAGGCTGAGAGAAGAAGGAAATAGAAGAAAAATAGGAGAGGGGAGAAATAATTACTTCCCTTTTTGGTGTAGTAGATAACTATAGGTACAATGCAAAAAATCAATTTTCTCTGTGTTAAAACTACCTATATGTAATAGAATCCTAACCTTTTTTTTCTTTTTTAAATTACATTTATTGGAGTGACATTGGTTAATATGATCATATAGGTATCAGGTGTGGGTTTTTGTATTACAAGATCTGTATATTGCACTGTGTGCTCACCACCCAAAGTGAAATCTTCTTCCATTACCATATATTATGACCCCTTTTTCCCCCATCCATTCCGTTTGCTCTTTATTTCACCTTCAGTTTTAAATAATAGCCTTGCTGGATAAAGTAGTCTTGGATTCAGATCCTTGCTTTTCATTACTTTGAATACTTCATAGCACTCCTTTCTGGCCTGTAGTATTTCTGTTGAAAAATCAGCTGACAGTCTATGGGAACTCCCTTGTAGGTAACTTTCTGTCTCTCTTGTTGCCATTAAGTTTCTTTCTTTGTATTTGACATTTGCCCTTGTTGCCATTAAGTTTCTTTCTTTGTATTTGACATTAGCCATTTTAATTATGTTGTATCTAGGTGTGAGACTCTTTGGGTTCATATTGATTAGGACCCTATGTGCCTCCTGAATTTGTGTGACTTTTTTTCTTACTTCCAAGTTAGAGAAGTTTTCTGTCATTATCCAGTCCCCTTTTAACCTTTACCAAAGTCATGCCATGAATTTAATTCTTATTACTAATTGCTTTGAGTCACAACTTATTTAAAATAAATACATTCATCTAAAATTATATTTGAAATATGTTCAAGCCATAAAATAATGTCTTTTTTCCATTGTCTACTCATTTTTGTGATGGCTTTGCAAGTGAAGGACAAATTCACATGATAATAGAACTCTCCTCCCTTAAATAATACAAATCCAGAATTGACAGCACATCCTCAGTACTTTAAATGCTGTTAAAAGAAGGAACAGTGGATGCAGGGTAGTGAGGAGAAGGGACAGGGTAGATGGGTGTGTTTTAAAGTAAAAAAAATGCTTCAAGTGGACCAGTTTTCTGTTACTATAATGACAGAACAGGTCACGAAGGTGTTCATCATTGGTCATTACAGTCAACTTTCTTTTAAAAATATAGCCCTATTATCATAACTATGTACATGCTGGACTTGTCTTGGGGCAAGTGTGCAGTCGTGATAATCAATCATAGTGAAATTATGCCCATTCACAAAGTACCATGTCAGTTTTATGGCATTAGACAAGTCAGGTTTCACTCAAGAACAAAGTTGAAAGGATACCATTAGGTCCATAAAACTAGGTCCCTAAATCTTTAAGTCCATGTGCTATGATGTGTTTCACCTGCTTTAATAGAATGAGAAGTGCGAGTTCAAGAACCAAGCCTAACTTCAACTTGTGATTCAATAAACAGGAGTACCTGATGTGTAAATAGAACTATAGTCATTACCATGACAAACGCCTCAACAGTTAACAAATAAAAGAGATGGAGAACCAAGATGGCGGCATAGGTTAACGCCGGAGTTTGCTGCCTTGAACAACTACTTCAAAAGTGAAACTAAAAAACGGAACGGACATCACCCAGAACCACAGGAACGCTGGCTGAGTGGAAGTCCTACAACTAGGAGGAAAGAGAAACGCATACGGACACTCAGAGGAGGCGCAGTGCTGAAGTCAAATTCTGAGGTGCGGAGTGCGCGGAGTGGGCTGGTGGCGGAGGGCGCGGTTGGCGTTTTCAATCGGGAGGGAGTCGCAGACTCTGAGCTCCAGATACAGGCGAGTCTTTAGGGACCCAGATTCAAATGGGAGAAGCGGGACTGTCTGGCTTCAGTCAGAGCGAGTGCAGCTTTCTCTCCGAGGTTTGCAGCGGGTGCTGGGACTCAGAGAGGCAGAGCCCCTGGGGACAGGACTGAGAGCCGCCATAACTACTCTCTCCGGCCCACCCTGTTGATCCCGTGAGACCCGCCCCGCCCAAGCCCTGCACAGAGGCATTTGCCGAATAGCCTCAGGCAAAGGCTAGATTAGCACCTCCCTAGAGGACAGAAGTTCTCTCACTGCAGACACAGCTGATTCTCATAGCCACTTGGCCTGGAGGTCAAACCCTCCCTGGTATTAGCTACAACAATCAAGGTTTAACTACAAGACTGTGCACAAAGACCACTAGGGGGTGCACCAAGGAAGCATAACAAAATGCGGAGACAAAGAAACAGGACAAAATTGTCAATGGAAGATATAGAGTTGAGAACCACACTTTTAAGGTCTCTCAAGAACTGTTTAGAAGCCGCCGATAAACTTAATGAGATCTACAAGAAAACTAATGAGACCCTCGATGTGATATTGGGGAACCAACTAGAAATTAAGCATACACGGACTGAAATAACGAATATTATACAGACTCCCGACAGCAGACCAGAGGAGCGCAAGAATCAAGTCAATGATTTGAAATGCGAGGAAGCAAAAAACACCCAACCGGAAAAGCAAAATGAAAAAAGAATCCAAAAATGCGAGGATAGTGTAAGGAGCCTCTGGGACAGCTTCAAGCGTACCAACATCAGAATTATAGGGGTGCCAGAAGATGAGAGAGAGCAAGATATTGAAAACCTATTTGAAGAAATAATGACAGAAAACTTCCCCCACCTGGTGAAAGAAATGGACTTACAGGTCCAAGAAGCGCGGAGAACCCCAAACAAAAGGAATCCAAAGAGGACCACACCAAGACACATCATAATTAAAATGCCAAGAGCAAAAGATAAAGAGAGAATCTTAAAAACAGCAAGAGAAAGAAACTCAGTTACCTACAAGGGAATACCCATACGACTGTCAGCTGATTTCTCAACAGAAACTTTGCAGGCCAGAAGGGAGTGGCAAGAAATATTCAAAGTGATGAATACCAAGAACCTACAACCAAGATTACTTTATCCAGCAAAGCTATCATTCAGAATTGAAGGTCAGATAAAGAGCTTCACAGATAAGGAAAAGCTAAAGGAGTTCATCACCACCAAACCAGCATTATATGAAATGCTGAAAGGTATCCTTTAAGAAGAGGAAGAGGAAGAAAAAGGTAAAGATACAAATTATGAACAACAAATATGCATCTATCAACAAGTGAATCTAAGAATCAAGTGAATAAATAATCTGATGAACAGAATGAACTGGTGATTATAATAGAATCAGGGACATAGAAAGGGAATGGACTGACTATTCTTGGGGGGGAAAGGGGTGTGGAAGATGCGGGAAGAGACTGGACAAAAATCGTACACCTATGGATGAGGACAGTGGGTGGGGAGTGAGGGCGGAGGGTGGGGTGGGAACTGGGAGGAGGGGAGTTATGGGGGGGAAAAAGAGGAACAAATGTAATAATCTGAACAATAAAGATTTAATTAAAAAAAAAAGAAATAAAAGAAGTAAACCAGTTCCTATGACTGGATGTCCTAACACCATTCCCTTACCAAGATTCATTAGATGGTATAAAACTAAATATTCACAATCTTATCATCATGTGCATCTAATGATGGCCATGTAATATATGGCCATGAGCCATAAGAAGCAGTCTGCTAGAGAGTCTGGAAGATACACAACAGGTAGCTTCCCTCCCCCTACTCCACTTTCTTCTGACCTCAAATAGTGCCCCAACAACTGTCAACTTGTAATCAGAAAGAAAAAAAAAAAATACACAAGAAAATGACAGAGACACCAGCACTGATATTACAGAAATGTTAATCCAAAGGCCAAAGCAGCCTACTCCCAGATATCTTATTATGTAAAATGTAGTAAGGCCATAGTTATATAATCTAAGCTAGTTATTCTGTTCCTTTCAGTTAAATGCATACCTAACTAATACACAGCCTGAACATAATGGATTTTTAAAAGTTTCTATTTCTCTCATCATCAATATTTCCAATGTTGTACTGGTAGATATTTAATAGCTAATTCTCTAAAAAGAAAAAGACCTGACTAGTAGCATTTTCTGATTTCTGTAATATAAATAACCCCACCATGGTAATTTTAAAAAATATATTTGTATTCATTTAGAGCGAGGAAGGGAGAGAAATATCAATAATGAGAATTATTGATCGGCTACCTGCTACAAGTTCTCTACTGGGGATCGAGTCTGAAACCTGGGCATGTGCCCTGAACTGGAATAGAACCCTCACCTCCTAGTTCATGGGTAGATGCTCAACCACTGAGCAACACTGGTCAGGCTCCCACCATGGTAATTTTAAAAAACTAGCATGATGTCACTGAACATAGACATAGGAAGAGATTCACACAATTGGCTCTCATGAAACAGCACAAGGCAGATCCAGTCCATTACTGTACACTTCCATAATAACTGACTACATATTCATAAAACTACTTGAGTTCATTAATGTTACTTTCAATTTTGTTATAATAAAGAAAAGGGCTTCTACAGAGAAGAACTGAGAGCTCAACCTTACTGACTGTCAAGATTAATTGGCTAAAGCTATTCAATTGAAAGCAGCTATCAACTCTATCCAAAACTTTAAGTAGAAACTTAGAAGTTATTCTGACTCTCAAGCCAAATGTAATCATTAATTCAATATGAAAATTTCCAATGTTCCGCCTCAGAGGAAAGAATAGAATCTAATTCACTATCATGATAGAGAAATGTAATCGTTTTGAAAACAGCATCAGTGCATTGTTAAATAACTTTCATAAAAATATTTTAGCTCCCATAAATTTCCATGGCTCTATCTGTAATCCAGAATGAGAATGGAATTGTCTCTAGTCTTCTAGTCCTTGGACCTATTTTTGCAATAGTGCTGCTATCATACCCAATTACCTAAAACAGAATAAAACTTACGATTTAGCACAACATACTTCAGTAGCTGGTATCTATGAAAAGTATTCCCTACAATTTCCTTAGTACATTTATGTGAAGAATCCTTATAGTATACTGAAGCAAAGCAAAATCTCAACACTTGCCTTTTTTAATGTAAGCACCAAAACAGCTTTTGTACAACTATGCACAATGAATTACTCTACACTTTCAGGATGATATGAGAATATAATTTTCCTTCGATGGCTAAGTACAGGCTTCATTATCAGAGTGATTCTACAGGTATTAAATGGTCAAGTAAGGAAATATTTCCAAATGAAAGGGTAGTTCTGAATGTTTATTCAAAATGTCTTATGATTTATTACTTTCCCCCTTGTAAAGTCTCCAATATCTTTGTCTAATTTGATTCTTGTTTTATTCTGAGAATACCTAGTTGTTGGTGGAATAGTCTGTAATGGTATAATTTAAGAGTATTAGATCAAATTGAAAAAAAAATAAGTTCAATTACATTACATTCTTATTTTTAATCACAATAGTTAAAACACTAAAAAATTAAGTCAAGTGTGTTTTAAAATAACCCCTTAGCCTAACTCATGTATTATTATTCACAATAGTCTCTTTTTAAGTGTTGTGGATAGGCAAAATAAAATATATCAAAGTTTTGATATAACAATCTTCCATAGTTAGAATTTCAAATAAAATATGGAGTCTGTCAATGCAAAATTGACACCAAAAAGATTTTGTTATAGCAGGACTCCAACATCAAACTAAGACTAATCATTTTGATACCTTCTTTTAAAGCAAAACTGCTTAGCTAATATTCTTCTGAAGAAAATACCTGAATTTATTTTAGTGTTCAAGAGGTTAAGAAAACTTTCACAACACAAATCCATAGGTGCACTTTATTCAATTATTCATGTATAATCTGTGGCAATAAAACATCTAAGGATGTGCCAAGAGAAACCAAATGAATAAAATCACAAAAAATATCAAAAAAAATCATGGTTACTTAAATTCACATTTTTTTTTTAATTAACAGCATGGGACTATTTATGTTGTATTGAGCTATTTCTAATTACCGGAAAGCATACCCAATCAATAGGAGATCAAGTGGCCATATTTGCAGTATACAAACAAGAAAAGACAGTTGTAAATATACTCTATTGAAATGCTTTTCAAGGCTGAGATTTTACCTTTAATATATCTGAAATTTATATCTGAGCTAGTGAAAAGTTCTGGTTGAGTTTATTTATTTTGTAACAACAGTTCTCACCCAAGGCATAAGACTTCTCTCATGGGTGGTATCCACACAAATATTATTGAAGTCCTGTATGTAAACCATAATCATGTAAAAGTATTGCCCCTTATAAAAAGTGAGTTAAGAATATGCAGTTGTGATGAGAAAAAGAATAAATAATACACAAAGTTCCACCTTGTTGTGACTTATCAAATGATGAACCAAGACAATTGTATTAAAATTAATCTACAGAACCTTGTATGTTATAACCATCATCCCGGGTCCTCAATTTTTAAAAGGAAGTTCTGCCTATTACTGTATGAGAAACAATCTCCAATATTGCCACTAAAATATAATAAGCATCTTATGTAAAGTTTATTTTATGTCCTATGGGGCATTGTAATAACACTCTACAATCTTCCTTGCCATTTAACTAAGTCTAGAGATGAACTAACACATGAGAGGGGGGATAGAAATAGAAATTGCCAGTGAAACAACTTCTTAGATTTCCTTTCTTTGTTTGGCCTCACTGTTAGCCCCACTCACCATATTATTTTCTGCTTCTCATAGCATTTGACTGCAAAAAGCATTTACTAATAGCAACCACCCCTTATGTTTCAGAATTAAAGCAAAATCAAAACCTAAAAAAAAAAAATACAAAACAAAAGGCACAGAAACTAAAATATTCAATGCACATTGAATTTTATTTTCTACTAGTGACCCAGTGCATTGATTTGTGCGCATTGAAAGGAAATTAATTAGAAGGTGGCCTGCAAGGTGGGACTGGGCTAGACTGGCTGGACATGCCCAGGAGCCAATCTCCTGTGGTCCCGCCTTGGCCTTTGTGGAGTGAGTGGGGTCCCTCCGGCAGGTGGGGTCCCTCGGCCTGGCCTGAAGGGATCAGGCCAAAACCGGCTCTCCGACATCCCCTGAGAGGTCCCAGAGTATGAGAGGGCACTCTGCAAAGTTGCTGCCATACAGGGTGTGGAATGCAAGCACAAGTGTGCAGTAAACCAGATTTGGGGCTGACATTGCCCCAGCAACAACATAACCCATGACTGAAGGTAGAATCATGTGGCCCCACAAGAAATCAGGCTCCCTCCTCTCTGGTGTGTCACCAAGAACTACCACTGCCAAGTCACTGCAGTTCAGCATCTCCTGCACTGAGCATCTGCCCCCTGATGGTCAGTATGCATCATAGCAACCAGTCAGATGGGCAGAGAGACATAGCATATTAGCATTTTACATATATATATAGATATAGATTTTATCTAATGGGATCTAAACCTTCAAAGGGAAGAATGGATAAAAAAGATAAAGGTAGACTTTGAAAACTAGATAACCTATTGAATCCATCACTCAGACCACTTGAATTTATTAGTTCGAATAAAAAGCTTAATTTCACAAATGTAAAACACACACATACAATGAAATCATTGCATTTTAAATAGTGACTCTGAACAGTAGCATCTAATATAGAATCCAAAGGAATATAAAGGTAGATTGTATTTTCTTTAGGGATGGACTTAAACTAGCCATTTCCAAAACACCCATGAAGTACAATGAACCTAGATTTGAGAATAATTTTACAGAACCTTTTCTCCTCTCCTGCACTGACAAATGAAAAGTAGCACAATGGTAAATAGAATCGCATACATTGTAGAATTAACCCTCAAATTAACAGATTTTCAAAAATAATACTTTGAAACAGATTTTAGTAGATTTATTTCTATATTGCAGATAATTATATCTAAAATATTACTGTCTAATAAAATGAACAGACAATAGCAACTTTAAGACAATGTATGAATCTCCCCAATGTATTTTTTAAGTCATATATTTCAGGGTAATTACCTAAGGCCAATTCTATTATCCTGGGTGCTGAATAAGGGCATTCTATTTTTAAAAGTTTATCCTTAAAATCTGCAAACACGTTAGGTTATTCATGTGATGAGATACAGAATGTAAGTGTGGTTTTAAAATTGAAAGTAAATATTTCTCCCAGGCATTGTCATAGACACCTTGTTTTTTTACTTCTAGGCATTATTACCGACTTATACCACTTGTGAAGAGAATTTCATCTTCTGAACTCTTTCCTAGTCTGTAGCTTACACAACTCCTGTGTTTCTTAATCTTTTAATATGCTTTTCTGACATCAGAGAGAGGAAGGGAGAGGAGAAAAGAGGGAGGGAGGGAAGGAGGGAGAGAGAGGGAGAGAGAGAGAGAGAGAGAGAGAGAGAGAGAGAGAGAGAGAGAGAGAGATGAGAAACAATGATCTGCTGCTTCCTGCACGCCCCTTATTGGGGATCACCTGCAACTGAAGCGGGTGTCCTGACCAGAAATTGAACCAGAGACCTCCTGGTGTATAGGACCATGCTCAACCAGCCCAGCCACACTGACCAGGCCATTATTTCTTTTCTACTCTAATAGTTCCTTTATCGTCACTTCAAAAATACACTTGGAGTAACTTTACCTCTGTTCCCTTCAGCATTCAGCAATGTATGTAAAGAAACCTGGAATTCTGTTATTTTGCTGTCCACATTTGGTGCATTTCCAAGGACCAGAGGAGCAGATTAAAGCAGCTGAAACTTCATCCTTTGGGAAAACTTAACAGCTGTTTCCATTTCCAGCTTTAAAGACCTACCCTGGTTTACAAGAGTTAGCATATATAGGCCACAGTACCAACACCAGAAGATTCATTACAAATGACATTTACATACATGGGGGTCGGTGGTGGGAGCACAAGAAGGAAGGACCTCAGAGTCTTACACTTCAATCCTGCTGTTTTACTGGTTTTCAACCCACAGTCATGCTGCAGGCATGGAAGCCTTCATATCACGACCCCCCGCCCAGTCTTCCCCCCCACACACACACACACACACATTTTCCTTCAGCACAGACATGAAGGGAGGTTAAACTTCTGTTCCTTAATTCTGCATTTGGCCACACCCTGACAAGGCTTGCCTCCTCCTCCACCCCCCCTCCCATTCCTCCCTCCTCAAAGGCTATGAAAACTTGTGCTTTGAATATGTCTGCTTATACCTTTATATTTAATTTTTCAAACAAGTGACCATCCTATAAGAAAACCAATATCCAGTGGTTTTCTAACACACACACACACACACACACACACACACACACATCGCCAAGCGATATCTATTTAGTCCAAAAGGAAAACTTGAGTTTTTGCTTTCCCAGGGCGCTGCGCTCTCTTCTGCCTCCTGCGCGCCCTGCCTGGTTTCCTTCAGTCCCCACACGCTGGGGGCGCGGTGACAGTCCCCTGCAGCTCCTCCACTCAGCGCCACAACTTTCCTAAACCGCGAGCTAACTTCCAGAGCACAGCCTCCGTGGAGAGTAGCAGGTACGCAATACACCCCCAGCCTAAAAAGCGAAAAAAGAGGTCCTACCAGCGCGGCTCTTGATGACGTCGGTGAATCCGTCCCCAGCAGCATCTTTCCGGGTCTGTTTCGGACCCCCCAGCTTAGCCATAGAGACACTCTGCCCCAAGCCCTAAACTTTGGGAGGCAGGTGGGTCCGGTCCGCGCGGTCTGCCTGATGCTCTCCAAAGCAGGTTTCTGGCTGGGGGAGCTGGTGCGTGAGGGCGTATTTAGCACGTCCTCAGGCCCTCAGCCACAGAAATAGAGATGCGTGGGCGGGGGATGCGGGTTGGGGGGGGCGGGGGGGGGGACCGTGAGCAGGAAAACACAAACACCAAGGACACCTGGGTTGGTGGAAAGGGGAGAGACAAAATACCCAGCCCTTCCTTGGAGAGGAAGAAAGAAACAGGTGCTGTTCCCAGCTCCTGATTCGAAAATAGAGTGGGCGAGGCCTGGAAGGTGAAAGCTGAGGAGGGACCTAATGGTCAATAAATCCACAAGCAAGTTGGAGACTCGCGTTTCCACGCTGCGTAGAATCGATGCAAAAACAGGAGCAATTAGAGAGCCGCTTGCCAAAAGCAGCACATGAAGTCATGAATGATTTAGCATTGCCACTTATAAGATGACTGCACTGAGAAGGGTCACTTGCTGTAGTTATCTGGGTCATTGACACGTGTGTGCCCCACAGTTGTATCCTGGCTTGAATGCACTGACCAGAAATGGGGATGATAGGCTGAGCAGAATCATATTTCTTAGGAAATTTTGCCCAAGCTACCCACCCTTCCTTCAGCGTGTATATTCACTGCTTGCCTCCTCCATCTCTTCCTCCCACCACTGAGGCTAGAATTAGATTGGACTATAAACAGACATATGACTTTATTTTCTAAAAATTTCAAAAGTGATTTTCATTTGGTTAGTATCCTTACCCCCCTACCCCACCCAAACCCTATGCACACAAAATTCATCCTGCACTTCTCCCTGCAGTAGCCCAGTCACACTAAATCCTATCCACAACCCACCAATGAAAATTAACTTTACAAGAAAAACTTGGCAAGGAGCCCAGCAACAGCTAAGGAATTTCATTTCTTGTTTTCTTCTCCATTTTTATTCGGAGTAGATTTTTATCCTCTTCTAAAACACTGGTTCTCAACCATTGCTAGACAGTGGAGTCATCTGGGGAGCTTTACAAAATCCTAATGCCTGGTTTCTATACCCAGAGATGATGATTAATTGTCTGGGCTCTCATGTGGGCATCAGGACTACAAAGCTTCCAGGAGATTCCAATCGGCAATCCAGTTTGAGACACATTGTGATGAAAGGACTTATAAACAGTCAATAGGTGCATTCATCAAGACAATTTTATCAGTAACCCACTTCCAGTCCCATAATAATTAATGCCTTCAATTAAAATATATTATTTTTGCTGTCCTGTCTCCCATTGCCAGGACATTTTGTATTCTGTGCATAATTTATTTTGACAAAAATATAGTAGTTAGGCTTAGCTCCAGAATTCTGCTGGATTAAATGTAGAAAAATTCTTCAGCCTACGGAGTTATGCCTATTGAAAATCTGTTTTTGTTGTTGTTTGCAGGCAGACCTCTTAGGTTTCCCATGTCTGCATTCTTTTTAGATATTTTCTTTCTAAGAAAGTTCTCTTTCTAATAAGTTAATCAAGTAGAAAATATTCAAAGAGATAGAACAACTCATTTCAGTAAAGAACAAAAGTGTGAGAATTGTACAGAATATTTTTAAATGACAAAAGTTGTGCCGTGCTATAGTTTATATTACCATGCTACTGTAATCAGAACAGTATAGTACTGGTATAGGGACAGACAAAATGGTGGAACAGAATTGAGTCCAGAAATAGATTCAGTCAAAGGGAATACACTAAATAGCACATTTTCAATTCAGTCACTAAAAATGGAATATATAATGATGATGTTTTCATAAACTTAGAATCCTGTAACTTAAACTATATAAGAATAAATTCCAGATAGATAAATACACACATACACAAAGTAAATCCAAATAAAAAAGAAATCTAAAATAGTTTAAATTATAGGGATATTCTTCAACCAAACACTAATCCCAGATGACTTTAAAGAGAAAATTGTCACTTTCAACTACATAAAAAGTCAACATTTCTATAAAGCCAAGACATTTATAATAAAGTGAAAAGACAATACACTGAGAGAAAAACATTTAGACATCTAAAAGACAAGGGCTTCATATCTAATAAAATTCTATAAAACTAATTTTAAAAAGACAAATAATCCAATAAGAAAAATATTGAATATATAACCCTGAACAGAAAATCCACAAAAGAGGACATGCAAATAACCAACAAACTTATGAAAAGGTATTAATCTTCTCAAAGTTAGAAAATGGCAAAACAAGATAATATTTCTTACCTATCCTATATAATAAAAGGCTAATATGCAAATCGACAGAACAGAGGAACAACCGGTCACTATGATGCTCACTGGCCACCACGGGGCAGATGCTTAATGCAGGAGCTGCCCCCTGGTGGTCAGTGCACTCCTACATGGGAAGCGCCACTCAGCCAGAAGTGGGCTCACCTGGGGAGCAGACCTAAGCTTTCAGTCGGACATCCCCCGAGGGCTCCAGGACTGTGAGAGGGCACAGGCTGGGCTGAGGAACCCCCAGAGTGCATGAATTTCATGCAATGGGCCTCTAGTCAGATAGAAGAAAGAATATATAAAAATAACCAATACGATTCAGTGCTGGAAAGGGAGTGAGCAAAAAGCCATCATATTCCCTACTGGAGAAGTATTGATAGACTGTAAGATAATAACCTGAGAATAGCTATTAAAATGTACACTATCTGTTGCCTATCAATCTCTCCTTAATCTATCTTACAGAAATAAAATCACCAGTTATATAAGGATATATGTATAGTTTCCTTTAAAAAAATTAAAGCCTGATTTATAAGAACACATTCATTGAAAACAACCTAAATGCCTTTCAGTTTGGGAACTCAATGAAGCAATTATATTAATCCAAACAATGGGATATTATGCAGCTACTTTTAAAAAGGAGTATGATTTGTAACATAAAAGAATAGTTTCATGACCTTGGGATGGACATTTTTAAAAATAGGATGTAGAAGCACTAAGCTTAAAGCAAACAGATTGGCATATTCATTAAAACAAGAATTTCTGTCCATCAGAGGGCCTCAATAAGAGACTGAAAAAAGACATCATAGATTGGGAAGTGACATGTGTATGTATGTTTAAAAAAACCACCAAAAAGCTACTAGTTCCATGAAAACATAAAGTACTCATACAAATCAATACAAATCAATTAAAAAAGAAATCTAATTTGAACAAAATGAATGAAACCTTGAATAAATCTTTCACCAAAGAGGACATTAAGATGGCCAATAAAAATATGAAAAGATGATAAACATTGCAAAACCATCAAAATATTAAAATTTAAACCATTAAACAAAACAGCTACATACCCATTGTAATGGCAACAACCAAAATAAAACAAAACTGAACATACTAAATACTAATGAAAATTTGGTGTCATTGGAATTTTTATACACTATTTATGGGAGTGAAAACCTACACAACTTCTTTGAAAAAACATTGGCAGAATATACTAAAACAAAAATAATGAATTATGCATTATGCATGACATATATTTCACCTTTAGGTATATTCCCAACAACAAAACTTACTTGCATTGCCTGGTCGGCATGACTCAGTAGTTGAGGGTCAACCTATGAACCAGAAAGTCATGGTTAGATTCCCGGTCAGGGCATATGCCCAGGTTGTGGGCTTGATCTCCAGTGTGGGGCATGCAGGAGGCAGCCGATCAATGGTTCTCTCTCATCATTAATGTTCTATCTCTCTCTCCCTCTCCCTTCCTCTCTGAAACCAATAAAAATATATTTAAAAAGAAACTTACTTACATCAGAGACAGGAACAATAATTGAAGCATTTCCCATAATAGCCAAAATTACAAAAAAACCTTCATATCCATCAACAGTGAAACTGATAAAAAAAAATATATATGGCTATATTCATAGAAATGAATGCTACACAGCAACAAAAATAAATGAACTACTGCTACATTAAATAACATGCATGAATTCTACTGACAAAATTTGAGTGAAAGAAACCAAACCCTACAGGTACATAGTCTATGATTCTATTTATATTAGGGTTAAGAGAAAATAAAAACAATTTATGGCCGAAACCGGTTTGGCTCAGTGGATAGAGGGTCAGCCTGCAGACTGAAGAGTCCCGGGTTCGATTCCGGTCAAGGGCATGTACCTTGGTTGCGGGCACATCCCCAGTAGGAGATGTGCAGGAGGCAGCTGGTCAATGTTTCTCTCTCATTGATGTTTCTAACTCTCTATCTCTCTCCCTTCCTCTCTGTAAAAAATCAATAAACTATATTAAAAAAAAAACAATTTATGGT
This sequence comes from Myotis myotis, assembly GCF_014108235.1. Classification (NCBI taxonomy): domain Eukaryota; kingdom Metazoa; phylum Chordata; class Mammalia; order Chiroptera; family Vespertilionidae; genus Myotis; species Myotis myotis. Next base: position 108,638,885 of record NW_023416346.1, on the reverse strand, counting down.
GATAAAAGGTAAAACTGGTAATCTCTATGGGGAACCAATGACTGGGACTAGGCAACAGGGAAGCTTCTGAAACTCTCATAATGCCTGTATCTTGTTTTCTATGACAAATATATCTGTTGTTCAATTCAAAGTTCATATATTTTTCTTTATGTATATTTCCATATGAAATTCCAGTAAAAAATAAGCATACATTAAAATTACATGTACATGATGGGGCAAAATTAGGTTTACAGTTCATATGGAAAATAATACAAAAATTAATAAAACTACAAGAATAAAGCTGTATTATTATTAAAGTAGGTTTAGAGTTATTTGTATGGAAAATAATGCAAAAATTAATTAATAATAACACAAGAATAAACTTGTATTAAACTTACAACTATAGACCTCCTTTGCCCCACCCTGTATGTTCAAATATACCTATGAAATATTTTTATATGGAACAAGCAAATTGTAGGTTAATGTTTATAGTATCTCATTAAAAAAATAAACTCTATATGACTGTATGTACTGTTTGTATAAGCAACCATAGAAAAACACATGTATAAACACACAAAAGGTAAACTATGACATTTTAAAAATGAAGCAAGGTTTTGTGAACTTCTTAAATGGTTAAGTTTTGAAAGACTGAGAGTATAGGGAGCTAGAAATGTTGCTCATTATTTTATTCTATTGCAAATATCTTCAAAAGTTAGTTTGAAGTCTTCCTGGAAACTTTCCCATGTAGATTATCAAGCAAAACAGAAAAGAAACCATTACAATCTTTCTTATGCAAAATTTTACTGTTGCATTTATTTTAACAAATATAAAAGATAGACTTCTTAGCATTTTCTTAGTAGAAAAATTTGATATTAGAGAGACTAGAATACCTCTCTCTAGATGAGCCAGTTACTTCTAGGTGACTGCTTAAATGGACCACAGAGATTTCAGATGTTGTTCATTCAGAGTATTGTTTCAAGTAAAAGAATTCCATAGACCTGAGCTCAGCTTTCAGTTATTCTATATCAGAAAGTATTTGTGACTAGAAAATAATAGACATTCAAATAATATTATGTCAAAAAGTTTCTGATTATCAACTAAAGTCATTTATTTTATGAACTGCTGAACTAAAATATGAATAACAGTATGATTAACTGAAGCTCCACTACTTTAATTATGAATAGATCATGGCTTCCTAGAAGCTCTCAAATATGGCACATCTCTACTACATTAAAAGTAATCATTTCATGTTTCATGTAGTTTCATTTAGCTGATAATGATGAAAAATATTTTAGATGTATGTTTTATGCACTGTCATCACTTTTACATAAATATATCATTGATTGCAAGAGAGAAATTTCATGAATCTACATGGCTATCAGTGGGTTTTCTCAACGCATATATTTTAGAAAACAGAGTTGGAAATAAATGTATTTTAGGGATGCAGAGAGTATTTTTTCACCTAGGAAACTGGAAGTGTAATTGATATATTTATATTCTTGTCGTAGACTTTGAAAAAATTTTAAGAAGCATTTTCTACACAATCAAGAATAATTTGAATCACTGTACTTGCCCATCTTTTTTCTGAATATTTTTAAAGGAGTTTCTTTGAAATTTTTGCTATTAGAATGATTAAATTTAAGTATTCTCTTCTGGTAGGTCCTCAGCCTAGGAGTGTTTTAGAAGAGGGAACGTTGCCTTCACATTGAAAATCTATTGACAGTAGAGCTAAAACCTAGGCGTTAGACTTTTCTGTTTGCTATCTGAATATGTTCCAATATCTCATGCTGTTCAAGATCAATTTCCTAGGTTGATTCTTATAATGAGATTAATTTTCCTCATTCTGGTTGTTACCCTAATGCTGATTGCCAGAGGTAGAGGCTCTCACTAGTCCTTATAAGGATCTATATCAGGAGCACATTTTTTGTGGGATTTTTTGTTTGTTTGTTTTTTGTTCATATAAACTCAACACATACCCATATACAACAAGGGACAAGTACACAGATTTTCTATAAGCATCATCATCATAAATTCTCTAAAAGTAGCAAGTGAATGAGTTTCTTTAAATGGTTTCTTAGCTCCTCTGATAATGAGCCAAACAGGAAGCCCACCCCATTTTCTCTATAATTCTCTTGTAGCCCCTACCATCTCAGTTCCCATATGACTGTAGCCTTGTGTGATCCTGATTAAAGGCCATGTCCTTGTGGATTATAATACTAACGTGTGTGTAGTTCATGAACAACCTTTATAGAATGGCCTTGACACACTTCATTTTATTGTAGAAATTAGGTAAATACATATATGATAGAGAAAAACATTATGAAAGAATTACAAGTGTAGCAGAGACCACTGATGTCTCATATATCCCCTTGGCACACACCATTCTCGTATGTACCCACAGCTTCTTGCATCAAGCACAGGCAACCTTCTGCCTGAGGGCATTCTCTGGCCTTTGAAGTATATTAGACCTATAGTTAGAGCAGGCCATCCACACCATGAAGGTAATGCCTAGGGAACAGTCTACAACCAATGACAAAGGGGAGTTGGTGGATAGATACTCCAGCTTCTTGCCACAAGATGGAATAACCCAGGCAAATATTCTTCACCATCTCCAAGAGGTCCCCAGCAAGATTGATTGATACCCAGTGCTCCACAGCAGAAACTGTTCAGTAACCTATTAGTTTCCTTTCTTTGCCTCCATTATTTCCCCATTTCCCTACAAGCAGTTTCACCTCCCAAATTAATTATTTGCTGTTCAATTATTGCCTTAGGATCTGCTGCTAGTTATAGTTCTGCAACTAAATTTCTTTGTGACCTAGAGGGATTTCTGGGTGTTATTTATTTATTTAAAGTCTGGAATACAGACAGTCCTTGGGTTATGTCGGACTCGATGTATGTCGCCATCTCTCATTTATTTATTTTTAAAAAGTTCCGTCATTTCGATGTATGTACATATGTGCTTTATGTTTTTTATTATTTATTTACCACAAGTAAAGGTCAGGAATTGTTATTTTTCTTTTAAATTTTTTTTACTGTTTCACCTCATTACTGCTGTGTATGTGCTCCATGTGAGTGACATAGGTGCTTATGTAGGTGGGTTCTGACTTATGGTGAAAATCACCTTACGTTGCGCCGTAGGAACAGATCTCTGACATAACCCTAGGACCTACTGTAGTCTACTTAGTAACTAATGTCACAAAGAGTTCTAAAACTATAACTATTTGGAGACCCAGTATTTTCCAAAAAGAATCAAATACAGAACCTGATTAGATAATTAAGGAAGGGGAGTAAATCTTTCTTTGAGGTGCTGTTTTCAGCAGTACATAATACAGTGGGGCCTTGACTTATGAGTGTCCCGACTAAGGAGTTTTTCAAGATACGAGCCATCTCTCGGCCGATTTTTTGCTTTGAGTTGCGAGCTAAAATTCGGGTTACGAGCCAACCTCAGATACCCCACCTCTAGTTGGTGCAGCGAACGTCATAGTGAATGCCACAACATCAGCCCAGCTTCACGTGTTTCATTCGTTCACTTTAAGATTTGACATACGAGTAATTTGAGTTAACGAGTTCCGTCACGGAATGAATTAAACTCGTAAGTCAAGGCCCCACTGTATCAAGTAAAAGGCCAGTGTAGCTTGCAACATAAGGGCACATAACAGTTTATTCCTTCTTTCTTTGTTGTTTCAGGTTGCCGCCAAATAAAGCTTATTATTCCAATAGCACTAGAAGAGGTGGAAGTGCTCAAGAAGCACGCTAGTTTCTGAATGAAAATTTCAGGCCAAATTGAAATCCCAAAAATGAGAGTTGCAAACAATAGTGCTATTTTCAAAATGGTCTGTACGATTAAGAAATAAATTTGACATGGGTGAAGTCACAGAAGAATTGTCAAATACACACATTATTTTTTAACCTTAGAAAGAGGCTAAAAAGAACAAGCACCAGTTTCTTCTACAAATGTATTCATTATTTATTTATTTTTAATTTTTCAATTAAAGTTTGCCGGGAGCCGGTCCATCCTTGCTGTTTCAAAGGACCTGGCATATATGGCATACTGTTCTTAATATGTTTGCTCACCTTCTTGGCACTATGTGTTTTAACCAAGGTCTCCTCTCTGAGAAAGGTTGTTTCCCCAGGTAGGGATTTTCCCCTGAAGTTAGGGAGGGAATAAAACCTCTTAACTAAGTGCCAGGCGGGTAATTAATCACTTTAACTACGAACAATCGTGCTTAAGCTACATAATCTTTACTCCCTGGAATGAAGATAAGAAACGCCCTAACCTTTGTAATAGAGATTGATAGGATTGAATCAACTGGTATAAATACAGTTGTAACAAGACAACAGGACACAGAACTAAGAAGACAGAACCAAGAGAGATAGAACCTAGGCACAGAACCTACACAGAACGTTCTCTAGAGACAAAAGAACTTCGCTGGAGAGAACATGGCAAAAGATCCTGGACAGAAACTGGCCTCAGAACCTAGAGACAGACCTAGCGAGAGAACATGGCAAAAGATCCTGGACTGAACCTGACTACAGAAATTGGCAAGAGAACCTGACTAGGACCTGGTGACTGAACCTGGCTGGGGAACCTGGAGAACCTGGCTGGAGAACCTAGCAAGAGAACATGGACACAGAACCTGGCTGGAGATCCTAAGCAGAACTTCGCTGGAGATCCAGACCAGAACTTGGCTGGAGATCCTGGCTGGAGATCCTGGCTAGGCTGCTGATCAACTGAACACTGTCTCCGTGTCCTTCCTTCTTCGCCGACTCCATCTACACCTTTGGGGACCCCTGGACCTGCTGGGGTTGGACCCCGGCAAAAGTTTATATTGAACAACATTCTGCATCAGCTTCAGATGGATAGAAGAGTGACCAGAAAACCATGTACTTTAGAGTTATACCACTGCTGTCCCAAGTACCCACCTGGCCCCAACACAGTTATGAACAAAATAAACCAACAAAATAGAAACATACTCATAAATAACTAGAACAGACCTACAGTGGTCAGAGGGGAAGGAGTCCAGGGATGGGTGAAAAACGTAACAGGATTAAGAAGTACAAATTGGTAGTTACAGAATAGTCACAGAGATTTAGATTACGGCATGGGGAATATAGTCAAATTGATTCATCTTTTTTTTTTAATATATTTTTTATTGATTTTTTACAGAGAGGAAGGGAGAGGGATAGTGAGTTAGAAACATCAATGAGAGAGAAACATTGATCAGCTGCCTCCTGCACAGCCCCCGCTTGGATGTGCCCACAACCAAGGTACATGCCCTTGACCGGAATCAAAACCGGGACCCTTCAGTCCTCAGGCCGACGCTCTACCCACTGAGCCAAACCAGCCAGGGCAATTCATCTTTAAAACATGCCTAGGTTATTGTCCAAATCTGCTTCTTAACCACACTGAGCCTCATTTCCCCCGTATCTATGTGGCAGATTGCATTTCCAAAAATTACGCCCAGCCAGGAGGGCTCAGTAGTTGAGTGTCAAAGTATGAATCAGGAGGTCACAGTTCAATTCCTGGTCAGGGTACATGCCCAGGTTGTGGGCTCAATCCCCAGTGTGGGGCATGCAGGAGGCAGCCGATCAATGATTCTCTCTCATCATTGATGTTTCTATCTCTCTATCCCTCTCACTTCCTCTCTGAAATAAATAAAAATATATATTTTTTAAAAATTACAACAGCGATAATTTGGTCTCTACATGCTCTACCCAAACCTTGGCACTTCCCAGTCAAGTCTATTCTCTTTTCCTTTGGAACTGGGGAGGCCTTGGTGACTGCCTTGATGAATGTAATGTGGTTGAAGTATGCTTGATGACTTCCAATCATAGGTCATAAAAGGTGCTAAAGCTTCTGCATGGTTGTCTCTTTGAGACACTCACGATTGGCACTCAGGCCCCATGCTCTGAGGAAACCAAGCAGCAACATGGAACAGCTATGTATAGGTGTTTTGATCACAAACCCAGTAAAAGTCCCAACTAACAGACAGTGTCAAACATCAGACATATAAGTGAGGAGGGAATGAGTCTTATGATTCTAGCCCTCAGCCTTTGAGTCACTTCCTATGATATCATGTGGGATTCAGGAGCAAAATCAATGCTGTCATTGTTTTAGGCCACTACATTTTTTCATGTAATCATTTTTTTAATTTTTTAATTACAGCTGACATTCAATATTATATTAGTTTCACTGGTTGTACATTTATATAATTACAAAGTCATCCTTCAGATATTTCAAGTACCCACCTGGTACCATACATATAAATTACAACTATATTCCCTATGCTATACATTATATCCCCATGACTATTCTGTAACTACCAATTTGTACTTGTTAATCCCTTACCCTTTTCTACCCAGCCCCCCAACCATTGGTTTATTTTCTGTATCTATGAGTTTGTTTCTGTTTTGTTTGTTTGTTTATTTGTGTGTTTTCTTAAGATTCTACATACAAGTGAAGTCATATACTGTTTGTCTTTCTCTGTGTGACTTATTTCACTTAGCATAATACCCTCTAGGTCCATCCATACTGTTGCAAATTGTAAGATTTCATTCTTTTTATGTTAAGTCAGTACATTTTGAGGTGGTTTTTTATGTAGCAAAATATTACTAGAACAATTGGTAAGGTTGAAACATTATGCACCAGAAATGTGAGGGTTAATGAAATAATGTATGTGAGAGCAGTTTGTTAGCTGTGAAATGCAACAAATATAAGGACTTGTCATTCAGTTCATGTCTATATATAACTTACAATACATAGGACATATAAGGCACACACATAAATTTTTGATAAGTGCCCTATGAATAGTTTAAAAAGGTACAATAAAAAACTAAACGAGAAGAGACAAATTCTGTATAAGACAAATATTAGGTATGAGAATTTTTACAATCAACTTATATTTCTCTCCATTGTGTACATATATTTGGATTTGTATTCAAGTTGTCTATCTATACATGATCTAAACTGAATAAATTTGATGTGTGACAAGAAGTTAAATATTTCAGACACTTGGAAAGTATCTTCTGCAAATACCTAGACAACTAACCCAGTACTGTGGTTTCAAATAGTGATTTTCAAACTATAACATTTTCCACAAAATCTCCACTTGTGATTGAACTGCTTATACCATTTGCCCATTTAGATACCTAAAAGCCATTTCGAAATCTTGACTGCCCCCTCTTACCCATCAATAATTTTCTCTTTGCCCATTTCAGTTAATAGCTCCATCTTTTACCTCTTTGCTTAGGCCTAAAACCTAGGTGTCATCAATTTTTCTGTAACACTACATATCAATCCTCCTCTCACATGTCACATCAATATATTAGCAAATGCTGTGAATTTATATATATATTATGTTGCAAAATATTACTAGAACAATTGGTAAGGTTGAAACATTATATATGGGTGGTGTTCATCACGATCACAACTGCTGCGACCAAGCGGAAGGAAGTCAGTCCTGCAGGGGTTGTCTTGGCAACAGCTGCGCCCTCCCCCAAGCTATTTCCTGGAGCCGTTTCCTATAAGGGCGGGGTTTGAGGCAGGAACCCACCCTGGGAGCATGGAGGCATCTCTTTCTGAAGTGTGCCATGCCAGCATGGCCAGGGGTGAACCTGAGTGGTTTTCCAGATCTTCTATCACTTTACTTGCCCTAAGTCATCTTCTGTCATCTGATCACTGCAATTAGCTTTAGAGTTGTTATCTATGCTTCTGCTCTTACTCCACTGCATACATCTTTCAAACCATAACCAGAGTTATATTTTTAAAATATTTAGCAGATCACATCACGTTCATTCTTAATTTTTCCAAGGGCTTCTTGTAGGCACTTGGATCAAAGTCCTATTTATTTGAGCCTATTTCCTACCACTCCCTTCCCTCATTTACTCTGTTCCAGCTATAGCCATGCCTCATAAAATATTATACTCTCAAACTTGCCTTATAATGTGATTTGCCTTATAATGACCTAAATCATCAGAAAGGCACAGATTATTTTCCATATTGAGAGTGAGGCAAATATTTCCAATACCTCATTCCAGCCTGCTTTGTTTATTTCAAGTGTGATTAGTTATATGCGTGCAATAATATATGCTGGGCACTGTGCTAAGTGCTAAAATACAGTGGCAAGTAAATATTCCTGTCTTAATGGAATGTCAATCTTTTTCGAGAGGTGGAAAAGCATTGATCAAATAATCACACAAGCATCTAAACTTGCAGCTGTGTCAAGGTGAAATAAATGTTGCTTCAGTGCCTATAATAGCAGCTCCTAAATTCTTCGGGAAGGTTAGAAGGGCTTATTTGAGGAAGAAATTATACATTTGAGCTCTGTAAATAAGAGAGAAAATTTTAAGTATCTTCCTTTTGAAGTTTTTTCTATTTAGCCAATGGCCTATTCATGGTCCCCCTCTGAATATAAAATAAACATTCCAATGTTAATAGTCCAAAACATGGCTCTTCATCTCTTCTACCCACTTCCACCAGATCTGCTCTTCTAAGTGCTTTCTCCATCACTGTGAATGTCCACACCAATATTCCAGTTTCTCAGGCCACAAGTTTTAATGTCATTCATTTATTCTCGTTTTCTCTCACACTTTACCTTTAAAATGTCCACATCCAACTACATCTCCCCAGCAGCAAAGCTGCTTCCTTGATTTAAGCCACCGCCATCACTATGCTACTTTATTTCATATCCTCCTATGTTTTTGGAGTTCTGACACAGTAATGAGTCATAAAATTAATATATTTAGTGTCTTGTAAACAGCAGTAAAACAGGCATAGAAAATAATCAAATAGAAAAGATTGAACTGCATAATACATACAAAGAGTAAACATCCTTTGTCAAAATTTACTTCAGTTTATTTATACATATGTATGATATATATATATATATATATACATATGTCTATCTGTATATGCGTACGTATGTGTGTATATATGTATATATGTGTGTATGTGTATATGCTGAGTCTCAATGAAAATTTTTCTCAATGTGTATCAATCTAAAAAAATTTTTAAGTATTGAGGAGTCTCGCTGCTTCATCTTTTAGCCTTACTATAGACTATCCTCAAAACATCAGAAGGATGTAATCTATAAACAATATACTTTAATTGATTAATTAGTTAATTAAGAATGAGGGAGATAAAATACTTCCCTATTCAAATATTTAATGGCTTTTATTTTAAGTAAAAGTCAAATGTAAATCCATACATGGACTGTAAGAATCAGATATTCAGCTCTTGCCTTCTCCCTAATTTCCTACTGCTCTCATTCTTGCTCACCCAACCCAGTTATTCTTGCTGGTTTTAAAACATTCTCAGCACATACTAACCTCAGGACTTTTGCACTTGCTATCTTACCTGCCTGAAAGACACTCCACTTATCTATCTATATCTATATAGTAAAGAGCCAGGATCCTAACGACCATTACCACCGAAGGCTTGACCAGACCGGAAGTCAGTACTGGGTTGCCATGGTGATCCAGCACTGACTGGGGCCACTGTGGGCACCCCAACCCAACACTGACTGCCTAGGGGGCTGTGAATCAGGCCCAGAGAGAGGCCTGCAGAGAGAGAGGCAGGTTCTGATCTGTAGCCTCTGTGGCAGCCATTGATCAGAACTTGACTTTCTTTCTCTTCCAGCCTGGCCAATAGCCCCCTTTCCATTTCTCTCCAGGCCTCCATTGGGGCTGCTGATCAGCCCCACCTTTCTGATCAGGCCCCATTAATAGGTCCAGAGACACTGACTGGCATAGAAACTGACCAATCAGAACCAAATCTGGGTGAATGTAAGGAGCCAATGGCTGCCTAGGAGGTGGAGCTTTTGATGCTGACTGGCATAGAAACTGACCAATCAGAAGCAAATTGCCCAGCAGCTGAGAGCTGTTGGGGGTGACATCAGGCCTGAAGGGAATGGCATTTGGGGGCAAGATCAGATAGGCAGGGGAAGGCAGTTAGGGGCGATCAGGCAGGCAGAGGCAGTTGGGGGCAATCAGGCCGGCAGGGGAGGGCCATTTGGGGTGAGATCAGGCTAGCAAGGGAGGGAACTTAGGTGTGATCAGGCAGGAAGAGGCAGTTAGGGGTGATCAGGCAGGCAGGCAGAGATGTTAGGGGTGATCAGGCAGGCAGTCAAAGGGGTTAGGGGCAATCAGGCAGGCAGGCAGGTGATTGGTTAGGAGCCAGCGGTCCCAGATTGTGAGAGGGGTGTCCGACTGGTGGTCGGACATTCCCTGATGGGTCCCTAATTGGACTGGGTGCAGGCTGGGCTGAGGAACCCCCCCTCCATGCACAACTTTTGTGCACCAGGCCACTAGTATATATATAAAAGCCTAAGTGATGGGCCAACTTGCTGACGGGCCAACCAGCAGCTATGATGTGAACTAACCACCAGTGGTCAGATGCTCAACGCAGGAACTGCCAAGTGACAGCAACTTTACAGAGTGCCCTTTCACACTCCGGGACTCCTCAGGGGATGTCGGACTACTGGTTTCGGCCCAATCCCTGCAGGCCAGGCAGAGGGACCCAACCTGTTGGAGGGACCCTGCTCACTCCACAGATGCCCTTTAAGCCCTGGCACTGCCCCAGGTATGGCCAGTCAGGGAGGGACCATGTAAGGTTGGCTCCAGGGCGTGTCCGGCCCATCTCACCCAGTTTTGGCCCGCTGGCCACCTTCTAATTAATTTCCTTTCAATGTGCACAAATCCCTGCACCAGGCCTCTAGTCTATATATATAAAAGGTTAAGTGACCAACCGTATGTATGTCTGACCATCTGACTGACCAACCGGCTGGCACATATGATGCACACTGGCAATTTAAAAATAAATGTGACTCCCACATGCACGATACATATAAAGATCTCACTGGTGCCAATCGCATGCATGTGTTTCGATCTGTTATTGTCAATCATGAATTTGGTTGTTTTTGTTGACATTCTGAAGCTGAAAGAAAGTGGTGTCATTGACAAAGTATGTCTGAAGACCAACTATTGGCACAACATACACCTGAAGCTGAAAGAAGCCGGCGTCCCTGTCTGACACTGGCCTCCCATTTAAATTAATTCGAAGACAGTTTCCCGTGATGCCAGCATTTTAGGTGACTATTAATAAATCACAAGGACAAACTCTAGACCAGTGGTTCTCAACCTTCCTAATGCCGTGACCCTTTAATACAGTTCCTCATGTTATGGTGACCCCCAACCATAAAATTATTTTTGTTGCTACTTCATAACTGTAATTTTGCTACTGTTATGAATCGTAATGTAAATATATGAGATGCAGGATGTATTTAGGCGACCCTGTGAAAGAGTCATTTGACCCCCAAAGGGGTCTTGACCCACAGGTTGAGAACCGCTGCTCTAGACAGAGTAGGAATATTCCTATCTGAACTCGTTTTCGGACATGGTCAGTTATATGCTGCTTTCTCTCAAGTTTGAAGAGCGTGTGATGTTAAAGTTAAAGTTGTAAATACTTCAGCACAAGGGAAATTAGTCAAGCACTCTGAAAGTGTTTTTACTCTTAATGTGGTATGCAGGGAGATATTTGAATAAGTTTAATCAATTTATCAGTCATTGTTTTTATCAATGTTGTTTTATGTCATGTTTTTCTTGTTTTTAAATCATGTTTTTGTTGTTTTTATATCATATATTTTTTGTTCTTATATCATGTTGCTATTGTTTATTTATTAATCAGTTTATATATTATTTTCATATACATTTTACTAATTTTCTTTCATCTCTGACACTTCTATTATAGAGAAAGGGTGAATAGTGATATTAAAATATTTCTTCTAATTAATTTCCTTTCAATGTGCATGAATCTGTGCACTGGGCCACTAGTATAAAATAACATCATGACTCGATCCCTCAACTCCTTCAGATGTTTGCTCACTTTCTCATTGATGCCATCTGTGACCTGCTTACTTAAAATTACTATCACCCATCATCAATGTATAATACTCCCTATCCTCTTGCCTAGTTTATGTTTCTCCATAAAATTTATATCCTTTGACATACTATACATTTTATTTAATCTGATTATTTTATGTCTTCCTTGACCCCGGATAAAATGTGAACTCCATGAGGGTAATAAAGGTAATAGTATTCCTTTAGGTAATCAAAAGATAATAAACTGTTAAATGGATGAATGGTTGTGTGGATGAATGGATGGATGTATGGATGGATTGTTGGACAGATGGATGAATGAATGAATGAATGAATGAATGAATGAATGGGTGGAAAAGTGTTTCAAGGATTAGGAATTATATAAAAAAATGTCTCTCTGGCTGGAGAATGAGACAGAGGATGGAACATGGCCTGGATCATGACTGTAGGACAGAATAAAAGGAAGCCAATGTAGCAGAGAGGAGGTAATGAGGTAATGATTGAGATAAAGTTGTGTCCAGAGAGGTATTCAAGAGCCAACCAAAAGGGATCAATGCCCAAAATTATGGAAGTTACTCTAGATCAGGGGTGGGCAAACTTTTTGACTCGAGGGCCACAATGGGTTCTTAAACTGGACTGGAGGGCCGGAACAAAAGCATGGATGGAGTGTTTGTGTGAACTAATATAAATTCAAAGTAAACATCATTACATAAAAGGGCACGGTCTTTTTTTTTTTAGTTTTATTCATTTCAAACGGGCTGGATCCGGCCAGCTGCGGCCGTAGTTTGCCCAAGGCTGCTCTAGATCCTAAAAGTACTAGAAAACAATTGAAGGCTTTTACATTAAGAAAGGGGTGGAAGAGCCAAGAACAGAGGATGTTGCCATAATCTGGTTTGCGTTTTTAAAAGATATGGAAGTTTATTCTTGAATAAGCTTCAGGTATTCTAGTGAAAACAACTATATTACTCATCAGTTGAATCTAAGTGTCTTATCCTTATTTGAATTCAAAGCAGTTCTAATCACATTTCTGGACTGGTCCTTCTATTAAGTTTATAATTCATAGGCACTTGAGAAACCTCTGAAATTTGAGCTTCCAGAAATCCTGGGAGTATAAGGATCATGGTACTATTTCAAGAAGAGTTGTAATATCCTTTTCAGGTTTATTTTATGCACTCTATTAAATAATGTGGACGAAAGGGGCCACACGCTGACCTGACAAGCTCAGGGAAGGCCTGCATGGCAGCCTAGCAGACTCAGAGACCTAAAATAACCACAAAGGATGGTCTGAAATTAAACTTTGACTAAAAGCAATTATGGTGGGCAGTTATGTCCTAGGCTGGTTTCTTCACTGACAAGATCAACTTGATCCTTACTGAGCCCATTTGCCTTTTTGCCTCTAAGATAACATTCTTTTGAAGTGTCTGGGTAACTTGTAACTTCCCTTTTTCTGGAACCCCTGGGGCATAACCAAATGTTCTGGGCTCCAGGGCAGATACTACAAATTCCTTCATTATCATGTTGATTGATCCTGCACCCACCTAAGTAAGTGTCCATCATTTTACTTTTTACCCTATCACACAGGTTCCGCCCCCCCCCCCCTTCACTTAATCCCACCTCCTTAAATCTGTCATCAATGAATTTCATGTATAAATACGGATGTAACCCTGCCATTCTCCGGAGCACTATCTCAATTCATTGAGGTTCTGCTTCCCAGCATATGTCGACAGTTTGGCTCAAATAAACTCACAAAAATTCTTTACAGGTTTCAATGGTTTTTTTACGTTAACAATAAGAAAGTCAGATGTTATGATTTTCAGTTATAAGTTTTTCCTAAATATTATGAAAGTTTATAGCATACTTAAAGCATAGACTTTGGGCTCAATTATAACTTTATTACCCAAATAAATTTTTATATTACCCAAATTTAAGTATGAAACTCTTAGTCTTTTACTAATAATCGAGTGCTTAAAATGCAAAAATTTGAAACAAATAATTGTACTTTAGATTGAAAACACAATTAGCCTAGTAGGGTAAGTACAAAAATAAACTATATTATTTTAATTTATTATATTAATGAAGTAATGAATTTTAAAAAATCTGGTATTATTGTAATTCAGAAAATTGCTCCTAATTAAAGGAAAAATTAATGGGTATTTTAATAAATGAGTTTTTTTTATAAACAAGTAATTCTAATAATATCCTTTGCATATTTCAAGATAATACTGTGGACTTGCAGTTACTTTTAAATGTTTCTGAATATAACCTACTATTGGAGATACATTTTACTTTGTATAGTCCTCAACATAGCACACAAACATGCACATGTATGTATAACAACTGAATGAAAAGTCTCATGAAGAGGGATTAAAAATGGCAGTGGAATAAGTGGATGCTGCACAGACATGCTTCCAGAACCAAACTGGAATTACAGTTAAAATAATGAAAAACTTCCTAAATAATCAACTAAAGACTCCCTGGAGAGAACTCTGATAATCGAGGAGGGAAAGCAGAGATCACATAGAGACTGGTCAGAAGGGTGGAGGAATGAAAGGGTTGGCAGGGCTCCCACAGACAGCAGCTGAAGTTTTGGAGAGATATCTCAGCTGTGGGTGGTTGCCATTGAGAACTCTGGGGTCTAATTCACAAGTTGGGCTCCCCAGCAGAGAGCACCAGAACTGAGAAGGGTACCTACATGGCATCTGGCTGTGAAAAGCAGTGAAGTTGCTGTCTGCCAGGGAGAGACAGTTGGAAATGCAGACACTGTTTTAAAGGGACAATGCACAAAATTCCCTGTGTAGCCACTCATCTTGTGCTCTGACAGGGAGGGCAGAGTAGACTGGAGCTGTGTCTGCAGAAGCCAGGGTTGGGGGCTCTGCTACCCAGTTTCCTGTGCTGAGTCATTCCCTGGCACTGTGGAGTTCATCTTTTTCATGCAGGTAATTGCTATCTAGGTGGTTTTGCCTGGGAGGGAAGACAGCTGCCCCACCCAATTGAAAAACACCTTGCCTGAGGGTGTGGAGTTATTGAAGTCCATTAAGAAACTGAGAATAACAAGTAGCCTACAGGCTTGAAGTCCATTAAGAAACTGAGAATAACAAGTAGCCTACAGGCAGAAGCAATCACCTCACCTTGTTGGGAAAAACTCTTGCCACACATGTGGACCAGTGCCTGGAGGCTATTCAAGAGTAAATCCAATCAGTCTGCCGGCAGAGATGGTCTCTGGAGGCTTTGAGTCTTTGCCTAATCCAGTGGTCTGCAAACTGCAGCTGGCGAGCCACATGCAGCTCTGTGGCCCCTTGAGTGTGGCTCTTCCACAAAATACCCTGTGTGGGTGTGCATGTACAGTGCAATTGAAACTTTGTGGCCCATGCGCAGAAGTCAGTATTTTGTGGAAGAGCCACACTCAAGGGACCAAAGAGCCTCACCACTGGCCTAAATCTAATTAGTCAGAAACAGCTTTTGACACTGTTCTGCACTAGAGATTGAGAAGTGTAGGAGTTCTACCTAATACATAGTCACAAACCCAAGCAGGCACCCAAAATGAGGAGACAAAAAAACAACTCCCAAATGAAAGAACAAGAGAACTCTCCAGGAGAAAAGATAAATGAAACAGAGATAAGAAATTTACCTGATATAGAGTTCAGAATAATGGCAGTAAAGATGCTCAACAGCATGACAAAAGATATAGTAACTGAAAACAGAAATAAAGAATAACATAGTGCAAATAAAGGACACATTGGAAGGAATACACAGCAGATTAGGAGAAGCTGAGGATCAAATCAGTGAATTAGAAGACAAGGTTGAAAAATCACTGAATAAGAGAACCAAAAAGAAAAATCAATTAAAATCAGGAGGACAGCTTAAGGGAGCTGTAAGACAATGTGAAATGTAACAATATTCATATAGTAGGTGTGCCAGAAAAGTCAGAAAGACAGAAAGGATAGAGAACATGTTTGAAGAAATAATGGCAGAAAACTTCCCTAACCTGGTGAAGGAAAAACCACACAAGTGCAGGAGGCATAGAGAGTCCCAAGCAAGAAAATCCCAAACAGGGCCATGCCTAGGCACATCATAATTCAAGTGCCAAAAATTAAAGACAAAGAAAGAAACTTAAAGGCACAAGAGAAAAGCAAACTGTTACCTACAAAGGAGTTTCCATAAGGCTGATGCCTGATTTCTCATCAGAAGCTCTACAGGCCAGAAGGGAATAGCATGAAGTTCTCAAGGTAAAGGAAAGCAAGGATCTGAAACCAAGATTACTATATCCAGCAAGGATATCATCAAAACAGATGGTTAAATAAAGAGCTTCTCAGACAAAAAAAAAAAAAAAAAGGCTAAAGGAGTTTATCACAAGAAATACTAAAATGACTGCTGTAATGAGAAGAAAAAAGAGAAAGAGAAACCTAGGCATACAGAATTAAAATTGCAATAAATAAGTACGTATCAATAATAGCCATAAATGAGTGATATCATGTGATTTGTATCTTCCTCTGACTGGCTTATTTTGCTTAGCATATGCTCTCCAGTTCCATTCATGCTGTTGCAAATGGTAAGAGTTCCTTCTTTTCTACCACAGCAGAGTATTCCACTGTGTAGATGGACCACAGTTTTTTGATCCACTCATCTGCTGATGGGCACCTAGGCTGTTTCCAAATCTTAACTACGGTGAATTGTGCCTCTATGAACATAGGAACAAAAACAGATCCAGAGACAGATAACCATCAACCAGATCATCAAACCTCAAAGGGAAGGTAGGGGAGGGTGGGGGTAAGGGGGAGAGTTCAACCAAAGGACTTGTATGCATACATATAAGCCTAACCGATGGACACAGACAATAGGGAGATGAGGGAATGAGTGGGGGTGGGGGTCGGCAATGGGGAGATAAGGACACATATGTAATACCTTAATAAAGAAAAAAATACTATTACCTAGGGGGGAAAAATAGTAGCCTTAAACGTCAATGGATTAAAAACGCCAATAAAAATACATAGGTTAGGTAAATGGATACAAAAACATGACCCAACTATATGCTGTCTATAAGAGACCCACCTCAGAATAAAAGACACACACATGATGAGAGTGAAGGGATGGAACAAAATTGTCCATACAAATAGAAAAAAAAAAGCTGGGGGTATCAATACTCATATTTAACAAAATAGACTTCAAAGAGGACTTTAAGGGAGAGGTCAACAACAATACAGTCATAGTAGGAGACTTTAACACCCTGCTGACTTCACTGGATAGATCTTCCAGACAAAAAATTAACCAGGAAACAGTGACCCTAAAGGACACACTGGATCATACAGATTTCATTGATATTTATAGAGCATTTCACCCCAAAGCTGCAGAATATACATTCTTCTCAAGTGTACATGGGTCATTCACAAAGATAGACCACATGTTAGGACATAAAACAAGTCTCTACAAGTTCAAGAAGATTGAAATCATATCAAGCATCTTATCAGATCACAGTGGAATGAAATTAGGAATCAACTATAGTAAAAACACCCCCAAACATTCAAACACATGGAGGCTAAATAGCATGTTGACAAATGAATAGGTTACCAATGATATCATGAACGAAATAAAAAAAAAATTACTTCCAAAATACAAATGAAAATGCACACAAAACAACTCAATATCTCTGGGACATAGGAAAAGCAGTCATGAGAGGGAAGTTCATAGCAGTACAGACATAACTCAAAAAATAAGAAAAATTAATAATAAACTATTCAACCTTACAATTTACAGAACTAGAAAGAGAATAAAAAGAAAAGCTCAGAGTAAGTAAAATGGAGGAAATAATAAAGTTTAGCACAGAAATAAATGATACAGAGTCTGAAAAAAATACCAAAAAATAAATAAATTAAACCAAGAACTGGTTCTTTGAAAGGATAAACAACACTGATGAACCATTAGCCAGACTCATCAAGAAACAAAAGGAGAGGACCCAAATAAATGAAATCAGAAATGAAAACAGAGAAGTAACCACTAACACCACAGAAATACAAAGGATTGCAAGAAAATACTATGAACAACTATGTGCTAACAAGCTGCACAGTGTGGATGAAATGGACACATTCCTAGAAAAATACAATCTCCCAAAACTTAATCAGAAAACCTGAATAGGCCAAAACAACTGAGCAAATAGAAGCAATAATCAAAAAAACTCCCAGCAAACAAAAGTCCAGGACCAGATGGCTTCACAGGGGAGTTTTACCAAACATTCAAAGAACTAACACCTATACTCCTCAAATTATTCCAAAAAATCCAAGAGGAAAGAATACTTCCAAGTTTGTTTGTTGTCGTTTTTTTTATGAGACCTGGCTTTATCCTAATTCCAAAACCAGATAAATATAGTACAAAGAAAGAGGCCAATATCCTTGATGAACCTAGATGCTAAAATCCTCAACAAAATATTAGCAAATCGTATCCAGCAATATATTTAAAAGATCATACACTGTGATTAATTGAGATATATTGCAGTGAAGCAAGACTGGTGCAAGATTTTTAAATCAATAAATGTGATACATCATTTAAACAAATTGAAAGATGAAAATCACATGATCATATCAATAGATGCAGAAAAAGCATTTGACAAAATCCAACATCCATCCTATATAATAAAGAGGTAATATGCAAATTGAACCTCACACCCTCATATCATCACAAGATGGCCACCCCCAGGTAGTCACAAGATGGCCACCTCCACGTCATCACAAGATGGACACCACAAGATGTCTGCCCCCACATTGTCACAGGATGGCCAGCAGGGGAGGGCAGTTAGGGGACATCAGGCTGACAGGAGAGGGCAGTTGGGGGCGATCAGGCGAGCAGGGGAGCAGTTAGGCATCAATCAGGCTGGCAGGGGAGTGGTTAGGGGGTGATCAGACTGGCAGGCAGAAGCGGTTAGGGGCAATCAGGCAGGCATGCCGTCAAGTGGTTAGGAGCTAGCAGCCCTGGATTGTGAGAGGGATGTCCGACTACCTAAACCAGGGATCTGACCTAAATCGGCAGTTGGACATCCCCTGAAGAGTCCCAGATTGGAGAGGGTGCAGGCTGGGCTGAGGGACAACGCCCCCCCACCTCAGTTCACGAATTTCATGCACCAGGCCTCTAGTTTTTCATAAAAATTCTCAGAAAAGTGGGGATAGAGGGATCATATCTCAACATGATAAAGACCACCTATTACAAATCTAAATCGAACATCATAGTCAACAGGCAAAAACTAAAACTATTTCCCGTAAAAATAGGAACAAGACAGGGATGCCCACTTTCACCACTCTTATTCAACATTTTACTGGAAGTCCTAGCCTCAGCATTCAGATAAGAAGAAATAAAAGGCATGCAAATTGGAAAGGAGGAGGTAACACTCTCAATATTCACAGAGGGCATGATATGGTACATAGAAAACCTTAAAGACTCCACCAACAAACTGCTAGATTTAATAAATGAATTTGGCAATGTAGCAGGATACAAAATCAACACCCAAAAATCGATGGCTTTTTTATACACCAGTATTGAATTATCAGAAAGAGGAACTCAACAATCCCATTATCCACTGCAACAAAAAAATTAAGATACTTAGATATAAACTTAACCAAGGAGGTAAAGGACTTGGACTGAGAAAACTACAAGACATTGAAAAAATAGATAGAAGAACATATAAACAAGTGGAAGAATATACTGTGTTCATGGGTTGGTAGAATCAACACCACTAAATTGTCCAAACTACCTAAGGCAATCTACACATGTAATGCAATCCCTATTAAAATACCAAGAGCATATCGCACATATCTAGAATAAATACTCCAAAAATTTATATGGAACCAAAAAAGACCCTGAATAGCTGCAACAATCTTGAAAAAGGAGAACAAAGTTGGAGGAATCACAAGGCCAGATATTAAGTTATACTACAAAGACACTATAGTCAAAACAGTCTGTTATTTTCACAAGAATATATATATATATATATATATATATATATATATATATATATATATATATATATATAGAACAGAACAGAGACCCCAGAAAATGACCCAAGCCATTACACTCAATTAATATTTGACAAAGAAGGCAAGAACATACAATGGAGTCAAAACAGTTTCTTCAATAAATGGTGTTGGGATAATTGGACAGATACATGCAAAAAAAATGAAACTAGACTAGCCACTTACATCCTACACAAAAATAAACTCAAAATGGATAAAAGACTTAAACATAAGTTGGGAACCCATAAAAATCCTAGAAGAAACCATAGTCAGCAAAATCTCAGACATCTCTCATAGAAATAGGTTTATAGATATAGTATTTCCTAGGGCAAAGGAAACCAAGTAGAAAATAAACAAATGTAACTACATCAAAATAAAAAGCTCTGCATAGCAAATGAAACCATTAATAAAATTAAAAGGAAGCCCAAAGTATGGGAGAACATATTTGGCAATGATACATCAGATAAAGGGTTAATATCCAAAATATATAAGGAACTCATACAATGTAACAATGAAGACAAACAATCCAATTAAAAATGGGCAAAAAACCTAAATAGATACTTCTCAAAAGTGGACATACCTATGGACAAGAGACATATGAAAAAATGCTCACAGGCACTGATCATCAGAGAGATGCAAATTAAAATGACACTGAGGTAACACCTCACACCTTTCAGAATGGCTACCATCAACAAATCAGCACATGAGAAGTGCTGGCAAGGATGTGGAGAAAAATGGAACCCTAGTGCACTGCTGGTGGGAATGCAGACTGGTGCAGCCACTGTGGAAAACAGTATGGAGTTTCCTTAAAAAAATTAAATATAGAACTGCCTTTTGACTCAGTGATCCCACTTCTAGGAATATATCCTAAGAAACCTGAAACACCAATCAGAAAGAATGTATGCACCCGTATCTTCATAGCAGCACAATTTACAATAGATCTGGAAACAGCCCAAGTGCCCATCAGTAGATGAGTGTATAAAAAAGCTGTGGTTAATTTATACCATGGAATACTAGGCAGCAGTGAAAAAGAACCATCTATTACCCTTTGAGCCAGCAAGGAGGCACCTGGAGAGTATTATGCTAAGTGAAATGTCAGTCATAGAAAGACAAGTATCACATAATCTCACTCATATGTTGAATATAATTAACAAAATAAACTGATGAACAGAGAGGATCCAGAGACATGGAAGCATGGAACAGAGCGCAGAAACTCAGAGGGAAGGTGGGGGAGGGTGGGTGGAAGGTAATCAGCCATAGACCTTGTATGTTACATGCATGACCCATGGACATGGGCAATTAGGTGGTAAAAGCCTGGGCTGGTTGGAGGGAGTTAATGTGGGGCAAAAGGGGACCTATGTAATACTTTCAACAATAAATAATAAAAAATAAAAAGTCTCATGAAGCAATAGTTACCCTTTTCTTTATAAGGCATGTTAATGCTTCCCATTGTATTATAACCTGTCCTATTTAATTTTAATGTAAATACAAGTTACAAACTACTAAATTGATTTTCTAATGCACTTGAGCTTATAATGTGTAAAACCATCCTATTTGGTAATGGATGCCCTCTGCAAAGGTGTTGGGTAAATTTTTATAAACACCATACAACAAATATTGACCTAAAAATAAGAGGTCTTATTGTTTTATTTTACTGATGTGTATTCATATTATTGATATTGATAATATTTATATTGAGACATAAATAGGTGTGTCAAACAGCCTCAACTCAGGGTTATTTGTGCCATGCTGCAAAGACATTTTAAAAGACTTTCTTTTCAAATTCTTATTTGGAACTATGTGAATCATGCTGTATTATCTATCTTGACTCCCAAAATTCTTTAAATCTTCATCCACATTTTAAAATTTTCTATTTCTAACTCTATTAAGTATAATTATTTGAGAAAATCTCAAATACTAATTCCAATTCTGCACTATCAGAGGGTTGAATAACTGAATATAAGTCTTGCACTTGTCCATCTGTGTATTTATGGTTACTGTTATGCTGTACATTGTAAGAGTTATTCAAGAGAGATTAAAAATAGTAGTGTATAAAGGTGACTGTTGGGAGGAGTTGATAAAAATGGACAGCAACACAGAAGTATATTAACTCATCTGGCCCTATAGGACATATTGCACTTTATCAACAAATATCTGGGCCCACTATCAATGGGTCTAGGTGCAGCAGAGACCATAATTAACCACACCAGCAGATGCAGAGCTCACACAAATAGACCACTAACATCACTCAAGTCTTTACCCTTGGCGGTTAAAAAATATCTATTACTTCTGTTGAATTAAAGGCACATTTTAAACCTAGGTGTGTATCCTAAACATTATTTTTAGATCACAGCAAACTGAGATAATATCTCTATCTGGTCAAGATTTGAAATTCTGCTATAAGGTTGCTGTGGTACTATATTCTTAAACATTTTTCATTAGGAGATGAAAAGACTGACATTTCAAACCTGCAATGTGTTTTCAGAGTCACAAGAAAGGAAAGCCAGTTTTTCCATTTTGGGGGAAATTAAATATAAATATAGATATAGATATAGATAGATATAGATATAGATATAGATATAGATATAGATATAGATATAGATATAAATATATATATATAATCTGAAAGGAACTTTTAATTTCACAAATGCAAAAAAAGGATCTTTTAATTTCACAAATGCAATCTGTTTCTGAAGAGGAAACAGAGAGATTAAAATACTGTGGTTTTTCCAAAATTGTATAGACAGCGATCATATTTCCTCTTGGGAAATGGTTATTGGCTCTGAATAGATTTAAAGTTCAGTGTATGGAAATTGGTGTTTGTTCTGGCATTCTATGTACCCTTGCTTGAGTTATTTATTTTCTGGAGACAAGGAGCTGAGAAGGAATTGAATTGCTAGAAGGACTTAGGGACAGATTCCTCTCCCTAGTGACTAGCCTCCTTGTAGTTTCTTCAGCCCAGGAATGCGACTTGCTTTATAGCCAGGTGAAAACATTTACACTTTAACCAAATGTCTGTGAAGTGTTTACAGCAGCAAACTGTAAATATTAACAATATAGGATGTTGATGATCAGACACTGGTATTAGCAGCAATGGACATCTAGGAAGGGTGACTGTACTCAGGTAGAATAATATTATACAAGATTATTCTATACAGTAGCAAGGCAGGAGTGTGGTGGACCACAATTAACTGGAGGATAACTGGGGGAGTTGATATATTAGTGTCCTAGGACTCTGATAACAGTTACCAAAACTAGGTGGCTAAAACAACAAAAAACTTATCCTCTCACAGTTTTGGAGGCTCTGAAATCAAGGGTTAACAAAGCTATGCTTCCTCTGAAGCCCCTAGGAGGAATCCTTCCTTGACTCTTCTGGCTTCTGGTGACTGCCAGAAATCCTTGGTTTTCCTTGGTTTGGAACTGCATCTCTTCAATCTCTACCTCCATTGTCACATGGTGTTTTTTCTGTTTCTCTGTGTGTCCAAATTTCCCTCTTCTTATAAGGACACCAATGACTGGAATAGGGCCACCCTAACTGAATATGGCTGCATATTAACTCCATTACATCTGCAAAGACCTCATTTCCAAATAAGGTCACATTCACAAGTATGGGCATTAGGGTTTTAAACATATCTTTTGGAAGGACAAAATTCAACCCATAACAGGGTTGGGGAGGTAAAAGGCTACATTAACTTGTCTTAAGTTAAAAAGTAAGTCCATTTTTATACATAACAGAAGTCTGATTTATTTATTCATCTAGTCTGCTGAGGTCTTGATATACCATATATACAGGTGTTCAATAATAGAACCCATGTCATTGATTCTCAGTGAAAATCATCAAATAATTAAGTAGTAAAGGTTGAATAAAGTGCATATACAGATAAAGGACATGATGTGAAAGTTAACAGCCTTGTTAATTTTATATTGTAATATGGAAAAAATTTGTATTTTGAAAATTTCAGTTCAATTATTTTCCTTTTCAAGAATCTATAAATATATAAAGCTAATATGCTAAATGTCCAACTGTCCAATCAGTAGCATTGATGCACACTGACCACCAGGGGGCAGGCTCTCAACACAGGAGCTGCTGTGACATGCACTGGCACCATGGACCTGGTGCCCACAAAGCAACACTCGGCTTCCCCCAAGGGGGACATAGGCTCTGCCACCCACCCCCCTCCCTGGAGTGATAGCCCACCAAATCACAGCCAACACCTCATGGCGCATAATGCGGCCCACAACCTGGCCTAGTCTGGAAACGGTCGCTGTGAGCGTTGGGTAATGACATCAGGTAGCAATGCCTGGCTTCCTCTCCCTAGTGACTAGCCTCCTTGTAGTTTCTTCAGCCCAGGAATGCGACTTGCTTTATAGCCAGGTGAAAACATTTACACTTTAACCAAATGTCTGTAAAGTGTTTTCCCGTGCCTCATCTCATTCGATCCTCACAGAAGTCCTGGAGTAGGTAGATAGGAGATTCAGTGGAATCCTATTTGCTTTTCATTAGCTGGAAAACGGAGATTTAGAAAGTTTAGAAACTTGACACGACTGAAAAGAAGAAATGGTGGACCTTGAAAATGACTTCAGGTTTTCTCACTGTGCAGAATATAGTTAAACACTGCTGCAGTTAAATATTTTACCCTTTGTTCTCCCTGTGTCATCTATAATAATAATCTGCTTCATGTTGATATTTACTGCTGTGTTGCTGACAATTACCTGAAAGAGAAGTTGGGGTGCTTCACTGGGCTGGAAAAAGTTTAGCTACATCAGAAAGCGGGTCTAATTAAGTAAGTTTATTCAATATCTATAAAAGGCGCTAAGTTGACTTGCACATGCACGATTTATATAAAGCTCTCGCTGACACCAATGACACATGTGTTTCAATCTGTTATTGTTGATCATGAATTTGGTTGACACTTCTGTTAAAGAGAAAGGGTGAATGGCAATATTAAAATATTCTAATTAATTTCCTTTCAATGTGCACAAATCTGTACACCAGGCCACTACTAGAGAATAACAGATTTGGCCTTATATGAAAGAAAAGAAATACTGAGGATTATACATTAACCATCTTCCTAAGGTAATACCAACAATGGAAATTCATCATTAGTGAGTTTGTTCCAAAAAGCTTAACATAATTCACACTGTGAAATTTTTTATTGAGCTGCCATATGTCCATGGCATAGTGCCATGTTGCTTGGGGAGTATGACCCTAGAGATTATTATTTTAATCTAAGAAGATGAAAAAGTTTGATAGAGAAGTAAAATGAGTTAAAGGTTACCAATTCAGTAGCAAATCTGGAACTAGAAGGTATATCTAATTCATATATTTTTAAATATTTTAATAATTGTTAATCAGAAATTATTTCCTAAAAAGTCATCATGCTTTTTAAATAAATTATTATACTCAATATTTGCCATACCTAAATCTTAATAATATTATAGTATTTAAATGCACTCAATATTTAGAATAAATGATAACATAATTATTCATTAAAAGCAAATTATAATAGGAAAATCTTAATGGTGTCATATTAAATAAGGTTTAATTAAAAATATGTGCAGCCGAAACCGGTTTAGCTCAGTGGATAGAGCGTTGGCCTGCAGACTGAAAGGTCCTAGGTTCGATTCCGGTCAAGGGCATGTACCTGGGTTGCGGGCACATCCCCAGTAGGAGATGTGCAGGAGGCGGCTGATCGATGTTTCTCTCTCATCGATATTTCTAACTCTCTCTCTGTCTGTAAAAAAAAAATCAATAAAATATATTAAAAAATATATTATGTGCAAAGTAAAATAATAGTATATTTTATGATTTTTATAGTACTCTGGCACCTTATTAAAGTTTCAGTGGGACTTTGGTGGCAAATCTTACCATAAGCCTTCCCTTTAAGAGTTCTTGACAGATGAATGTCTACCAGTAGTGATGATAATGATGGTGATGATAATAAAAGTAATAGACAAGTTAAAAATGTTCTACTTTATTAATAGCAAGGTAAAAACTTTGTAACATCTAATGTAGCAATTCTCTTATAATCTGCATGGGAACCAATGCAGAGTAGAAACTAAAGTTTGACCTAGAAAACCTAAGTAAAGCTTCATATTTCACACCTTTCAAATCTTACTGCACACTTTTGACCTGCCCCAGATCAGTTTACCTTAAGAGACAATGAGGCAGGTCAGTTTACCCTTTGGGGATATAAGACAACTTGTCTCACAGAAAATTTAAAGTGCAAGATAAAATTAGAACATGAGAACTCAAGGGCTAATGCTTCTTTGTACATTTCTGACCAATTATTTTATCCACTTTAGATCAACTCAATCTCTTGAGACAACAGGTGACAAAAACAATTCATAATCCGAAACAATTGACAAAAGCCATCAGCAAGGGTTTTAAAACTTGGCCAGAATTCAGTGCAATCTCTACCAAAATTCCAGTAGGATTTTTCACAGTAATAGAATGAAAATCCTAATATTTCTATGGAACCATAAAAGACCCAAAAGAGTCAAAGGTTAAGGCCTGGGCTTGGGAGGGCAGGGGAAGGCTGGGAGAGGTCAATGGGGAAAAAGGGGGGACATACGTTATACTTTCAACAATAAAGAATTTATTGCCCTAACCGGTTTGGCTCAGTGGATAGAGCGTCGGCCTGCAGACTGAAGGGTCCCAAGTTCGATTCCGGCCAAGGGCATGTACCTCGGTTCCGGACACATCCGCAGTAGGGGCTGTGCAGGAGGCAGCTGATCAATGTTTCTCTCTCATTGATGTTTCTAACTCTCTATCCCTCTCCCTTCCCCTCTGTAAAAAATCAAGAAAATATATTTAAAAAAAGAATTTCTTTAAAAAACAAAGAAATCTGCCGAAATCGGTTTGGCTCAGTAGACAGAGCGTCGGCCTGCGGACTGAAAGGTCCCAGGTTCGATTCCGGTCAAGGGCATGTACCTGGGTTGCGGGCACATCCCCAGTAGGAGATGTGCAGGAGGTGGCTGACCGATGTTTCTCTCCCATCGATGTTTCTAACTCTCTATCTCTCTCCCTTCCTCTCTGTAAAAAATCAATAAAATATATTTTAAAAAAAACAAACAAAAAACAAAGAAATCTTAAGAAAGAAGAACAAAGCTGGAGGCAGAACACTTACCTGATTACAAACTATATCTCAAAGCTATAGTAATCAAAACAGTATGGTATGGGCAAAAAAAACAGACACATAGACCAATGAAACAGGCTAAAGGGCCCATAAATAAACCCACACATATATGGTCAATTAATTTAGAAGATAGGACCCAAGAATATACAATGGGGGAAAGGACAGTCTCTTCAATAAATGGTATTGGGAAAACTGGAAAGCCACATGCAAAAGAATGAAACTGAGCTGCAACTTTATAGCACACAAAAAATTTAATTCAAAATGGAATAAAGAGTTGAACATAAGACTCCTAAAAGAAATAATAGGCAATTAGCTCCTTGACATTGGTCTTGGGGATGATTTATTTTGGATTTGATACCAAAAACAAAGGAAATAAAAGCAAAAATAAAGAAGAGGATGACATCAAATTAAAAAGCTTCTTCATACCAAAGGAAACCATCAACAAAATGAAAAGTTAACCTACTGAATGAAAGAAAATATTTACTAACCATCTATCTGATAAGGGACTAATATCCAAAATACATAGGAAACTCATAACTGAATGACAAAAAATAAACAATATGATTTAAAAATGGATAGAGGCCCAGCTAGTGTTGCTCAGTGGTTGAGCATCAACCCATGGACCAGTTCAATTCCTAGTCAGTGCACATGCCCAGGTTATGGGCTCAGTCCCCAATCAGGGGTTTGCAGGAGGCAACCAATCGATGATGTTTCTCTCTCATAAATATTTCTATCTATCCATCTATACATACATATAAGTATATAAAAATAAAAATGGGTAGAGTATTTGAATAGACATTTTTCTAAGGGAGGCATATAGATGTTCAATAGGTACATGAAAGGTGCGCAACACCAATAACCATCAGGGAAATTCAAATAAAACTACAATAAGATGTCACTGCACTTCTGTTAGTATATATATATATATATATATATATATATATATATATATATACATATATATATATATTTATATATTTATAAAAGCCTAAGTGACCATAGCAATTGAATGGAAACCAAACCCGAACAGGTTGCGTGGGGTGACCAGGCTGGCAGGGGGGAGCAGTGAGGGGCAACCATGACAGCAGGAGGGTCAGTTGGGGGCGACTAGGCTGGCAAGAGGGCAGTTGGGGGTGACTAGGCCAGCAGGGTGGGCAGTTGGGTGACCAGGCCAGCGGGGGGGTAAGTTAGGGGTGGTCAGGCAGGCAGGCAGGTGAGCAGTTAGAAGCCAGTGGTCCTGGAATGTGAGAGGGATGTCCGACTGCCGGTTTAAGCCCGATCCCCAGGATCGGGCCTAAACCGGCCATCAGACATCTCCCGAGGGGTCCTGGATTAGAGAGGGTTCAGGTTGGGCTGAGGGGACCTCCCCAATCCAGGAATTTCGTGCACCGCGCCTCTAGTGGCTATGATAAAAAAGACAAGAGATAAAAAGTGTTGGCAAGGATGTGGAAAAAAGGGAGCCCTTGTGCACTGTTGGTGGGATTGTAAATTGGTGTAACCACTTAGAAAAACAATGTGATGGCTCTTCAAGAAATTAAAAATAAAACTACCATATGACCCAGCAATCTCACTCTTGGGTATTTATAGAAAAATGAGAACACTAACTCAAAAAGATATGTACCCCAATGTTCACTGGAGTGTTGTTTACAATAGCCAACACATGGAAACAGCCTATGTGTCAATTAATGGAGAAATGGATAAAGAAAAGGATACACACACACACACACACACACACACACACACACACACACACTGGAATATTATTCACCCATAAAGAAGACAGAAATCTTACCATTTGCAATGAGTGGATGGACCCTGAGGGAATTATTCTAAGTAATATAAATCAGACAAAGAAAGACAATTATGTACACTCTCAATTTTGAATTTCTGACACACAAATTTGTGATTAGTAAAATAATTATGGTTATAATACATCAAGTTTTTGTGTAGTTAACAAAAGATAACCTAAACACCTTCACTCCAGGAAGCTTTGCTTCTCCCATTATTTGTTCCTTTTATATACATTTATATTCTTAACCAAAAAAAAATTCTATTCATTGTGCCTTTTCTTGGTCATAAGAATATAATGGTAAAAAAGCACCAAAATTCCTATTCTCATATAACTTATAGTCTATACAGGAAAACAAATTAAAAAGCTAATAAAATTATATAAAAATGCAATATATCAAATGGTGGTAAATGTTGAAGATGGAACAAAATAAAGCAAGATAGTATAATGGAGACTCCCAGAGGTGAGTTAATTGTTAAAAGGGGCTATTTCATAGAATGTAGTCATAAATGGCCTCTTTGATAAATTAGTAAGCAGAGGTAGTAATTTAATAAGTGATAATGTTAGTTATGTAATTATTTGAGGTAAGGATATTACAGGTACAGTGAACAGTCAGTGTAGGCACCCTGAGGCAAGCCCATTGTTAGCAAGTATTATGAAGGCCACAACTACGCTAGTGTGCCTTAAGTTGAGTGATATATGAATAAAGAAGTAGAAAGTAACTTCAGATAGGTTACACGATATTGACTCATATATAAACTTTTAAGCCAAGTCAAAGGCTTTTAAATTTTTATGCTCAATGACAAAAGAAGTCACTAGAGAGTTTTAAGTGGAGGAATGCTATGCCATAATTTAAATGTTAAAAGGGGCTAACTAAGAGCTGGAGAGAAAAAAAAGACGACCATTTGTAATTCCTACAGTAGTCTAGGTGAGAGATGATGATGATGTAGCCTAATATGACCCCTGTGTAGGTAATAAAAGTGGCAAAATGTCTGTTCAGGATTTGTTTCAAATATATAGTTGGCATGAATACTGTCCCTGCAGCAATGCCTGCTAGGTAGAAAGGATGAGTGCTAGTGAAACATATAACATTTTTTTTTAAAAGGAATTTCTTTTTTTAAAAAAATATATTTTATTGATTTTTTACAGAGAGGAAGGGAGAGAGATAGAGAGTTAGAAACATCGATGAGAGAGAAACATTGATCAGCTGCCTCCTGCACATCTCCTACTGGGGATGTGCCCGTAACCCAGGTACATGCCCCTGACCGGAATCGAACCTGGTACCTTTCAGTCCGCAGGCCGACGCTCCATCCACTGAGCCAAACCGGTTTCGGCGAAACATATAACATTTAATTCATCTAGATGTCTACCAGATTAGATAGAGAAAAGTACACTGGACTTAAAAAATTGCTAAGCATGCAAACTTCTTACATTGCCTTTTGTTTACAACCCCAAGACCATCACCCTATGATCTCACTCTTTGTCTAGTTGTCAAATCTCCCCTGCCCCGAAATAACTTATCTAAGTGGGAACTTTAGAATCAGCTACTTTGCTATCATCAGCATGTGGATTTTCTTACAATATAAATATAATACTAGCTCATAGCATGGTGATCAAGAGCTAAACATTCATAGTTTTTAAATTTTTTTTGTTAATCTGACACCATTGTAATTAACCTAGTTATTAATAATAGGAGAGGAACAAAGGGAAGGCCAAATATTATAGGCATGTCATTTGGGCAGCTTCATGAGGAAACTAAAGCTTTACACTCCCTGGGAGCGACCAGTCCAGCAGTGGGCAAACGACGGCCCGCGGGCCGGATCCGGCCCGTTCGGCTGTTCTATCCGGCCCGCGGAGCCGAAAGAGCGGAGGGTTCTCTTGCTCTCCCCTCCGCTCCTTCACCAGCAGCAATGTTCACATGGCAACGTTGGGAAATACCGCCGCAGCTCCTTCTTCTGAGTCCAGTTTAAGAACCCATTGTGGCCCTCGAGTCAAAAAGTTTGCCCACCCCTGGACCAGTCTATTCTCCGCAGATCGCTGGGGGAAGGGACTGGACAGGGAGGAGAATAGACACATGACCAATAAAGTTGGGGTGACTTTGGGATAGTACTTGTCTGTCAGTCATATCTGGAAGCCCAGATCATTGGCCAGAATAGGCATGGCCACTGCAAGGGCATGAAATTTGGGGATATTTAATCCCTTAAACAAAGGAACTCTCTCTCTTGGTTGCCTCCTGGCTTGTGAGGCTCTCCCTCCTGCTTCCTGGCATTCTCCCATGTGGCTCACCATTATGTGGACCCCCATACATGGTGGACTAATAACCTGTAACTAGCCTGAGGCTGAATTGGACCCAGCTGCAACATGGAAAGGAAACTCTAGACATTGGCTTTGCTTTTAAACTTCTTCTATGACTGGAATGGCACTTTAAAAACACAGTGATATAATTCCAGACAAATAAAAATCACTCATTCTCCTGTTCGAGTCTCAGAAAATTTTCTCAAGATATCATAGGGACTCCACCCCAGCACTCAGTAGGGGAAAGAAATACTTCATCGTCCCCAATAACAACTCTACTTGTCCAAATTCTTGCCGTGTCCTTGGCTCATCTTGGAACACAATTGGATATTCTTTATGTCATTTCTGTCAGTCAACTATATACAGTTTTTAGTTATATTGATGGCCAGGACAATAGTGACTCAATACTTAAATATTTCCAAGTACATATGTCCATACAACTTCTGCCTTCTTTACAAGGTTGCTCAAACAAGCTTATAGGAGTTTACAAATATTGTAATTTATATTATGTTTGTTCTTATACTATTATGTTTCTTTATTCGGATCCTATCAACCTTAATTCTAATAAAATATGGCCCATTAAGTGACTTGGATACTGAGTAATTTGTTTAATATTATGGTTTTGGTACAAGTTTAAGTTGTTGGTATGTAGGTAATTACTAGGCAATAGATAGAACGTGGACAAGAGTTTTTCCTTCTTTATGGGATATATGTCTAACATAACTAAAGGAGAATTATTATTTCCTCCAAATACTTATAATCATAGGTAATAAAATGATATTTTTCTGTTCCTAAGAATTACATGATACTAATAATTAATTATTGTATGAATATTGAAAACAGAAGCAAGAGCCTTAAATAAAGAAAACAAGATATAACATTGCAGTGAGAATGAATGTGGAATGTTTATATTCATTCTTTCTTTTTTCATACATTCACTCATCTACCAGTGCTGAATTCTTAGTTACTAATTTTCACATTCCTTAGAAAAGACAGAATATGTACTATTATCTGGTGTGATAGGGCAAAAAAATTACTGAGAAGCAAAAATCCATGAGTGAATGGATATTGTGTCAAAGAAAATGCTATGTGTTCATTAAATTTTATTTCAAAGTTCTCTTCTTGATAAGACTATATTTCCCATCCTCCTTAACAACAAAGTTAGGGCCAAGTGTCACTACCAGGCCTGGCCATAAAACTCCCTATACAATTCAACTATATACTCTCTTCCATCTACCATGGCAGACTTAGAAGTCATGTCCTTTTAAATGGTTTTGCCATAGGATGGAAGAAATTCTGATCCCTAAAAGTCAGCACTTTGAGTACATCCCAGATAAACCACACAACCTCCTTTGGTGTGTAATATAAGGAAACAAAAAATCTTTATTTTATTGTACCATTGATATTTCAAGGTTTATTTGTTACCACAGTAATATGTAGCCTATTCTCAGTTATGAAAGAAAGGAATGGAGGAAGAGAGGTAAACTCAATATAGGTTGAGGAAAGAGAAGATGGGAGATATTTTCTTGTCCAAAAGGGTAGATGTGTTAGATATTTGTCCTTCTCTCATTCTAATCAAAAGGCTCCAAACACACAGTAAGCCACTGACCAAAATGCAATCATTTGTACATGTCAAGATGAAGACTGTACATGTTTCTTGGTTTCATATTGATTTTGATAAATTAATTATATTATTACTAAGCAGATAGTTGAAATTACCACAAGTTAGCATGATTTGTCTATAGTGTTTGCTTTTAGCTATTTCCCAGAAACTTCGCATTGGCCAAATTCATACTTTGATAAGTCTCAGAAGCATCTTCTCTACCAGGAAACTTATATACTTGCTTCTTTTCAAGTAATTTCATCTTGGCAGTTGTTGAAGTACCTGTTATATAACCTCCTTAAATATTATGGAGGCTAAACAGAACCTCAGTGTATCTAAATTCTTGTGTTCTAAACTCTTGCATTTTGATAAGCCTCTCTTTTGTTACCTTTTTGTATGAGAAAATATTGAGAAATCAGAGATCTAGCTTCAATGTAAAACAAAGGTAGCTGTATAAATGAGGTATAATTCCTGGAAAAATGCCCATATTCTTACCATTAAGACTAATGGTCTCTAGATGTCCCCAAACAATTATTTTGATCATAATTGCTGGGGTCCAGCCCCAGCGGGTCCAGGGGTCCCCAAAGGTGTGGACGGAGTCGGCGAAGAAGGAACGACACAGAGGCAGCGTTCAGTTGATCAGCAGCCTAGCCAGGATCTCTAGCCAAGTTCTGGTCAGGATCTCTGGCAAAGTTCTGGTTAGGATCTCCAGCCAGGTTCTGTGTCCATGTTCTCTTGCTAGGTTCTGTCTCTAGGTTCTGTGGCCAGTTTCTGTCCAGGATCTTTTGCCATGTTCTCTCACTAGGTTCTGTCTCTAGGTTCTGTCTCTAGGTTCTGTCTCCAGTTTCTGTCCAGGATCTTTTGCCATGTTCTCTCCAGTGAATTTCTTCTGTCTCTAGGTTCTGTGTCTAGGTTCTGTGTCTAGGTTCTGTGTCTAGGTTCTGTTTCTAGGTTCTGTGTCTAGGTTCTGTGTCTAGGTTTTGTGTCTGTTGTCTTGTTACATCTGTATTTATACCAGTTGATTCCAATCCTATCAATCTCTATTCCAAAGGTTAGGGCGTTTCTTATCTCCATTCCAGGGAGTAAAGATTATGTAGCTTAAGCATGATTGTTCGTAGTTAAAGTGATTAATTACCCGCCTGGCACTTAGTTAAGGGGTTTTATTCCCTCCCTAACTTCAGGGGAAAATCCCTACCTGGGGAAACAACCTTTCTCAAAGAGGTGACCTTGGTTAAAACACATAGTGCCAAGAAGGTGAGCAAACATATTAAGAACAGTATGCCATATATGCCAGGTCCCTTGAAACAGCAAGGATGGGCCGGCTCCCGGCAATAATGAGTTTTTGCATGTTGTTTCTTCATATACAAAACTTACCATTTTTAAGCTGAAAAAATCAATGATGTCTGCCCCTATACATTGCTGCATTGTATCTATTCCTCAGTTCAACTCCTTAAGACAAGATAATATTTAAGGAATGTCTGTTATTTGCAAATGTGAAAAGAATAAAACAGACATTCCTTAAATGTTAAGTCCCAAGGAGTTGATCTAAGGAATAGATACATTATCTACATTCTAATGTTAAGTTGTTTATCTTTTTATTGTATAACTAGAGGCTCAGTGAACAAAAATTTGTGCACTTGGAAGGGAGGGGGGGTCCCTCAGCCCGGCCTGTGCCCTCTCACAGTCTGGGACCCCTCAGGAGATAATGACCTGCTGGCTTAGGCCCACTCCCGGGTGGCAGAGGGCCAGCCCAGTCCCTAGGTGCCTTCTCCGCAGCCCCTGGTTGGGCTCAGAGCAGGGCCGATTGGGGAGTTGGGGCGCTGCCCCGTGATGCACAGAGCAGGGCGGATCAGGGGGTTGTGGTGCCACCCTTGTCAAATACACAGCCAGCCGATCAGGGGATTGGGGCGCTGCCACCTGTCACACACAAAGCAGGGACCATCAGGGGGGTTGGGGCTCTGCACCCTGTCACACCCAGAGCAGGGCCCATCAGGGGGGTTGGGGCTCTGCACCCTGTCACATACAGAGCAGGGCCAATCAGGGGGTTGGGGAGCTCCCCCCGTCACGCACAGAGTAGGGACGATCAGGGGGTTGAGGAGCTCCCCCCTGTCATGCACAGAGCAGGGCCGATCAGGAGGTTGTGATGCCACCCTCAGTCACACTCAGGGTAGGGCCAATTGGGGTTTGGGGCGCCACCCCCTGTCACACTCAAGGCATGGTCGATGGGGAGGTTGGGGTGCCACCTCGTCACCCACAGAGCAGGGCCCATGGGGAGATTGGGGGGGGCACACCCTGTCACACACAGAGCAGGGCCGATCAGGGGGTTGGGGAGCTCCCCCCTATCAGGCACAGAGCAGGGCTGATCAGGGGGTTGGGGTGCCTTCCCCTGTCATGAACAGAGCAGGACAGATAGGGAGGTTGTGGCCCCGTCCTCTGTCACACACAGAGCCGCAGGGCAATCAAGGGGTTTGGGCGCTGCCCCCTGTCACGCTGCTCCAGGGGCCAGGAGGCCTTGCGGCTCCGCTGATCCCAGTGCTGGGAGGCATATTACCCTGTTACTATACAGGATAGAGGCCTGGTGCACGGGTGGGGGCTGGCTGGTTTGCCCTGAAGGGTGTCCTGGATCAGGGTGGGGGTCCCCACTGGGGTCCCTGGCCAGCCTGGGTGAGGGGATGATGGCTGTTTGCAGCTGGTCACACACCCTTCAGGGTGGGGGTCCCCACTGGGGTGCCTGGCCAGTCTGGGTTAGGGGCTGAGGGCCGTTTTCAGGCTGGGGGTGACTGAAGCTCCCAACCCCCCTTTTTTTCCTTTTCTTTTTTATTCTTGGATTTATGGCTGTCACTGGAGCTGAGAGCCAGCTTTAGCTGTGAGACCTCGCTGCTGAAAGCAGGTTTCTGGCTTTGTTTACTTTCTGTATTTGAAACTTTGTTGCGGCTCCAGCTCTGAGATCCCAGCTGACTGAAAACAGGTTTCTGGGATTTTGTTTAGCTTCTATATTTGTTACAATGTTTCTTAGCAGCTCAGAGCCCAGCAGCGGCAGGCGGGGAACGTTGGAGTCCTCCATCACTGAAGCAAGTAAGCCTCCTGTTCATGTCAGTAGCCTGGGTGCCGGCCACCATCTTGGCTGGCAGTTAATTTGCATATCGCCCTGATTAGCCAATGGGAAGGGTAGCGGATGTACGCTAATTGCCATGTTTCTCTTTTATTAGATAGGATGTAC
This sequence comes from Myotis myotis, assembly GCF_014108235.1. Taxonomy (NCBI): domain Eukaryota; kingdom Metazoa; phylum Chordata; class Mammalia; order Chiroptera; family Vespertilionidae; genus Myotis; species Myotis myotis. Next base: position 108,602,992 of record NW_023416346.1, on the reverse strand, counting down.
TAGTGACTTATATAGAGGTTTTTGGAATATGTGTTTCTACCCAAGCAACTTTTATCACTGAGCATGCCTGATTTTCTATATGCTTACACATTGTACTAGTCTTACCAGTACTTTGATGTGAAAGGAATATCAGAGGTTAAAACATCCAGGCCACATATCAAAAGATGAACGGGATTAGTTGGTATGAGTTCATATCTTGGGAAAATATGAAAATTACAATAAATCTCCCTTGCTTTCCTCTATGGCCAACTCGAGACTCATGAATACTTGAAACAAAACAACTCTAGAAGGTAAATGTGACATATGCAACACAAGTCCAGCAAATCCAACTTCCTTGGCCTTGTCTTAAATTGGTTGAAATTTTAATTTGATGCCACTATCAATGTATTTTAGTGGGTTCTATGAAATTGGGTAAACAATGAGCCTTGTGGCTCTTTAGTTTCTCTTACATGATGAAAATAAGATCACCCATTCCTGATTATTATGCAGATAGTTGAAATTTCAAAATGAGGTAATTTCTGTAAAAGTATATTGACACAGACAACAAGGGGGTGAGGGCATAAATGGGGGGATGAGGAGGGTAATGTGGGGATAAGGACACATATATAATAACTTAATCAATAAAGAAATAAAAAAGTATATTGAAAAAGATAATACACAAGAAAACTAAGAAATATTAGATTACCTCCAGAGCAATGTATTTACATGTGTAGTGGTGTACTTTCCCCTAGGAGAGAACTATTGGGTATCAATAATAATCTTATGTCTATAGACCTCAGGTGAATCTAGACCAGGTTTTAATCATTAGAAAATGAGTTAAAATGAATCACTTAGATGAAACATAAGTGATAATTTAATTTAATTGATTATAAACCTAAATGGGCATCTGTAACCCTCACTGGACACTAATCAGACCTTCATTAGGACACTGGGGTTTGCCTTAATATCCATGTTGTAGAAAATTTACAGGAACTGAGCAGAATCCAAATCATGAAAAAAAAAATGATAGCACAATTATCACAAGTATTTAAAGAAAACAAGTTGGAGAGATTAAGCAGCGTAGAAAGTCAAAGGTTTAGTTTCAAATTTCAAGCGCTACATTGTTAACAAAAGGAGATCAGCAGCCATCCAGGATTTGGCAGTCAAGTTGGGGAGAAAAGGGCTAACACAGATGAAGCAATTAAATAACAATGCTCCTTTTACACCTCTAGAATATTCCTCTTTGACTTCAAGAAAAAAGTAGTTAAGGCAATTATTTGGAAAATAATCCCACAATGGTGTTTTGGACAGTGAATCTCTGATGACATTTAACAAAGGATAGACAAGTAACTGCCTTAATTAAGTCAGAAGATGAGATTTCTTTTTTAGCTTTATAAAAGCAGTTCTCTGTCTACTTAATTCTTCTAAAGGCATTTTTGTACCAATGAAATTCAAATTCCAATATACAATTACATAAAATTTCTGCTTCTAATATTATGCTCCCTCCCCTCAACTTTATTTTGAAGATTGTTTTTCCTTCTGACAATCTTATCTTAATTTGGAGGCCCTGCTTACATGACTTCAATTAATCCAATTTGTCTAAACCATTGGATCTCAGAGTGTGATCCCAGAGCCAGCAACATCAGAATTACCTGGTAGCTTATTAGAAATACAGTTTGCACAGTCTTATCGAAAATTATCAAATCAAGAACTCTGGAGAAGAGCCCAGTAATCTGTATTTGAATAAGCCATTCAGGTGTTAATTTTTTATACTCATGGACTTTATTTTTAGAGCAGTTTTAGGTGCACAGAAATATTGAGCATCTTTTCATATGTCTATTGACTATCTATCCTCTATGCAGAGGTGTATATTCAGGTCCTTTGCCCATTTTTCAATTAGATTGTTTGTTTCTTTTGGTGTTGGGTTAGATAAGTTTTTTTTTTTATAAATTTTGGATATTAACCCCTTATCAGATGTATCATTGGCATATATTTCTTATTCAGCAGATTTTCATTTTGTTGATGGTTTGCTTTGCTGTGCAAAAACATTTTAGTTTGATGTAGTCCCTTTTTTTCTTTTTCTTTGTTTCCCTTTCTTGGGGGTGATATATCAGAAAAATATATTGCTGCAAGAAATGTCTGAGATTTTAATGCCTATGTTTTCTTCTAGGATTTTTATGGTTTCGAGTCATTTTAAGTCGTTATTTTTTTCATTTTAAGTCTTTAATCCATTTTGAGTTTATTCTTGTGTATGGTGTAAGAAGTTTGTCTAGTCTCTTATTTTTGCATGTATGTGTCCAATTTTTCCAACAACACTTATTGAATAGACTATCTTTACCCTATTGTATATTTTTGCCTCCTTTGTCAAATATTAATTTACTATAAAGATGTGGATTTATTTCTGAGCTCTCTATTCTGCTCCATTTATCTATATGTCTATTTTTATGCCAGTATCACACTGTTTTGATTACTATGGCCTTATAATATAGTTTCTAACAGTAACCATATACGGAAGGGTTTTTTCTCCATTTTAGAGACACAGATATGTGTGTCTCTATAATCATACACAGATATTTAAATATATATATTTAAAATTTGAAGGTGTCAAGCATTCTAATTTTTCAACAAATATCAAATATTTTGGGGTGTTTATTGGGTGGTAGTAGAGGATAGAAGGATAAATACAATCCTTTTGTTGCCCTCTAGAAATTTATTAACTACCAGGAGAGACAAAAACATCTATACAATTACATGCCTTACATTTTACAGGAGTAAAAGTATAAACCAGTGTGACATTTTGTGTCAGATGCACACACAGAGAGAAAAAATACCTGCCACTTTCTGAAAACTTATTTTGTTTTCTTGATTTACAACCCAACCAACATCATTGAAAAACCTGACCAATGTAAGCATTATATTTTATATTTTATACATAATCTCTTTTATTTATAGAACATAATTGCCTCTGGTAAAAATCAGTCAACTCTTCTCATGTAACCTCTTTAACTCTGTTTAAATATGTTTTAAAATTATATTCTGGAATGCACTGATTTGCAAGCCTATGCATTTCAGGAAAGCAATTTGTATCAGAAGAGAGAAGTATCCAAATAAAGTTATAGGGCAGTGATGGCGAACCTTTTAAGCTCGGCGTGTCAGCATTTTGAAAAGCCCTAACTTAACTCTGGTGCCGTGTCACATATAGAAATTTTTTGATATTTGCAACCATAGTAAAACAAAGACTTATATTTTTGATATTTATTTTATATATTTAAATGCCATTTAACAAAGAAAAATCAACCAAAAAATATGAGTTCGTGTGTCACCTCTGACATGCGTGTCACAGGTTCGCCATCACTGTTATAGGGGATAGTTTCTTTGGTAATAGTCAAATGGATATTTGATTTATGACTGCATTAAGCTGCAACATATTGTGGAGAGGAAAGGGATGTGTAAAAAATTTCACAAAGCAATCAAGGTGCCTCAAGATTCTGGCTTAGCACATCACATGGTACCTCACAGGATGGTGGAACCACTTGTTTCCAGTACTAAATGATTACATTTTTGCTTCTGGTGGTTGTAGAGCTAGAAACTGTATGAGGAGACTAACCCTGAAGTCATTCTGTAGCTTTATCAGTCTGATGATTTCTCTTGTAGGAAGCAAACAAGCAAAAACAAACAAACAAAAAAAACCTTCAGTAGGAAGTAGAAACGCTTCCAGTGGGGCTTCCAAAAAGGAAGGGGAGAGGGAGAGAAAGAAACACATCAATGATAAGAGAGAATCATCGATTGGCTGCCTCCTGCATGCCCCCCACTGTGGATTGATCTCTTAACCCAGACATGTGCCCTGACATGGAATCGAACCGTGACCTATGTAGGTCAACACTCAACCACTTAGCCATACCAGCCGAGCTCCAGTGGGGCTTTTGATGCTAACTACACCTGAAGCATCTTCTAAAGCAGTACATCTCAAACTTCAATGTACATATAAATATTACTTGCAACCTTGTTAAAATGCAGATTTTGATCTGCATGGCCTGAGATTTTGCATTTATACAGAGCTCCAAAGTAATGCTGCTGTTTGCTAAATTTTGAGTAGCATACCTAGTATCCTATAAGGTACCTAAGAGCAGGGGCTGTTACCTTAACTCATGTTTTCTCTTAAGTCTACATCTGTTTTATTTACATTTACTTTAATTTATCACTACCTATCATCAATCAATTGGTCTCACAGTTTCAACAATAATTCAATGTTATTTATAGGGACACATTAAATAATTAAGAATAGATTATGTATGTATGTATCCAGACAAAAGTGGGGAAAATAGGTAACATGAAGGAAGTGGTTGAATTTAGTTTCCTACTAGATGTAAGGCTAAAATGAGGCTCTCAATTTGAGTGACCATAGGTACTGATTTGCTGAGGACATTCCTGGTTTACGCCTATTTGCATCAATGTAATAATTGATAATGCTTCCTGTTCTAGGATATATGAAAAAAGCATATGGACAGCCTACTGTTAACCCTTTTAAGCAGCTTTTTAAAAAAATCTGAAATAACATAGGCCATCCTATATAAGAAAGAGGTAATATGCAAATTGACCATCACACCCTTGCACAAGATGGCCACCCCCATGTGGTCAAAGGTGGCCACCATAAGATGGCCGGCAGCAGAGGGCAGTTGGGGGCGACTAGGCTGGCAGTGGAGAAGTTAGGCATCAATCAAGCTGGCAGGGGAGTGGTTAGGGGGTGATCAGGCTGGCAGGCAGAAGAGGTTAGGGGCAATCAGGCAGGCAGGCAGGAGAGTGGTTGGGAGCCAGCAATCCTGGATTGTGAGAGGGATGTCCGATTGCCAGTTTAGGCCCGAGGGCTCCCCGATTGGAGAGGGTGCAGGCTTGGCTGAGGGATAACCCCCCCTCCCCCGCCAGTGCACGATTTTCATGCACCAGGCCTCTAGTACATTGATAATTTAACTGCTTAATGCATAAGTGGAAAATGTCCTTACACAAATGACCAGGTATTAGAAAGATAAGATAAATAATGTATAATACTCTTAACACATTTATTCATTTTACCACTATGAATAATGATGATACATTAGATATTAAACCTATAACTTTTTATGTATATAATTATAATGAAATTTCATAAATTGTATTTACATTATAGTTTATAATATAAATATCTTGATTTTTAAATACAATATAAGTTATTTATTATTTGGAGATACATATGAATCTCATCACTAGGAATCTTGACAATTGGTACTGTAGAATAAGATATCTAAAATTTACTTTCAGTTTCTCAGATTGTACATCTAAATACATAAAATGACTATTAATCTTATACTCCCCCATAAGGTCCCACAAAAATAATGAGGGACTTTCTCTTGGATTACTTTTCACTTTGCAATTAAAAAAGGGTAAGGAGGTCCTTCATCAAACTTTTATTTAAGGGAAAAAGGGTGTCATGAAAGAACTTAAGGTCATTAATTATTAATATAAAGTTACAAAGCAGAAAAAATCAAACTTTTATTTGCTTCCTGCAGATTTTTAGCAGCTTCATTGATTAGGTCTTGATAGCAATAAGATTTCCTGGAAATACATAAGAGAATTTTTAATGTGTTCAGATCTTTATACTTATTATTATTTATATGCATGGCTGTTTTGAAACCATATAAATTAAAATCTTATTTTAGCAAGCAGACTGTCTACAGTAATTATTAACCCTCTATTGATTGCACAGGCCATTAAAAATATATCTTGTTTACTAGCCTAAGAGAAACTTTACCTTATAAAACAATTTAATTCCAGAGTTTTAGTTTGTTCTAGAATAAACAACTTTATTCCAAGAAGTCTTGCCAAATCTGCTGGCATAGATTGGATGCTTCCACAATGTACTTATTTCATACCCCATTCCTCTTTCAAAACACTTGTCACATTTTAATTTAGTTACTTGTTTAAATATTCATATTGTTCATCAAACTATTTATTTTATGAGGAGAGGCAATGTATCTATTTTTCTTATCTTTTTGATACTCAGCTCATGGCATAATGCTTTGAACATAATAGGGGCTCAAGAAATAAGTATGCATGAGGCAAAAGTTTATACATTTTTAGATATTATACATGGCAAAAACTCAACTTAAATTATAGTTTATATTTTGCAGTATAGAAAGTGGTAAATGAGAGCATATTCCCTAACCATCAAATCTGGATTTGTAAACGGTGTTAAATAATGATAAAATCTATGAAAAATTGCATTGCAAATGTAAAAATGCTTTAGTTCACTTTATATTATTTTTATGTTCGTTGCAAATTCCTAACGTTTTCTATTGTTTCCTTTCATGGCTCATCCTCCTTTCTCAAGTCTCAACGCAAATGCCATGTTCTGAGAGAAGATATACCTAACTACTCTATTTCTCTGTATTTCAAGATCACATTTATCACCTTTGTAGGTGTTATCATAAAATCTACTCATCTTGTATATTGGTTTGTTGTGTATTTTCCTCTCACTAATTTAAATTCCATCCATATATACATCTTGCCAATTTTCATGATTCTATCCTCAACATCTATCATGATGCCTCACATAGTTAATGAAGGAATGGATAAATGGATGGATGAATATGCTATATGAAATATATATATACATATACATATATATCTACACTAATAAAAGAGAAAAATGGTAATTGGCGTACGGCACTACCCTTTTCATTGGCTAATCAGGGCTATATGCAAATTAACTGCCAACTAAGATGGCAGTTAACTGCCAACAAAGATGGCGGCTAATTTGCATATGTAGGCACAATGCAGGGAGGCAAAAGGGAAAGCAGGAAGAAGCCCCCTGCCACTGACAGTGATCGGAAACCCAGGGGGGAGCTAAGAGCTGGGGGGCAGGGCAAAGGCGGCCCTGGGGCTGCCTTTGCCCTGCCCCCCAGCCATGATCAGAGAATCAGGTGCCTTTGCCGCCCTGGCTAGTGATAGCAGGAAGTAGGGGTGGAGCCAGCGATGGGAGCTGGGCACGGTCGAAGCTGGCAGTCCTGGAAGCTAGGGGGACCCTTGCCTGGGCCTAAAGCGGAGCCCACGATCGCGGGGCCGCTGCAGCTGTGGGTCCCCGCTGCCAGAGGCGTCTTGAAGGGGCAGGGGCGGAGCTCACGCGATCGCGGCGCCTCCTGCTGCCACTGCAGGTCCCCGCTGCCCAGGCCGGACGCCTGGGCAGGGGAGGAGCCTGCAACCGCGGGGAGCTGGGGGTCCCCTGCGCAGGCCTAATGCCTCGGCCAGAGGCGTTAGGCCTGGGCAGGGGCGGAGCCTGCAACCGCGGGGAGCTGGGGATCCCCTGCCCAGGCCTGACACCTCTGCCGGAGGCCTCAGGCCTGGTCAAGGGGCCGATCCGGTGATTGGTGATTGGAGGGTGATGAGGGTCAACTCCTCTGGCCAAGGCATCAGGCCTGAGGCATCAGGCCTGGGTGGGGTGCGGAGCCGGGGATTGGAGGGATATGATGGTCCCCTTGCCCAGGCCTGAAGCCTGGGTCAGAGGCGTCAGGCTTGGGCGGGGGGTGGAGCAAGCGATCAGAGGGAGATGGGGGTCCCCTGCCCAGGTATGATTCCTGGGCCAGAGGCCTCAGGCCTGGGCGGGGGCCAGAGCCAGTGATCGGGGGGAGATGGGGGTCCCCTGTCCAAGCCTGACACCTCTGGCGGAGGCGTCAGGCCTGGGCAAGGGGCTGATCAGGCGATCGTAAGGTGATGGGGGTCTACACCTATGGCCGAGGCATCAGGCCTGGGCAAGGGGCAGAGCCAGCAATCAGAGGGGTCTGGGGGTCCCCTGCCCAGGCCTGACGCCTGGGCCAGAGGCATCAGGCCTGGGCTGGGGGCAGAACCAGTGATGGGGGGAAATGAGGGTCCCCTGCCCAGGCCTGACACCTCTGTCAGAGGTGTCAGGCCTGGGCAAGGGGCCGATCCTGCGATTGGAGGGTGATGGGGGTCAACGCCTGAGGGCTCCCAGTATGTAAGAGGGGGCAGGCTGGGCTGAGGGACACTCCCCCACACACACACCCAGTGCATGAATTTCGTGCACCGGGCCCCCAGTATATATATCATATATATATATATATATATATATATATATATATATATATATATATATATATATATATATGCTAGAAGCTCAGTGCACCAAAACAGTGCATGGGTGCAGTCCCTAGGCCTGGCTGGCAATTGAAGCATGAGCATCTGGTATGGAAGGGCAGAACCCAGCTGACCTCTGGGCCCTGGGCAGCACCTGGGCCCCCTGGCCCCCACATGCCCCCCTCCACCTGAGTCACGGCGCCTGAGTCCCCACACAGAGATGCAGTGAGAACGGCCAGACGCTGCAGGCTGGGGAGCAGTGTGGGCCTCTGGGCCATCCAGCGGCGCTGCACAGAAGCCAAGCAGGCAGTGTGCTCTCTCCCAGCCAGCTTGCAGACTGGCTCCTGCATGAACCCAAGGCAAGCCCAACTGGCCCCTGTGGTCCCGGTCCCGGCGGCTGAAGCTCAGCTCACCCGGAAGAGGCTGAGTGGGTGGGAGCAGGCTCCTCGTGGATGCCTAGCACTGATTACCCCTTGCCAGTACCATATCACTGATTCCTGCCATGTTCCATGCCTCCCCCTGGTGATCAGCACACATCATAGCGAGCAGTTGAACTCCAGGGTGGTTGAACTCCTGAGGGGACAATTTGCATATTAGTCTTTTATTATATAGGATTTCACAAAAAAATGTATATTACATTGAAATAGTACACAAAATGAGATGGAGCTCTTGTGTTTCCCAAAAAAGAATTTCTGATATAATTTTATTTTGGAGCCCATATCTGTTTGAGTCCAAAACTTGTCAAATACATCTTTTGGTAATCTAGGCTCATAAACTATTCCACAGCTAAATATTTTTTAAAATCTACCTCTAATTTGAACATAGTTTAGTGTTGATGCCTTAAAGCCTATATCTTGCTGTAAAAAGGAATTTATCATTTAATCTCTTCTTTATAAAACTCTTAAACCAAGAAGAGATAAGCCAAAGAACTTATATGCATAGCCCATGGACATGGGCAATAGGGTGGTGAAGAAATGGGATAGGTAGGGAATTGGAAGGAGATGGGTAAAGGGTGGGAAAATGGGAGACATCTGTAATATTATCCTATATAATAAAAGCCTAATATGTAAATTGACCCAACGGCAGAATGACGGGGAGAATGTCTGGTCACTATGATGAGCACTGACCAACAGTGGGGAGACTCAACGCAGGACTTGCCCCCACCCTGCAGGCCCCAGGCTGGACAAGGAAGGTGTCAATGCCCTTCCCCCCCCAATCGCACTGTCGGTTGCCCCACAGATCGACCCTGATCACTGGCCAGGCCTAGGGACCCTACCCATGCACAAATTTTGTGTACTGGGCCTCTAGTCAACAATAAAAATCATATTTTTTTTTCAAAAAAGGAAACTAAGTAGTTTCTTAGTTCCAAGATTAAGGAATATTATTTTTATATTTGTAAGAATATTTAATTTTTCATTATAGTTTCAGATTTATCCCAAAAGTATTAAATCTGACAAATAGTAACTCTAAATTGAACAATTGTTATTCTTTGAAAGAAATTATCTATAATAATATGTAGTTGGAGAAACTAAGATGGCGGCATAGGTAAACACCGGGAAATTGCCGCCTCTCACAACAATTGAAAATTACCGCAAAGGACAGAGCAAACATCATCCAGAACAACAGGAAGGCTGGCTGAGTGTAAATTCTACAACTAGAAGGAAAGAAAAGCACGCTGAGAGCCAGAGGAGCTGCAGAGGTGAAGTGCAGAGGTACAAGTGCAGAGGTACGGCGGCTCGCGCGCGCGTGAGTAAAGGGGGTGGCACCTGAGGACGCGGCTGTCTTTTTGAATCACAAGCTCCCGACTGCTCTGAACTCCGGTTCCGGGAAGTCTCTGGGGACCCAGGACTCATACGGGGAGAAGCTGGTCTGTCCGGCAGCAGGCGAACTTGAAGGCGGCTTTCCCTCAGAGGTGCTTGCAGCAATTAGCGGGTCACTGAGACCCGCGACTCCAGGCGGAGAATCAGCCATAGCTCCTTGATCCGCCCTTTGATTCCCTGAGACCCCGCCCCACCCAGGCTGCGGCAGAGGCTTTTGCATGTGAATGTACCTAACTGCAGCCGAGCCAGGCAGACCCGGAACTTCCAAGAGAAGGCCCAAGGCCCCGCAGCGGCTTGCATTGCTTCACAGCTGAGCCTCTTTGTGGCTCCTGCTGTGTGGCCTCAGGCAGAGGCTGAATTAGCACCTCCTTAGATCCAGGAGCCACTGTACCCAGTGGTCAGAGGGGGACCATCCAGATTGCAACTCCTCAGATCCATAAGGGACACACTCAGGGAGCAGACTCAGTGAGCACCAAAGCCCCACTGAAGCAAGTCTTGCCCCAGAAGGGTGTCTTCAGCACAGAAGTTCTCCCACTTTAGACACAGCTGATTCTCACAGCCAATTGGCCTGGAGGTCAATTCCTCCCAGTGATCCTACAACAACCAAGGCACCAAGAGTGCACCAAGAGTGTCCACCCCAGGTAACTGGGGAGGCTGAGCTACTGGGCCCTACAGGACACCTGGCGCTCAGGGCCACTCTATCAACACAGGGAAGCTGCCAAAATGCGGAGACAAAGAAACAGGTCACAAATGGCAGAAATGGAGGAAAGCAAACGACTGGATATAGAGTTCAAGGCCACGTTTATAAGGTTTTTCAAGAATTTTATGGAAACCGCCGATAAATTTAATGAATCCCTCAATAAGTATAGTGAGACCATGGAGGACATGAAAAAGGAACAACTAGAAATTAAGCATACACTGACTGAAATAAAGAATAATTTACAGAGATCCAACAGCAGACAAGAGGATCCCAAGAATCAAGTCAAAGATTTGAAATACAAAGAAACAAAAAATACCCAACCGAAAAAGAAAAAAGAAAAAAGATTCCAAAAATATGAAGATAGTGTAAGGAGCCTCTGGGACAACTTCAAGCGTACCAACATCAGAATTATAGGGGTACCAGAAGAAGAGAGAGGGCAAGATATTGAAAACCTATTTGAAAAAATAATGACAGAAAACTTCCCCTACCTGGTGAAAGAAATGGACTTACAAGTCCAGGAAGTGCAGAGAACCCCAAACAAAAGGAATCCAAAGAGGACCACACCAAGACACATCATAATTAAAATGCCAAGAGCAAAAGATAAAGAGAGAATCTTAAAAGCAGCAAGAGAAAGACAGTCAGTTACCTACAAGGGAGTACCCATACGACTGTCAGCTGATTTCTCAACAGAAACCATGCAGGCCAGAAGAGAGTGGCAAGAAATATTCAAAGTGATGAATAGCAAGAACCTGCAACCAAGATTACTTTATCCAGCAAAGCTATCATTCAGAATAGAAGGTCAGATAAAGAGCTTCACGGATAAGAAAAAGCTAAAGGAGTTCATCACCACCAAACCAGCATTATATGAAATGCTGAAAGGTATTCTTTAAGAAGAGGAAGAAGAAAAAGGAACTCTTACCATTTGCCACAGCATGGATGGAACTGGAGAGCGGATAAATACCACATGATCTCACTCATTTGTGGAATATAATGAACAACATAAACTGATGAACAAGGACTGATCCAGAGATGGAGAGGCATTGATTGGACTGTCGGGACTTGGAGGGAAGGTAGGGGAGGGTGGGGGTAAGGGGGAAAGATCAACCAAAGGACTTATATGCAAGCATATAGGCCTAATCAATGGACATGGACAACAGGGGGGGTGAGGGCATGAGCGGGGGGGTTGGGGGGGGTAGAGGGTAATGTGGGGACAAGGACACATATGTAATATCTTAATCAATAAAAAATATATAAAAAAATAATATGTAGTCATAAGAGTTTGTTTAATGGGTAATAATAGCACTCATTTTATACAATAAAGTTTGTCAATGTGTGTAATACTTTATATAAACACATTTATTGTTAGCAGTCTGGCAAGAAATAAATGGGTAGTCGAAAGAGTTTAATAAAAGGAGACTCATTTCAAAGTTGTTACACAGGATTTAGGGAAACAGCAAGTGGTAATACAGAATATAGTCGAAAATAAAAAGGGAGTCATGGTTCAAGTGCCCATCAGCAGATGAGTGGATAAAAAAGCTGTGGTATATTTACACAGTGGAATACTGTGCAGCTATAAAGAATAAGGAAATCTTACCCTTTGCAACAGCATGGATACAGCTAGAGATTATTATGCTAAGTGAAATAAGCAAAAGAAAGACAACTACTATATGATCTCACTTATATGTGGAATCTAATGACCAAATAAACTGACCAACAAAATAGAAACAGAGGCAAGAATACATGGAACAGACTGACAGCCTTAGAGGAGAAGGAATTTGGGCAGCTGGGTAAAAAAGGTGAAGAGATTAAGCAAAAAACAACACATATACACTAGTATCCCAGTGCACGACATTCATGCACTGGGAGTGGGGGGTCCTTTGGCCTGGCCTGGCCCTTTCACAGTCCTGGAGGCCTTGGGGGATGTCCGATTAACGGCAGTTGGACATTCTTAGAGCTGCTGCGGAGGATGGGCCGTTGCATTCGCCAGCTGTCAGCCCAGGTTGTGGCTGAGCAGCACTCCCCCTATGGGTGCACACAGACTACCAGGGGCAGCTCCTGCATTGAGCATCTGCCCCCTGGTGGTCAGTGTGCATCATAGGAACTGGTCATTCCACCGTTTGATCAATTTGCATATTAACATTTTATTATATAGGATAACACAAAGACACAACAGTGTGGTGACAGCCAGAGGAAAGGGGAGTGGGGGTAGGTGGAGGTGGGCAAAGGAGGGGAAAATCGGCACAAAAAGAGACTTTGCTTGGGATGATAAGTGTACAATTCACTGTGAAGATGATGGTTTGTGGATCTGTACACTTGAAATCTGTATGGTTTTGTGAACCAATATCACCCTAATAAATTCAAAATAAAAAAAAAAAGGAGTAACGGCCACCACAATAATCAGCTTCCTGTGACAGAACAAGACAAAGAACTGAAGAGCATGGAGCAGAAGGGATCTATAGACAAATTTGGGTACAAAACAACATAATGCACACATGACAAAGTTCAAGAAATGCTTGATTTTGATGCCAAATATTTATGTTTTTAGAAAAAAAAAATAGTAGTTTTTATTTTTGTGTGTTTCTGTCTCTCTGTTTTTCTCTCTCTCTTTCTCCATACTTTCTCCCTGTCTCTTTCCAAGGAAAATGTTTTGTACCTAAAAGGAAAGCAGAATTACTGGGCTGGAGAAGCATTCCTGGACACATCTGCTCCTGCTGACATCTTTAAATTTTGAGCACAATAAATATAATACTAAATAATAACATCAAATAAGCTCAACAGTGACTTTGCCTATAATTCTGAAGTCAGTCTCATTAAAGAGATGAGTTAGATTGGCCTCACAGCAAAAGTAAATAAATAAATAAATACAAATAAAAATGCTAAAAGGAATTTGAGAACTTTTGCTACCTGCTATTAAATATGACTTGAAAAGGCATTTTTTTTCTAGAGAAAGAGTTCTCTGATTCACTTTTTTTTCAAGTGTTACATATCATGTACTCATTTGGAGAGTTTTAACCTAGAGTTTCAGCAAAAGTGTATCAGAGTAATGATATAGATTATCTTAAGGTCACAGTGTTTCAGGGTATTTCCCAGCCCATCATATCCAGAAAGTTACCACATTCTGTTCCTCTTTCTGTAGAGCCCACTGGCTTTTGAAGATGCTTTCTACATGATGAATCTTATCAAGTTTACCTTGGTAGAATTTTCTTCATCTTTTAAATAATCCTATCTAATAAAGAGGGAATATGCTAATTGACCCTCACATGTTGCAAAGATGGTGGCACCCACAACCAATAAGAAGGAAATATGTTAATTGACTGTCCTTCCCTCAAAATGGCGGCACCCACAGCCAATAAGGAGGGAATATGCTAATTGACTGCCCCACCCTCAAAGATGGTGGCACCCACAGCTACAAGATGTCGGCGCCCAGTACCCTCAAGCCCCCAGCTGCACAGGGCCAGCCTGAGGCACAGGCAAGCCTCGGATGGTGGCTGCCCAGCTGCCCAGGGCTGCCCCAGGCTCAGGTAACCAGGGCCGGCCGAGGCTTGCACTATAGGCAGTGGCAGCAGCAGAGGTGTGATGGGGGCACCACTTTCCCCTGATTGCCGGGTTGCCTCCAACCCCTGAGGGCTCCCGGACTGTGAGAGGGGGCAGGCTGGGCTGAGGGACCCCCCTCCAGTGCATGAATTTTCATGCACTGGGCCTCTAGTTTTTAATATAATAGGGTGAAATGAGTAATAAGAGTAATGTACATTTGAACATATTCAGTAAAATGTGGGAGCACATCTGATATATAATGGAAAAATAGTAGAGAATAAGAAAGGCTCAAATCTTCATATCAGGGAAATTGAGTAGAAAAGAAGTTATGCAATGGCACCTCTCTCTCTCTCTCTCTCTCTCTCTCTCTCCCTCTCCTCTTAAACAGAATATTCTTTCTTTTTACTAGGCAATGCCCTAAATTCCTCTAAGAAAATACAATAGACTCAAGCTTTAAATATATATCCTATAGGAATATTTCTAAAAAATATGCTTTATTCATTTTAGAGAGAGAGGAAGGGAGAGAGATAGAAACATTGATGATATAGGATCCTCATCGAACAGCTAACTTCTATATGCTCCCACCAGGGATTGAGCCTACAATCCTGGCATGTGCCTTGACCTGGAATCAAACCAGTGACCTCACCTTTGTTCATGGGTTGATGCTCAACCACTGAGCCACACCAGACAGACCCTACTGGAATAATTGACACCAAGGCCAAAGTCAGGAACACATCAGATAATTGATATTATTATTGAGTTCAGATTAATTGAGGTTGCATTACATAAAGCTTTTAAAGAACTGTGAAATAAACAATTTTTAAATAGGTCAAATATTTTAAACATTTTAACTGACATATGTTCACTTCCCTTTAAATCATCTGCCTTTTTTATTCACCTGCAAGGTTGAACCACAAAATTTATCATCCTAGTGAACAAGAGAAGGAACAAGAGAGTATCACCACCAAGAAAAAGAGGTCACATAATACCTTTGACTCTAAAATTTGCATCTCCTTATAAAATTTGGGATAAAATATTTCTTGTGGAGAGAGAATATATTTGTTAATCTCACAAACATACTTTTAACAAGTCAAGAGCCAGGCCAGGTGAAATAACAATAACAATAACAAGAACTATCAGAACTTAGACATTTCTTTCAACGTTTAGCTAAGTTATGCTTTCCATCACTAATGATGAACCACGCGATTTGGTGGCTCCACCAGAAATAAATCCACCCCTATATGGTCAACTAATATATAATAGGAATAATGATAGTCTTTTCAATAAATCATATTAGAAAAACTGGATTGATACATACAAAAAATGAAACTAGACCATTTTCTTATACCATATACAAAAATAAACTCAAAATGGATTAAAGACTTAAATATTAGATTCAAAAGCATAAAACTCCTCGAAGAAAACATAGACAGTAAACTCTTTGATATTGCTCTTAGCAATATTTTTTTTGGGGGGGTATGTATCCTTGAGCAAGGGAAACAAAAAAAAAAGTAAACAAATAAGACTACATGAAACAAAAAAGTTTTTGCACATCTAAGGAAACCATCACAAAATTGAAAAAAAAAAACCACTGAATGGAAGAAGATATTCACCAATGTTATCTCTGATAAGGAGTCAATATCCAAATTATATAAGGAACTTACAACTTCATACACACACACACACACACACACACACGCACACACACACACTCACACACACAAAACATGCAATTAAAAAATGGACAAAGAACCCGAATAATCATTTCTCTAAAGAGGACATACAGATGGGCAATAGACATATGCAAATATGCTCAACATCACTAATCATCAGGGAAGTGCAAATTAAAGCCAAATGATATATCACCTCATATCTGCCAAAATGGCTATTATCAATAAATCAACAAAAAAACAAGTGCTAGTGAGGATGTGGAGAAAAGGGAATGCTAATATACTGCTGGTGGGAATGCAGCCACTTTGGAATACAGTGTGGCTATTCCTCAAAAAATTAAAAATTGAACTACCATATGAACCACTTTTGGCTATTTATCTGAAGAAATCCAAAACACTAATTCAAAGCGATATATGCAGCCCTGTGTTCATTGCAGCATTACTAGTATTTATAATAGTCACGTTGCAGGCACAACTTAATGGCCATTGGTAAATGAATGGATAAAGAAGTGGTATATACATAAAATGGAGTATCAGCCATAGAAATAATGAAATTTTGCATTTGCAACAACATTCATGGGTCTAAAGGTTATTATGCTAAGTGAAATCAATCAGTCAGAGGAAGAAAAGTACCATATGATTTCTCTTATATGCAGAACCTATAAACCATAATAAGTGAACAAATGAAACAGAAATAAACTCATACTGAAAAAAGAAAAAAATATGGTTGCCAGATGGGAACTGTGGTGTGGGGATTGGTGAAATATGTGAAAAGAATTAAGAAGTGCAAATTGCCAGTTATAAAAATAATCACAGGGCCTGGCCCATGTGGCTCAGTGGTTGAGCATTGACTTACGAATCAGTTCATGGTTAGATTCCCAGTCAGGGCACATGCCCTGATTAGGGCTTTGATCCCCAGTAGGGGGCATGCAGAAGGCAGCTGATCAATGATTCTCTCTCATTATTGATGTTTCTATCTCTCTCTCCCTCTCCCTTCCTCTCTGAAATCAATAAAAAAATATATTTTAATAATGTTCTAACCAGTTTGGCTCAGTGGATAGAGCGTTGGCATGCAGACTGAAGGATCCCAGGTTCGATTCCAGTCAAGGGCATGTACCTTGGTTGCGGGCACATCCAAGTGGGAGGTGTACAGGAGGCAGCTGATTGATGTTTCTCTCTCATCGATGTTTCTAACTCTCTATCCCTCTCCCCTCCTCTTTGTAAAAAATCAATAAAATGTATTTTAAATATATATATATATTAATAAATAGTCACAGGGATTTAAATACAGCACAAGAAATATAGTCAATAATATTGTAATAACAATGTATTGTGTCAGATGGGTACTATACTTATGGGGTGATCACTTCATAAGGCATGTAATGTCTCATCACTATATTGAAAACTTAAAACTAATTCTGGTGAGTCATAAGTAGATTATAATTTTTCATATATCCTATATAATATATAGGATATATCCTATATAATAAAAGCCTAGGTGGGGTCGTGCGACATCCTCGCGTGATGTCATCACAAGATGGCCACCACAAGATGGCTGCCCTCCTAGAGTAGTTAGACAACCAAAGAGTCTGATTAGGTACTCCTAGGATACACTTGATTTGGGGAGGGATAGCAAGGGTAGGAGGAGTTAGGGATGAAGAAATTTCCATATGCCCTAAAGGTAATTCAGAGAAGTTAGCTGTTTGACTGGCTGAAATGGTGGGAAAGAATTTACACTATATCAAAAGCTAAAAGGTAGGCCATCCAGACTCACAACCAAAAATTAGGGTGTCAGGGATTCCAGATGCTATTAAGATTGAGCCTTATATCTAATGAAAGATGAATAAGATCAGAATTGCCTGTGCTATGAAAGAAAGTGTCTTTGTGTGTTGGATAAAACCATGAAGAAGATTAAATAAGGAAGCCATGTTTTCTTTGCACTTCTGAGTATAGCAATATTGCATTTGTGACTCCACAACATGTCAGGGCTAGCCTGAGATGTCTAAGAACCTCTGTGTAGCAAGAATTTATATGCACCAGGGTTTAGATGAAGCTCCTAAACTAAAATTAGTGAGAGACACCATGTTGAGGCCTTGGCTATGGTTGTGAAACAGATGGTTTCATTTGCAGAACTACATATGATAAAAACAGTAGAAAAGGCTCATTTTTAAGTCTTTCTTAATACTATATTTTTGAAAGGACTGAAAAACTTTTCTGAAAGTTAAATCCAGTTCCAGCTGTTGAAGCTCTTCCATTAGTACAAGGTTTGGGGTAGACTTGTGAGAAAGAGAGAGAGATGAGAGAGAGAGAGAGAGAGAGAGAGAGAGAGAGAGAGAGAGAGAGGGAGAGAGAGAGAGAGAGAGAGAGAGAGAGAGAGAGAGAGAGAGAGAGAGAAAGCAGAGTATAATACTACTTGAAAGGTTACAGGAAGTTAGAAAACGTGTCTTAGCAGAATTGATCTCAACAACTTATTTTTCTCTACCCAGAAAGCAGATAACAATGACTTGGGGAAAGCAGGCATTGACAGGAAATATGTTGGTAAGGAAGCCCCCACTTATTGCTGTTTTTAGGTAGAGGCAGCTGCACATGCCCTGATGATGCAGACCTAGCTGAGGCTCATTTCCATACAAGGGAAAGTAGCTGATATTTTAGTTTAGATTAGATAATATTAGAATAGAATAGAATAGAATAGAATAGAATAGAATAGAATAGAATAGAATAGAATAGAATAGAATAGGCATTAAAGAAGCAATTATTTATTTGCCTATCTTCATATAGTGAATTAACAGGGACCCAACAATATTTCTCATTAATGCCTTCCTTCTTTCTATATGACATTTTTTTCATCATGGTCTTTTCTACTACTCACTATGAACTTTGATCTCAGTCTGGAAGCAAGAGTTTGAAATAGATAAGATGCAGTATTATTCCTGGAAAATAAAACTGGTATTTAATTAAAGGTAATAACTGAAGCGACTATTTTTGTCTAAGGATATAGCATGCCTTATAAAATATCTTATTAATATGTTGCAGATAAACCAGAAAGAAAAAGAAAAATGGGTAAAAGTGACTTTATGAAGCCTGTAGCTGTAGGAATCTTCAAGGGTCAAATAGTCAAAGCCAACATCAGGAAAGGATTGCCTGAAACCCAAGTAGACATCTGGAGTTAACATAGGTACTGTCTCACTCAAAAGTGTAAGGACATGCACTCCCCACTTTAGCCACAGGTGCACCACAGACTGTTGAATTCAATTTATTTGTTTCTTTCCTGTAGGGAACTGGATGCACAATTCTTAGAATGTTAGCAGTGTATTATTACTCCCCCATATACACACACTAACGTGCAAGCTGCACAGGAGCACAGATTTCACTCAGGCTTGTTCAATGCTGTACTTGAGCAACTAAGACATTGTCAGATGGTCAATACATACTTATTAAATGAATGAACTAAAAATAGGGGGCAATATCCTACCTTTAAAAATGAATTTCCAGTGGTTGAACTTCTAGCATTATAGACAAGGTCCTTATAATACAACCCCAAGGCTGCTAAATTATGAAAAATTTTATCCTAATGAATATATCATACTGTCTATACCACTTATAACTGCACCTCTTATCTGCTTATTTGTCAAGTAAAATAATGCCATACATTTTATAAAAGTGTGCTAGAATGTTAATATTTCTATAAAGCGTAGATATTAAATTATTCATACTAGGACAGTAATATTATCTGAAGGTTAGGATATTTAGGCCAAGAAATATATAACAATAATTTTTTAAAGCTTAAAATTAGAGTATAATGAATCAATTCCTTTGCTTGAAATAACAAATAGATGACACGTAGAAGAGCTGGGTTAAAGAAATTGAATACCTATGAATATGACCAGTACTTTTGCCTGGGGAAATTTAACTGGTAAAATTATATCAAAGATTCAGAATTTTATCATTATAAAGAGCAGTAGCAATTATTTAGTTTAATGCACATCCTTTTTAGTTATGTCTTATTTTGGTTTTTTGTTTATGTTTTTGTTTATTTTTACTCTCATATTTCCCCAGGGAATGGTTCTCATTGAGCTATGAATTACAGTAAACTGCCTCTTGGTCACTGGGATAGCCACATAACCCAGTCTTTGCCAACCACACTCATTAATATGAATGCTGAGGAAGAGAGAGTGTCCACAAAATACAGTATCAGTTTGTTGAATACTTCAGGATAGCTTTGTACAATAGTTGCAGGAACTAATAAAATACCTTCTTTGTGTAAGTTAACATTAGGTGATTTTCTGTCTTGTGTAACTAAAACAATGCTGATTAATGGGCAATATTAATACCTTAATTCTATAGAAGACAATTATACTGAAGAAAATTACCTCATACCACTCTACCCTTTAGTAAGCAATTCAAGAATTGCCAGATAGCTTTATATGCAGTCTCCCTTCTTTAAACTTGTCTTTTAAACTTCCGTGACTTTTCTTGCCTCTGCTATTTCTTCTTCTTCGTGAAAATATCTACTTTTGTATTATTTATGTGTTGGGATATTGATACTACTGGGTATTTCTGCTTAAGCACAACTTCTGTCAGTTCTGCAACTTCAAAACTACTTAGTGGATTCAGTAGCAGCAAATGTCTTCAACCATCTGTTTGCAGTTTATTACAGAAATTGGATTAATTTGCCTTAGGGGTTTCATAAATGAGATCCAGAAAACCCTAGATGTCCTCTCCATTTAGAGCTTTATACCAAGTCTCTCTTCTCATGTATCTTCTCTTTTCAGTTAGAACAAAAGGTAGAGGAAGCCCATAGCCATCACCAACTATGACTTTATAACTATTCTAATTCTCTTCTAATTTTTCCACTTTATTTTAACATTAACAAATTTTAAAGAAAACAATGTACTGATTACTTTTAGTCAAGTGTAATAGAGACTTCCACTGGCCAATAAAAGCAATTACCCCTTTTATAGTGTACAGCCCTAATTGAGAAGCAGCAGCCTAAATAAGTCTATATTTGCTTGGTTGTGTGTGTGTGTTTTAATCCTCATCTGAGGATTTTTTTTTCATTGATTGTTTAGAGAAGCGGAAGGGGAGGGGAGAGAGAAACATTGATGTGAGAGAGACACATCAATTGGTTGCCTCCTGAATGTGCCCTGACCAGGGCAGGATTGAACCTGCAACAGAGGTGCATGCCCTTGACCAGGAATCAAACCGGAGACTCTCAGCCAGGGATGAATATGTCTATATTTGTATGCAAACATCTAGGTGTGACCATTTGACTAATTGTCATCAATGGAATTCAAGTGAAAAAATGAGGGCCACTTCTACATCAAGCCTTTGAAAAAAGAAATGTACCTCTTTCTTTTCTTTTTTCCTCTTTCCATTGACTGGATATTTAAAATAATGAGACCTAATAGCTGTACTGTCTGATACAGTAGCCATTAGCCATATGTGGCTATTTAAATCTAAAATGACTAAATTAAATATAAGTTCCCCATTCATATTAGCTGCATTTCAAAAGTTTAATAAATGCATTCTCATCATTGCAGAACATGCTATTAAATAGCACTGACTCAGATAATGGTGGAGACACAAAATGGAAAGAGCCTTGTTCATTGACTCTTAGTGAGAAGAGCCACCTAGCCACTGGACACTTTGAGAGTGTGAAATAAACCTCGAGTTTGGTCAGGTATGCATTTACATATTTAGGGTACATATTACATAGTATTTTGTCTTATTCTAATTATTAACCTTGATGGCTATTTTAAAAACCCTTTGAACATATTTTTATACCTTTAGAAGAGCCCCTATATACTTTTGCATTTTGTTTGATGGATTTTTTTTTTACATTCAAAATCAAAACAAAATAGACCATGTATTTTAAAGCAGAAGGGTTTAAGAAGTAGCATAACTAAGAAAATAGTCTAAAAGAAATATGGCAATGCATTCACAGTTTAGGAGCAATGATAAATAGTCTAAAAGAAATATGGCAATGCATTCACAGTTTAGGAGCAATGATAACATTTCAGGTTTCTGCTAACTCCTACTTACTTTAGAAGATAAAATCATTATAAGCACAAGGCCATGAAGAGCATGGTCTTTGGGATCAGAATCTTTGGGTTTGACTATTGCTCCTGCTACTTGATGTTCATAATGTTTGTAGTTTTTTGAGTATCTATAAAGAACAATTGAGAGAGTCAGAGGAATCAGACAAGTGTAGATCAATATATCAGCTTAATTACTGATAAAAGGTGCTTTGGAGAATATGGATTAAATGTGTGCCACTAATGAGCTTCAAGGTACTCCTGACCACACCAGTGTAGACCTTGGCATAGTCCACTCAAGGGAAATTTTGAGTGTTCATGGAGGACTCACTCAGGACTTTTGTTTCTCACTATGGGAGGAAATTGTAAAACGGCAGAGTGTAAATTCCCCAAATTTAGAAATTTTGATTGATTAGCATCACCCACTTTATAAATTCAAACTAAGGTCTACCTTTTACTACTTGATAATCCATTTCTCCACTGTGTAGAGGCAAAAAAGCAGAGCAGAAGGTCAGAAGGGTAGGATATAGGGAAACTATCTCCTCAAGAAAATCAGGGAAAAGAGCGAGGTTTTGGTATTGTGAATCTGTGCCTTTCTATGGAAAATGGATATGGTAATAACACTTGGGATTGCCATGAGTATTAAATGAGATAATTTGTGTAAAGTATTAAATATAATGCCTTATAAATAGAAACTTTGTACTAATTGTATTATTAGTAATAATAGCAGTTATGCTATTATGTTTCTTTCTGTTGCCTGAACTTTCATAATTGGTGTTTAATTTTTTAGTAGGTTTATAGGAAAAGTTGATATTTTATTTAGTCATAAATACCTAATTTTTGTATGAAACAAAGGTGCTTTTGTTTTTTAATGAAGTCATTTGGAAAGAGAACTATGCTAGATTTCTAAAGGAGGGCAATAACTAAAAAAAGTTTTACGGACACTCTAGGAAATTTAATCATTACTTGTGGGAAACTGATATAGGGTTGAGCCTTGGACTGACCTTCTGGCAAAGTTACAAACAAGTCCTAGCTTAGAGGGCACAGTCCTCTTAGCATAATAGGCTTGACCTTATAACACTCCCTAGATCTTATCTGGGAAGCTAATCGGCTGAGGAAGTGCAGGAAGTGTAACCATGGTCAAAACAAGTGAAACTCACAAGAACTGTGTAACTATGGTAACCACTACCTTGTTTACCTCTCACTATAAAAAGCTTGGTGAGGCCTGAGCACAGGGGAAGTCCTTCCTCTTGAGTTGGACTTACCCACCTGGTCCCCCAATATTTCCAAATTATCTCTTGTCTTTTCTCTTTCATTTGTGTGCGGCCCCTCTTCCAGACCCGAACCCTGAACCATGCAGGACGTGGAGGGAAACACTTATGACAATTACTTTCTTTACAAATTTGTCTGGATCCCAGCTAACACTTAAATAATTGCTTACAAATATCTGAGAGGAAAATTATATATTTCAATCAAAAAAGAAAAGTGTTAATTCTTTAAAATAAAAAATATATAATAAGCATGTATTCTTATAATTAGCATTTACAAGTGGAAAATATTAGGGAACATTGAGATTTAACAGGACTGAAATAATCCATCTGCTCAGTTTTACTGATCTATTAAATAATTTTTTAATATGAGTACATGACAGTATACTATGGGACTGTTAGGAATAATAGGTGAGCTCAACATTAATTCTGCATTCAAGAACTTATAGACTGGCTGGCCGGTGTGGCTCAATGGTTGAGTATCAACCCATGAACCAAGGGGCCACTGACTCGATTCTAGGTCAGGGCACATGTCTGGGTTGTGGGCTCTATCCCTAGTAGGGGGTGTGCAGGAGGCAGCCATTCAATGATGTTTCTCTCTCATTGATGTTTCTTTCTCTGTTACTCTTCCTTCTTCTCTCTAAAATCAATAAAAAATATTTTAAAAATATATAGACTGTGCTCACTTTGGCAGCATATATACTAAAATTGGAATGATACAGAGAATAGCATGGCCCCTGCACAAGGATGACATTCAAATGCATGAAGTATTCCATATTTTATGTATATATTAATATATGGAATATGTGTCTAAATATTATAATTTTGTGCAGAAAGTAAGTCTGAATAACAAGTTAAATTAGTGCTTTGAGAAGAAAACTATTTTCAGATGTAGAGTTCATAGTAAGTATTATTTTCAGCTATGGGGTGCTTATTTGAGGAAGCAAAGTACCAATGAAAGCTTGATGAAAGGAGATGGCATATGGACTAGAAGACTTTTGGACAAAAGTCATGGCGGCAGGGTGTTCCATGCTGATGAAACAGGTGGTGCAATTATGAAAACCAGACTGTTTCCATTAAGATGAATTGCGGATACAAGAAGTCAGAAGCAGTACATGAATTTGTAATAAAAATAAATTATTTGCCATATAATTTATAGTCTTATTTATTAAAATTATTAAGAAAATAGCTGAAACTCATGTTAATAGATGTAGATAAACTTTTAAAACTAAAATGTTTAGGATTGACTTGAATTTTAATTGGTTTAAAAGCAAAGAAAATATCCAAATGGTTCAGATGTGGTTTCTGAAGAAGTGTTATATGTTAATAGTGAGCTAGGTTAAATGTCATTACCTCTTTGTAGACATATTGAAATTAAAGTTAGTTTCAAAAAGGAGGGAAACTTGCAGTGAAGATCATATGGAAATGAGAGATATATCTCCATCTCTTTCACATGAGCATATAGTATATTAAAAACTAAGTTGAAAAATAGTAAATTATATTGCTAAGTTTAACATAAAGATGGGTACTGTATTCAGTTTCAAGCACAAATCTTAAAAAGCATATGAATACTTCAAGAAAATTTATAACTAGTGAAAATTTATAAATAGATCTCCAAGTTGTATTATTTTATATTGGATAGATAAAATAGACAACATTATAGGCAGGTAAATATACACACACACATATACACACATTCATACAAGCAACATAGCAAGATATTTATGCATGGGGATATTTAAATTGTAAACAATTATATTTCTATTTCTTTGTTCTTCTTCTCTAAAGAAACAATATCTACATGTAAAAATCCTATCTAATAAAGAGGGAATATGCTAATTGACCCTCACACCATCACAAAGATGGTGGCACCCACAGCCAATTAGGAGGGAATATGCTAATTGACTGCCCCTTCTTCAAAGATGGCAGTGCCCACAGCCAATAAGGAGGGAATATGCTAATTGACTGCCCCTCCCTCAAAGATGGCAGGGCCCACAGCCAATAAGGAGGGAATATGCTAATTGACTGTCATGCCCTCAAAGATGGTGGCACCCACAGCCACAAGATGGCAGCACCCAGTCCCCTCAGGCCCCCAGCCGCCCAGTGCTCCCGAGGCTCAGGTAACCAGGGCCGGCTGAGGCTTGCACTGCTGGCAGTGGCAGCAGCAGAGGTGTGATGGGGCATCGCCTTCCCCTGATCACTGGGTTACCTCCCACACCTGAGGGCTCCCAGACTATGAGAGGGGCCAGGCTGGGCTGAGGGACCCCCCTCCAGTGCATGAATTTTCATGCACCAAGCCTCTAGTATTACAGTAAGTTTCAGTATTTCCACTGTATTTCAACTTTTTATAATTTGTATGTTGTTAAGTTTTATCTGTGATATTGACCCATATATAAAAGTTAGCAATAAAGAAATGTCAATGTTTCTTCACTGAGCTGCACATATACTGAAATTGAATAGTAAACAATAAATTCTATTGTGCAAAATAAAAGATATACAAGCAGAATAGGTGAAAACACACATTTTGTTAATGTCCCTTCTATAGGGATTTTGAAAAAAAAACTTCTTAGTCATTGTACCGTAATAATGTATTATGTTTTTTTTTTTTTAAATCTAAGTTTAAAGAGTTGTGAAAGATAAGGTATGGCATATTACATACACTGACATTTTAAAATAAAATTGTTATATCTGTCTGAAAATATTTCATATCACCCAAATACCATAAAGATCTGTACAACCACACCGTTGTGAAAAACAATGTATCAATAAAGCTCTTATTTCACAATCAGAAACTTTGTGTTGTTTTCTCCTTGAAATCATATTAACATTGCACTCCTTCCACAAAATCTTAGGATAATATGAGATATTTTATGTTTAAAACTTTCACTAATCACACTAGCGTGTTTCTGTAATAAAATGTTTACCTAAATTGACATCATTTTTATAAATATCCTCTTATAACAAATCTCTAAATGCTAAATTTTCTTGTTTTATTACCAATTATAAATATTAGTAGTAATTAATTAATCAAAGCATTGGCATCATATTTTATAAATTTTGAAGAATTCAATTTACCTAAAGTGTAAAAAGTTATCAAAAGTATATTCCTAAATGTTTTTTGCTTCCTCATTTGGTTTATATACCTGTATATGGATATTACTTATTGCTGGCATAGTCAAAACATGACACCAATTCGATTTATTTTTATCATTTTAAAGATGTCAGTGCTGAGTAACTTCTTCATGAACATAAATAGATAATAATTGAGTTTTGCTATAGGAAATGTCTCAAGTCTTTGTACTCTGAGTTCTCTGGTAACTAGATTAGGGCATCTTTGTTGAAAGCAAAGAACTGAAAATCACCTGAATCAAAAAACAAGTGGATATCTAGTCATTAGTAATAGTAATTTTCTTAACATTGACAGCAATATTGTAACTTTTTACATTGTTAAACCTATAGGTATTTACACCACTAGACAACCCTAACATAACGAGTGTTATGGAAACCTTTTTTCTATAAAATGGGAGAACGGTGAAAGAGAAGGAGAATTGGGGAACCAAGATGATGCTTTGACCCTGATACTCATTCTCATTAACACAAATGAATTTTAGGGAAGAATATACATGGTAGTTGACGGTGTGGAATTTGCTTCATTTAAAATTATCTATACCCGTATATCCATTTGAAAGTGCTGAGGTACTTCCTAGATACCATTTTTCTAATTATCTTTATTTCATTACCATTCTATTTTTAACTGTGATTTTTCCTCAACTATTTTTTTTTTTGGATGGCAATGGACATAATAGGAATGGGAGCAATAATGTTAGGTGTTGGAAGAGAAAAAATGGCGGCCAAAGAGGCAAACCTGTTGTGCATCTCCTCCTACTCTCAGAAGCACTGCATGCCAACTACACCCTGTATTTTGACTTTTTCAGAGGAAACAAAAGCAGAGGCCAATCCTATGGGTCTAAGCAGTCTCAGGAGGCCTCAGTGATTGGATTGGGAGGGGAGCTGTCCACCCCACTATCCTGGGAACCAGACTGGTACTTTCCCCACATGGGAGAGCTGATAAAAACTCGAGGTTTCCAGCCAACCCTATTGATCTCAATACAAGGATCTTTGTCAAGCCGAGGGCAGAGTAATATTTTAGACCACTTACTGAGTAGTAGCTCTAGGACAAGGAAACACACCCATCACATTCCCTGAAAGCTAAACAGCACCTCCTCTGCCTAAAGCACTTTCAGAAACAAACTTTTTAGCGATTAAGATTGACAGCTGGCTGGCAGGCAAAGGCAGGCATGGGTGGACCCTGGGGAACCAGGCGAAGTTTGCTGACCCAACCCTGGGCCCCATGTTGCTAACAAACCTACTTTAGAGGGCAGATTGGCCCCTCCTGCTTGCAGCCAAGACCTGTAGAGATAAACACAAGCAGTGGATCAGTGGATCCCTTGGAGCTTCAAGCAGGTTTCTGAAACTAATAACACTTCACTAATCATCTGAGAGATGCAAATTAAAATGACAATAAGGTATCACTTCATATCTGTCAGAATGTCTATCATCAACAAATAAACAACAAGTGTTGGTGAGGTTGTGGAGAAAAAGGAACCCTCATGCACTGCTGGTGGGAATTCAGACTGGTGCAGCCACTGTGGAGAACAGTATGGAGCTTCCTCAAAAAACTAAAAATGGAACTCCCATTTGACCCAGTGATCCCACTACTAGGAATATATCCCAAGAAATCAGAAACACCAATCAGAAAGTATATATGCACCCCATGTTTATAGCAGCACAATTTATAATTACTAAGATTTGGAAACAGCCCAAGTGAGCATCCGCAAATGAGTGGATAAAAAAGCTGTGGTACATTTACACAATGGAATACTACACAGCTGTGAAAAATAAAGAGCTGTTACTGTTTGTAACAGCATGGATGGACCTGGAGAGTATTATGCTACGTGAAGTAAGCCTATCAGAGAAAGATAAGTATGACATGATCTCACTCATATGTGGAATGTAATGAACAAAATAACCTCATGAATAAAATAGAACCAGAGACATAGAAGCATGGAACAAACTGACGAACTTCAGAGGGAAGGTGGGATTGGGGTGGTGGGAAGTGAGTGATTAACCAGGCAACTTATATGCATATATGCATAACCAATGGACACAGACAATAGTGTGGTGAAGGCCTGGGTATGGGGTGGAGAGGGTCAATGGGGGGGGGGGGAAAGAACACAAAGAATCACATGGACATGTGTAATACTTTCAACAATAAAGACAAATAAAAAAAAAGTAGGACAAAATTTTTCTGGCAAGAATAGGCAATCAAATGTATACAAACAATAATTTTATTGAGTGATATATTGGTTAGCTAATTATTTTAAAAAGGTCATTTTTCTAGCCCTACCTGGTTTGGCTCAATGGATAGAGCATTGGTCTGTGAACTGAGGGGTCCCAGGTTTGATTCCAGTCAAGGGCACATGCCTGGGTTGCAGTCTCGATCCCCAGTGGGGGGTGTGCAGGAGGTAGGCGATCAATAATTCTCTCTCATCATTGATGTTTCTATCTCTCTCCCTCTCCCTTCCTCTCTGAAATCAATGAAAATCTATTTTTTAAATGTTATTTTCTAGATTTTGAGACTTTTCCAGAGTTTGTAAGCTTTCTAATGTTTTGTTGTTATAGTGGTGGTTCATATTATAATTATAAATAAATAAGAGGCCCAGTGCATGAAATTCATGCATTGGGGGTGTCCCTCAGCCCAGCCTGCACCCTCTCCAATTTGGGACATCCCTCTCACAATCCAGGACTGCTGGCTCTGAACCATTTGCCTGCCTGCCTGCCTGATTGCCCCTAACCGCTTCTGCCTGCCAGCCTGATCACCCCCTAACCACTCCCCTGCAGCCTGATCAATGCCTAACTGCTCCCCTGCCAGCCTGGTTGCCCCCAATTGCCCTCCCCTGCTGGCCCAGTCACCCTAACTTCCCTCCCTTGCCAGCCTGGTCTCCCTTAACTGCCCTCCCCTGATGGCCCAATTGCCCCTAACTGCCCTCCCCTGCTGGCCTGGTCACCCCTAATTTCCCACCTCTGCTGGCCTGGTCGCCCCCAACTGCTCTTCCCTGAAGACCTGATTGCCCCCAACTGTCCTCCCTTACAGGCCTGGTCCCTCCCAACTGCCCTCCCCTGCCAGCCATCTTGTGGTGGCCATCTTTGACCAGGTGGGAGCGGCCATCTTTGTGTGTTAGAGTGATGGTCAATTTGCATATTACCTCATTATTATATAGGATATTTAATTTATTATCTAATATAAATCAGAATTTAAAAAAAGAGCAAAGAAAAATATATAGGGGCAGCTAATTGGAATATTAGTTTATGCCATCAAAGAAATAAAATATCAAAATCCATCACATAGCTCTTAGAAGTGAGCTAGTTTTCAGATGTGGGATGCAGTAAAGCTTGCATTTGTTTTTCACCACAATGACTTACAGCCATGCACTCAGTTACACTGGGGAAAGAAAAAAAAATATTCATTTTGAGGACTGTTGAACAGACTCTAAGTTGACAATGATAACAATGATACTAAAAGGTCCTAAGTATTATGCAACTGCTCCCATTAGAGTGGAGTCATATGGGGAACTGATAATAAATACAATTGACCCTTGAAAAACATGGGGGTAAGTGGCACCCACCTCTGCACAGTCAAAAATCTGCATATAATTTTTGACTCCCCAAACACTTAACTACTAATAGCCTACTGTTGACTGGAAGCCTTGAGGAAAACACAGTCAATGCAGATATATTTTGTATGCTATATATATTATATACAGTAATTACAATAAAGTAAGCTAGATAAAAGAAAATGTTATTAAGAAAATCATAAGGAACAGAAAATACATTTATAGTACTGTACTCTATTCATCAATACCATAAGTTTACATTGTCTGTTTATAAGATGAATCGTTTGTCAGTACCTACAACAATAGTGTCTTATATGATGAAAAACACTGTAGATGTTATACATAGTTCTAACATTAC
Organism: Myotis myotis; assembly: GCF_014108235.1. NCBI lineage: Eukaryota > Metazoa > Chordata > Mammalia > Chiroptera > Vespertilionidae > Myotis > Myotis myotis. Next base: position 108,572,830 of record NW_023416346.1, on the reverse strand, counting down.
ACATCAAAAGTGAAAAGATAATGGGAAAACAAAATTCATATTTATTTATAGGTATAATGATTCATAAATTGATAACAAAGAAGCATCAATATGATTGCTTTATGGTAGCCTAGTGTAATTGATACAATTGCTTCATGGTAGTAAGGAAATCTCCAAAAATGTTTCAATATATTTATTGAAAAAAATCCACATATAAGTGGATCCATGCAGTTCAAACCTGTGTTGCTCAAGGGTCACTTGTAGAGACTTGCCTGAGCTTTGGTTTACAGGGGGTGCACCTGGTAATCCCACCTGGTAATCATTTTCCTTGTACTTGAATGTATAAATGGGATTGACATGCTTGGGAGTTGTCTCAACCCCCACATTGAGAGCTTGACCTATGGGGGTAAGGGCTAACATAGTGGGGAAAGCTGAGAAGAAGCCTCTTAAACTGTTTCACATCACCCAACATACCAAATTAAAACCAATCTTGCAACTGGGTAGTGTGTGGCAGAAATAAATGTCACCTTTCAAGATATAAAGGGTTCAGAGAGGTTATATCCATCATATCTCCATTTAGTTTACCAGTATCAGCCCTGCAGAAATGGCATGGATCCTGGATGATGACAGTAGATTACTGCAACCTCAACCAATGATAGCCTCAATTATAGCCTCTGTGTGAGAGAAGACCATCACAGCCTCAGGTACATGGTTTGTGTCCAGTGATATGGCAAATGGATTCTTTTCTAGTACTTTGCACTGGTATGGAATGAACAAAAATATTCATAGATTTGCTCCAGGGTTATATCAACTCATTAGCCTTCTGTCCCAATGTAGGACAAAGAGAGCTGAACTATGTGGACATCCTGTAGAACATCACATTGATCCACTATGATATTTAACTATCAAGTCTAGATGAGCAAATTGTGGCTAGCATGCAGGAAACTTTGACAATATGCATACACTCAAGTTGAGAGAGAAACTCAATGATGTTTCAGGAGTTAACATTAAATTTCTCAATGTTTTTTAAAATATATTTTTTATTGACTTCAGAGAGAAAGGGAGAATGATAAAGAAATAGAAACATCAGCCCTAACCGGTTTGGCTCAGTGGATAGAGCGTTGGCCTGCAGACTGAAAGGTCCCAGGTTTGATTCCGGTCAAGGGCATGTACCTCGGTTGCGGGCACATCCCCAGTGGGAGGTGTGCAGGAGGCAGCTGATCTATGTTTCTCTCTCATCAATGTTTCTAACTCTCTATCCCTCTCCCTTCCTCTCTGTAAAAAATCAAGAAAATATATTTTTTTAAAAAGAGATAGAAACATCAATGATGAGAGAGAATCATTGATCGGCTGCCTCCTGCACGCCCCACACTGGGGATCAAACCCACAAGCCAGGCATGTGCCCTGACCAGGAATCAAACCATGACCTCCTGGTTCATAGGTCAATTCTCAACCACCGAGCTACTCCAGCCAGGTTATTTCTCAAACTTTTAGAGGCATGTTTTGATATCTCCTCCAAAGTAAAAGAAAAAATAATTTTACATCTTATATCATAAAGAATGAAGTGTCATGCTGGTGACCATCTTTAGGCTTTGAGACAGCATATTTAACCCCTGTAGATACTGTTCTAGCCCTTATACTGTCATAAGTTTTGACAACAGTCTAGGGCTAGGCTATAAGAAAACACTGTAGTAGGTCCAGGTTGTGATGTAAATAGCCCTGACTCCTGTATATGATACACCCCTGGTATTAGAGGTATTGGTAAAGGAAAATGCTGTGTGGGGAGGATGACAAACTCCAGTGGAGGAATTATCACAGAGGCTTCTCCTACTGTCTAATCCTGTCTCTGTCCTCTGGAGTTCTACTATAGGTGTTGATCATTCATAAATATCATTCATTACAAACACTGTCTCAAAGTCTGATCCAGAGAATCTAACCTGCAGCAGAAGGCAGAGGAATATAGCTTCCTCTATGTCCACGGAGATAAGAAAATGAACACACAGCATAGCTTGCATCACATCAGGTGGTGCTTTCTTATCCCAGACTTTTCACGACCATCTCTTTCCAGTATATTTTGGGGAAAAAAAGTTCGTCTCACTAGGTCTCATCTTCAGTCATTTCTCTCTTTGCTCTTGCTCTGCTGTCTTCTGTTTCCCTTCATTGCTCTTAGCTCTACCAATAATGGTAATATTGCTTAATAGTGGCTTTTTTATGTGACAGGCATTTTCTGAATTCTTTGTATGACTTATCTTATACAATAGCCACAATAAAACTGTTATTCCCCCATTTTACAGATGAGGGAACTGAGCACATTGAAGTTGAATAATTTTCTTGAATTAATAAACAAAAAACTGGGAATAGTTTCCAATCCATGAAAAGTGTTAATGTTCCCAAAACTATATTTTCATTACCTGAAAGCATCCATTATTGTGCCATTTTTATCTATGCTAGATATTACCCCTGTTCTATCCTACAAAATGCCACTGACCAAACACAACCAAAGTGATCAGAGTTTTAATGGATTTGGAGATATTTCAGGGTAATTACTTACATGCTGATAAAAATTTAACAAAGAATGTCAGTCTTGAGTTTTCATAGGCAATTAGCAACCTTTACCTGCCATGGAATGTTCCTCATTGGTTGTGACCTTTCCTAAGTACATGACTTCCTACCATGATCTAAGATCTCTCGCTGTATATTAACCATCCTGATATCATTACTCTTCATTTATGGGCACTTTTCTTCTTAATTACTCAAGAAACAACTCTCAAATTCCCTGCTATTTTCTAAAATATGGCACACTAACCATTTCTTTGCGTTACTCTTTTTTTATACTATATGCCATTGTAGGTTGAGGAGAAGGGCTGTTCTTTTTTATTTTTATTGATTTCAGAAAGAAAGAGAAAAAGAGAAACATCAGTGATGAGAATCATTGATCAGCTGCCTCCTACACACTTCACACTGGGGATTGAGCCCACAACCGGGGCATGTGCCCTTGACTGGAATGGAACCTGGGACCCTTCAGTCCACAGGCCAATGTTCTATCCACTGAGCCAAATCAGCTAGGGCAGGTTGTTCTTTTAAATGGAAAAAAAATCAAGTAAAATATTAACCCAGACGTAAAGAAAAACAAAACAAACTTTCCCCCAAGAATATACTTTCCATATTCCAAATGTTTGAGATACCTGAATTCTGTTTCTTTGTAAAATCAGTTTTTTCATCCTTTTGTATTAAATATGCATATAAATATTCAAATACATGTGCATATAAAATATCACTAATATGAAGGTTTTTTTCACTATGTTTTATTTACATTGCTATTAATTTATTTGGCCTTAACACAATATTTTAATTATTTTAGCTTTATAATATGTTTTATTTCTATAAACAAAACACCTTTGTTATCATTATTCATTTTCTAAATAACAGCAGCTCTTTGTACACATTTATTATGTCATATGAATCTATAATAATTTGTTAATTAGAAAAAACCCCTGTTGAGACTTCCATATGAATAGCTTTATATTTATAATTCAATTCAAAGACAATGTATACTATGAAGAGACTGAATCTATAAATGTTAGAATTTATATTGTGAAATATTTCATATATAACAAAAGTGTATAAAGAGTATCTGGCTAATAGAGCTGTTAAGAGTGTGGTTTTTGGATCCAAAGAGCCAAGACTCAAACTACACTTGACCACTGGTTATATTAGTATGACTATATACTTAACATGAATGAATCTTTCTTTCCTCATCTGTAAAACAGACTAATAATAATACTTATTGCATAAGTTGTGGTAAACATTAAATACGGCAATTCATGTAACTCAGCATACTGCATGACAGAAAGTAAGCATTATTATTAACTGAATCATCCTTAGAATAAACACAAAAAAATGTTAAATTGCCTTGTAAATCTTTGACTAATCACATCTCTGTATACCTTTTAATAAGACAAATGGAAGTTTTGTGTAATAGAAAAAGATCTAGATTTACATTATAGGGATGATAAAATTTAAATTATGCAGTGGCTTGAAAAGATCTTTGCTTCTAAATTATAGAATATAGGTTCAAAGGATAGAAAATCTATTATAAGAGCTTTAGAATAGATTTTGACTTATTTTCCTGACTACCAATCCAACAATTTTGGAAGAAATCCATTGTAAAGTTACACCTGAGAGGTCAAACTTCCTGGACTTAGATTCATTTTACTTTGATGAACTCTTTGTTCTTTGCTTTTGCTAATATCACCTTGAATGACATTACTGTCTAAAATTAGTGTTTATGGCATTTAATTTTATTCACTTCTAGGTGAATCTATTCCTTGGCTGAGACACATTCCTGTGGCTTCTGGGGTACTAATCTCAAGTCATTTGAATTTATTAACAAATCCATGATCTGAAGTAAATTACCCATTAGTTTAATGCTATAGCTAGTTATTTGATAAGAGTTGAAAATCATTAACCTGAAAAGAAACATCTTGGAGAAACACAAATTTCTTTCAGAATTAATATGGTAGTTCCATAAATTGCTTCATTTTCTACGATTTGGTTCAGAAATTTACTCTCTTCCATCTCCATGATCAAATTAGACCATAAGTTACATGCTGGGCTGCTTTTTGTTGCTGTGGGATGCTAGTAGGCTATTATCTCACTGCTAATGGTAGCCTTAGTGGCTTCCCATGGTGTTCCTTCCAAAGTTTCCAGGCCATTGTTTTAAAAATATGTTTAGGGTTTTTATAGCAAATGGTTGTTAACACATTCTTGATAGAATCGAGGAATAGTGGAATACCATATCTGTGCTGCTGGAGAGTCATTTTCAGTTGTTTTGCTATCAACACGAAAGGATCCTAACAGTTTTCTCAAAAAATTCAGTCAACTTTACTCAACTTACTATCTTTGTAAGGTTTATAGACTCTTCTATAGAGGATAAAGATCAGTGTTTAAAAGAATAAAAACAGGTTATCTATAGGATTATAAATGGTACTTAAAATTGATGCATTCAGTTTGTTATATCCCATTAATATATTAATTGCAGTTATAGAAATGTGTCTACAGCTTGGAAAGTTAAAAATGCCAGATGAATGTTCTACTAATACTAAACATATATCTAAAGTGCTAGATCATGTAGAAATATATTTATAGTGCTTTCTTCATTTAGTTAATTCAATGTAGATAAGTTTTTATAAACAAATATATGCATCTTTTGCATATCATTGTGAAATCATTTAAATTATTTTACATTATATCCATAAGAAGAATTCCAAGAAGGATTATTGTAACTGGGTATAGATGAGTCATGCTTTATATAGAGAAAAAATTAAGAGAGAACATAAAAGTGATTACATTATTTATAAGTTAGGCAAATGGTATAATCTATTTATTCATTTTTAAATGTGTATAGCATGCCTATTATGTGCTACTTACTGGGCATACCTAAAGACAAGGGAAAATAGTCATAAGATTTTGACATCAGGGAAACTCAAGAGTGTTTCAAGAAGAAAGGATCGGTAAATGTTTCCAAGTAAAAGAAAGCCTAAAATATATCTATCATACATATACATGAAAAATCATTATAAAGTTGATAAAAAGCAGTGGATTAAAGTGTAAATGAGAGAAAATACAAAGTACACAGGGAACACTCACAATTTAATTAACTATTAATGAATCACAATTTAATGATTATGAAGGAGAAAAAAAAAATGAGACATTGGCTAGAAGATCCACAAGAAAGAATATCTCAGTTTATAGGATGATGGAAACCACAGAGATAGAGGAACTTCGATCTGATAGAAGGACACCTTATCCCACTCTAACAAGATGGAATGCTAAGAGATGTTTCAGTGAATCCAAAGACTTCAGTTATTATACTCTTTGCCTGCACTGTGTATCAGCAAACCTTGGTCTTGACGATTATCTAGGTCAATTACCTCAGCCAGTACAGTAAAACTTTCTTTTGTCTGCTGGTTTATTGACATAAAAGCCCCAAAAGGTCAGGTGCCAGTCATAGATTTCAGTATAAAATAACCCTCAGTGAATCCCTGAATAAAATATCCCCTGCCTCCCCCCTGTCCCTAGGAACCAGAATTTCTATCTCAGCATAGTTTGAGTATGTGAATAGAGAAGCACAAATTTTTCAGAAAGTTATTGAAAGTGATGTTGATAGGGAACAGTCTCATTTTTACCCTTTTGTTTCTAAAAATAGTTAATATATTTACTAATGCCACATTGCATTTAAGTTATTATGGAATATAGGGTACTTGTAGTTCATGTTCACCAGATTTGATTAACATGGTATCATCAATATAGTGAACTTGCTTGTGTGTGTTTTTTTTTTTTAATTCTTGTCTCTTTTAAAACTCATCATAAAGTCATAGCTCTAATTAAACACTCAGCTAATTTCCATAGGTTGTATCTGGTTTAATTTATCTATTTAGATGTTCAGCTTTTCCTCATTTATCCAGCGGGATACTTTTAAGCTGGCTTCTTTGAATTTTTAGCATGCAAACATAATAAAAAACAAAGTATGTTGGTCCTTTTTGACTGATAAGATTTTCAGCTTGTAGCAGACATTTTTTTAAGACAAAAGGAAAAGAAAAATATCCCTTATTCTGAGGTCCTGGTAATCCGCCCCCCCCCCCCCCCGACACACACACACATACACACCAAATCTCAACTGCTTAGACCAGGAGTCCTCAAACTTTTTAAACAGGAGGTCAGTTTACTGTCCCTCAGACTGTTGGAGGGCCGGACTATAGTTTAAAAAAAAAACTATGAACAAATCCCTATGCACATTGCGCATATCTTATTTTGAAGTAAAAAAACAAAACAGGAACAAATACAATATTTAAAATGAAGAACAAGTAAAGTTAAATCAACAAACTTACCAGTATTTCAATGGGAACTATGGGCTTGCTTTTGGCTAATGAGATGGTCAGTGTCTGGTTCCATATTTGTCACTGCTAGTTGTAACAAGTGATGCAAGTGTGCATCAGTTAGTCTAGATCTGGTTGGAGATTTTAGATGTTTCATTCTGGAAAAAGGCTCTCCTAACTTCAAAAAAAAAAAAAAATCCTAACTTGTTCTTACCTCGGTCCTCAGGCAGCAGCAGGCTCTGCACAGGCAAGCTCCTGACTCGTCAGATCACACCCGAAACTGAGAGGAGGAGTTGAGAGACAGAGAGAAGGAGGGGAGTCTGAGAGTTCGGTGCACATTCCACACATGCGCACTGCGGGGCTGGGAAGAGTCAGCTGCTAAGCAACGGGCAGCAGTGGGCAAAAACACCCGGTGGGCCGGATAAATGTTTTCGGTGGGCCACATGTGGCCCGCAGGCCGTAGTTTGAAGACCCCTGGCTTAGACTATAAACTGCCCATACAGTACTTCAATATGTTATTTGAACCTTCTGAAATAAAGTTTGTAATAACGTAAAGGATCTAGACATCTTTTTTTTTTATATATATATATATTTTATTGATTTTTTACAGAGAGGAAGGGAGAGAGATAGAGAGTTAGAAACATCGATGAGAGAGGAACATCGATCAGCTGCCCCCTGCACATCTCCCACTGGGGATGTGCCCGCAACCCAGGTACATGCCCTTGACCGGAATCGAACCTGGGACCCTTCAGTCCGCAAGCCGACGCTCTATCCACCGAGCCAAACCGGCTTCGGCGGATCTAGACATCTTTAATGATTGTTTCACAATCCAATTTCAAAACTATTCAACTTGATACTTGACCATGGAAGGAGAGTCTCTTTTAGTGATATAAAATAAAGCCCTTGATTAAGGGTTAATTTCTAATGTGACCTGGTCAATGCTTCTAAGTTTGCCAATTCTTATTCATCTCCTAAAACTATTCATGCTTTCTGAGAATAACTAAATATTTGTCCCATATTAATCTTCAATTACTCCTAGAAATAATACCTGCTAGGTCATAAGGTGTTATGAGTTGAATAGTTTCCCACCCCACAAAAAATATATGCTAGAATTCTAATGCCCAATACCTCAGAATATTGGAAGCAAGGCCTTTACAGAGGTAATCAAGTTAAAGTGAGGTCATTAGAATGAGCCCTAATCTAATACGACTGGTATCCTTATTAAAAGGGAAAACTTAGATACAAACACACACAGGAAGAACCCATGTGAAGATGAAGACAGAGATTAGGGTGATGATTCTACAAGCCAAGGAATATCAAAGATAATGAGAAAACCACCAAAAGCTAGGGGAGAAGCATGGAACTGATTCTCCTCACAGACCCTCAAATGAGAATAACCCTGCTGGCATCTTGATCTCAGACTTCCAGCTCCCACAACTGGAAGAGAATAAATCTCTCTATTTAAGCCACCCAAACTGTGATACTTTTGTTACAGCAGCCCTAGAAAATTAAGACACAAGAAGTCTTCCATCTTAGCAAATTTAGTGAAGAAAAAATATTGTGTTAGTGGTTCTCAACAAGTTATCCTATATAATAAAAGCCTAGTAGCTAAGTGTCTGACAGTTCGTTCAACTCGTCAACCAGTAGCTATGATGTGCACTAACCACCAGGGGGCAGATGCTCTGACCAGTAGGTTAGCTTGATGCAAGGGTCTGACAGATCAGGACTGGGCTAGAGGGACCAGACACACCCTGGAGCTTTCCTGTGGTCCCTCCCCAGCCCTGATCGTGCACCCACGCAAGGGACCCAACCAGTGCACAAATCTGTGCACCGGGCCTCTAGTTTCATATAAATACTTGTTTGGCCAGGAGAAAAAAAAAAACACTTTAATGGCTATGAGGTAGGCCTTTAAAACCACCAGCTCAGTATGATATTTTCATGCAACACTGACTATACTGAATGGATTTTTTGTTTTATTCTGATATAAAAACTTTAAAAACAATTTATTTTATTTCTTAGCTACTAGATTGTTTCTTCTTCACCTAATGTAGCAGGAAAGTGAGCTCCACAGCTTTTTCAAGAAACCTCTGGATTCCTAAACAAATTGGGATTGAAGTTTCAGTCATCTCTACATTTCTTTTTGTACCAATACAAGTACTGAATGTTTACAAGGCTTGGGGGTTCTTTCCCTCTCTTTTTACCAGCCTGTACTTTTCTTTCTTTCTTTCTTTCTTTCTTTCTTTCTTTCTTTCTTTCTTTCTTTCTTTCTTTCTTTCTTTCTTTCTTTCTTCCTTCCTTCCTTCCTTCCTTCCTTCCTTCCTTCCTTCCTTCCTTCCTTCCTTCCTTTCTTTCTCTTTCTTTCTTTCTTTCTTTCTTTCTTTCTTTCTTTCTTTCTTTCTTTCTTTCTTTCTTTCTTTCTATTTATTTTAATGATAAAGAGGTAAAAGTTTCAGGATTCCAAGAACACTTAAAGGCTCTTACAGAGCCGTTATCCTGAATCTAACTATTAAAATCAATATGCAGGTACTATCTCCACCTGATGGAGGGAATCTTTGATAGTCAAAACAATTTTGATTCTCAGATCCGCTTGCCTTACTGAATGATCAGATGTCAGTGATGAAATTCTGGCCCATAAAAAACTTTCTGCAGTGAAATCATAGGAAATGTTTTGCCAAAGGGTGGGAATATTCTGAGTTTTCTTATTTTTTTCTGAGGCAGAAATCATGGCTCTATAATTAAATACAGTGACAGTTCCTTTTACCTTATTTGAGATAAAAAGAGGCACATGTTTCCTTAGTCTCTATAAGGGCTTTTTTCTACCATAAATAAAAGGTTCTGGATTCCTAAACAAATTAAATAATAAGCAAATGGAAATTGTTTTCATTCAATGTAGATATGCAGCTTATTTTTGAAGAAAGGGCACAAAAAATTTTATTAAGAAGCATGGTTCTCATTTATTAGTCCAATCTCTCTCTTCTCACAACAAGATTATTATATGGCAATTCCAGGAATCTCTGGCCCCATTTAAGCAATGTACGTTAGAAAAGAATAACAGTTTACAAGTTTTAGTCAGTTATTTTTCCATGTATACAGAATTACTTGTATGTTATTAGCTAAGATATGTTTCCAAGAAACTGTTATATTTACTTGTGGTTCAGGAAGGCCTTTTCAGTTTCTACTTGTGTTGAGGTCAAAAGTCCTTGGAGACTTCTTGTAAATGACTAATCTTGACCTCAGAAAGAAACATGAATAAGTCACTATTTACTGAGTGCTTACTGTGTGCCTGTCACCTATATTATCCTACTGATTCCTTATAATAGCATTAAACATAGGTTATATTTTTATTTCCATTTGACAGGTGTGAAAAATAAGGCAAACAGCAGTTAAGATATTTATCCAGGTCTGTATGATACAAATTACCATGCACCTAAGGTTTTAAATCCTGCTCTAGTGTGACCTGGATAAATAATCTAAGGGGTGTTACTTTATCTCTTTATTCCTCAATGTTTTATCTGTGAATAGGGTACCTGGTTGTTCTTAAGGTTACATAAAGCAATGAAGAGTTTAGCATAGTGCATCAATTCTCAACCTGTGGGTCGCGAACCCTTTGGGGTCGAACAACCCTTTCACAGGGGTCGCCTAAGACCATCGGAAAACACATATATAAATACATATTGTTTTTGTTATTAATCACTATGCTTTAATTATGTTCAATTTTTAACAATTAAAATACATCCTACATATCAGATATTTACATTATGATTCATAACAGTAGCAAAATTACAGTTATGAAGTAGCAACGAACATAATTTTATGGTTGGGAGTCACCACAACATTAAGAACTGTATTAAAGGGTCGCAGCATTAGGAAGGTTGAGAACCACTGGCATAGTGCCTGATGCAAAGTAAATGCTCATGAAATTCTAGCTATTGTCATCATTATGAAACCATCTAATTGTCTATCATACATGTTCCCTCATCTGGGAATCTTTGACTCTTTATGACTAAGATGACAACTTCTTTACAGAATAGTTGCTAAATGTGACTATGTGTTCTGCCATTACATTTAACTCCAATTAAGTATTTCTCTTTGAACTAGTTCCAAAGTAACTTCAAGATTTCACCCCATTAGCAGTTTCCTTTGTTATGATATTAAGATGAAAGTTAGCATTAAATAATTGCATCTGTTCACTTGGAATAGTATGTACACTAAAGCAACCACTAATGCGTCAGCACCCACATAGTTGAACATCATATTCTGCATTAATATTCTTGGGGGAAGTCTCACTTTAGTTATTCTCTTTTCATCTTCAGCTTAGTTCAGATAAAAGTATTTCCTTAATATTGCCTTTCACAATACTTGATTCAACAACACTTTTTTATCTTGTATTAGAACACATTTTTTTTTCCTTCAGATTTTTAGTTCATTGGCTAAGAGCCATATGTATTCATCCAGCTACAGTATCTGAAATATTTTTTAAAAAGGTTTCTAGCTAGTTATTTGTAAATGCCTCAGCCTTATTTTATCAACATAAAATTTTTCTTGTACATTTAGTTTTTTAAAAATTTTGCCTGAATTTTTGTTCTAAAGAAAATCTTTCTCTAAGATTATCAAATGTCCAAAAGTGTATGCAGGAAAAAGTGAAAGTATAAATCACTACAACAACCCTTCTCACATCCCACATCTCAGACATAGCCTTCAGAAACAATCTGTGTGCATCACACATATTATTTTATTTTACTTTAGTTTTTTTATTTTGGCAAAGAAACATATAACTATATATATATATATATATATATATATATATATATATATATATATATTCTTCCCAACAACTTCCAAAAATATAGTACCATGTCAACTGCATGCACATTGTTGTTGCAATGCATTCCAATCACCTCATCTTACATGATTGAAACTCTACATCCACCATACAACCAATCTCTACCTTTCTCATCCCTTAGCCCCTGACAGCCATTATTCTATTTTCTGTTTCCATGACTTTGAAAATTTTAGATGCCTCATATAAGTGTTATCATGCACTATTATCCTTCCATGACTCACTTATTTTATTTAGCATGAAATCCTCCAAGGTTCATCTATGTTTTGCATATGACAGAATTTCCTTCCTTTTAAAGACTGAATAATATGTCATTGTATGTATGTACTATATTCTCTTTATTTATTGATCAACTGATGGACATTTAGATTGTTTCCATCTCTTTTTTCTTCTTTTTAATTTTTTTATTGATTAAGTTATTACACATGGGTCCTAATCCCCACATTCTCTTAACTATTGTGAATAATGCTACAACTACCATAGGTGTACAAATATATCTGAGATTCTTCCTTGAATGGTTTATAAAATATTTTCTTCCTTTATAAGATTTTGCCATTCAGATTCCTTGATACTTTTCCTCTTTAAATTGTTAATTAACAATTTCTAATATGTAAATTAATCTACTCAAGAATGTTTATTCTTGAGTTTACTGGTAAACTGCCAGTCGATATCAACCATCTTTTTTAAAAATAAATCTTCATTGTTCAGATTATTACAGTTGTTCCTCTTTTCTCCCCCCATAGCTCCCCTCCACCCAGTTCCCACCCTACCCCATGCCCTTATCCCCCCAACCACTGTCCTCATCCATAGGTGTATGAGTTTTTCCCAAACTCTTTCTGCATCCCCCACGCCCCCTTAACCCTGAGAATTGTCAGTTCATTCCCTTTCTATGCCCCTGATTCTATTATATTCACCAGTTTATTCTGTTCATCAGATTTTTTATTCACTTAATTTTTAGATTCACTTGTTGGTAGATATGAATTAGTTGTCACTTTGTTGTTCATAATTTTTATCTCTACCTTTTTCTTCTTCCTCTTCTTAAAGAATACCCTTCAGCATTTCATATAATACTGGTTTGGTGGTGATGAACTCCTTTAGCTTTTTCTTATCTGTGAAGCTCTTTATCTGACCTTCAATCTAAATGATAGCTTTGCTGGGTAGAGTAATCTTGGTTGTAGGTTCTCGCTATTCATCACTTTGAATATTTCTTGCCACTTCTTTCTGGCCTGCATAGTTTCTGTTAAGAAATTAGCTGACAGTCATATGGGTACTCCCTTATAGGTAACTAACTTTTTTTTTTCTCTTGCTGCTTTTAAGATTCTCTTTTTGTCTTTTGCCCTTGGCATTTTAATTATGATGTGTGTCTTGGTACGGTCCTCTTTGGATTCCTCTTGTTTGGGGTTCTCTGTGCTTTCTGGACTTGTAATTCTATTTCCTTCACCAGGTAGGGGAAGTTTTCTGTCATTATTTCTTCAAATAGGTTTTCAATATCTTGCTCTCTCTATTCTTCTGGCACCCCCATAATTCAGATGTTGGTATGATTGAAGTGCCCCAGAGGCTTTTTACACTATCTTCATGTTTTTGGATTCTTTTTTCTTTTTGTTTTTCTGGTTTGGTGTTTTTGGCTTCTTTGTATTTCAAATCTTTGACTTGATTGTTGGGATCCTCTAGTCTGCTGTTGGATCTCTGTATATTATTCTTTATTTCAGTCAGTGTATGCTTAATTTCTGATTGGTACTTTTTCATATACTTGAGGGTCTCACTAAATTTCTCAGAGGTTTCTAGAAGATTCTTGAGTAACTTTATAACCGTGGTTTTGAACTCTATATCTAGTAGTTTGCTTTCCTCTATTTCTTTAATTTGTGACATGTTTCTTTGTCTCCACATTTTGGCTGCTCCCCAGTGTTGATAGAGTGGCTTTCGGTGCTAGGTGTCCAATAGGGCCAAGTGGCTCAGCCTCCCAAGTCACCTGAGTTGGACACTCTTGGTGCACCCCTTTGTGGGCTGTGTGCACAGTCTTGTTGTAGTTAAGCCTTGATTGCTGTTGATATCACTGGGAGGAATTGACCTCCAGGCCAATTGGCTATGATGACCAGCTGTGTCTACACTGGAAGATCTGTTGTGCAGGAGACACCCTTATGGAGCAGGACTTGCTTCAGTGGGGCTTTGGTGCTCACTGAGTCTGCCTCTTAAGTGTGTTGCTTATGGATGTGAAGAGTTGCAATCTGGTATGGTCTCACACTGACCACTGGGTAGACTGGCTCTTGGATCTCCAAGGAGGTGCAAAGTCAGCCACTGCCTGAGTCCACCCAGCAGGAGCTACAGAGAGATCTGCAGATTCTTCCTCTTTGTTTGGGGCTTGGAAGTGCCCAGATGAGGCCCAGCTCTAACACAAGACAAGCTGCTGCTGCTGGGCCTTAGGCCTTCTTTTGGAAGCTTTGGAGCTCTCTGACCCAGCTGCAGTTTGTTAGGTTTTAGGTTGCAAAAGGACAGGCCATTCATATGCAAAAGCCTCTGCACACAGCTTGGGTGGATTTGTAAATTGGGTGGGGCTGTGTCTCAGGGAATCTCCAAAGTGGAGCAAACAGCAAAGGCTACCAGTCAGCCCTGCACCAGAGAGGTCCTCGGATCTCTGTGCCCCACGGCCCCATGCAGGAACAATGATCGCTGCAAACACCTCTGAGAGAAAGCCGCCCTTACCTTTCTGGCCTGATGCCAGACAGTCCAGTTTCTCCCCATATGAGTCTGGGTCCTCAGAGTCTAACCTGGAACTGGAGTTCAGAACAATTGGGAGCTTGTACCTCCCTCCCAATTGAGAAAGACAACTGTGCACCCAGTTGCCAGCCTGCTTCACGTGCGCCTCCATACCTCCGCACCTCCTACCAGTCTCAATGTGCTTTTTTCTTTCCTTCTAGTTATGGAACTTCCACTCATCCAGCTTTCCTGTTGTTCTGGATGATATTTGTTTTGCCTTCTAGTTTTGTAGTTTTGATGTGGTTGTGAGAGGCAGCAAATACAGGTGTTTACCTATGCCACCATCTTGATTGTCTCCAATATAAACCATCTTTACAAAATGGTTAGTATACTTAAGAATTACATCTTTTGCCCTGGCCAGTTTGGCTCAGTGGATAGAGTGTCGGTCTGCGGATTGAAGAGTCCCAGTTTTGATTCTGGTCAGGGGCATGTACCTTGATTTGGGCACATCCCCAGTGGGAGGTATGCAGGAGGCAGCTGATCGATGTTTCTCTCTCATCGATGTTTCTGATTCTCTATCCCTCTCCCTTCCTCTCTGTTAAAAAAAATCAATAAAATATATATATAAAAAAAGAATTACATCTTTTTAGCACTTTGGATTTTCTAGTAAATTCAATAATATAGATTTATAAATATCTTTAATTGCATTTAGATTCACAGAAATTCACTCGGCTTCAGTATAGCTATTTATAATTGTTATTTGAAGAGTAAATCAAAGCAAGACGAAATAAAGTTTTCTGATTGTAGAAAATTTTGTCTTAAACATTTTATCTGATGTAATAAATCTTTAACTGTGCAGTTTTAAGGGAAATGTAAATAATTTCATTGTTTGCTTCTCCTGACTACTCCCAAATTTACATAGATGAATTTGGAAGGAAATAATACAAACAAAAGGAGAGCTAAAATCAAAAGTGTTCTTTTACTTAGGATCACTCAAATTCTAAGATTTCTTTTCTTCAAAAATGTTTACAAAAAAAATCATGCTATCGATGTAAACATGTAATATCTCCCAACACATTATGTTTACCTGGCATCTTTCTAAGTCCTTTGCATTAGTTTATCCTCAGGGCAGTGCCATTACACATATTTCTACCTTTGAAGAAAATTATTCTTAAATTGTTGACATCCCCCAAACAGATAACCTTTCAGTTCTCTAGAGAGTATGGCAATTGACAATCAAATTCTGTTGTCCCAAGCATCTTCAAATGAAAGACATTTAAACAAGTTTCAAAGTGGTTTGCCCAAGAGAGAGGTTTCTTTGCAATTAGGGAAAACACTTGCCATACTACTATCAATGCCTTCTGTCAGGTTGTTATGCATACTACTTTCAGGTATGCATCTTCCATTTCTAATTGTATTTGTTTATTGATTTATTGAATGCATATCTTATCATGACCAGTTAATATTAGCCATAATTTACATAAATATAACATTTTAACATCTTTTTAAAAATATATATTCTATTGATTGTTTAAAGAGAGGAAGGGAGAGGGATAGAGAGTTAGAAACATCGATGAGAGAGAAACATTGATCAGCTGCCTCCTGCATACCTCCTATTGGGGATGTGTCCGCAACCAAGGTGTATGACCTTGACCAGAATCGAACTTGCGACCTTTCGGTCCGCAGGCCAACGCTCTATCCACTGAGCTAAACCGGTTAGGGCACATTTTAAGATCTTGACTATTAATAATATACTCTAAATATTTATCATTTAAAAAATCTGTCAGTAACATTTTCTAAAAAGATTTGAAGTCAGGATGAAAAAAGCAAATACAATTTTGAGTCTTCAAAAGAAAATCTGCTCAATACATAAACATCCCATATTATTGAACATGGTGACCCCTTTGTAATTAGCTTGTTATTAATAACTAGAGGCCCAGTGCATGAATTTGTGCGTGGGTGGGGTCTCTTGGCCTGGCCTGCAACCAAGGCCTATTGGGGGGCCAGGAGGAGGTACCATGGAAGGTTGGCCTGCTGCCCCCCCCCCGCCCCCCCCCCCCCCCCCCCCCCGCCCATTGGGACCTGGGGAGAAGCGTTGCAGGCGGTTGTCTGTGGAAGTGCACTGACCACCAGGGGGCAGCTCCTGTATTGAGCATCTGCCCCCTGGTGGTCAGTGCGTGTCATTGTGACTGCTCAACTGGTTATTCTGGTTGTTCTGGTCATTCAGTCATAAGGGTCACTTAGGCTTTTATACATATAGATAGGAAAAAGCAAAGGGAAGCCAGATATTGTAGGCATGTCATTTAGGCAGCTTCACCAGGAAACTGCAACTTTGTGTTCTGCAGGGAACCACCAGCCCATCCCCTGCAGATCACTGGGAAAGGGGTACCACAGAGGGGAGATAAATGCATGTGCAATGAGTCAGGCTGACAAAGAGAAAGTACCTCTCAGTTAAGCCTTGGGAACTATGGATTGTTTAGAATAGGCAGGGCCATTGCAACCTCTTGAAAATTTGGGGATTCACAATCCCCAAACACTCTCTCTTGGCTCACTCTTAAACTAGCTTGATGCTGGACTGGGCACTACTCCAATATGGAGTGAAAACTCTGGACACTGGCTCTGATTCTTGCTCTTCTGAAGCCACAGCTACACTTCTTCCTTGTGGGGGACAAAGGGAAACAGGATTTTGGAGACTCAGCAGTTTGATCCCAGTTTATTTATGTAGAAATAAAGCTTTCTGCAATATTTCATTCTTAGCTACAAGTCTCAGAAAATTATTTTTCTCAGAATGTCACAAAAAGTCCACTCCCACGAGCAACAGGTGGGGATGAAGAGCTCCTCCAGCAATAACAAAGGGACAAATTAAATTTAATTAATTTAAATTAAAAATAGGTAAATATAACAATGATATCTAAAGTGGGAGGTTCGGTATCCTTTATACCATATAAAGTTAATTTTGTGCTTTATTATTTGAACAAAATATAATTTCAGTGCAAATGATAGTATAACAGATCCAATTATTTTTTTCTAGGACTAAGAAATGATTAATGTTTATTTAATATTCATTTACACTAAATGAAAGCTTTGTAATTTTAAAAATGCAAATTACCTGGCTCAAAAAATTTTGGCAAATTCTATTTATCTTCCCAATGCACATTTTTTCCCAAATATTATCCTTTATACCACAGACACACTTTTCCTGAAACATGGTCTTATGGGTTTAGCTTTTATGTAAAACTAGTGGTTCGGTGCACAAAATTTGTACATGGAGGGTGTGTTCCCTCAGCCCAGCCTGCACCCTCTGAAATCGGAGACTCATTGAGGTATGTCTGACTACCAGCCTGATTGGGCCTAAACCGGAAGTCGGATATCTCTCTCATAATCTGGGACTGCTGACTCCTAACCACTCACCTGCCTGCCTGCCTGATTGCCCCCAATTGCCTGTGCCTGCCTGCCTGATTGCCCCTAACCCCTCTGCCTGCCTGATTGCCCCTAACCTCTCTGCTTGCCTGCATGATCGTACCTAACGGCTTCTGCCTGCCTGATTGCCCCTAACCTCTCTGCCTGCTGGCCTAATCTCACCCCCAATGGCTCTTCCCTGTCAGCCTGATATCAACCCCAAGTGCCCTCCCCTGCCAGCCTGATCTCGCCCCCAATGGCCTTCCCCAATGGCCTGATCTCGCCCCTAACTGCTCTCCCCTGCTGGCATGATAGTCCCTAACTGCCTCAACCTGCCTGATTGACCCTAACTGCTCTCCCCTGCCGGCCTGATCTCGCCCCCAACAGCCCTCCCCTGTCAGCCTGATCTTGCTCCCAACTGCTCTCCCCTGCCAGCCTGATTGCCCCTAACTGCCTCTGCCTGCCTGATCACCCTTAACTGCCTCCCCTGCAGGGTTGATCTGGCCCCAACTGCCCTCCCCTGCCAACCAATTTGGTTCTGATTGGTCAGTTTCTATGCCATTCAGCATCAAAAGCTCCGCCTCCTAGGCAGCCATTGGCTCCTCACAGTTTATCCAGATTTGGTTCTGATTGGTCGGTTTCTATGCCATTAAGCATCTCCAGGCCTATCTCCAGACCTGATCAGAGAAGCGGGGCTGATCAGCAGCCCCTGCAGAGTCCTGGGGAGAAAGAGAAAGAGAGGCGCGACTGCTGGTGAAGCCTGGAGAGAAAGAAAGAGGCAATGGCTGATCAACAGCTGTCACTGAAGCTGTGGATCAAACCCTGTCTCTTTCTCCTGGCCTCTCTTCGTGCCTGATCTGCAGCCCCCTCAGTAGTCAGTACTGGGTCGCTGCACCCACACTGGTGACAGTCAGTGCTGGGTTACGACGGCAACCCAACACTGACTGCAGGACTGACTTCCCGTGTTCAGTCAAACCTTCAGTAGGTTGTTACAGTCTCTGGGTTTTTATGTATTAGGACTAAGGGCCCAATGCAGGAATTTGTGCACCTTGAAAGGAATTGTGGGCCACAAGGCTGTGATAGGCAAAGGACGGGTCTTGGCCCATCCTCCATGCCACCGCCCAACCCCACTCACCATGATCCCGGTCCAGTGGCTGCCCAAAGCCCTGCTCTTTCTGCCACAGCTCCCACACGATGATGATGCTGGACCCACTCATACCCACTGACAACGTGGAGCAATCAGGGCTGGTGTCAGCAGCGGGTGTGAGCAGGGCTGGCACCATCAGTGGGTGAGAGCAGCGGCTGCTTCCCTAATCACCCCTCAGGAACAGGGGGAGGTGGAGAAGCCCTCATGGGTGATCAGGGCCAGCAGCTGCTAATGGTGCTGAATGATCAGGACTGGCACTGGGCACCAACAGTGGGTGCAATTGGTGGCTCCAGCACTGGCAGCAGGTGCAAGCGCCAGGTGGGACTGCAGCATGTGGGAGCACAGAATTTTCAGTAACCACCAGAGGCTTACTCCAATGACAGTGACCGGTGCTCTGCCTTGGTCTGGCACCCCTGCTCACCTGCTCCACCATCCCGCCAAGGCGAATGTCTGCCATGTTCCACACATGCCCCCTGGCGGTCAGTGCATATCATAGTGACCAGTTGTTTGGTTGTTCAGTTGTTCCACCATTCAGTCTATTTGCATATTAGTCTTTTATTATATAGGATTGCTATTAATTGGAAGCAAGAGGTTATATCTACTATACAAAACAGCACTTACTCATTAATATTTTAAGCCTGGGAACATAAACACACATTTCTACAGATTCTTCTGAATAAAAAATCTAATTTGAATCCTGATATTCTGAAGAATTATAGCTATAGTGTTTTAATATTAATCAAATCAATTTTTTTTATAAAATGCCCACTATAGCGTAATAGATAGCATAGAAGCAAATTTACACTTCCATAGAAACTTGATATTTGACAGAGTGGCCATTGCAGGTCATTAAAGAAATGATAGGTTTTTTAATAAATGATGCTAGAACAATTTATTATTTATATGAAAGAACTGCAATTGATTCCCTACCTCACACTGTAAATAAAACTCAATTTCAGATATATTAAGAATTAATCATAAGAAATAAAACTTTTATGTTTCATACACATTGTTGAAGAAATTTTTCAACTCAAGGAATAAAAGAAATGTAAAGGATTCCTTAACCAAAATATGCAACAATGTGTGAATGTATACTTATATTTATATACAAAGAATGTCAAAAGTCACTTTAAAAATGGAAAATATATGCCCTAACTGGTTTGGGTCAGTGGATAGAGCATCGGCCTGCGGACTCAAGGGTCCCAGGTTTGATTCCTGTCAAGGGCATGTACCTTGGTTGCAAGCACATTCCCAGTTAGGGGGTGTGCAGGAGTCAGCTGATCGATGTTTCTCTCTCATTGACGTTTCTAACTCTCTATCTCTCTCCTTTCCTCTTCATAAAAAATCAATAAAATATTAAAAAAATTAAAAAAATGGAAAATATAAACTGTGGCATTAACAAGGAGATTTTCAACATATATGATCCCCAAGGAATTAGTACAGCAAATATTGAAGAACTTCTAGAAATAAAATTATACATATAAACAAATGGGGAAATGGGCAATACAATTTAATAAGCAATTCACAGGATAAGAAAAAGAAAAAAAATCCATACATATAAGACAATATGATGAACCTCTCAAATAATTGGAGATACAAAATCTCAAAGTGTGCCAGTCAGAGAAAGACAAATACTGTATGATCTCACTTATAGGTGGAATCAAATGAACAAAATATATCAAGGAATTAAATAGAAACAGAGGCAGGGATACATGGAACAAATTGGGAGCTGTCAAAGGAGGGGGGATTGGTGGCTGGATGAAAGAAGGTATACAGATTAGGGGTAGGGTAGGGTGAGGTAGGCAAAGAGGGGGAATGGAGACAGAACAAGACTTTGCTTTGGGCAATGGGTGCACAGTTCATTGTACAAATGATGTTTTCTTAGTTGTACACTTGAAATCTGTATAGTTTTTTGAACCAGTGTCACCTCAATAAATTCAATTTTAAAATAGTGTGAGATATTATTTCACTCCTGTCAAAATAATGGCAAATTTTAAGTCTGATAATACCAAGTTTTGGCAAAGATGTGGACCAGTAGGAAATTTTATCATTTGGTTGCTGGAATATAAATTGAGACAACAACTTTGGGGGAAAATGACATTATACAGTAGATAAAATGCCAATTATTTCAATCCTAGATGTGTAGCTTAATAAAACATTTAAATTAATTGTTAATGTTTAAATAAATCTTGGTGTATGAGCTACAGTTAAGTCTAACAATTTGGTTGAAACGTCACAAACATGATATTGTTTTAAGAAGTTGCAGAAGAAAGTCTGGTCAAGATGTTAATGTAGGTAAATGCAGTATTTGTGGCCTCCCACAACCACATCAAAATTACAACTAAAATGCAAAATAACCATCACTCAGAACCACCTGAAATCTAGCTGAACAGAAGTCCTACAACTAGGGAATTAAGAAGCACAAGACTAGTAGGAAGGGTGGAGATATGCAGCGGAATCACTGCACTAGAATGGGCTTGTCCTACACCCATTTGTGACAGTTTAAAATCAAGAGAAACCCCTAGCTGGTTTGCTCAGTGGACAGAGTGCAGTCCCTCAGACTGAAGGTTCCCACATTTGATTCAGATAAGGGCACATACCTCGGTTTCAGGTTCAACCCCCAGCCTTGGTCCAGGTGTGTGCGGGAGGCAACCAATTGATGTGTCTCTCTCACACTGATGTTTCTATCTCTCTTCCCCTCCCACTCTTTCTAAAAACCAATGGAAAAATATCCTCAGGTAAGGATTAACAAAAAAATAAAATCAGGAGAGATATTGTGGCTGTGGAGGTTTCCCTGAAGAGCAAAGTGTCCCAGTCCCACAAAAGGACCCCTAGCCCAGAGTTCCAGTGTCAGGAAGAGAGGTTCCTAAAACTTTGGGCTATAAAATCCAGTGGGGAATGAAGCAGAGTAACACTGAGACTGTTGGAGCCAGGGCATTCATCTTAAAGGGCCTGCATAGGAACTTACTTGGCCTCACTCCTGCTGAGCTCCAGCATTGGGGCAGCAGCTTGAAAGGAATGTGGGACATTTGGGGAGGAACTAACTTGTCTGGAATTAGGGTGAAGGCTGGAAGGGCCGCTTTCTCCCAGACAACCCTCATCGCCACAGAACCAATAGGTAGATGCCATATCTGAATCTCCATCAACTTGGATCACACTTTCTGCCCAGCCCTAATGATTCCCTCAGACCCGACCCCTCCCTACTTGCAAGCTCATTCTAGCCATTTCCAGTAGCTTTTTCGAACAGCTGGCTTGTCTGGCCCCATGCTTTAAACTTTCATAAAATCTCTCAAACAAGTAGCATCTGGCCTCAGTGTGCCCTGTACCTCTCAATAAGTGGCCCCAGGCCTGGAATTAGTGGAAGCCCACCTTTGTTCGCAGCTTGCCCTCTCCTGGGCATGCCCAAGCCTAAAACAAGTAGCAGCCATCTGCAGATCACTCTGTAGCTTGTGCCAGATGGCTCAAGGCAGGACATAGGCAGTGGCTGAATTTGCACCATTTGGGAGGCTCCATAGCCAGTGCACTCAGTGGTCACCTTTGACCACACTGAATTACACACTACCACCTCCATGAGTGACACACTCAAGGAGTGGACTCAGTGAGCACCAAAACCCCACTGAAGCAAGTCCTGCTCCCTAGGGTTGGCTCCTGCTCAGCAGCTCTTTCACTGTAGTCACAGCTGGTCCATATAGCCAATTGGCCTGAGTGTCAAACCCTCCCAGTGATGCCACCATTAACCACATCTCAACTATAATAGGACAGTGCACACAGCTCACACAGTGTGCACCTGGAGTGCCCAGCTCAGGTGATAGGGGAGGCTGAGCTACGGGGCCTTGTATAGTAGGTACAGAATACCTACTATACAAGGCCACTCTACCAAGTCTGAGAAACATGGCAGATCTACCTAATACATTGAAACAAACACAGGGAAGCAGCAAAAATGCAGTGACAAAGAAACATATCAAAAATGAAAGAACAGAGGAAATCTCCAGAAAAAGAACTAAATGAAATGGAAGCAAGAAAACTACCATATATATAGTTCAAAACAATAGCTATGAGGATGCTCAAGGAACTTATTGAGAACTTCCAGGAACTTATTGAGAACATCAACAACACAAAAAAGGACCAGTCAGAAATGAAGGATACAATAACTGAAATAAAGAATAATTTACAGGGAATCAACAATAGAGTAGATGATGCCAAGAATTAAATCAAGAATTTGGAATATAAGGAAGTAAAAGGCACCCAATCAGAAGAGCAAAAATAAAAAAAGAATCCAAAAATATGAAGATAGTGTAAGGAGATTCTGGGACAACATCAAGGGTACCAACATTTGCCTCATGGAGATGTCAGAAGGAGGAGAGAGGGAGCAAAAAATTAAAATATATTTGAATAAATCATGACAGAAAACTTCCTCTACCTGGTGAAAGAAATAAACATTCAAGTACAGGAAGCACAGAGAGTCCTAAATAAGATGAACCCAAAGATGTCCACACCAAGACACATCATAATTAAAATGCTAAATGTTAAAGAGAAACTGAGTAAAAGCATCTTAAAAGCATCAAGAGAAAAGCAGTTAGTTACCTACAAAGGAATTCCCATATGACTGTCAACTGATTCTCAACAGAAACTTTGCAGGCCAGAAAGGACTGGGAAGAAATATTCAAATTGATGAAAAGCAAGGACCGACAACCAGTATTACTCTGCCCCCAAAGCTATCATTTAGAATTGGAGGTCAGATAAAGAGCGTCACAGATAAGAAAAAACTAAAGGAGTTCTTCACCACCAAACCAATATTATATAAAATGTTAAAGAGTCTTCTTTAAAAAGAAGTAAAAAAAAGATAAAAAATAGGAACCATAAGATGCCAATAAATAGATATCTATCAGCAATTGAATCTAAAATCAAAATTAACAAACATGCAGAACAGAAATACACTCATAAATACAGAGAACATTTTGATGGTTGCCATATGGGAGAGAAGGTTGGGAGAATGGATGAAAAAGGTGAAAAGATTTAGAAGTACAAATTTGTAGTTATAGTGTAGTTATGGGGATCTAAAGTATAGCATAGGGAATATAGTTAATAATATTCTAATAACTATATATGGTGTCAGATGTGTATGAGATTTTTTGGATGATCACTTAATATATTTTGTAATATCTAATCACTGGGGTATACACCTGAAAGTAATATAATATTGTATATCAACTTAAATTTAAAAATTTTAAAAAAGAAAGTTGCAGAAGAATGCATATTTTATGATACTATTTCTAATGTTTTCATTTTTACCAAAGATATTGTGTTCTAAGCCATACAAACAAGATAATATCTGTGCATGTGTGTGGGCACATGTGCTCACATGCATAGCTATAAAGATACATACTTATGAAAGGATTAAATGATAAAGGCTGTATGGGAATGAGTAAGAAAAAAATACCCACTTCAACCCAGCCAGTGTGGCTCAGTGTTTGAGCATCTACCCAGGAACCAAAAACTCGAGCTTTGATTCACTGTCAGAGTACATGGCCAGGTTGTGGGCTTGATCCCCAGTGTGGAGGGGGGCATGATGATATTTTTCTCTTATGATATTTCAGATGTTTCTATCTCTCTATCCCTCTCCTTTCCTCTCTCTCTAAAAATCGATAAAAAACATTAAAAAAAGAAAAATACCCACTGAAGATTAGTAATAGAACTTATAGTTCTATTTCATGTAAGGCTAGTCTAAATACTCTATATACAAACAATTAATCCTTCAATCTTTACTTCAACTCTATGAATTCAACGCCATTATTGTTTGTAATTTGTAGATAAGGAAAATGAGGCACATAAAAGATAACTAAGGTCACAGTGGCATTATAACTTGCATTTGAACTTATGGAGGCTGACTCCAAATCACAATTGTAACACTTGGAAGATGAGGGGAGGGGAGAAAGGCTAATATTTTCAGGAAGAAGAACACAGGAGCCTTCATCTATAGTGTAATAATGTTTTATATCTTAAGCTAGTTGGTGGTTGTATGATAGTTATTGGATTATCTTTGTATATTTGTTTCATTTTTTTTAAAAAATGTGCATGACTCATATGTATACTGCCAATTAAATATATTCTTGACCTCTTTTTACAAACATGACATGAGAGAATAGATTAGGAAACAGAATATTACCAGTAGCCCATCAAGCTCCCTTCCAGTCACTCCTCCTCCAGCACTAGCCTCTATGTTCTGACTTTTAAATCATAGATTAGATTTGTCTATAATTGAACTTTATATAAATTAGTTCATGCAGTTTCTGCTTTTTTGTGTCCAGATTCTTTAGAAATAAGAATACAGTATTCACTCATTTAAGAAGTATTTATTGAGATTTTCCTCTATGCCAGAACACTTATATATCCTGAGGCAGAAAAGTGAATTAACATTTGATTTTCTTTACACTGACCTTACATTTCCATGGGGAAAGTGATAATAAATGTGCTAAATACATAGATGTTGGAGTATGATAAGTGATAAATAAAAATAAAGCATGAGATAATTTATAGGGCGTGTTGTAGCAGGGGTGAAATGAGGTCCATCTACATTGTTTGGTGCACTAAGTTCTTCCATGGCTATATGTTTTGCATTTCTAAAAATACTACAATATAGTTATTCATGTACTCTTCACACTTGATCTTAGCCAAAATGCTGATAAGTGATATATACTCTTGATAGGTTCCTGGGTAATTTCTAATTTGGGTCTACTATGAATAGTGCTGCCATGAACATTTTTGAACATTTCTTTTGGTGAATATAGACACACTGTTATGTATAGAGAGGAGTCATAGCTTGTGCATACATTTGTCTTTAACAAATACAACTTTCCAAATTCCTTGTGCCAATTGAAACTACCACCAGTAGTATATGAACGTTCTGGTTGCTTCACATCCTCACCAACTTTTGTTATTTTTAAAATATTTTTCATTTTAGACATGGGGTGAATTTAGTGTCTTAATATCTTTTAAATGTCAAAACGATTGAATTCAATATTTTTTAAATAAAGGAAAATGAATTAATCTGCCAAACTATTATATTATACTCTGTATATTTTCCTTGTGGAATTCTTAATTTTAACAAAAAGAAGAGTTATAGTTAGGTCCATGTCAAATCATTCTGTCATCCTGATGCTGGAAAAAAAAATGTCTCAGAGCCAATTTTCAAGATTGGATTAAAATTATTCAAATTGTAAAACTTTTAACCAATTTCTAGCTGGAAATTGCTAGATGTTAGCTAGTCTAAGGAGGCAATTATCTGTCAAGAGAGCTCACCCATTCTACCAGTTTCTTTGCTCATTAAGTAATAATTTCTAAGTATACTGTCCTAGGATTAGTTCTCTAATTGCCTTCTGGACAATTGCACATTGATACTTTACCAACAACGGAGGTTGATAAGCATAGGAAGGAAAGAATATTGCACTGGAAATCTAGGGACTGTACTTATGATCTGTCTCTGCTTCTAATTAGAATTAGGCTTTTAAACAGGTAACTTAATCTTTATTTGTAAAATCTCAATAATGCTCCTATCTCAGACTTTGCACTTGTGATGGCCTCTTTACCATGACTCACTCCTTCATGTCCCATAAATCTTGTTTGATTGTAACTTATTTGAAGGGCCCTCTTTGTTTTTTGGTTCTTTTAAAAAAAATAAAAGCCGCCGAAACCGGTTTGGCTCAGTGGATAGAGCGTCGGCCTACGAATTGAAAGGTCCCAGGTTCGATTCCGGTCAAGGGCGTGTACCTGGGTTGCGGGCACATCCCCAGTAGGAGATGTGCAGGAGGCAGCTGATCAATGTTTCTCTCTCATCAATGTTTCTAACTCTCTATCTCTCTCCCTTCCTCTCTGTAAAAAATCAATAAAATATATTTAAAAAAAAATAAAAACCATTTGTTGATATCTTATCATCTACTCGCGCGCGCGCGCGTGTGTGTGTGTGTGTGTGTGTATATATATATATATATATATATATATATATATATATATATCTTATCATCATTATTGTTAAGTGTCTGAGAGATTTTTAAGACCTGTCTGATATATTAGCTGAAATACTGAGTAGAATAACATATCAGTAGTTTCTCTTGTTATTTTTAATGTCACATAAACTTCTTCCAAAGATTTATGGACATCTAATGCCTGTACAACAGTACTCTGTACTTTTGATTATTTGGTTTAAAGTAAATCAAAGCAAAAGATTAACAGTATTATAAATTACTAGAGGCCTGGTGCACGAAATGTGTGCATGGGGGAGGGTCCCCTCAACCCAACCTGCACCCTCTCCAATCCAGGACCCCTCGTGGGATGTCTGACTGCCGATTTAGGCCCAATAGGACATCCCTCTCACAATCCTGGACTGCTGGCTCCTAATCGCTCATCTGACTGCCTGCCTGTTCACCCATAACTGATCCCTCCTGCCAGCCTGATCACCCCTCACTGCCTCTGTGTGCCGGCCTGATTACCCCTAACTCCCACCCCTACCTACCGGCAGTCAGACATCCCTCAAGGGTTCCCTGATTGGAGATGGTGCAGGCTGGGCTGAGGGACTCCCCCACCTCCGTGCATGAATTTTGTGTACTGGGCCACTAGTAATAAAATAAAAGCATATAAAATTTGATTAAAAACTGACCTGAGGAATTGAATAAACATTTTTTCCAAAGAAGATATACAAATGGCTAACTGGTATATAAAAGGATGCTTAACATCACTAATCACCAGGGAAATTCAAATCCAACTACAATTATACATCATTGTACACCAATTAAAATTGTTATTATCAAACTGACAAGAGATTAAAAAGTGTTTTCTATGATGTGGAGAAAAGGGAAACCTTGAACACCATGGGTGCAAATGTAAATTGGTGTAGATACTATGGAGGTGCCTCAAAAAATTAAAAATAGAAATGTGATCCAACAATCCCATTTCTGTGTGTATATTTGAAAAAATGAAATCACTATCTTGAAGGGATATCTTCACCCCATTTACATTGTAGCCTATATATAATAGCCAAGGCATGAAAACAACCTAGGTGTCTATTGAAAGATGAATGGATAGTAAGATATAGTGTGTGTACAATGGAATATTATTCAGCCATTAAATAAGAAACCCCTGCCATTTGCAACATTAATGAACCTTGAGAGAATTATGCTAAGTGAAAAAGTCACAGAAAGAAAGACAAATTTTATACAATCTCATTTATATGTGGCATATAAAAAAATCTTAGAGAATAAGTTGGTGGTCACCAGAGGTGAACAGGGGATAGAAATGGGTGAAGGTGCTCAAAGGGTGTAAACTTCCTGTTTTAAATTTAATAATTCCTGAGAATCTAATGCACTGCATGATGACTATGGTAACATTTCTATACTAGAGGGCCAGTGCACGAAATTCATGTACTGGGGGGGGGGTGGTCCCTCAGCTCATCCTGTGTCCTCTCACAGTCCAGGAGCCCTTGGGGTGGTTCTAAGGCAGTGGTAGGCAAACTGCAGCTCCCGAGCCACATGCAGCTCTTTGGCCCCTTGAGTGTGGCTCTTCCACAAAATACCACATGCAGGCGTGCATGTACAGTGCGATTGAAACTTCGTGGCCCCCCCAAAAAAGAAACTTCGTGGCCCATGAGCAGAAGTCGGTATTTTGTGGAAGAGCCACACTCAAGGGGCCAAAGAGCTACATGTGGCTCACGAGCTGCTGTTTGCTGGCCACTGTTCTCAGGTGAATAATTCCTGGGGATCTAATGTACTGCATGATGACTACAGGTAACATTTCTATATTGTATACCTGAAAGTTGCTGAGAGTAAATTATAAAGGTCTCACCACAAAAAATAAAATGTTAACTATAGGAGGAAACAGATCATTAACAGTATTATAGTAATCATTTTGCGATATACACATACATCAAATCAGCACATTGTAGACCTTACAGGATGCTATATGTCAATTATATCTCAAAAATCTGAAAAATACTTCACATAATATATATCCCATTATTAAAAATTAGTTATAAGGTACAGGGAAGTGGGCAAATATGGCAAATGGGGAGATGTTGGTGAAATAGTACAAAGTTGCAGTTATCTAGGATGAATAAATCTAGAGAGCTAATGTACAGCATGATGACTATAGTTAATAATATTGTATTGAACACTGGAAATTTTCTAATAGAGCATTTCAGATACTCTCATCACACAAAAAATAAATGGCAACTGTGAGGAGATGGTATGTTAATTAGCTTGATTGTAGAAATAATTTCATTGTTTATATGTATATCAAATCATGCTACAAACCTTAAATATAAACACATTTTATTTTTAAAAGTTAATAATAATAATATTGTTCCATAGTTGGAATAATAAAAACCATGGACCTCTGTCTTTCATTTTTATACTGAATTTTAGACAATTCTATACTATTACTTACTGATTACCTGTATATGTGTGTTTAATGATTTTCCAATATTATAAGTTTACCCAAACTTATAATTGGTGGAAAAATCATTTGGAATTTGGAATTCTACTCTTCAAAACATAGTATGTTCCAGACACAAATTTCACAGGTCACAACTCAGCTAAACAATTCATTTGCTTCTATAATTTATAGTTATCTCTCTATATAGTCCCTCTCCAATTTAGTAGGAAACATAGAATCTAGTTATTTATGTAAAACAGTTAATTCAGTATTTTTTCATTCTCAGGATTTTCTACATTAGGAAAGAATTTACTTTTCCCCTCATTGTCCCTGATGTGGTATTTAATTAAGGGTGTATGTAGAATGCTAATGTAGAATTATGAATGTGTTAGAAGAAGGATCATCTGGCTCTAGATTCTCATGTTTTCATCTCATGCATCTTTTGGTACATATATTGTTCTGCCTTGCTCTCAGCTGTAAGCATTTTCTGCCCAGACCTTTACATATTATCTCTCTGAGCTCATAATTATAAGATTTCTGCCATCTTCTCCTGTACCATCTCTTATATCAACAATGAGACCCTTAGGCTCTGCCAGCTAGCTCTCTTGGTTGTTTGTAGTCTCTATTTTTTAGCTTGCTTTTGTGACTTTCTGGGGAGCAGAGAAAAATCTGGCTTCTCACCATTACCACTCCAGAGCCACAAAAAGCTCTATGAACTGTTTTATACCAGTTGATTTGCCTAGCCAAAGCTTCCCCTTGCCTACTGTTACCTGCTCTTGCACTGTGGTGAATTATAAAAATGGCTGGGATCTTAAAGATCTATGTGTTATATGTAAAAAGGAGAACAAATTTCATATACTTTCACATTTTTAACCTGTTGTGGAATTTCATCCCCCTTTTACCAACACCAAAATGTGGATTTGCCTTGAGACATACTGGAAGATTCCTAATAAGAAACTCACTCCAGCATCTACTGTGTGTACACTTTTCTTACTCTGCCTCTCTTCCCCAGCCAAGGAGTTTCTATTTAAATTACTATCATATCTTCCATTCCATTGGGCAGTAACAGTTAAAGTCTAATTTGAGCAGTAAACACCAATGGGGAGACAAAGACATTGTAGGGAGGTGAATACAGATATACACACACATAAGTAAATATTTCAAGATATTTTTGGTCATAGCTAATCATACTCCACTATTGCTTATAGAATCTATGGTATAATAAGCACATTGTATAAACACAGTGAATTTGTGAATTGAATAATGCGTTGGCACTGCTAATTGAAAGATAGAGATACTATATATAAATTCATATGTTTATTTTTACATTAAATTACTATGGTTTGAAAGTAAAACACAAAAAGGAGTGTATGCCAGTGAAGTTCTCAACACCTTGGGGATATTAAAATCAATTAAGGCATAAAATCTAGCCTTGAAGACTTTATATGCTATTTTCTCCTTAGTTTCTCTAGCCATAGGAGATGTATCCACAAACATATTACTACTAGAGGCCCGATGCACAGAATTCGTGCAAGGGTCTCTGTCTTGGCAGCTGCGGCAGCTTGCCTCAGTCCTCGCAGCCCCGGCTTCGTCCCGAAGGTCATCCAGGCGGATGTCCGAAAGGTTGTTTGACTGTCTGGTCTAATTAGCATATTATGCTTTTATCATTATAGATGAGAAATGTCTGAGATTTTGCTGCCTAAGGTTTCTTCTAGGATTTTTTATGATTTCATTATTTACATTTAAGTCTTTATCCATTTTGAGTTTATTCTCGTGTATAGTGTAAGTTGGTGGTCTAGTTTCATTTTATTGCATGTATCTGTCCAATTTTCCCAACACCATTTACTGAAGAGACTGTCTTGACTCCATTGTATGCTCTTGCCTCCTCTTTCAAGTATTAATTGAGCTTAATGTCTTGGGTAGATTTCTGGGTTATCTGTTCTGTTCCCTTAGTCTATATGCCTGTTCCTATGCAAGTACCAGGCTGTTTTGAGTACAATGGCTTTGTAGTAGAACTTGATATCTGGTATTGTGATCCCTCCAACTTTGTTTTTCTTTCTTAATATTGCTGTGGCTATTTGGGGGGTCTTTTTTGGTTCCATATAAATTTTTGGTGTATTTGTTCTAGATCTGTGAAATATAAACAAATGGGACAACATTGAAATAAAAAGCTTCAGCACATAAAAAAAATCAACAAAATGTAAAGGTTTCCCACTGCATGGGATAACATATTTGCCAATGATACATCTAAGAAAGGGTTAATATTTATAATATATAAGGAACTCATACAACTTAACAAAAGAAAGACAAACAATCCAATTAAAAATGGGCAAAGAACCTAAATAGACACTCCTCCAAAGTGTACATATAGTTAGTCAAGAGACATATGAAAAAAAGATGCTCAAAGTCACTGATCATCACAGAGATTCAAACTAAAAGGACAATGAGATATCACCTCACATCTGTCAGAATGGCTACCATCAACAAATCAACAAATGACAAGTGCTGGCAAAGATGTGGAGAAGCAAGACCTCTAGTTCACTGCTATTGGGAATGCAGACTGGTGCAGCCATTATGGAAAACAGTATGGAGTTTCCTCAAAATATTAAATATGGAACTGCCATTTGACCCAGTGATCCCACTTCTAAGAATATATCCTTAGAAACCCGAAACATATGCACCTATATGTTCATAGCAGTGCAATTTACAAAAGCTAAGATCAGGAAACAGCCCAAGTGCCCATCAGTTGATGAATGAATAAAAAAGCTGTGGTACATTTACACCATGGATTACTATGCAGCAGTAAAAAAGAAGGATCTCTTACCCTTTGAGACAGCATGGAGATACCTGGAGACTATTACACTAAGCGAAATAAGCCATTCAGAGAAAGACAAGTATCACACGATCTCACTCATATGTGGAATCTAATGAGCAAAATAAACTGATGAACCAAGTAGATCCAGAGACATAGAAGCATGGAACAGACTGTCGAATCTTAGAGGGAAGGCAAGGCTGGGTGAGTGAATGGCAAGAGATCAACCAAAGAACTTGTGTGCATATATGCAATAACCCATGGACACAGATAATAGGGTGGTGAAGGCCTGGTTCAAGGGGCAGGGATGAGCTAGGAGGGGTAAAGAAAGGGACATATGTAATACTTCCAACAATAAATATTTTTTAAAAGACTTTATATGCTAATAGAAAGAGACGTGTTTGTTCACAAATAACTATAACACAAAGCTAATTATGTGTTGTAATAATAAAACATATTAATAGCCTTGGTTTATTGAGTTTTAATATCTGCCAAACCATGCTTGTTATTTTACACACATCAACTTACCTATTGCACGTAACAACCAGAGATGTTGTTACTATTTCAATATATAAAGAAACTTCATGGATATGAAGCTATTTGCCCATAACACTGCATGGTATAAAAACTCAGAGAAAGGCAAGTTGATCCCAGTGGGGTGTGGTTCAAGACCTGCCTTATTAATGAAGAGGCATTTGAACTGGGTCTTTTTGAAAATGAGTTGGAATTTTTGGAACAGAATAACAAAGATTTCTGAGTGAGGAAGTAACATAATTAGAACTATATTTTGAAGACAGCTAATGATTGAAGTATAAAGAAAAGATTGGAAAGTATAAAAAATCCCCATCAGGAGAACAAATCTAGATACTAAATGCCTCTTGAATGAAAATAGATACCATAATAGAGAAAAGTGTATTTTAATAACTCTCTAAATACCTGTAATTTTAACCAGAGTCCAAATGTACACCACCACTCAAAGGTATACAGTGAAGTGAAAAGCCCATGCTATCTATGTACTCCAAAAAAACCAGATACTTAATATATCTATTGCTACTTCATAGTTACAGACAACAGAATGGTGATTACTGGAGGGAAGGGGGGTTAGGGGTTAGTAAAAGATAAAGGGAGCCAAATATATGGTGACAGAAGATGATTTAACTTTTTGTGGTGGGCACACAATGCCATATACAGGTCACATATAACAGAAATGTGTACTTGAAATCTATATAATCTTATTAATCAACTCGTGGCCCAGTGCACGAAATTTGTGCACATTAAAAGGAAATTAATTAGAGGAAATATTTTAATATTGCTATTTGCTCTTTCTCTATAATAGAAGTATCAGAGATGAAAGAAAATTAGTAAAATGTATATGAAAATCTCCCTCCTGTCAGAGTCTAGGGCATGTTCCAGGACTTGGAGTCAAGTCCCCGCCCACCACCCGCAAATGCTTCAAAAGCACAGGAGACCCAGACCTGGCCGGATCCATCCCCATTGGGTGAGATCCAGACCCAGTCAGCCCCACCCCCATCAAGCCCCTCCAGGCAGGAGGCACAGCCTCAGGTCCCCCGTCAAGCCCTGCTAGGTGGGGGGTGCAGCCTCAGGTTCCCTGGACCAGCTCCAGGGTGGGGGTGCCTGAGGTCCCCTGTCAAGCCCCGCTGGGTGGGGGCCATGGCCTGAGGTCTCCTGGCCTGGTGCCAAGGTGGGGGGCATGGCCTGAGGTCCCCCATCAAGCCCCTCTGGGCGAGGGGTGCGGCCTGAGGTCCCTCGCCTGAGCCAGGCGCCATGCAGGTCCCTCGTCCTGACTAATTTGCATATTCCTCTATTATATAGATAGATGTCACCTCAATAAATTTAATAAGTGAATAAATATTCAAAAATGCCATTTGAGAATTATATTGTATCAAGTAATTAATGGGTATTTTAAAACTATTTCTCAATAGTTGAAGAAAAATAAACAGCTATAGTCATCAAACTGCTTTAACCTTATCAAATGGGATCTCTCTACTGAAGCAACAATAAAATGATTTAGAGACTTTGATGACATGTACATGGGCATTAATTTTGTTAACTCGATAATATGTTGACAATGTGATACTATAAAAGAAATTGGAGCAAAATATCAGAGATCACACATTTTTGGGTCTAAGTTTTTATATGACTTAAAAATCAAACTTAAGATGGATTCTTTTAAATAAACTTTCCAACATAGTCAATAGATTTAATAATTAATAATCAGCAGTTTTGTGTGATTAGTAAGATTATGGGTCTAATTAAATCAAGATTACAGCTTTCATAATTGTATAGGTAGTTAGCGTCCTGTGATAAATATATCATATTTCACTGTATATCAATAAGAATTATGTCATAACCTTAAATAAAGACATATTTTTGTTTTGTTCTATTTTCTTATAGACCTTTCCTTTATTTTTGGTATGATCACATGAACTGCAAATCTCTAAGAAAACAATATAGTATATATTTCTGCTCGAGAACCAAGATGGCGGCATAGGTTAACGCCGGAGTTTGCTGCCTTGAACAACTACTTCAAAAGTGAAACTAAAAAACGGAATGGACATCACCCAGAACCACAGGAACGCTGGCTGAGTGGAAGTCCTACAACTAGGAGGAAAGAGAAACGCATATGGACACTCAGAGGAGGCGCGGTGCTGAAGTCAAATTCTGAGGTGAGGAGTGCGCGGAGCTGGCTGGTGGCGGAGGGCGCGGTTGGCGTTTTCAATCGGGAGGGAGTCGCAGACTCTGAGCTCCAGATACAGGCGAGTCTTTAGGGACCCAGACTCAAACAGGAGAAGCGGGACTGTCTGGCTTCGGTCAGAGCGAGTGCAGCTTTCTCTCCAAGGTTTGTTGTGGGTGCTGGGACTCAGAGAGGCAGAGCCCCTGGGGACAGGACTGAGAGCCGCCATAACTGCTCGCTCAGCCAGCCCTGTTGATCCTGTGTGACCCGCCCCGCCCAAGCCCTGCACAGAGGCATTTGCCAGATAGCCTCAGGCAAAGGCTAGATTAGCACCTCCCTAGAGGACAGAAGTTCTCTCACTGCAGACACAGCTGATTCTCATAGCCACTTGGCCTGGAGGTCAAACCCTCCCTGGTATTAGCTACAACAATCAAGGTTTAACTACAAGACTGCGAACAAAGACCACTAGGGGGTGCACCAAGGAAGCATAACAAAATGCGGAGACAAAGAAACAGGACAAAATTGTCAATGGAAGATATAGAGTTCAGAACCGCACTTTTAAGGTCTCTCAAGAACTGTTTAGAAGCCGCCGATAAACTTAATGAGATCTACAAGAAAACTAATGAGACCCTCGATGTTATATTGGGGAACCAACTAGAAATTAAGCATACACGGACTGAAATAACGAATATTATACAGACTCCTGACAGCAGACCAGAGGAGCACAAGAATCAAGTCAATGATTTGAAATGCGAGGAAGCAAAAAACACCCAACCGGAAAAGCAAAATGAAAAAAGAATCCAAAAATGCGAGGATAGTGTAAGGAGCCTCTGGGACAGCTTCAAGCATACCAACATCAGAATTATAGGGGTGCCAGAAGATGAGAGAGAGCAAGATATTGAAAACCTATTTGAAGAAATAATGACAGAAAACTTCCCCCACCTGGTGAAAGAAATGGACTTACAGGTCCAAGAAGCGCGGAGAACCCCAAACAAAAGGAATCCAAAGAGGACCACACCAAGACACATCATAATTAAAATGCCAAGAGCAAAAGATAAAGAGAGAATCTTAAAAGCAGCAAGAGAAAGAAACTCAGTTACCTACAAGGGAATACCCATACGACTGTCAGCTGATTTCTCAACAGAAACTTTGCAGGCCAGAAGGGAGTGGCAAGAAATATTCAAAGTGATGAATACCAAGAACCTACAACCAAGATTACTTTATCCAGCAAAGCTATCATTCAGAATTGAAGGGCAGATAAAGAGCTTCACAGATAAGGAAAAGCTAAAGGAGTTCATCACCACCAAGCCAGGATTATATGAAATGCTGAAAGGTATCCTTTAAGAAGAGGAAGAGGAAGAAAAAGGTAAAGATACAAATTATGAACAACAAATATGCATCTATCAACAAGTGAATCTAAGAATCAAGTGAATAAATAATCTGATGAACAGAATGAACTGGTGATTATAATAGAATCAGGGACATAGAAAGGGAATGGACTGACTCTTCTTGGGGGGAAAAGGGGTGTGGGAGATGCGGGAAGAGACTGGACAAAAATCGTGCACCTCTGGATGAGGACAGTGGGTGGGGAGTGAGGGTGGAGGGTGGGGCGGGAACTGGGAGGAGGGGAGTTATGGGGGGGAAAAAAGAGGAACAAATGTAATAATCTGAACAATAAAGATTTAATTAAAAAAAAGAAAACAATATAGTATATATTTCTAAAAATTATATGATCACAAAATCCTTTATTACCTAAACATTTCACTAGATTGTAATGCTATAAAATACACTTTGAATATTCTACTATAAAACATATTAACAAAGCTTCTTGTAATATGTGTGGTTTTTATTTTCAGGTTCAAATAAACGACATATATAGGTAAATGCATGATTACTTTGTATGTGCATATCTTGATTACTATTTTAATCAAATAATATTTAGATGTAGGCTAGTTGGACATATTTCATAACACAATGGCTATTTGTTACATGGCAATTGCTTACTTTCAGTTTCCACAATGTAGAAGATTTGAGTTCAAGTAGTTGTTTCTGTAGGTATAGAGAATACTATCAGCAATATAGGGATGCGAGACAGGAAAAGGAAGGCACCTTGTAAAGGGTGTGTTCCTACATCAGCTACCACAATGGACAGAGATGATTACTGAAGGAATACCCTCCAAAAGATTAAAAAATCCATGCCTTCACATTATCCCAGGTATGGGATGCTGGAACTGTGGTATTTATAACCCCATACCAGTTGGTCATTTGTTAAGGGCTACACTGGTGGGCTGAAAGTGGGGAGTGTTAACAGCCATTATTTTCTAGGTACTTCTGGGCAAAATGGATTCTGGCAATATTACCCAACACATTACCTGTTTTCAGAACATATTTACCAGTTATGAGAAGAACTTGCCAACTGTTTAGTGTATGTGGAGTAGTAAATAGAAAAGATTCATCTCATAATAGACTAATGGGAGTTTAAAACAAGAACATAAACTGGGCATACATTTCTAACTTTCCACTCAGATGAATTTTTAAGAAATTTGGAAAACAAAAGTCTAGCAGGGGAACAATCATTAAAGTAATTGGGTTTAAGGAAAAGTACCAAAAGTGGTCCAGAAATGTTGATAAGAAAGTCCTAAAATGGGGCAAATAGATATAATGGTATTACTGAAGAAATCAGATTTCAATATATGCAAAAAGGCTATTTGGAGGCAAGACTGGTTTTGTGGTAGCTGCAAACTTCGAGTCAGTTCATGCAAATGACAGAGGGTTCTGAAATGGACATAAAGACAAGAAACTAGGGAACTTTGTTTGGAGAAGCTATGTTTATTGCCCCCACCACCACCCAGCAGAAAGCTTGGCTAAAGAGGTGGGTCTGAATATTAAAGGGCAGATGAAAAGCAGAGCTCAGATTGCTGTTAGACAACCAGGAGAGGCATAGGATCTCCAACAGACACCTCCATCAAGAGCATCTTCCTCTTCCCTTCATTCAAAGAGAACAGATATTATGGCAAACAGATTAGATAGTAGGACAGGGACACTCAAAAACAACACTGAGCACACAAATATAAATTATCAAATATTTGAGGTAAACAATCATCATAGAGAGTGAAATGCTAGATTTAACACTCCCATGTACTCCAAAGGAGGGAAAGACATTTAATAGTTCATGGATAAAAGCAGACTAGAATCAGCTAAGGAGTGAGTATCAGGTAGCATTGAATCAAAGAATGCTTATCAAGGCAGGTTGATTAAATGGTGGAAAGTAAGAGAAAATCTGAACCTTGACAAAATATGTTGGTCCATATGTACCAATATTTTTCTACTGTATTTCCAGAGAAAACAGCTAGAGGAAATGTGAAGAGAAAAATCACTGAATCATGGAAGACAATGACCATACCTGAAGATAGGCCTGCACGTTAAGATTGAACTCCTTAACAGAGTGCTGGATGGCAAAAAGGATGAATGGGATTTAAGGAAATTTGCTAGTGTATGTGGAGCTGTAAATAGAAAAGAGTCACTTAGTAATAAAATGTTAGAATGATAAGAACAAAGATAAAATATTTAAATAATTCCAAATAGAAGAATAAAACACAAATATGGCCCTTACACCAGAAAATTAATCATATTGCTGTCAGACTTTTTATCTACAGCATCAAGAAAAGCTTGTGAACATTAAATCTAGTCAATTTAATAGGAAAGAGGAGAAAGTGAAATTCATCAAATGCCTCATACATTTTACTTATTAATTTTTAAAAATGTATTTTTATTGACTTCAGAGAGAAGAAGCAAGAGAGAGAGAGAGAAACATCAATGATGAGAGAGAATCATCTATCAGTTGCCTCCTGCACACCCCCTACTGGGGATCAAGCATGCAACCCTGGCCTATGCTCTGACCGAGAATCAAACCATGACCTCGTAGTTCATAGATCAAAGCTCAACCACTAAGCCACATCGGCAGGGCAAATGCCTTATAGATTTTAAACTTTTTAACATAACAATCTCACTGGGAATTTATGGGGGTGGGTAAGGCATGAAAGATATTAATTAATTTACCAAAATAATGCAGAAGTTATGTATAGATTTATAATACTAATATGTATTTACTAAATGTCACATGCTCTCATTTTATTCATTGCTATTTTCAATAAAGATCACTATTTCTGGACTCACTGATGCTTTCATTAGTGACTTCAGAATACAACTTCAAAGCAAAGAAGTCAGTAAAATTACTAGCCCCCAGATGTCTTTAAGAGGGCCCTTAAAAATATCAATAATTTTTGGCATATTCACCTCTTTGGGGCCTAAATGCATTTTATCTAGGATCTGAACAAATTTATAGCTACCTAGCATTAAAAATCAAAATAATCTCAGAAATTTATGATAGAGTTAATACTTTCCCAGTTTTAAGGGTAGGGAAATAAGTAATTAACTTAATGTTCCATAATTTGATAGTGTCAAAACTATGACTAGAATACATGTTTTTTTATTTATTTTATTTTTTATTATTATTATTAGTTAAGATATTACAAATGTGTCCTCATCCCCCCATTAACCCCCAACCTCCCCCCCCACACACACACTCATGCTCCCATCCCCCTGTTGTCCATGTCCATTGGTTTGGCTTATATACATGTATACAAGTCCTTCGGTTGATCTCTTCCTCTTACCCCCGCCCTCCCCTACTTTCCTTCTGGGGATTGATAGCCTGATCGCTGTTTCTCAGTCTTTGGGCCTGTCCCTTTTCATCAGTCTATGTTGTTCTCGATAATCCACAAATGAGTGAGATCATGTGGTATTTATCTTTCTCTGACTGGCTATTTCTCTTAGCATAATGCTCTCCAGTTCCATCCATGCTGTTGCAAAAGGCAAGAGTTCCCTTTTTTTTTTTTACCGCAGCATAGTATTCCATTGTGTATATGTACCACAGTTTTCTAATCCACTCATCTGCTGATGGGCACTTAGGCTGTTTCCAAATCTTAGCTATGGTGAATTGTGCTGCTATGAACATAGGGGTGCATATATCCTTTCTGATTGGCGTTTCTGGTTTCTTGGGATATATTCCTAGTAGTGGGATCACTGGGTCAAATGGGAGTTCCATTTTTAGTCTTCTGAGGTAGCTCCATACTGTTCTCCACAGTGGCTGCACCAGTCTGCATTCCCACCAGCAGTGCAGAAGGGTTCCTTTTTCTCCACAATCTCTCCAACACTTGTTGTTTGTTGATTTGTTGATGATAGCCATTCTGACGGGTGTGAGATGATAACGCATTGTCGTTTTGATTTGCATCTCTCGTATAATTAGTGACTTTGAGCAGGTTTTCATATGTCTTTTGGCCTTCTGTATGTCCTCTTTCGAAAAGTGTCTTTCTAGGTCTGTTGCCCATTTTTTTATTGGATTGTTTATCTTCCTTTTGTTAAGTTTCATGAGATCCCTGTAAATGTTGGAAATTAAACCCTTATCGGTGGTATCATTGGCAAATATGTTCTCCCATGCAGTGGGTCTTCTTGTTGTTTTGTTGATGGTTTCCTTTGCTGTGAAAAAGCTTTTTATTTTGATGTAGTCCCATTTGTTTATTTTATCTTTAGTTTCCATTGCCCTAGAAGCATTATCAGAGAAGAAATTTCTTCGTCATATGTTTGCGATTTCGCAGCCTGTGGATTCCTCTAGTATTTTTATGGTTTCCCGTCTTACGTTTAAGTCTTTTATCCATTTTGAGTTTATTTTTGTGTATGGTGTGAGTTGGTGATCTAGTTTCATCCTTTTGCATGTATCTGTCCAATTTTCCCAACACCATTTATTGAAAAGAATGTCTTGACTCCATTGTATGTTCTTGCCTCCTTTGTCGAATATTAATTGGGCATAGTGGTTTGGGTCGATTTTTGGGGTCTCTATTCTATTCCATTGATCTATATGTCTGTTCTTGTGCCAGTACCAAGCTGTTTTAAGAACAGTGGCTTTGTAATACAGTTTGATATCTGGTATTGAGATCCCACCTACTTTGTTCTTTCTCAGGATTGCTGCAGCTACTCAGGGTATTTTTTTATTCCAGATGAATTTTTGGAACGTTTGTTCTAGATTTGTGAAATATGCCATTGGTAATTTAATGGAGATTGCATTGAATCTATAAATTGCTTTGAGTATTATGGACATTTTGATGATGTTGATTCTACCAATCCATGAACACGGTATATTCTTCCATCTGTTTATGTCTTCCTCTATCTCTTTTTTCAGTGTCCTGTAGTTTTCAGCATATACGTCTTTTACCTCCTTAGTTAAGTTTATTCCTAGGTATTTTAATTTTTTTGGTGCAATGGTAAATGGGATTGCTTCTGTAGTTTCACTTTCTGTAAGTTCACTATTGGTGTAAAGAAATGCCATGGATTTCTGAGGAGAACCAAGATGGCAGCATAGGTTAACGCCGGAGTTTGCTGCTTTGAACAACTACTTCAAAAGTGAAACTAAAAGACGGAACAGACGTCACCCAGAACCACAGGAACGCTGGCTGAGTGGAAGTCCTACAACTAGGAGGAAAGAGAAACGCATACGGACACTCAGAGGAGGCGCAGTGCTGAAGTCAAATTCTGAGGTGCGGAGTGCGTGGAGCGGGCTGGAGAAGGAGGGCGCAGTTGGCGTTTTCAATCGGGAGGGAGTCGCAGACTCTGAGCTCCAGATACGGACAAGTCTTTAGGGACCCAGACTCAAACAGGAGAAGCGGGACTGTCTGGCTTCGGTCAGAGCGAGTGCAGCTTTCTCTCCGAGGTTTGCAGCGGGTGCTGGGACTCAGAGAGACAGAGCCCCTGGGGACAGGACTGAGAGCTGCCATAACTGCTCGCTCAGCCAGCCCTGTTGATCCTGTGCGACCCACCCCGACCAAGCCCTGCACAGAGCCATTTGCCAGATAGCCTCAGGCAAAGGCTAGATTAGCACCTCCCTAGAGGACAGAAGTTCTCTCACTGCATACACAGTTGATCCTCATAGCCACTTGGCCTGGAGGTCAAACCCTCCCTGGTATTAGCTACAACATTCAAGGTTTAACTATAAGACTGCGAACAAAGACCACTAGGGGGTGCACCAAGGAAGCATAACAAAATGCGGAGACAAAGAAACAGGACAAAATTGTCAATGGAAGATATAGATTTCAGAACCACACTTTTAAGGTCTCTCAAGAACTGTTTAGAAGCCGCCGATAAACTTAATGAGATCTACAAGAAAACTAATGAGACCCTCAATGTTATGATGGGGAACCAACTAGAAATTAAGCATACACGGACTGAAATAATGAATATTATACAGACTCCCGACAGCAGACCAGAGGAGCGCAATAATCAAGTCAATGATTTGAAATGCGAGGAAGCAAAAAACACCCAACCGGAAAAGCAAAATGAAAAAAGAATCCAAAAATGCGAGGATAGTGTAAGGAGCCTCTGGGACAGCTTCAAGCATACCAACATCAGAATTATAGGGGTGCCAGAAGATGAGAGAGAACAAGATATTGAAAACCTATTTGAAGAAATAATGACAGAAAACTTCCCCCACCTGGTGAAAGAAATGGACTTACAGGTCCAAGAAGCCCAGAGAACCCCAAACAAAAGGAATCCAAAGAGGACCACACCAAGACACATCATAATTAAAATGCCAAGAGCAAAAGATAAAGAGAGAATCTTAAAAGCAGCAAGAGAAAGAAACTCAGTTACCTACAAGGGAATACCCATACGACTGTCAGCTGATTTCTCAACAGAAACTTTGCAGGCCAGAAGGGAGTGGCAAGAAATATTCAAAGTGATGAATACCAAGAACCTACAACCAAGATTACTTTATCCAGCAAAGCTATCATTCAGAATTGAAGGGCAGATAAAGAGCTTCACAGATAAGGAAAAGCTAAAGGAGTTCATCACCACCAAGCCAGGATTATATGAAATGCTGAAAGGTATCCTTTAAGAAGAGGAAGAGGAAGAAAAAGGTAAAGATACAAATTATGAACAACAAATATGCATCTATCA
Source organism: Myotis myotis (assembly GCF_014108235.1). Classification (NCBI taxonomy): domain Eukaryota; kingdom Metazoa; phylum Chordata; class Mammalia; order Chiroptera; family Vespertilionidae; genus Myotis; species Myotis myotis. The sequence goes on along the minus strand of NW_023416346.1, from coordinate 108,529,960 downwards.
ACAAGTGAATCTAAGAATCAAGTGAATAAATAATCTGATGAACAGAATGAACTGGTGATTATAATAGAATCAGGGACATAGAAAGGGAATGGACTGACCATTCTTGGGGGGAAAAGGGGTGTGGGAGATGCGGGAAGAGACTGGACAAAAATCGTGCACCTCTGGATGAGGACAGTGGGTGGGGAGTGAGGGTGGAGGGTGGGGCAGGAACTGGGAGGAGGGGAGTTATGGGGGGGAAAAAAGAGGAACAAATGTAATAATCTGAACAATAAAGATTTAATTAAAAAAAAAAGAAATGCCATGGATTTCTTAGCATTGATTTTGTATCCTGCTACATTGCCGAATTCATTTATTAAGTCTAATAATTTTTTGATGGAGTCTTTAGGCTTTTGTATGTACAGTATCATGTCATCTGCAAATAAGGACAGTTTTACTTCTTCTTTTCCAGTCTGGATGCCTTTTATTTCTTCTTCGTGTCTGATCGCAACGGCTAGTACTTCCAGTACTATGTTGAACAGGAGTGGTGAGAGGGGGCATCCCTGTCTTTTTCCTGTTTTTAGGGGGAATGGTTTTAGTTTTTGCCCATTTAGTATGATGTTGGCTGTTGGTTTGTCATATATGGCTTTTATTATGTTGAGGTATGATCCCTCAATTCCTATCTTGCTGAGAGGTTTTATCAAGAAAGGGTGATGGATTCTTTCAAATGCTTTTTCCGCATCAATTGATATGACTATGTGGTTTTTTTCTCTCAGTTTGTTTATGTGATGTATCACGTTTATTGATGTGCGGATATTGTACCATCCTTGCATCCCTGGGATAAATCCTACTTGGTCATGGTGTATGATCTTTTTGATGTACTGCTGGATCCGATTTGCTAGGATTTTGTTGAGGATTTTGGCATCTATGTTCATGAGGGATATTGGCCTATAATTCTCTTTCATTGTATTGTCTTTATCTGGTTTTGGGATTAGGGTGATGTTGGCTTCATAGAATGAGCTGGGAAGTGTTCCTTCCTCTTGGATCTTTTGACATAGTCTGAGGAGGATAGGTTTTATTTCTTCCTTGAATGTTTGGTAAAACTCCCCTGTGAAGCCATCTGGCCCCGGGCTTTTGTTTGGTGGAAGCTTTTTGATTACTGCTTCAATTTCCTCCATAGTTATTGGCCTATTGAGATTTTTAGATTCTTCCTGGTTATGTTTTGGAAGGTTGTATTTTTCTAGGAATATGTCCATTTCCTCCAGGTTGTCTAGTGTGTTGGAGTAGAGTTGTTCATAGTATTTTCTAACACTCCTTTGTATTTCTATGGGGTCTGTTGTTATTTCTCCTCTTTCATTTCTGATTTTGTTTATTCGGGTCCTCTCTCTTTGTTTCTTGGTGAGCCTGGCTAGAGGTGTATCAATCTTGTTTATCCTTTCAAAGAACCAGCTCTTGGTTTTGTTGATCTTTTGTATTGTTTTTTTGGTCTCTATGTCGTTTATCTCCACTCTGATCTTTGTTATTTCCTTCATTCTGCTTACAGTGGGCTTTTTTTGTTGCTCTCTTTCTAACTCTTCGAGTTGTAGAGTTAGGTCATTTATTCTCATTGTTTCTTGTTTCTTGCAGTAGGCTTGTAGCGTTATGAACTTCCCTCTCAGGACTGCTTTTGCTGTGTCCCAAAGGTTTTGGATTGTTGTGTTTTCATTGTCATTTGTTGCCATGATGTTTTATATTTCTTCTTTGATCTCACTGGTGACCCAGTCGTTGTTTAATAGCATGCTATTTAGTCTCCATGTGTTTGATTTTTTTGGATTGTTTTTGTTGTAGTTGATTTCCAGTTTTATGCCTTTGTGGTCTGAGAAGATGCTTGATATGATTTCAATTTCCTTGAATTTGAAGAGACTTTGTCTGTGACCCAATATATGGTCTATCTTTGAAGATGACAAATGTGCACCTGAGGAGAATGTATATTCTGTGGCTTTGGGGTGAAATGTTCTGAAGATGTCAATTAATTCCATCTGATCTAGTGAGTCATTTAGGATTGATGTTTCTTTGCTGAGTTTCTGTTTAGAGGATTTGTCCAGTGGAGATAATGGGGTGTTAAGGTCCCCTACTATGATTGTATTGCTGTCAATCTCTCCCTTGATCTCCTCCAGAAGATTTCTTACGTATTTGGGTGCTCCTATATTGGGTGCATATATATTTACCAGAGTTATTTCTTCTAGTTGGACTGCTCCCTTTATTATTATGAAGTGGCCTCTTTATCTCTTTTTATGTCCTTCACTTTGAGATCTAATTTGTCAGATATAAGTATTGCTACACCGGCTTTTTTTTCACTTCCATTGGCCTGAAAAACCTTTTCCCATCCCTTCACCATCAGTCTGTGTGCGTCTTTTTTTGTGAGGTGGGTTTCCTGTAGACAGCAGATATATGGGTCATGTTTTCTTATCCACTCATTTACCCTATGCTTTTTGACTGGGGAATTTAATCCATTTACATTTAAAGTTATTATTGATAGAAACTTGTTAGTCACCATTTTTGTTCTTTACCCCTGCATTCCTTCTTTGTTTCCTGTTTTTTCTATTTACAGCAGACCCTTTAGCATTTCTTGCATTGCTGGTTTGGTTGTAATAAACTCCCGTAGACCGTTTTTGTCTGTGAAGCTCCTGATTTGACCCTCAATTTTGATTGATAGCCTCGCTGGGTACAGTATTCTTGGATTCAGACCCTTCCTTTGCATGACTTTGTATATTTCATTCCATTCCCTTCTTGCCTGATGTGTTTCTGTTGAGAAATCGGTCGCTAGTCTGATGGGGGATCCTTTGTAGGTATCTTTCTGTCTCTCTCTGGCTGCTTTTAAGATTCTTGTTTTGTCGTTGGTGTTTGCCAATTTAATTATTATGTGCCTTGGTGTCGGTCTTTTCAGGTTCATTTTGTTTGGGACTCTGTGAGCTTCTTGGATTTGTGTGAGTTTTTTCCTCCCTATATCAGGGAAATTTTCTGTTACTATTTTTTCAAACAGGTTTTCTATTCCTTGCTCAGTTTCCTCTCCTTCTGGCACCCCTATTATTCAGATGTTGTTTTGTTTAGCATTGTCCCAGAGTTCTCTTAGGCTCTCCTCCTGCTTTTTAATTTTTTTTTTCTAGAAGCTGTTCTGTTTGGGTATTTTTTTCTACCTTGTCTTCTAGCTCACTGATGTGGTCCTCTGCTTCTTCTAGTCTACTGTTGATGCTTTCTATTGAGTTCTTTATGGCAGTGATGTCATTTTTCATTTCTTCTTGGTTTCTCTTCATTTCCTCTTGGTTCTTCTTCATTTCCTCTTGGTTCCTACACATATTGTTGAATTGGTCTTCCATTTTTTTCATCCACCTTATGGCCATTTCTCTGAATTCTTTCTCTGACAGGTTGCTTGCCTCCATTGCCTCCATTTCATTTACTTCCTTTTCTGATGATGTCTGTTTTTCTTTCATATTTGGGTTGTTTCTTTGTTTCACCATGATTTCTCTTCTCAAGGTGTTTGGTTATGTAGTTATCTCTCTGCTGCGCTGATTCAAAGGCACAAAATACAACACAACAAGGCACAACGTACAAGGCACCGAACTAAATGCATTCACGATATTAATAACCCCAAATAAAGGTGACCCCTTGAGCGAAGAGAATTAGGGGATAAAGAAGAAAAAAGAGAAAAAGATTAAAGAGAAAAATAAAAAACAAAAAGGAGTGCTGAAATGAGATTGGGAAAAGGGAGAGAAGAAAAAAACAAAGAGACAAAAAAAAAAGTAAGAGAATGAAATAGAGGTGGGGAAGAGGCTATTTGTATGGGGAGAAAACTCCAAGAGAACCGCAACCAATCTCAATGAACTCCAGAAGCAGATCCCTGGATACTAATGCAAACTACAAACATCCACCAATATCAAACGAGGCAAGGGAAAACAGAAGCACAAAAATAACCAGATAAAGAAAAAGTAAGCAAAACAGAAAAATGAAAATGAAAAACAAAACAATTTCCCACACAAGCATAAAAAACCCCAATATACTCAAAATCAAGCAAACACTAGCAAAACGACAGAGAGAGAGAGAGAGAGAAATTAGATAGTGAAGAAAGATAAGAGAGAGGTGTATATGGATTTAGAGCGAGGGATTGGAAATTAGATATATAAGTAGGGAGAAATTTAGACAGTGGGTAGAACGAAGGAATAGGGAAAATCCAAAGCAGGAATATGGTAAGAGAAACAGGACAACAAAAGGGGAAAAGTGAGGAAGAGAGTTTTGGCTTAAGGGTAAATGTGAGATAGAGAGAAATGATGCTAAAGGAACGATGAAAATAGAGTGTAGAACACTAATCCCAAAATAAAATAAAGAAAAATAAAAATTAAAAAAATGACACCTGAAAAAATGGTAAAGGGATAGCAATAATACTGGTTAAAAAAATGTAGTAATTAAAAAGGTAAAATCAAGTGATGAAAAAAATAAAAAATAAACAAAATAATAAAATAGATTCTTAATGAAATGGTGAAAAAAGAATTAAAAAAAAAATATATATATATATATAAATATTCAGAAGTGAAGGTGCTTCAGATCTTCCACTCTTCTTTTTGGCACGCCTTAGTCCTGCCAGGCATTCAGGGGAGTGTTGAACTTCCCTGCGATACACTGTCCTCCATGCAGTAAACCACAGACCTGATTTTAAGGCAGGTTGTATTTGTTTACCAGACTGCCTTTATTTGTGATCACAGAAGAGACAGTTCGTGGCTCTGCCTCTGGGTGGCAGTGTGTCTGGATTGACCTCCGAGGCTATAAGTCCTCTCTATCAGTAGGGTTTTGTTTTGTTTTGTTTTCTCTATGGTATTTGGAACTGATTTGGGAATGACCACTGCCCAGAGCTGGTTCGTTGTTACTGCCCGCTGTTTCCCAGGCTCCCCAAAAATTACTTTCCCCTACAGGCTCTGCGAATGACCCCAACTGGGGAATACCATGCACTGGGTTTAATAATCAAATGCACGGATCTAAGGGGAACTGTAACAAGAGCCTGATACATTGTGCGAATTCGCAAGCCTCCACCTTCCAGGTCTGCGCACAGTCTCCGCACCCAGTCTCCGCGCGCCCACTTGCCCCTGGTACCAAGCAGCCAGCAGATTGGAAAAGTCCAAGGCTGCTTTTTTACATCCAGTCCAGCTATGGGCTTATTTTTAGCGTTCCCTTCTGCCAGCAGCCCTGTGGGGTCCCTTCCCCAATCTCGGGTCACGCTGGTCCCAACGGCTGCGGACTCTGTGGGGCGCAGATTTTGCCCCGCGCGCGCGAGCTCGGTCCTCCCTCCAACCCGAACTGCAAACCGCACCTTTAGGGGATGTCTAACCTTTCCGTGAGAAGAAGCAGTGCTCGTCTGAGTTCACACAGTCACGCTGCTTGAGATCCCTTGTTTCCAGGTTAGTAGCTGGTCTCTGGATGCCAGCAACAACCACCTAAGATGGCGCAGTCTCCACTGCTTAGCTGGAGCACCATGAGAGGTTTCAGCCGCAGTCTCCAACCGTCCTTTTTTTCCCTGGGGGTTCTCGGTCTTTCCTAGCTGCAGACAGTCTCTCAGCTGAAAATCCTCTGCCTATTCGGGCTGTATGTTACCCGTTTCAGCTGCTCACCCTTATCTGCTCCAGGACAAGGCACAGGACACGTCCGTTTATACCGCCACCATTTTCCCTCCCTCCATGTTTTTTTTTTTTGTTTCTCAGAATAGACTATTCTAAGAAAAAAAGAGAAGCAGCCAAAAGGAAATTAAGAAGAAAAAAATGACAGGAGTGTTGTTATGAATAATAACTTTGTCAAAGTTTACAAGCCATGGAGTATGTTGTCATGATATTCATGAAATCTGAGATTATAAAAACAGCATATTTACATCAAAGATGATATGGTTCAGATTTTTAATTTACAGACATTGAATTTTGTCTGTATGTATTAATATCATGCACATTTTTACAATACAGTGGGACCTTGACTTACGAGTGTCCCGACTAATGAGTTTTTTGAGATACCAGCTGTCTCTCGGCCAATTTTTTACATTGAGTTGACAGAGTAATTTGAGTTAATGAGCTCCTTAAGGAGCTCCTTAACGAGCTCGGTCTCGGAACAAACTAAACTCATAAGTCAAGGCCCCACTGTATAATTGTACTTAAAACAAGAAATGGAAAGGCATTTCTATAAACACTCACAGTAAAACAACAAAAGCATCAAAGAAACAAAAGCAGTTATAACTAACAGAAGTTGAAGTCTCCCTAAGAAACATGGCCAATGTTGCCCTAGCTGGTTTGGCTCACTGGATAGAGCGTCGGCCTGGGGACTGAAGGGTCCCAGGTTCGATTCTGGTCAAGGGCATGTACCTTGGTTGCAGGCACATCCCGAGTAGGGGGTGTGAAGGAGGCAGCTGATCGATGCTTCTCTCTAATCGATGATTCTAACTCTCTATCCCTCTCCCTTCCTCTCTGCAAACAATCAGTAAAATTAGTTTTTTAAAAAAGAAAAAGAAACATGTCCAATGTGATGCCCTAATGCTAGAGCTGATGCTAATATCATGGCTTGGAGGCAATCACAATCCAGGATACATATAAGGAGACAAGAGAAAAAATTATCACTGTAAGGTGAATGCTCAAGCCTAAAGCACCAATTATCTAATAACATCAATGCCGTGGGGAAAAATATTCCAAAAAACGATAACACTTATACTGGAGCACTATGAATATTAGAATAACCTATACAGGCTTAAAAATTAATGTACTTAACATCTTCAATAAACATTAGGTATCATGATCATTATGTTAGTTACAAATTGTTTAAAAAGTTATAAAATGATAGTTATTAAAAACAAACAAATCAATTTGCCCTTTTGAAAAGTGTTGAAATAAAGTAAAAATATTAGCATAGGCTTTTACCTAAATAAACACAGGATGAAGAATGACCACAGCTAAAGAATAAATGAGTAGGCCAAAAGGTGAGCTATATCAGTTATCTGAAACAGATGTAAACCAAAAACAAAACAAAAAAAAGGAAAACCATGAAAGAAAACTTGGGAGGCATATATAGACCCAAAAGTCCAAACATTTCTCTAATATTTCTGAATGACAGGGTAGAAAAATGTTGGGTTGATAATATTTGAGGAAACTATGAATGAAAATTTCCCAGAATTGAAAGTGTGCATGAATCTTGATATTGGAAGAACCTATTATTTATAGAGTAGGACGAATGAAAAAATGAAACTTGCCTAGAAACTTGTAGTTTAAATTCAGATCAAGAATATAGAGAAATTCCTAGAGCTAAATAGTGGTAGAGATTCTCAAATTCCCCTCCAGGGTACCATTAAAAATTCTCAAACAATGTATCAATATTTTTAAAAATACCCAAGGAAGAAATGTTGGGTTTTCAATATATATGAGAGCTGATTCTCTTATATTTTTTTTCTTTTTCAGAGTAGAAAGTAATATTTAAGCACATTAATCACATTTAGAGTACTTTTTCATTATCGCCTTAAAATTGCTATAGCAATTAAAGAATGATTTACTATTTGGGAATTTTTGTCATAAGTTTGAAGGTATTACAACAAGAGTTCAGTGGTAATTTATTTTAATGAATGAGAAGTATTGCCTAAATATATTCTGAATTCTTATAGTCTTGCTGCTCAGTTATATTAAATTCTATGAATTACTGATGGGAGAAAGTCTCATAAGTAAACAGAAAAACCAGGTTAATGTTCCCATCAGTACTCTGATACTGTTTTTCTCCTTGCTATAAAATATATTCTTCCATTTGATAAAATGATCCACATTTATAATTAACAAAATATCTATCTCTATATCTACCATATTTGAATCTATATACATATATCCTATATATATTTAAATATATAAACTATATCCAAAGTTATTGTTTTATATAATTATTTCATATATTTAAATTATTGATGGTTTTGAACAATTGATATTGACATTAAATTTCAAATGCTAGAGATTTTAGAGTCAGTTTAATGGAATATCTAAGCAGAGGTCAATGGGGTGATCTATTTATAAATATGTATATAAATCAAATATTATGTACACTTGTTTTATAAGGAATAATGTCCTTTGGGATTTATATTACTCAGCTTTCAAGAGTAACTAACATAAATTTTCTTTATTTCAAATTATGTATTCTTTGTAATATTTCTCTTCCCTTTACCATATATTTAACCATTTATAAAGAATTATACACCAATGTCCAAATCAAGTAAATAAAATAAAACACTTTCTCTCTGGATTAGCAAAAAATCTGCCAATATCTGTTGAAAAAATATAGATAGTGATTTAACAGATTTACTCTTCCTCTACATCAGATCATTCAGAAAATTTATTTACTATGAGAATTTCTACTGTTTTTATGTGTAAAAGGTTGATATTGGGTTAAAGTAAAACTAAATTACTTAACAAAACATAAATATAACAAATAAAAAAGAATTGCACATCTCCTCAAAATATTGGAGGGGAAGAGAAATATTATGTACTAGAGTTAGAAATATACTTGTGTAGATTCATGAGTAGGCCCCAGGTAAGCCTTTAATTCCAATCTGCTAGTGGCAGCAACTGACCACATTTCCTAACTCATAAAAGCTCAAGGAGAAGTGAACTGGACGTGTGCCCACATTCAGAAAACTGTTCAGTGGTGCCATACAGAGAGAAAAGTGCAAAGAGTGAGCAAGCCTTATTATGTCCAGGTCTCTAGATCTAGGTGAGGCAACAAGAGGCTAAATCCGTCACTGCCACCAATGTCATCTCCAAAGATGGCACAAGGAGTTTTGGCATCCAGTTTAAAAATCAGAATGTATATTTTTAATAGAAAAACAAAACAAAGTTTGTAAAGATTTTCTCATGCCTCTATGACCTTTTCCACCAAGTGAAATTAGAATAATTGAACTTTGTAAAAAAATGTCAATGAAATGAAGATTGCCTACACCATTAAGGGTAGAGTAAATGCTGTAGACTGGTTATTTATTAAGGAACCAATGGAAGTCTACAAAAGTAAAAAAGAAGTACCATCGTGTATATAGCCATGTGATGTTCAAGGGCAGTAACCATGAGTCATTGAAATTATTACCCTTAATATCTACAGAAGAATACCTGTCACATAGGTGACACATCATAAAATTTTGCTGCACAGTTGAGTGAGCTGCCTATTATAAACCAAGCTTTAAATGAGAGTTCACAGATATTAAACTAATACATTTGATCATAAAAGTCCAAATAAGATGTTATATGCCTGGTTATTTTATAATTTAATACTCTAGAGTATTAGAATAAAAGACATGACAATTATTCTACATAATTATTGGTCTCTCCATAAATGTCATGAAAAACAGGAAAACAGATGAACTCTTTCCAATTAAAGGTGACTTAAAAGACATAACACTTAAATACATGTGATTTGAATCTTGAACCAGGAAAAAAATAATTATTTCTTGTTCTTTTGCTATAATGAACATGAGATTAATAGATGAAGTTTTAAAAAAAGTTTAGATTAGATAATACTGATACATCGATTTTAATTTTCTGAGTTATATAATGTACTATGATTTCATGAGAAAGACTTGTTTTTAAAAAAATGAAATACTGAACATTTTAGAAATACAAAGGCATCATGTCTACAACATGAGAGTTAGCAGGAGAGAATGTGGCAACATACTAACATTTGAGGTCTTGGTGAAGAGTGTACAGGAATTCTTTGTACTATTTGTGCACTTCTGAAGTCTAAAATTTTTTTTTCAAGTTAAATAAAAGAATGCTCTGTTTTAGTCATTTTATATCTTGACAGGCTTTACAAGAATCATATATTTGACAGAAAATCTATTACTAAGATACTCAGCTATTTAAAGGATTCCGAATTTCAGTGAATAAAGAATAAATATACACAAAAGGAAAAAATGATAATGCTCACATATACAATTAAAAAAGCAAGTACAGTTTTAAGATATATTTCTCTGTTTCTTACCTCCTATAACAGGGAAAAAATATTACTTTTAGGGCAAAAAGTCCTACTTTTATCAAAGAATAAGTGCCCAGGTGGAATAAATTAAGGGACAGACTGAATTAAAAATGCAGTTCAGAAATGGCAGTAATTTATAGATGAATCCAATAACTTAGGGAAGAAATAAACAACAGAAAACATATTTGGAGGGTTTTCAGTATCAACTGTCTTTGCTGTAGAACAGATGTGCAGTAGTTGTCTTCCCTTCAATGCTGTGGTATTGCTTCCAGTGGGACTTCAACAAGAGGAAATTGTGTCTGCTCGACAGTTTCTGTGTCCTCACCCAGGTGTTCAGACGGTTAAAAGATTTAAGTTATACAGCCATGCAGTCTGCCTCTGAGATGCAAGTGACCATCTAACTAGGCTATTTACACCTTTATTTGAAATGACAATCAGGAAATGATGTCAAAGAAATGGCAGCATGAGTGCATACCTTGTCCTCTCCCCCTGAAATGTCAACAAGTTAACTAACTATAATTCAATAAAGAAATCCCTGCTCAACATAGACTCATGCTGGAGATACCCAAGCATTGAAACATCTAGAAGTGGGCAATGGGAATAAATGGGGAAACAAGAAGGGAGGAAAACGCAGATGGCCCAAGGACACAGCTCTGCAGCTGGGAGCTCATGGCTCAGCCAAGAGACGGGAAGAAGCCAGCTCTAGAAGGCAATTCCTTTGGCCAGGAGGAACAGACAGCTGCAGGAAGTCAGCCCAACAGGGCAAGCAGCAAGGGAGCAAACAGTGTCAGAGTAAGCAGATGCCTGACAGAGCACGGTTTCTGTTGGGCAGGGCTGTGCTTTTTCAGACAAATAAATCAGAGAGACTACCTCCACTTGGACTCCCAAAACTCCTGTTGTTCTTGGAGTCTGGTCAAGGAGCATATTATCTGTAAACCAAGAGATGTTGCAGTAGAACTGCTGTTTCCCTCTATGACTGATCCCCAGGAGGGGTGCTTGGGATGAGACTGTAAGGAGATCAGGGGTCACCATTATGGAGAGGGCAAAACAAACTCCATCACTAAGCAATGTGTCTATACTATATAACTGAAATCTTGGAGGTCAATACTGGGAGATCACCGGACACAAAAATCTTGTGATTCAGCACCATCTAGTGCAAAATAGCAGAAAGACTTCTTCAGAGAAAGCTGCTATATAGAAGGCCATTGATATAGATAGGTATTGCCCAAATCAGTTTAGCTCAGTGGATAGAGCATCAGCCTGCAGAATGAAGGGTCCGAGGTTCGATTCCATTCAAGGTCATGCACCTCGGTTGCAGGATCCACCCTGGCCTGGGCCCTGGTTGGGGCTCATGCAGGAGGCAACCAATTGATGTGCTTCTTTCACATTGATATATACTAGAGGCCTGGTGCAACAAATTTTGTGCATGGGGGTTCCCTCAGCCCAGCCTGCACCCTCTAGCAATCTGGGACCCCTCAGGGAATGTCTGACTGCAGGACATCCTGATGGATCAAGCCTAAACTAGCTTTAGGATATCCCTTTCACAATCCAGGACTGCTGGCTCCTAACCGCTGGCCGGCCTGCCTGCCTGATCACTCCCAACCACTCTGCCTGCCTGTCTGATTGCCACTAACTGCCTCTCCCTCGGCCCCCGCCACCCTGGCCTCATCCAGAAGGATGTCTGGAAGGTTTTCCGGCTGTCCAGTATAATTAGCATATCACACTTTTATTCTTATTATACAGTACTAGAGGCCCTGTGCACAAAATTAATGCATGGGGGGGGCCCTCAGCCCAGCCTGCACCCTCTCCAATCCAGAACCCCTCAGGGGATGTGTGACTGCTGGTCCCTCTCACAATACTGGACCGCTGGCTCCTAATCACTGACCTGCCTGCCTGCCTGGTAGCTCCCAACAGCCCCCCACCGCTGGCCTGGTCACCTCCAACTGCCACCCCTGCTGGCCTGGTCACCCCCAAATGCCCCCCCTGCAGGCCTGGTTGCCCCCAACTTCCCCCCCACCGGCCTGGTCACCCCAAGCATCCTGCTTGTTCAGTTGTTTGGTTATTTCTGACCAACCCCCCTGCTAGCCTGGTCACCCCACGCAGCCTGCTGTTCAGTCATTTGGTCATCTCTCACTAACCTCCCTGCCGGCCTGGTCATATGCAGCCATCTTGTGAGGGTGTGAGGGTTAATTTGCATATTATCTCTTTATTATATAGGATTATATGGACAGGCTAAGCAAAGGAGGACAGCAAATACCATGAATAACCATGGTAATGAGGCTAAGCAGAAAGAAAATAAAAAATACCTAAAAAGTAAGCTGGAACACATGAAAATATGTGATGTAAATGACAAAGATTTTAAGATTGCAGTTCTGAAAGTACTGTGAGATGTGAGAAAATACAGACAGGCAATTCAGTACACTCAGAAAACAAATTAATGAACAAAATGAGTAGTTTACTAAAGAGATTGAAACTTTAAGAAAGAGCCAATCAGAAATCCTGGAAATGAAGCATGCAGTTAAGGCAAATTGATTAGGTTTTCTTAACATTTTAGTAAGGTAAATGAGTTGCTCTGACTCACATGTCCCTATGACTTTATAGTCTACTTTGGGGAAAATTTTAAAAATAGTTATTTTAGAGCGTAAAAAACAAAACATTTCAATGTCAGCATATTTCCACTTTTGGAACATTTCATTTCTGGGGGGAAAATGTATTTTTGTCAATTAAAGTGAAGTTGCTCTTGAGGTCCAAGATAGTAGAGGAGTAGGTAGATGTTATACACATCTCTTCCCAGGACCAAATTGGAATTACAATGAAAATACAGCATAATCAATCAACTGAAGAGAAGTCTTATAACCAAGGATTTATAGAAGAAGCCATATCAACACTAGTAGGAAAGCATAGATGCATAAAGGGTTGGGCCTGCTCCCATAGGCGGCTGCTAAGGTTCCAAAAGAATAGCTTAGCTGTGGGGGGTTCCATGAAAAAAAAATACATCAGAATGCCCAGCCAGTGTGTCTCAGTGGTTGAGCATCGGCCTATGAACCAGGAGGTCAGGTTGTGATTCTAAGTTAAGATCCATGCCCGGGTTTTGGGCTTGATCCCAGGTAGAGGCAGCTGATCAATGATTTTCTCTCATGATTGATGTTTTTCTCTCTCTCCTTCTCCCTTCCTCTCTGAAATTTTATATATATATATATATATATATATATATATATATATATATATATATATGAGCTATTGAGCCCTAACCGGTTTGGCTCAGTGGATAGAGCATCAGCCTGTGGACTGAAGGGTCCCAGGTTCAATTCCGGTCAAGGGCATGTACCTTGGTTGCAGGCATATCCCCAGTAGTGGGTGTGAAGGAGGCAGCTGATCGATGTTTCTCTCTCATCGATGTTTCTAACTCTCTACCCTCTCACTTCCTCTCTGTAAAAAAATCAATAAAAAATATTTTTTTTTAAAAAAAGAGTGAACTATTGAGCATAGAAAACAGAGCCAATCAGATAACCAGATGGCAGAAAGAATTAGTCATATCAAAGTAAAAAATCTAGAAATGATGCAGAGGGTACTAGAGAGAAAGAAATGAAAAAAAATTCCTTTGAAATTGTAACCAAACAATAAAATATCTAGGAATAAACTTAACAAAGTATTTGAAAGACCTATATACTGAAAATTACAAAGCATTATTAAAAGAGATTGAAAAAATATACAACAAAATATTTTGATGTTCGTGGAATTGAAAGAATCAAAATAGTTAAAATGGCCATATTACCCAAAGCAATATATAGATTTAATGCAATCCCTATCAAAATCCCAATGTCATTTTTTAAAGAAATAGAACAAGAAATAATCAAATTTTTATGGAATGACAAAAGACCCCGAATAGCCAAAGCAATCCTGAGGAAAAAGAATGAAGCTGGAGGTATCACACTATCTGACTTCAAATTATACTACAGAGCTATGATATTCAAACAGCATTGTATTCGCAGAGAAACAGACACACAGATAAAAGGAACAGACTAGAGATCCCAGCTATAAAACCACATGTATATGGACAAATAATTTTCAACAAAGGAGCCAGAAACTCCCAATGGAGTAAAGATAGTCTCTTCAATAAATGGTTCTGAGTAAACTAGAAAGCCACATGTAAATAAATGAAACTGGATTACAGTTTATTCCCATATACAAAAATTAATGCAAAATGGAACAAAGACCTAAATATACGACCTGAAATAATAAGTTACATAGAAGAAAATATAGGTACCAAACTTATGGACCTTGGTTGTAGAGAACTGTCAGAGACAGCAGGAGCTCTGCAGGAGCACTGCTGTTCTGAGTACAATTCAGTTCTCGGCCATGGGACAGACGGAGAAACCATGAGAGGTTGTGGGTACATAAGAAAAAGTCTTTATTGCAGAAGCCAGTGGCCACATAGCCAACAGACAAGGCAATTCTTCACAGCAAAGTCCATACGGACAGGCAGCCAGACACTGGCTAGTTAATACATATGTTTCCCATAAATCAGCATCAGTCTTATTACCCACAGTTATTATCTGAGCAGCTGCATGCTACTTTGAAACCCCTAGCTTTATATAGCAACTAGAGGCCCAGTGCATGAAATTCGTGCACGGGGGAGAGGGTCCCCTCAGTCCAGCCTGCACCCTCTCCAATCCGGGACCCCTCAAGGGATGTCCAACTGCTGGTTTAGGCCCGATCCTCAGGATATCTCAGCAGTTGGACATCCCTCTCACAATTCGGGACCACTGGCTCCTAACTGCTCACCTGCCTGCCTGCCTGATTGTCCTTACTGGCCCCCCTGCCAGCCTGATCACCCCTAACTGCCTCTGACTTCTGGCCTGGTAACCCCCAACTGCCCCCTGTGCCAACCTGGTTGCCCCCAACTGCACCCCTCTGCTGGCCTAGTCACCCCTAACTGCCCCACCACCACCCTGGTCACCTCTTACTGCCCCCCTGCAGATATGGTCAGCCCCAATTGCTCCCCTGCCAGTCTGGTCGCCCCTCACTGACCCCCTCTGCTGGCCTGGTCATCCCTCTGCCCCCCTCTGCTGGCCTTGTCTCCCCAAACAGCCTGTTGCTCAGTCTTTTGATCACCCCTCACTAACGCCCCTGCCAGCCTGGTTGCCCCATGCAGCTTGATGCTCAGTCGTTTGGTCGTTGCTCACTAACCTCCCTGCTGGCCTGGTCACCCCACGCAGCCTGTTTGGTAGTCCGTTTGGTCATCCCTTTGATTGCGATGGCCCTTGGCTCTTTATATATATAGATAGTACCTGAGCTCTCCCTTAGAGCTTCAGCTTCAGTAGCCTCTCCAGCCTCTCTGGTTCAGCACCTTCTGTCTCCCCTGCCCAGTACACTGGCTGGTCTCTGTAGCCTCACATAGTAATTACCTCTAAGTTTCCCTCTCAGCAGACTTGCTGGTTAACATGGTAGCTATATCTGAGCTCTCTATGAGCCCTTAGCCTTACATTGTAGCGATATCAGCTCTCAGCTCCATCTGAGTGCTCCTCTTCCTGCACACATAGGAGCTACATTTTCTGTGCCTGCCACCTCTCTTTTTAGTTTATTTATTGATTGATTGATTGATTGATTAAAACATTACTTATGTGTCCTTATCCCCTCATTGGCCCCCACTCCCCACTCATGCCCTCACCCTCTGAGCTCTCTAGCCTCTCTCTTCCCAGCTGTTTTCTAGCTGGTCAGTAACCTGTATATTACTCAGAGACAAAGAAGGCCAGCTGCCAACAGTGACATCAATCACTTGGGTTACAGAAGTGCACAGCATACTTTGTGATCTCTGTGGTCTTGATTGCTTATGATATCTTAGCCTTGGGCACCCTGATTAGGCTCATGATCAAAGAAGTCTTGGCCATTCTGGTGTATTTACAGCAAGGCCTCTGTGCTCCCATTGGCCTTGACTATGTGGGGACCCTGGCATTGTTCCCAAAAGAATGTATTATGAACTTGACCCCAAAGGCAAGGGAAGTAAAGGGAAAAATTAGTGCATGGGACTATATCAAACTAAAAGGCTTCTACAAAGCAAAAGTAACTGATAATCAAAGAAAGAGGTAGCCAAGCAGATGTGAGATGATATCTGCAAATAGTAGCTCCAACAAAGGTTTAACTTCCAAAATATATAAAGAAGTCATAAAACTTAATGCCAAACAAACAAAACCCAATCAAAAAGTGGACAGAGGACTGGAAAATACACCCCTCCTAAGAAGACATGTGAACAGCCAATCCTATCTAATAATAGAGAAATATGGTAATTAACTGTAACTTCGCTACCCTTCCCATGGGCTAATCAGCAAGATATGCAAATTAACTGCCAGCTAAGATGGCGGCCAGCAGCCAGGCAGCTGAAGCGAACAGGAGGCTTGCTTGCTCCAGTGATGGAGGAAGCCAAGGTTCCCCACCTGCCGCAGCCCAGCTCTGAGCTCCGGATGCAACAATGTTGCAATTATAGAACCTAAACAAACCCCAGGTACTTGCTTTCAGCCAGCGCGGCCTCAGAGCTTAGAGCACCAGTGATGGTAACAGAATTTCAATTATAGAATCTAAACAAACCCAGGTACCTGCTTTCAGCCGGCAACGGCCTCAGAGCTGGAGCCAGCTCTCAGCTCCAGTGACAGCTATATAAGGGAAATAAATCCCATAATAAAAAAGAAAAAGAAAAAAGGAGAGGCTGGGAGCTTCAGACGCCCACCAGCCTGAAAACAGCCCTCAGCCCCTCACCCAGACTGGTCAGGCACCCCAGTGGGGACCCCTACCCTTAAGAGGGTGTGACCAGTTGCAAATAGCCATCAGCCCGTCATCCAGGCTGGCCAGGCACCCCAGTGGGGACCCCCACCCTGAAGGGGGTGTGACCAGCTGCAAACAGCCATCATCCCCTCATCCAGGCTGGCCAGGTACCCAAGCGGGACCCCCACCCTGATCTGGGACACCCTTCAGGGCAAACCAGCCAGCCCCCACCTGTGCACCAGGCCTCTATCCTATATAGTAAATGGGTAATATGCAAACTGACCCTAAAAGCAGAAGGACTGGGAATGACTGATCACTATGACACACACTGACCACCAGGGGGCAGATGCTTAATGCAGGAGCTGCCCTCTGGTGGTCAGGGCGCTCTCACATGGGAGGAACTCTGCTCAGCCACAAGCAAGGCTGATGGCTGCCAGTACAACGGTGGTGGTGGGAGCCTCTCCTGCCTCCTCAGCAGCACTAAGGATGTCCGACTGCAGTTTGGGCCTGCTCCCCGCTGGCAAGTGGACATCCCCTGAGGGCTGCTGGGCTGCCAGAGGGATGTCTGATTGCCATCTTAGGCCCAATCCCCTGGGGAGAGGGCCTAAGCCAGCAGGTTGTCATCCCCTGAGGGATCCCAGACTGTGAGAGGGCGCAGGCTGGGCTGAGGGACCCCTCCCTCCCGAGTGCACAAATTTTTGTGCACCGGGCCTCTAGTAGATATATAAAAATATGTTCAGCCTCACTGAAAATTAGGGAAATGCAAATCAAAAATACAATGAAATACCACCTCACACCTGTTATAGTGGCCATTATCATTAAGACAAGCAATAACAAGTGTTGGAGAGGTTGTGGAAAAAAAGGAAACCCTCATTCACTGCTGGTGGGAATGTAGACTGGTAAAACCACTATAAAAAGCAGTCTGGCCGAAACCGGTTTGGCTCAATGGATAGAGCGTCGGCCTGCGGACTGAAAGGTCCCAGGTTCGATTCCGGTCAAGGGCATATGCCTGGGTTGCTGGCACATCCCCAGTGGGAGATGTGCGGGAGGCAGCTGATCAATGTTTCTCTCTCATTGATGTTTCTAACTCTCTATCTCTCTCCCTTCCCCTCTGTAAAAAAATCAATAAAATATATATATATATATTTTTTTAAAAAAAAGCAGTCTGGTGATTCCTCAGAGAATTAAGAATAGAGCTGCCATACGACCCAGCAGTCCCTCTTCTGGGTATATTCCCAGAAAATTTGAAAGCATGTATTCAAAAGATATATACACCCCTATGTTCATTGCATCATTATTCACGGTGGCCAAGACATGGAAACAACCAAAGTGACCTGTGATGGACGACTGGATAAAGAATATGTGGCATACATACTCAATGGAATACTACCCAGCCATAAGAAAGGATGAAATAGTGCCATTTACAACAACATGGATAGACCTTGAGTATATTATGCTGAGTTAAGTCAGTCAGAAAAAGCTAAGAATTATATGATTTCACTTATTTGTAGGATATAAAACTGAAACTCGTAAATACAAACAGCAATGTAGTGATTGCCAGAAGGAAGGGGTTGGGGGAAGAAGAGGGTCCTAATATATTGTGACAGGATAAGATTTGACTTTTGGTGGCAGGCACAAGATGCAATGTATAGATCTTGTAACACAGAAAACCACACCTGAAACATATATGTTCATGTTGACCAATGTCACCCCAATTAATTTAATAGAAAGATAAAATCACAAGCATTAGCACTGAGAGATAGTGAAGAAGGATAATGTTCTCACTTAACTAAAATAATTATCAATAGGGTCATATATGACAAACCCACCACCACCATCATGCTCAATGGGTGAAAAATAAAAGTGTTTCCTTTAAGATCAGGAACAAGCCCAGCCAAGGGCTCAGTAGTTGAGCATCTACCTATGAACCAGGAGGTCATGGTTCAATTCCTAGTTAGGGCAAATGCCCAGGTTGTAGGCTCAATCTCCAATGTGGAGCATGCAGGAGGCAGCCAATCAATGATTGTCTCTCATCATTGATGTTTCTATCTCTTTCTTCCTCTCCCTTTCTCTCTGAAATCCATAAAAATATATTTTTTAAAAAAGATCAGGAACAAGACAGGATATCTGCTTTCACCACTCTTATTCACTATGGTATGGGAAGTATTAGCAACAGC
The DNA here is from genome assembly GCF_014108235.1 of Myotis myotis. NCBI lineage: Eukaryota > Metazoa > Chordata > Mammalia > Chiroptera > Vespertilionidae > Myotis > Myotis myotis. The sequence continues at coordinate 108,511,052 of NW_023416346.1, read as the reverse complement.
AATCAGACAACAATAAAATAAAATAAAAGGCACCCAAATTACAAAGGTGGTAGTAAAATTGTCATTATTCACAGATGGCATGATATTGCATATTGAAAACCATAAAGATTCCACCAAAAATTTTCTAGATCTGATGAATGAATCTGGCAAAGTAGCAGGATACAAAATTAATATTCAGAACTCAGTGGCATTTTTATACACTAATAATGAACAATCAGAAAGAGAAATTAAGAAAACAATCCTATTTACTATTACAACAACAACAAAAAATAAGGTATCTAGTAACAAATTTAACCAAGGAGTTAACAGACCTGTATTTGAAAAATTATAAGACATTGAAGAAGTTGAGGAAAATAAAAATAAGTGGAAACATATACTATGTTCATGGATAGGAAGAGTTAACATCATTAAAATGTGTATACTACCCAAAGCAATCTATAGATTCAACACTATTCCCGTAATACAAATGGCATATCTCACAGATCTAGAATGAATATTCATAAAAGGTATATGGAAACAAAAAAGACCCCAAAGAGATTCATCAGTCTCTAGAAAGAACAAAGTTGGAGGTATCACAATACCTGACATCAAACTATACTACAAGGACATAATAACCAAAACAGCATGGTATTGGCATAAAAACGGGCATATAGATCAATAGAACAGAATAGAGATTCCAGAAATAAACCCACACCTTTATGGTCAATTAATATTTGACAAAGGAGGCAAGAACATACAATGGGGTAAAAATAGTCTTTTTAATAAATGGTGCTGGGTAAATTGGACAGGTATATGAAAAAAAATGAAACTAGACCACCAACTTGCACCATACACAAGAATAAACTCAAAATGGATTGAAGAGTTAAATGTAAGTCATGAAACCATAAAAATCTTAGAGGAAAAAATAGGCAATAAAATCCCAGATATTTCTTGTAACAATATTTTTGCCAATTTATTTTCCCAGGCAAGGGAAACAAAGGAAAAAATAAACAAATAGGACTACATCTAACTAAAAAGCTTTTGCAGAGCAAAAGAAACCACTAACACAATGAAAAGGCAACCCACTAAATGGGAGAAGATATTCGCCAATGATACATGTGATAAGAGATTAATTTCCAAAAGAATATAAAGAACTTATACAAATTTACCAGAAGACAAACAACTTGATTGAAAAATGGGCAATGGCCCTGAATAGATACTTCTCCAAAGAGGACATGCAAATGCTCAACATCACTAATCATCAGAGAGATGAAAATTAAAACCACAATGAGATATCACCTCATGCTTAATCATCATCAATGAATGCTGGTCCCTATGTGGAGAAAGGGCACCCTAGTGCATTGTTGGGGGGAATGCAGATTGGTGAATCTACTGTGAAAAATGGTATGGAGTTTCCTCAAAAAATTAAAAATTAAACTGCCATTTGACCCAGCGATTCCACTTCTGGGAATACATCAGAAGAAACTCAAAAGATTAATTCAAAAGAATATATGCATCTCTATGTTCATTGCAGTGTTATTTACAATAGCCAAGATCTGGAAACAGTCCAAGTTCCCATCAGTATATGAGTGGATTAAAAAAAAATGGTAGTGCATTTACACAGTGGACTACTACTTGGCCATAAAAAAGAAGAAAATCTTGGCTTTTGCAACAGCATAAATGGAACCTGAGAGCATGATGCTAAGTGAAATAAAGCAGTCACAGAAAGACAAATACCATATGATCTCACTTATATGTGGAATCTACTGAATAAAATAAATTATTTTTAAAAATGGAAACAGAAGCATAGATACCGAGAACAGACTGACAGCTGTCAGAGGGGAGGGGGCTTAAGGGGCTGTGTTAAACATGGGTTTTATTAACCAATGTCACCCCAATAAAATCAATAAAATAAATAAAATAAAATAATGATCTATAAACCAAATACACAGGAGTTGTTCCTTGGTACATTTCTTTTCCACTCCCATTTTTTTCTTATTGCTACAACCCCCTGAATGCTCAAACTCAGAATTTGACAAAGTAGAAAAACAGGTAAATTTACTGAAAGTTTTATAAACCAAACATAAGCAGCTTTGCATACTATATGTATAACGTTTTTTACATAGTCCCTGTAGAGTAATTGACTTTTTGCCTTTTAAAATCAATAGACAATATGAATGAATTATATATTATAACTTGGGATTCAATTAAGGTAAGGGAAAAAATTATTATCAGTGGGATTAATTCCCAACTTTTAAAGTGGTAGGGCTTTAACCTATAGAATTTTAATAATGACAGTCCTTTTATTTTTACTTTGTGCTATAAGCAATTTACACTTTTAACTGTAATTTTAGTTTCTTCAGAATTCTATGTACAAATGGAATCAATTCACACCTCTAGCATTTTATGCCAGCCTCTCTCAAGTTCTTTATTTTTGATATTTGTACATCAACTGAATCTAGCCCCTAATTTCAGTAATGTGAAAAAATATTGCTTTTGGCCTTTACTTTTGAAGATAATTTGAGTGAATAAATTATTTTAGGAACATATTTTATTTTTTTCAGAACACAGAGTATATTTATACATTTCTATTCTGGTTTCAGTGTAGCTATGGAGATTTCTACAGTTCACTTTATTATTCCCTTAGTCAATGACTGCTTTTTATGACTAGATTGCAGTAGAATGCTTTCTTTAGACTTGAAATTCAATAACTTAATTGGATGTGCCTTGATATCAATTGTTCTGAATCAGTTTTCCTGACATATGATCTCTTCTTTTGATCTACAAATTCCATTTTCTTCATTTCAATTAACTTTTCCTGTATTATGCTTCTGAGTGTCTTTTTAAATTTATTTATAGGAGTATGTATAAAGGTTTTTCTCCAATTGATGAACTTATTGTCATCCAGATTTATTATCTCTGATGTTTCTCATTTATTGATTGACTTGTAGTCATGTTATTTTGATTTCTAATTTGTCTCACCCATTCTCCAGTTTCTATATTTTATCTTATGATCAGGACCAAGATTTATCATTTCATATTGACCTTTTGTTCACTTAATTACTTTAAAATGTGAAAGCTTTCATAAATTTACATGTCATCCTTTTACCTGTGCTATGCTAATCATTTACTTTATCATTTCAACTTCAGGATACATATTATATCTAAATAAAAACAAGTTTAGATTTATCAAGTTTGTGTCAGGAATTGAGCAAAGTGATTTATATGCATTAATTTACTTAATTATCATAGTAACCGTACATGGAATGTATTCTTTTTCTTCCTTTTACAGATGAGGAAACTAGAACTAAGAGAGTTAAGTAACTTGCATAAAGGATATATAAATAGCAAAAGATAGACATAGATACAGGTTCTAGCTATTTATCATAATGTTATACATATACACTGACTCCTATTTTTCCTCTGATTCATTAATTGCCAAACATGCCCAGATATTAGGCAAAACAGATTCTTTCTGTGATAGCAATATAGATAAAGAAACTTAACTCCAGCATTACAGAGAAGAAAACTCATAAAATAAAAATGAGATTTAGAGTAATAGAGCGAAGATGATGTGCTAGAGATAGAATTTGGAAGACTTTCATTAATAGTATCATGATACCAGGGAAACGTTGCTTTATATGTTTGAGCATTGACAATTATTAATTTTTGTTATTTTCCTAATATCAACTTCTCTGTTTTTTGTCTCTGGGAATAAGCATCACCAGAATATCTCAAAAGAGCTGTGGAATCCCAGCAACAACACAGAGCTGATAACTATTAAGGAACCAGCTCTGGATAGTTGACCTCTCCAAATCAGTTTTAAATGCGATAGAGAAGCCGTATAGCCTCAGAGGCCAACCCCAGAACACTGCCACCCAGAGGCTGAGCCACAAACTGACTCTTTGCTAAACACAAAATAAGGCAGTCTGGGAAACAAATACGACCTGCTTTAAAATAAGGACTGTGGTTTACAACACAGAGGAACAGTGTATCGCAGGGAAACTCAACACTCTCCTGAATACCTGGCAGGACTAAAGGCGAGCCAGACTGAAGAGTAGAAGAACCGAAGGACCTTCACTACTGCAATTTTTTTTTTCTTTTTTCACCTTTTAACTAAGAAACCAATTTTTTTTCTTTCTTTTTTTCTTTTTTTTCTTTTCTTCTTTTTCCATCACCTGATTTTACCCTTTTTAATTACTACCTTCTTATTTTTAACCAGTATTATTACTGCTACCATTTTACCATTTTTTAAATTGCCATTTTATTTTTTCTTTATTTTATTTTGGGATTAGTGTCCTCCATTCTATTTTCATCGTTATATTATTAGTTGTTTCTAGTTTGCATCCATCTCCAGCGAGCTGTTGCTGGAATTTGTTGGGATTAGTGGCAGTTCTATAGGAGTATTCTCTTCATATAAAAAGTTTCTTCCCCTCTTCCACTTCATTCTCTCTTTTCGCTCTTTTTTTTTCTTTTCTTTTCTCGATTTTATTTCCCCCCCCTCCTTTTTCCCAATTTCATTTTTGCACTACTTTTTTTGGTCACTACTTTTCTTTTCTTTTTTCTCTTTTATCTTTTTCTCTTCCTTCTTCTTTATCCCCTAATTCTCTTAATTCGGGTGGTCACCTTTATTTGGGGTTATTAATATTGTGAATATATTTGTGTTTAGTACCTGGTACGTGGTGCCTTGTTGTGTTGTATTTTGTGCCTTTAAATCAACGCAGCAGATCCAAGCAACAGCAGCCTCCTGAGCACCATACCCTCTGCTGAGGAACAGCAGCTGTACGTGAAGCCTCCCCCGACCAGCCAGAAGAGCCACCACAGATGTGAACAGCGCCCACCAGTGGAGCTGCTGCCAACTGAGGAGCAGCTGCTACCGCAACCGCCCGAAGAACAACCACAGACCAAGGAGTCACTGCCACTCAGGGAGCAGCCACTGAATGACTCAACATCTAGATATGTCAGTGAGATCAAACATGGGTAGACAAAGAAACCCCCAAAGGAAAGAGAAGGAGGACTCTCCAGAAAAGCAGCTAAGTAATACAGAGGCATGCAACATGACAGAAAAAGAATTCAGAATAAGGGTCCTAGAGTGCATAAACCGGATGGAGGAAAAAATCAACAACTTCTACAAGAAGCAAGAAGAAACAGATGAAAAAGTCAACTACCTATGCAAGAAGCAAGAAGAAACAGATGAAAAAATCAATAATGTATGGAAGAAGATAGAAGAAACAGATGAAAAAATCAACAACTTAAGTAAGACCCAAGAAGAAATGAAGAGTGATATAGCTGTAATAAAAAACACCATTGAAAGTATCAATAGTAGACTAGGAGAAGCGGAGGACCGAATTAGTGAATTAGAAGACAAGGAAGCAAAACACACCCAAAATGTACTGCAACTGGAGAAAAAAATTAAAAGACAGGAGGAGAGCCTAAGCGAGCTTGGGACAACATGAAACGAAACAACATACGAATAATAGGGGTGCCAGAACAACAGAAAGATGAACAAGGATTAGAAAACCTATTCGAAGAAATAATATCAGAAAACTTCCGTGAGGTGGGGAAGAAAAAAGTCACACAAGCCCAGAGAGTCCCAAACAAGGTGAACCCGAAAAGACCCACACCAAGACACATCATAATTACCATGGCAAATGTTCAGGACAAAGAGAGAATCTTACAGGCTGCAAGAGAGAGACGGAAAGTTACATACAAGGGATCTCCCATTAGATTATCAACTGATTTCTCAACAGAAACACATCAGGCCAGAAAAGAATGGACAGAAATTTACAAAGTGATGCAAAGCAAAGGACTGAATCTAAGAATACTCTATCCAGCAAGGCTATCATTCAAACTTGAAGGGGAAATAAGAAGCTTCACAGACAAAAAAAGGCTAAGGGAGTTTATCACCACCAAGCCAGCAATGCAAGGAGTGCTAAAGGGACTGGTATAAAAAGAAGAAATAAAAAGCTCAGAAAGAAAACAGCCACACAAAAACAGAAATGGCTACAAACAAGTACCTTTCAATAATAACTTTAAACGTAAACGGACTAAATGCTCCAACCAGAAGACATCAAGTGGCTGAATGGATAAAAAAACATGACACATACATCTGCTGTCTACAAGAAACCCACCTCATTAGAAGGGACTCACACAGACTGAAAGTGAAAGGATGGAAAAATATCTTTCAGGCAAATGGAAGGGAAAAGAAAGCTGGGGTAGCAATACTTATATCAGACAAAATAGACCTCAAAGTGAAGGCCATAACAAGAGATAAGGAAGGCCACTTCATAATACTAAAGGGATCAATACAACAAGAAGATATAACCCTGGTAAACATATATGTACCCAATGCAGGAGCACCCAAATTCATAAAAAAACTCCTGGAAGATATCAAAGGAGAGATCGACAACAATACAATCATAGTACGGGACTTTAATACACCACTGAGAGCACTGGATAAGTCCTCTAGACAAACAATCAGCAAAGATATAGCAATCCTAAATGACTCACTAGATCTGATGGACTTAATAGACATCTTCAGAACACTTCACCTCAAAGCCAGGGAATATACATTCTACTCATGAGCTCATAAGACATATTCAATAATAGACCATATATTGGGTCACAAGCAAAGTATCCCCAAATTCAAGAAGATTGAAATCAGAAAAAGCGTCTTCGCAGACCACGATGGCATAATATTAGAAATAAACTACAATAAAAACAACCCAAAATACTCAAACACCTGGAAGCTGAATAGCATGCTATTAAATATTGATTGGGTTACCAATGAGATCAAAGAAGAAATTAAAAACATTCCTGGAAACTAATGACAATGAAAACACAACAATCCAAAACCTATGGGACACAATGAAAGCAGTCCTGAGAGGGAAGTTTATAGCTCTACAGGCCTATCTCAAAAAAACAAGAAAAAATGGTAGTAAATCATCTAACTCTACAACTCAAAGAATTAGAAAGAGAGCAACAAGAAAACCCCAGAGTGAGCAGAAGGAAGGAGATAATAAAGATTAGAGCAGAAATAAATGATATAGAGACCAAAAAAACAATACAGAAAATCAATGAAACCAAGAGCTGGTTCTTTGAAAGGATAAACAAGATTGACAAACCTCTAGGCAGACTCACCAAGAAGCAAAGAGAGAGGACCCAAATAAACAAAATCAGAAACGATAGAGGCGAAATAACAACAGACCCCACAGAAATACAAATGATTGTTAAAAAATACTATGGACAGCTCTACTCCAACAAACTAGACAACCTGGAGGAAATGGACAAATTCCTAGAAAAATTCAACATTCCAAAACTCAATCAGGAAGAATCTAAAAATCTCAACAGGCCAATAACTATGGAAGAAATTGAAGCAGTCATCAAAAAGCTTCGATCAAACAAAAGCCCAGGACCAGATGGCTTCACAGGGGAGTTTTACCAAACATTCAAGGAAGAAATAAAACCTATCCTCCTCAGGCTACTACAAAAAATTCAAGAGGAAAGAACACTTCCAAGCTCATTCTATGAAGCCAGCATCACCCTAATACCAAAACCAGGTAAAGACAACACAATGAAAGAGAATTATAGGCCAATATCCCTCATGAACATAGATGCCAAAATCCTCAACAAAAACTTAGCAAATCGGATCCAGCAGTACATCAGAAAGATCATACACCATGACCAAGTAGGATTTATCCCAGGGATGCAAGGATGGTACAATATCCGCAAATCAATAAACGTGATACATCACATAAACAAATTGAAAGAAAAAAAACACATGGTCATATCAATTGATGCAGAAAAATCATTTGACAAAATCCAACACCCATTTTTGATAAAAACTCTCAGTAAGGCGGGAGTAGAAGGATCATACCTCAACATAATAAAAGCCATATATGACAGGCCCACAGCCAACATCATACTCAATAGACAAAAACTAACACCATTTCCCCTAAGAACAGGAACAAGACAGGGATGCCCCCTCTCACCACTCCTGTTCAACATAGTACTGGAAGTGTTAGCCATTGCAATTAGGCAAGAAGAAGAAATAAAAGGCATCCAAATTGGAAAAGAGGAAGTAAAACTGTCCTTATTTGCAGACGATATGATATTATACACACAAAACCCTAGAGACTCCATCAAAAAGCTACTAGACTTAATACATGAATTTGGCAATGTAGCAGGATACAAAATTAACCCCAAGAAATCTGAGGCATTTCTATACACCAATAGTGAACTTTCAGAAAGAGAGATTATAAAAACAATCCCGTTTACCATCGCACCAAAAAAATTAAGCTACCTAGGAATAAACTTAACTAAAGAGGTAAAAGACCTCTACTCAGAAAACTACAGGACGTTGAAAAAAGATATAGAGGAAGACATAAACAGATGGAAGAACATACCGTGTTCATGGATTGGTAGAATCAACATCATTAAAATGTCCATACTACACAAAGCAATCTATAAATTCAACGCACTTCCCATTAAAATACCAATGGCATACTTCATAGATCTAGAACGAACTCTCCAAAAATTCACCTGGAATAAAAAAAGACCCCGAATAGCTGCAGCAATCCTGAAAAAGACCAAAGTAGGTGGGATCTCAATACCAGATATTAAGATGTATTACAAAGCCACTGTTCTCAAAACTGCCTGGTACTGGCACAAGAATAGGCATATAGATCAATGGAATAGAATAGAGAGCCCAGAAATCGGCCCGAACCAATATGCTCAATTAATATTTGACAAAGGAGGCAAGAACATACAATGGAGCCAAGATAGTCTCTTCAATAAATGGTGTTGGGAAAATTGGACAGATATATGCAAGAAAATGAAACTAGACCACCAACTTACACCATTCACAAAAATAAACTCAAAATGGATAAAGGACTTAAATGTATGACAGGAAACCATAAAAATTCTAGAAGAATCCAAAGGCAACAAAATCTCAGACATATGCCGAAGCAATTTCTTCACTGATACAGCTCCTAGGGCACTTGAAACTAAAGAGAAAATGAACAAATGGGACTACATCAAAATAAAAAGCTTCTTCACAGCAAAAGAAACCATCAACAAAACAACGAGAAAACCCACTGTGTGGGAAAACATATTTGCCAATGTCATATCTGATAAGGGCCTAATCTCCAAAATTTATAGGGAACTCATACAACTTAACAAAAGGAAGATAAACAATCCAATCAAAAAATGGGCAAAGGACCTAAATAGACACCTTTCAAAAGAGGACATTCAGAAAGCCAAGAGCCATATGAAAACATGCTCAAAGTCACTAATCATCCGAGAGATGCAAATCAAAACAACAAAGAGGTATCATCTCACACCTGTCAGACTGGCTATCATTAACAAATCAACAAATGACAAGTGTTGGAGAGGATGTGGAGAAAAAGGAACACTTGTGCACTGCTGGTGGGAATGCAGACTGGTGCAGCCACTATGGAAGACAGTATGGAGTTTCCTCAAAAAACTGAAAATAGAACTCCCATTTGACCCTGTGACCCCACTTCTAGGAATATATCCCAAGAAACTAGAAACACCAATCAGAAAGGATATATGCACCCCTATGTTCATAGCAGCACAATTCACCATAGCTAGAATCTGGAAACAGCCTAAGTGCCCATCAGTAGATGAATGGATTAGAAAACTGTGGTACATCTACACGATGGAATACTATGCTGCTCTAAAAAGGAAGGAACTCTTACCATTTGCAACGTCATGGATGGAACTGGAGAGCATTATGCTAAGTGAAATAAGCCAGTCAATGAAGGAAAAATACCACATGATCTCACTCATTCACGGATAATAGAGACCATTATAAACTTTTGAACAATAATAGATACAGAGGCAGAGCTGCCTCAAACAGATTGTCAAACTGCAGCGGGAAGGCCTGGGAGGGTTGGGTTACAGGAGGTAGGGAGGTAAGAGATCGACCAAAGGACTTGTATGCATGCATATAAGCATAACCAATGGACATAAGACACTGGGGGATAGGGGAGGCTAGGGGACTGTCTAAGGCGGGGGGGGGGGAAATGGACACATATGTAATACCCTTTGTATTACTTTAAGCAATAAAAAAAATAAAATTTAATAAAATTAAAAAAAATAAAAATAAAAAAAATCAAAAGAGCTGTGTCTCTACTACATATAAAGGAGAAGAATGAGTGTACTAGTATAAGAATGTGTGTGTGTGTGTGTGTGTGTGTGTGTGCGTGCGCTCCCACAAACACTTGACCCTAACCCCACTGTTGTCTGTGACCATTAGTCATGCTCATATGCATGGATACCAGTCCTTTGGTTGATCTCTTACCCTGCCCCCCTTCTCTGCCTTCCCTCTGAGGTCTATGCTTTTCTGTCTCTGGATTTATTTTTGTTCATTAGTTTATGTTGTTCATTATATTCCACAAACGAGTGAGATCATATAATATTTATCTTTCTCCTACTGGGTTATTTCACTTAGCATAATGCTCTCCAGATCCAGTATGATTCCATCATGTAGATGTACCACCGTTTTTTAATCCACTCATCTGCTGATGAGCACTTGGGCTGTTTCCAAATCTTAGCTATTGTAAATTGTGCTGCTATGAACATAGGGGTACAGAAATTCTTTCGGATTGGTATATCTGATTTTTTGGGATATATTATTAGAAGTGGGATTACTGGGTCAATTGAAAGTTATATTTTTAATTTTTTGAAGAGATCTCGTACTGTTTTCCATGTGGTTACACCAGCCTGCATTCCCAACAGCAGTGCATGAAGGTTCTTTTTCTCCACATCCTGGAAAGCACTTGTTTGTTGAGTTGTTGATGATAGCCATTCTGACAGGTGTGAGATGGTACCTCATTGCCATTTTGATTTGCATCTCTCGAATTATTAGTGACTTTGAGCATGTTTTCATATGTCTCTTAGCCTTCTGTATGTTCTCTTTTGAAAAGTGCCCCTGGCCAGCACCTATGACACAGTCTTTGGGCCTGGGCTCTGCGGGCGCAGGGTCGGGGTCTGGGCTCGTACCATTAGCAAGGTCTTTGGGGATGGGCAGGGTGCCAGTCTGGGGGACCCAGCTGGGCTCTCAGCAGGTGTGCATTTGGTGAGCTCCTGGTCCCGAGAGCTGGTTGGGGAGGGGCATGTGTCCCTATTCCATGCATTCACTGCTAGCTCAGGGACCAGTAGCACCAGGTACAGAAGCTCAGGGGTGGAGTTGTGTGCAGGAGGTCTCTCTAGCTTGTGGTCACTGCTGGCCTCTGGAACGTGGCACAGGGCACCATTCACTGCCAGGGCAGCGGTGGTCCCTCATGAGTTATGGCCAGTCAACGGCTCACTGTTCCAGTCTAGGGTGTTGTCCGAAGCAAGTCTGGTTGTTGGTGTGGCTATACTTCTGGCGTCCACTGATCCCTCCTTCAAGATGGAATGGACTCTGTGCCCAAACCTCACAGGCCTGGAAGTGCCCATAGCAGTAGCTGGGGTTCCCCATCTAGGAGAGCCTCATCAGCCAGTCCCCAAGGCTCCTGCGTGATCTAACTGTCCCTCACTCACACAGATCACACACCACAAATGTCCACACACTCCCCTTTTACTCCTTTACTCACTCACTCTCTTGCACACTGTCATCCTGCTGGCCAACATGTTCCTCATCCTAGCTTCAGTTGTTGATAGCTATGTATTTCTTCCCTTTTATTATTCATACTAGAGCCATGGTGCTTGAATTTGTGCACAGGTGGGGTCTGGCCAACCCACCCCTATTCGGGCCATCAGGTGGGGCCAGCCAGGGGAGGGGCAGCTGGTGGTTGGCGGGCAGCCCCATCCCCTGGTCGAACTCTGGTCAAACTCCCAGTCGAGGGGCCAATTTACATATTAGCCTTTTATTATATAAAATTCTTCTTCTTCCTCTTCTTTTTTCTTCTTCTTCCTTTCTTCTTCTTCTTCTTTTCTTTCTTTCTTTCTTTCTTTCTTTCTTTCTTTCTTTCTTTCTTTCTTTCTTTTCTTCTAGAATAACCAACATTTTATAAAATACTATAAAATACTTGTTTGGTGGTGATGAAATATTTTAGCTTTTTTTTTTTCCATCTGGAAAAATCTTTATCTGACCTTCAATTCTAAATGATAGCTTTGCTGGGTAGAGTAATATTGGTTGTGGGTCCTTGCTATTTATCACTTTGAATATTTCTTGCCACTCTCTTATGGTCTGCATAGTTTCTGTTGAGAAATCCAGCTGACAGTCACATGGGCACTCCCTTGTAGGTAACTAAATGCTTTTCTCTTGCTGCTTTTAAGATTTTCTCCATATCTTTAACCTTTAACATTTTAATTATGATGAGTATTGGTGTGGCTTCTTTGGGCTCCTCTTATTTGGGACACTTTGTGCTTCCTAGAGGTATAAGTCTATTTTTTTCACCAGGTAGGGGAAGTTTACTGTCATTATTTCTTCAAATAGGTTTTCAATATCTTGTTCTCTCTCTCTTCTTCTTCTTCTGGCACCCCCAAAATGTGAATGTTGGACAACCCTTAAAGTTGTCCAGATACTCCTTTCTTTACACTATCTTCATATTTTTGGATTCATTTTTCTTTTGATTGGGTGTTTTTCACTTCCTCATATTCCAAATCACTGATTTGATTCTTGGCATCCTCTATTGTTGATTCCCTGTAAATTAGTCTTCATTTTGTTAATGTATTCCTCATTTCTGACTGGTCGTTTTTCATGTCTTTGATGGTCTCAATAAGTTCCTTGAAATTCTCAATAAGATCCTTGAAATTCTCAGTAAGTCCCTTGAAGCTCTCATTAAGAACCTTGAGCAACCTTATAACCATTGTTTCGAACTCTGTATCTGGTTGTTTTCTTGCTTCTGTTTCATTTAGTTCTCTTTCTGGAGATTTCTTCTGTTCTTTAATTTGTGACATGTTTCTTTGTCTCCCCATTTTGGCTGCCTCCCTGTGGGTTTTTTTTTCTGTATAGGTAGATCTGTTATGTCACCCAGACTTGATAGAGTGGCCTAGTAGGTGTCCTATAGGACCCAATGGCTCAGCCTCCCCAGATACCTGAGCTGGGCATTCTAGGTGCACACTTGTGTGGGCTGTATGCACTGACTTGTTGTAGTTGAGCTATAATTGCTGTTGACATCACTGGGAGGAATTGACCATCAGGCCGCCTGGCTGTGAAGATCAGCCAGCTGAGCCTGCAGTGGAAGAGCTGCTGTGAAGGACAGACACCAGGGAACATAACTTTCTTCAATGGAACTTTGGTTCTCATTGAATCTGACCCTTAAGTGTGCCACTCATGGATATGTACAGTTGTGATCTGGTGTGGTTTGAAACTGTCCAAAGGGTGCACTGGCTCTGGGGCCCTCCTGGATGTCCAAAGTCAGCCACTGCCTAAACTTACCCAGGGCCACCCGTCTGGAGTTACATAGTGATCTTTAGACAGTTACTACTTGTGTTGGAAGTGTCCAATAGAGGCCAAGCTGTGAAACATGGTAGACTGCTGCTAGTGCCAGCCTGTGGCCTCTTATTGAGAGGAATGTGAAATGCTGAGGCCAGCTGCTGCTTCTTTAAGAGATTTTAGCAATGTCTGAAGCCTGAGCCAGGACAGGCTATTTATATGGAAAAGCCACTGCAAACAGCTTGGGTGGAGTCTCAACTTAGGTGAGGCGGGATCTCAGGGAATCACAAGGGCAGAGTGAACAGTGTGAGCCAGGCTGATGTGCTTTCTTCTTTACTTCTCTAGTTTAGGACTTCCATTTAGCCAAATTTAAGGTGTTTCTGAATGATGGTTGTTCTGTATTTTAGTTGTAATTTTGATGTGGTTGTGAGAGGCAGTGAATACTGGCATTTACCTAGGCTACCATCTTGGTTCTTCTTTTAGTGTTAAATTGATTCTTTTTAAATTGATCTATTTGTGTTCAACCTTCAATGACTCCTATAACTTAAAAGAGTGGTGCAGAACACTGGGTAATGGAGCCAGTGATGTGTTCAACAGTGTAATATCAGGTTTGGGACACTCTTAATTGAATTATGAAAGTATTTTATTCTTATTCAGGTAGTACTTTAACTGAAATTCAATTTCTACAGATTGCAAAATATCATTGTGAGTATTGCCTTAAAAATAAAAGCCCATTAAATCACCTTGTTTTATGAGGAAAAATGCAGGTCAAGTTACTGAATACTGATTCATCTGTGAATTTTTTTAAAAAATTTTAGCTTATGCATTGACATCTGTCTCTTCTTAGATCCTTCACTTTTTCTTCTATAGTTCTTATGCTATAAACCTATATTATTTCACAAGAAAAGCAAAGATTGTTTTTTGGACCTTAACTGGCATTGTTATTTAGAGCAAGAAAATCTTCCTTTACTATAACTGACAAAACTCTGGTATTTTCAACAGCCTGACTTCTTCCTTGCAAAAGGTAAATGATAACGTAATCTTTATTTTTCAAGGTTTTAAGTTTAACCTTTATAAGTTTTGTTGTACATATTTCAGTGCAATGGTTTTTAATATCAATTTCAGCAATAAGCTCTGACCAGTTTGGCTCAGTGGATAGGGCGTTGGTCCATAGACTGAAAGGTCCTGGGTTTGATTCCAATTGAGGGCATGTACCTTGGTTGCAGGCTCTATCCCGAGTAGGGGGCGTGCAGGGGGCAGCTGATCGATGTTTCTCTCTCATAGATGTTTCTAACTCTCTATCCATGTCCCTTCCTCTAATTCATGGGTTCTAGCCATTGAGTCCATCCTGCTCCTCCTCTCCCCATTCCAGCATAAGCCTAAGAACCCAAGAATCATACCAGCAGCCAGCTCAGGCTCCTGCAGCTAAATGAGTGCAAAAAGCCAGCCACCCAAGTATATCCCTATTCCCTCTGTCCTCCTTGCCCTTGCCAAAATCCACTAAACAGATTTTGTTCAACAGAGAAGGAACACATAAGGTGCACAGCTAGCTTAGCTTCTGTGGTTGCATGAATACAAAACACCAATCTATAACCCCAAGCTGACCCCCACCACTGTGCATACATTCAGGGCTAAACACTCTAGCTGTGCACCTGCGGGACAACAGCTTGATGCTTGTCAGCCTCAACTGCAGTGTGCATACTTGGAGGGAGAGTAAGCAGCCACAGGAGAGCCTATTGGCAGCCAGGACCCAAAAGCTTCCAGTGACCCATAGTTAGCCCCAGCCTATGCTGGCTTTCCTGTACCTAAATACTGTGTGTGTCTTCAATTGACCTCTTCTTCTATAGAAACACCTGCAGCTGAGTGTGTGTATGCCACCAACTCCAGCCACCACCCCTGCCTGCCCTGGTTCCTAGCCATAGGACCTAGAGGTACCACTGAAGGTTGATACAGCCATTGCAACTACAGCACTTGACAAAGACTACAAAGTTGTCAATGCAATGGAGCCCAGTAGCATGAGCTGAAGAACCTTCATGCCCCACACAAACCAGGAGCTACCATGTGTTCCCACACTTTGCACCCTGCATCACTAGAGCAGGTGTGGTAGAATACTCCAGCATTACCTCACCCATAAGTAACAGTCTTCCCTTATCAATGTCAGTCCATAAAGTCTGGAAGAGATGGCTGCCTTTTTAAATGTGCAGACTACCTACAAAAGACTACAGAGATTACAAATAACCGGGAACTATGACTCTATAAGATGAATACAGCAAACCTGCAGTAACTGACCCAAAGAAATGGAGAGCCAGGTATTGTTCACAAAATATTCATAATAATTTTTCTGAAGACCCTTAGAGAGCTATAAGAAAATACATATGAACAGTTTTATAATATAAGGAATACACCTCATGAACAAAATGAGAGTTTCAACAGAGAAGGAACACATAAAAAAAAAAGAACCAAACAGAAAAATTTTAAGCTGAAAAACATAATGGCTGCACTGAAGAATTCATCAGAGAGCTTCAACATCAAATTTGAACAAACAGAAGAAAGAATCAGTGAACTATAAGAGAGATCAATAAAAATTATCCAGCCTGGCTGGCGTGGCTCAGTGTATGAGCGTTGACCTATGAACCAGGAGGTCACAGTTCCATTCCCAGTCAGGGCATATGCCCAGGTTGTGGCTTGATCCTCATTGTGGATCAAGCAGGCAGGAGGCAACCAATCAATGATTCTCTCTCATCATTGATGTTTCTATCTTTCTCTCCCTCTCAATTCCTCTCTGAAATCAATAAAAATTCTTTTACTAAATAAATAAATAAATAAATAAATAAATAAATAAATAAATAAATAAAAATTATCTAGTCAGAGGAGAAAGAAAAAGAATGAAAAGAAAAATAATAAAGAAGTCTATAAGACTTATGGAACACCATAAAAAGAAATAATGTACATATCTTTGGAGTCCCTGAAGGAGAAGAGAGGAGAAAGGGTTGGAAAGCTAATTTAAAGACATTATGGCTGAGAAATTTCCAAACGTGGAGACAAATTTGAATACTTAAGTTCATGAAGATAAAGAGTCCCCCCCAAACCTCAACACAAAACCAGCTTCTCTAAATGCCCATAATAACAAAACTGTTGAAAAGCAAAGGCAGAGAGAGATTTTAAAACAACAAGAGGGAAAATAATTCTCTTATACAAGGGAACATCAGTGGTTCTATAACCAAAGAGCTTGTAGGCTAGGAGAAAATAGAGAATAGAATAGAAAAGACCAACACAACTAAGAGCTGATATTTGAAATTCTAAACTAAACTGATAACCTTACCTACACTGACTAAGTAAAAAAATAAGAAAGAGAACTCAAATAAATAAAATCAGAAATGAAAGAGAAAACATTACAAATGATGCCATAGAAATACCTAGGATGACAAGAAACTATTATGAACAATTGTATGCTAACAAATTAGACAACCTATTAGATGTGGATAAATTCCTAGAAAAATACAACTAACCTAGACTGAAATCATGAAGAAATAGAAAATTTGAGTATAGCAATAACTAATAAGGTAATGGAATCAGTAATCAAAACCCTTCTGACATAATTCTAGATGGTTTCACTATACCAAGCATTTAAAGAAGAATTAACACCATTCTTCTCAAATTCTTTCAAAAAATTGAATAGGGAAAAACATTCCATCTTGACAAAATATCACCAATCCAAATTTAATAACACATTAAAAAGATAATAGTCTATGTTCAACTGGGATTTATCCCTGGGATGCAAGGATGATTCAACATAAACAAATTAATAAATGTAAGATACCATATTAATAAAATGAATGATACAAATAAGCTTATTATCTCAATAGACTCAGAAAGAACATTTGACAAAATACAAAAAGCCAAACTCATAGAAATAGAGAGTAGAGTGGTAGTTACCAATGGCTGGTGAGTGAGGTAGATGGGGAGATATGGGTCAAAGGGTACAAACTTCCAGTTATAAGATTTATAAGTTCTAGGGACCTAATGTACACCATATTGATTATAGCTAACAATACTATACAATATACTTAAAAATTGCTAACTGATTATATCTCAAATGTTCTATCACAAAAATCATTTTTCAATCTATATTTGTATCAAACCAGCTCATTATACACCCTGAGCATCTGATATGTCAATAACTCAATAAGTTATATCCTAATACATCTGAAATAAATAAAAATGTTCTTACATACTTCACATGTCACTTCTATGCTATACTGACTGGGACAAAGTATGAATACAATCAATGTATGACAACATGAGCTATGATTTTAGTTAAAATATACCAATATTCTTATATTTAGACTAGAGGCCTGGTGCACAAAATTCATGCATGGATAGGGTCGTTAGGCCTGGCCAGCAATGGGTCTTCCAGCTCTCAGCCAGGGCCTTCCTTCATTCAGTGCCACCCCTTTGTGATCAGCACACAGCATAATGAGCGATCAAACTCCCAGTTGAACTTGCAAGGCCGAACTTTGCATATTAGCTTTATATATATATATATATATATATATATATATATATATATATATATATATATGAATATTAGTAAAAATTATTCAGGATTTAGTCTAATCAAGTTCACATATAGCATGTAACTATAGAATAATGAAGAATGAGCTAAGATTTATCAGATTCAGAGAACAGGCACTGAATAGTTAAACCTATTCCGGTACATAGAAATCAGTTATTGAAATGATTCCTTAGTGTGGGTTTTAATGATGAAATAAGTACTTTTTATATTTACAAGATCAGAAAAAAAACCTTAGAGGGCTTGGATTTTCCAGAGTATCACTGTCCAATAAAAATAAAATGATGGCCACATATAAAACTTAAAATTATTTTTAAAATATGTAAAATAATCAAGGTGAAATTAATTGTAATAATCTATTCCAATACATCTAAAATATCATGTAAACATTTAATCAAAACTAACATTCATTAATTATATATTTTTCATCATACTTTCAAGCTAACTCTTTGAAATCATTTGTGTATGCTACACTTACAGCACATCCCAATAAGACAGTCCACATTTCAAGTGTTCAATAGCCATGTATATGTGCTGTACTGGACAGCACAGTTTTACATCAAAGGTTCTTAAACTTTGGCATGCATCAGAATCAACTTGGGGGCTGGAAACAACACAGATTTTAGGTCCTACTCCCAAGTGTCTTATTTACTAGATATAGGATGGGACTTGAAAATGTGCATGTTTAACAAATTTGTTGATGATGATGCTGGAAGCTACATTTTTAGAACCACTAATTCACTGAGATACTTATGAAAATTCACTGAGATACTCACTTTACTTATGGAAATTTGATTTATAGAAGTCAAAGCCTCAGTTCTTTGGCATACAAAGTAAGTAATTTTTAACGTTTATTGAACATGTATTCTGTTCAGTGTGTTTTTAAAATATAATATTTTTATGTATAATATCTTAAACTAACTCACTGTGTTAAGACAGAAAGGAAATATGATAGGAAAATGTACTTAACAAGCGTAGTTGCTATACTTTTAACTGCAAAAGATAGCATTATAGAATCAAGAAAATTTACAGATAGAATAAGAAAAAACACCCTCAAAACCGAGTTGAGTTATATTTTAAGTGGTCTTATTGATTTAACAAAAAAGAAGCGTATGTATTATTGTCACAATTGTATGCTGGTTATACAGGCCAAGACTATGTTTACTTTGTAGTTTGTTGGATTGCAGACTCTGTGTTGACCTATGACCCTCCTGACGGGCTAAAAAGCAGAGAGGGTGGAGAAGGCAAGCCAGATAAATAGCCATCTTAACCCCAAAGTCTCTTCTCTCACACATTACATTGGCCAAAATTAGTCACAAGTTTAACTGCAAGAGAGGTTAGGAATTGCAAATGTATGTGGATATGAGGAGTTACCAACAGTAGTCATCTGTACCAGCCAAAATCATTATTAGGAGAAGATTTCAATTTTTGAAATTACAGTTTCAAGATAATGATGAGCCATTTTGGATTAAATTTAAGAGCTGTGCTGCCCTACTCAACATCTCAGCACAGGGAGTTTTTTACATAGTATCTGAAATTGTTATAATTATGGTTATAATACAGTCTTCTAAGAGCAATTTTTGAGTAGACAAATTTGATATTAATCACTCACAAGTGAGCTGCATAAAAATGAAACTGCATCAATGCGAGTCTCAGAAAAAATATGAGAAGCCAGAAACAGAACAAAATGTGAGCATAAGAAAGGACTATATGTTCTAAAATATCTAGAGATCAGGTCAGACATACCAATATCCCCTTGGACATGGAAAATAATAGACACACTCCTTAAAAATTAAAAGATATTTAGCCCAGCCATTGTGGCTCAGTGGTTGAACATTGATCTATGAGCCAGGAGATCACTGTTCAATTCCAGGTCAGGGTACATGCCCAAGTTGCAGGCTCAATTCCCAGTAGGAGGCATGTAGGAGTCAGCTGACTAATGATTCTCATCATTGATGTTTCTATCTCTCTCATGTTACATGTTCAATAAATGTGAAAGGATATTTAAATAGCTGCTGCATAAAATAACCCTTAGAAGTATAACTTTCAAATACATCAGAATGATATACAATATAAACATTGCCATTTACATCATCCTGTCACAAGTACACAGGATTACAAATATGCTGACTCATAAAACAAATCTTGATACATTTTAAAAAGTTTAAAGTCTTGGGGCATATGTTCTCTGACCAAATGGAATTAAAGTACAAGCCAATAAAAGTTAAATATCTAGAAAGTATACAACTGGTTTTTGAAGAGCCAGTACCTAAACTATTCAAGAAACAAAAAACAACAAAAACATAGGAAAATATTCTAAATGAATTATTGTGAAAGAACAACATATCAAAAGTTGCCGGATAAATGCCAAAAATACTAATAGAAAAATTTATAGCTTTGAATATCATTTTTAAAAAAGAAGACAAGTTTCATCCAAATAATAAAGATTACAATGAACCCAAATGAAGGAAGAAAATAATAAAGACAAGAGGAAAAGCCATTTAAATAGACAATGGCTAGTGATAAAAATGTTGAGTCCCCCAAATTTTTCTTAGATCTTTATTGTTGAAAGTATTATATATATAGATCTCCCTTTTTTTCTCCCAGTGACCCCTTTATAGTCCACCCTCACTCCCATCCCCAGGGCTCCACCACCCTATTATCTGTGTCCATGGGTTATGCATATATTCATAAAAGTTCTTCAAAAACAAATAAAATTAATAAAACCATAATAATATTATCAAGAAAAAAGGGAAAACTAAATTAAGAATAACAAAAATGTATCATTACTCTTTCTACAAAATTAAAATAAGTTAATATTACAAAAAACTTTATGCCAATAAATTTGCCAACTTAGAGCCTGGCCAGCATGGATCAGTGGTTGGGAGTTGACCTATGAGCTGGGAGGTCTTGGTTCGATTCCTGGTTGGGGCACATGACCAGGTTACAGGCTTGATCCCCAGTGTGGGGAATGCAGGAGGCAGCCGATCAATGATTCTCTCTCTTTATTGATGTTTCTCTCTCTCCCTCTCCCTTCGTTTCTGAAATCAATATATATATTTTAAAGCATATAACACATTGTATCACTTGTTCAGGATTAAAACTCTCAAAATTAAAAATGGAGGGAAACTTCCTCAATCTCATTAATTAATAGTATCTATGAAAAGCTCACAACTAATATACTCAAAAATGAATTTTTCAATATTTTCTACTTAAAAATGGAACAAAGAATGAATGGCACTCTGAATATATTTATTTAATGTTTTACTGGAGATTGTAGTTGTCCAATAAAGAAAAAATATGGCATATAGATTAGGTAGAAATAAATAAAATGGTCTTTGTTCACAAAACTTTTATGTAGAAAACTATAGTACAAAATATATACTAGAAGTAATAAATATGTTAAAGTCACAGGATACAAGATCAAAATACAAAAATCAATTACAGTAACAGAAAAATATTGAAAAATAATTTTAAATAAAATCATATTTACAAATAATGTCAAACAATGAAATGTTTAGCTATAATTTTAAGTAAAATATGCAAGAATCTATACTAAAAACTGGGAAATATTGCTAAGAAAAATTTTAAAAATCTAAATAAGTAGAGATCAATTCCATATTGTGGATTTGAAGTCAGTATTGTTAAGAAATTAATTTTCCCTAAAGTTATCTATCAATTCAAAGGTCAAAGCCCTGCAACCAATTTTTAGTATTTGGCAAGTTGAGTCTTAAATCTGTTTGAAAATTCAAGGAAATATAACAGTCCAAACAATTTTGCAAAAGAAGAATCAAGCTGAAGGACTGACATTCCCCAATTTCAAGACTTATTTTCAATACTATATGGTAATTAAGACAGTGTAGTTTTAGAATTAAGCTAGATAACAATGGAACAGTATAAAGAGTACAGTAGTAATCTGTATATATACATATCATTTTGGTATATATGCCAAAAAAGTTCAAAGAAGAAAGTCTTCAACACATTACATATTGTTATAAGAACTCTATATAGGTTTGTCAGATAATGAACCTTGACCCTACATTAGACTACAAACAAAAATTAATACAAGATGGCTCATAAGAATAATTGTAAAAGATAAAAATATGAAGTTTCTGAAAGAAAACAGTATAATATGTTGCTGACCTAAGGCTAAGCAAATGTTTTTCTGATGGGAAACAAAAATCCCTATAAATTTAACAAATCATAAAAACAAATATTCATCAAAATTAAATATCTTTGATCATTAAAGATACATTTTATGATTGTATTTCTTTTTTAGCATATCAATTATACTTTTAAAAACTTTTTGGTGATTGCCCTATAGGTTGGAATATACATTTAAAGCTAATCCAAGTCCACTTTAAAATAACTTTATACTACTTTATGGGTAGCATGAGTACCTTATCATAACAAAATTATCCTAATTTCTCCTTTCTGTCCCTTGAATCATTGTTGTCATTCATTTCATTTATATAAAAGTATATATAAGCATATATATAGCTATACATACAGGGATATTTATAGAGATATATACCTAAGCATACATAATTGAATACACTGTTTTTGTTATTACTTTGAACAAACTGTCACTGTTGTTAAATAAATTAACAATAAAAACAAAATTGTTTATTATGTTTTCACTTACTCCTTCTTTGATGCTTTGCCTTATTTTGTGTATACCCAAGTTCCTAAATTGTATTATTTTCCTTCTTTTTAAAGAACTTCTTTTAACATTTCTTACAATTTAATTTTGTTTCTTTCCTAGGATTTCTATTTCTCTGTTAACATTGCCCATCTTTTCTTGAATGTTGTCTACTTTATCCATTAGGGCCCTTAGCATATTGATCATAGCTGTTTTAAATTCTTAGTCTGATAAATTCCCTGCCATGTCTGATTTTGACACTTACTCTGTCTCTTCATTTTTTTTCCTTTTTGTATGCTTTGTAATTTTTTCTTGACAGACAAACATGATGTATCCAGTGAAAAGTACTAGGATAAATGGGCCTTTAGTAAATTGGTGATTAGGCATAGGGGGAGATTGTAAACACGATATATTCCTATAATTAGGTCTCAGTGTTTTAGTGAGTCTACCTCTGGACTTCACAAGTGTTTCTCAGTTTTTCTCTCCTCCCTTAGGTGGGACAGTATGGCTAGAGTGGGCTAGAGTTGGATGTTTCCCTTCCCCAGGTCACTTAGGTTCTGATATTAATCTAGCACAGTGGTTCTCAACCTTCCTAATGCCACGACCCTTTAATACAGTTCCTCATGTTGTGGTGACCCCCCAACCATAAAATTATTTTTGTTGCTACTTCATAACTGTAATTTTGCTACTGTTATGAATCTTAATGTAAATATCTGATATGCAGGATGTATTTTCATTGTTACAAATTGAACATAATTAAAGCATAGTGATTAATCACAAAAGCAATATGTAATTATATATGTGTTTTCCAATGGTCTTAGGTGACCCCTGTGAAAGGGTCGTTCGACCCCCAAAAGGGTCACGACCCACAGGTTGAGAACCGCTGCTCTAGCAACTTAGGATCTGGTTAATTAGCTTCCCTTGAAAGCAGGGCTTGCTAATAGGAACAGAGTACTTGCATATTTCAAAATGGTTTCCTTTTCCCTCCCTCTGCCAGAAGCAGGACAAAATATTCCCCTGATATTTACTGTGGGAACCTGCTCATGCAGTGGCAGATAAATCTCACCATAATATTTGGGCCCCCCTTATGACTGGGTTGCCCTGCACATTTTATCTCTCAGAGTTGTCCACACTGAACCTCTAGCAATTTTTCATTTATAGTTCAAGTTTTCCTATCCTGGCACTGGTTCCCATGGCCATTTCTGTTTGAGAGTATCTACTCCAATAAGCCTGGCTCAGTTTATTATTCATTTGTTTCTCCAAACTTAAGGCAGTAGGTTGCCATGTGTCTTCCCCTTTCTTATGGATCTAAGAAGAGTTGTTGATTTTTCCAACTTTACTTGTTAGAATGGAGAGATGACTTCCAATATCCTTACAAGTGGAATAGGAAACCCTCCCCTTGTTTTTAGGTAAGTCAAAAAGAAAGGAGCAAGCATAATTCGTTGTGGTTAAAGTTTGATAGCCCAGTATTTCTTATGTATGCTCCAGCGAATGTTCATATTTTTGCAATCCCTTTGTAGTTTTAACTTACATTGAGGTAGGGAGATGTTTAAGTATAAAATATTTATTTTAAGAAAAGTACTTCCAGTCTTAAATCTATTTGTTACTTAATAAAAGCACCGCACATTACATTACCACGTAATGATCATTTAAATATCAACTATCTCTAATTATAATGGCTTCAATATTTACCAACACTAACAATGGCAAAATAAACTAAAGAAGTATTTGTTATCTTAATGAAAAAAAAAGATATCAAAGTCATCTACGTTTTGTGAAATCAAACTAAAACTAGACTATAAGGGTTTGGGGTACCTAATATATCATTGTCTATACTCTGGTAAATGTCTTTTGATTCAGTTATTTTAAGAAGTGGAAAAACTCAAAGCTATTAAACTAGTGGTGCAGCCTCAGCTGAGGAATATAGAATGTTTCTCCAGATAATGCCTTTAAGAATCAGTTAGCAACAATTTTTCTATTTGTATAACAGTTACAAGGAAGTTCTTGAAATGGAATTTTCAAAAAAAAGCTATGCAAATGTACTGTCTCAAAGAAGCTATAGAAGGAAATTATTCTGAAGAAATTTTTCATATTATAGTTTCTAATATGCAATGTACATTAGACATATTCCATTTTCTTCCCTTTTTCTTTCCTTGACAAAGAGAAAGTAAATGGTCCATAGTTTTTGAGATTTTCTGTTCTCTTTGTGATCACTACTAAAGATGCTAAAGTTAGGTTATCATTCTGAGGATCAACTGTCTTTGGAGTTCAATTATTTAACCAGATTATTTTTTTCTGTCACTAAGAGAACAACCCAAAATGAGCCATACAAGTAACCAGCATTAATATAATGGTTCTGGAACCCTAACTGGCACATTGCTCAGATCTTTTTAAAAACTGCATTTGGAGGGCTCCTGTGACATTTTATTTTATTTTATTTTTTATTTTTTTTATTAGATGATTCATGCAAAGCACACATATATGTATTACAGCCTTCTTTTACTCAACAATACTTGAAGAGTAACATTCATTAATGTTGAAATAAGATTCGTTTCAGTTGTCATTCTGCAAAATTCCTGTCCAAGTACTGAAAATCATTTTCTAAGACTAGTGTAATTTCTTCCTATAACTGTTTTACAATTACAGATTTCATTTACATAATTAGGCATGACTCCCTATTTTTTTTTTTTTACTCCTTAATAAGCATTGTGTAAATAAGATAAAATTACTTCTGTTATAGAGGAAACAAAATTTCTTCAGTGGATGGCCTATTTAAAACACACATAAAACCTACTTTCCTTGACAGACTTAACAACTATTTACTAAATTACTATTTAGTACCCAATTCCAGTACACAAATTAGAAAAACAAACAAGCCCTTGTCTGGTTCTATGTCAATATAAATATTTATTGCTAAATTAAATGT
This sequence comes from Myotis myotis, assembly GCF_014108235.1. Classification (NCBI taxonomy): domain Eukaryota; kingdom Metazoa; phylum Chordata; class Mammalia; order Chiroptera; family Vespertilionidae; genus Myotis; species Myotis myotis. Next base: position 108,485,545 of record NW_023416346.1, on the reverse strand, counting down.
AGATAATTATTCAATTCACACTACAAGTCAAGCTGTATTTTGGAGACAAATATAGTCATACTAGTGGCCTGCTGCATGAATTCATGCACATTGAAAGGAAATTAATTAGTAGAAATATTTTAATATCGTTATTTGCCCTTTCTCTATAATAGAAGTATCAACCAAATTCACAATTGACAATGATAGATGGAAACACATGCGTGCAAATTGGCACCAGTGAGAGCTTTATATACATTGTGCATGTGCGAGTCAACTTAGCCTTTTATAGATATGGAATAAACTTGCTTAATTAGACCTGATTTCTGATGTGGCTAAACTTTTTCCAGCCCAGTGAAGCACCCCAACTTCTCTTTCAGGTAATTGTCAGCAATACAGCAGTAAATATCAACACAAAGCAGATTATTATTTTAGATCACACAGGGAGAACAAAGGGTAAAATGTTTAACTGTGACAGTGTTTGACTATATTCTGTGCAGTGAGAAAACCTGAAGTCATTTTCAAGGTCCACCATTTCTTACTTCTTTTCACTCGAGTCAAGTTTCTAAGTTTTCTAAATCTCTGTTTTCCAGCTAATGAAAAGAAAATAGGATTCCACCGAGTCTCTAATCTACCTACTCCAGGACTTCTGTGAGGATCAAATGAGATGAGGCATGGAAAAATGCTTCACGGACATTTGCTTAAAGTGTGAAATGTTTCCACATGGCTTAGAAAACCGTGGTACATCTACATGATGGAATACTATGCTGCTGTAAAAAAGAAGCAATTCTTACCATTTGCAACAGCATGGATGGAACAGGAGAGCATTATGCTAAGTGAAATAAGCCAGTCAATGAAAGAAAAACACCACATTATCTCACTCATTTATGGATAATTAAGACCATTATAAACTGATGAACAAAAATAGATACAGAGGTAGAGCAGCCTCGAACAGACTGTCAAACTACAGTGGGAAGGCCAGGGAGGGTTGGGGGGGTGGGTAAGAGATCAACCGAAGGACTTGTATGCATGCATATAAGCATAACCAATGGACACAAGACACTGGGGGGTATGGGAGGTTAGGGGAAGGTCAAGGGGAGAAAAAAAAAAGGAGACATATATAATACTCTTTGTAATACATTAATAAAACAATTAAAAAATGAATGAATGAATGAATAAATAAATAAATAAATAAATAAATAAATAAATAAATAAATAAATATCTGATATGCAGAATGTATTTTCAGGGGTCTTGACCCACAGGTTGAGAACCACTTAGCTCTTGTTTTTTGATAAAGCCATTCTAACAAGTAAATATAAATAAATAAATAAATAAATAAATAAATAAAGCAAGCAAGTCGTGTTCCTGGGCTGAAGAACCTGCAAGGAGACTAGTCATCACTAGGGAGAGGAAGCTGGGCATTGCTAAGTGATGGCATAACCCAGACTTACTCTTAGCATATTAGTTTTTTATATATATACTAGAGGCCCGGTACACAAAAATTTGTGCACTCGGGGGGTGGGGTCCCTCAGCCTGGCCTGTGCCCTCTTGCAATCTGGTACCCCTCAGGGGATGACCACTTGCTGGCTTAGGCCTGCTCCCCAGGGGATTGGGCCTAAGCTGGCAATCAGACATCCCTCTGGCATCCCAGCAGCCCTCGAGGGATGTCCACTTGCCAGCGGGGAGCAGACCTAAGCTGCAGTAGTACATCCTTAGCGCTGCTGAAGAGGCAGGAGAGGCTCCCACCACCACCGTTGTACTGGCAGCCATCAGCCTGGCTTGTGGCTGAGCAGAGCTCCCCCATGTGGGAGTGCACGTACCACCAGAGGGCAGCTCCTGCATTCAGCGTTTGCACCCTGGTTGTCAGTGTGTGTCATAGTGACCAGTCATTCCCAGTGATTCTGCTGTTAGGGTCAGTTTGCATATTACCCTTTTACTATACAGGATAGAGGCCTGGTGCACAGGTGGGGGCCAGCTGGTTTGCCCTGAAGGGTGTCCCGGATCAGGGTGGGGATCTCGCTTGGGTGCCTGGCCCGCCTGGGTGAGGGGCTGATGGCTGTTTGCAGCTGATCACACCCCTTTCAGGGTGGGGGTCCCCACTGGGGTGCCTGGCCAGTCTGGGTGAGGGGTAGAGGGCCGTTTTCAGGTTGGCAGGAGACTGAAGCTCCCAGCCTCTTTTTTTTTTCTTTTTCTTTTATTCTGGGATTTATTTACCTTCTATAGCTGTCACTGGAGCTGAGATCCGGCTCCAGCTCTGAGGCCGTGGCTGGCTGAAAGCAGGTATCTGGGTTTGTTTAGCTTCTATAATTGAAACTCTGTTGCCATCACTGGTGCTCTAAGCTCTGAGCCTGCTGGCAGCTGAAAACAGGTATCTGGGTTTGTTTAGCTTCTATAATTGCAACTTTGTTGCATCCAGAGCTCAGAGCTGGGCCGTGGCAGTCAGGGAACCTTGGCTTCCTCCATCACTGGAGCAGGCAAGCCTCCTGCTCACTTTAGCTGCCTGGCTGCCGGCCTCCATCTTTGTTGGCAGTTAATTTGCATATCCTGCTGATTAGCCAATGGGAAGCATAGTGGAGGTATGGTTAATTACCATGTTTGTCTATTATTAGATAGGATATAGATATGTAATTTACTTCTCAACTACTACCACATGTTCAGAAATGGAGTTATTTTTAATTATTTAAAAAACAAAGCTAGTTTCTTAAAGCCAACAATATTACATCTGAACCTAAAGTTGTCCAATTATATTGGCCTCCATTCCCACTTTGTGCACTCACATAAACAAATACACTCACAAACTGGTTTTTTGTATCTGAAGTATTTTTTTTTCAGTTATTTGTAGGTATAGAGTATTTTTCAGAAAGGAAAGTAAAATCTTGTATTGGTAGTTGGAGCAGTATCCATGTCATCCACCTCCCTCTTCCTCCTTCTTGCATTCAGATTAACCCAACTATAGTTTTGGGAATGTAAACACAAGGTGAAACTAATTTCATATCAACCACCCTGAACAACATAAGTAGATCATTTCCAAATATTTACTTATCTCCTCAATTCATGTGACCAATAAAGCTTTGAAATGCCCACTTAGCAAGTTAGGGAAAACAGAAGGGAGAACAATCAGGAAGAGACCTTGAGATAGGAAGTTTATTCTGGATTATTCCAGTGGGCCCAATGTCATCACACAGTCCTTAAAAGTGAAAGTGGAAGTTAGAAGAGTGGGGCCACAGACCTGGGACAAAGGAAGAAAGGGTAGGAGAGATTTGAAATGTGAGAAACTCCACCAGCTTGTTACTATACTGAAGATAAAGGAAGCCATGAGCCAAGGAATATTGGAAACCTCTAAATGCTGAGAATAACCTTCATATGACAACCAACAAGCAAAAGAAGACCTGAGTCCTACAATCATAAGGAATTGAATTCTGCCAACAACCTGAATGAACAAGGAAATCGATTATTCCTTTCGAGACATCATGGAAGAATGCAGCCCTGTTTAGACGTAGATTTCAGATTTCAGCCTGATGAGACCTATGTCAGACTTCTAACAACACAACTGTAAGATAACAAATTGTGTTAAGTCTCTAAATTTGTGTCAGCAATAGAAAACTAATGCATTGTCCTTCCAAATAATTTCTGTAAAATACTTTTATTGTAGTGATTTTATTTTAAAAGAATAAAGGACTTGTGAGTTTCTAATAAGGACTCTTACATCATGTTCTATTATTTCAGAATATACTGGAATGATAATACTCTTTAGAAAACAATGTCTTTCTTGTTTAAAAAATAAAATTGATTTTATCTTATAGTCATCCTAGATTTGAAACATGGTTCCATGTCTCAGCATTATTTATTAGGGCTACCCCATAATTCAAAAAAATATATACAAAATTAACTGTTCATGTTTCTGTGTCACTTCAAATAGATGCTTTATACACAAGATAAACAGTAATCCTTAGGATTTATTTTTATACTCAGACTTTCTTTTCATAGCCTTTGCCAGATTACAGTGGTAATGACAGTTACTTTTTCATAAGCAACAGGATATCTGCAACATTGATTATCAAGTGGTTCTAAAATTCCCAGTGCTCACGCTTTGTGATCATAGGACTTTGAGGGTAATAAACTACAACATTCCTTCATAATCAAAAAAAGGAAGCAATTTTTTCCCTTAAAAAAATCACAACCTACTATTTCTTTGTTTCTGCAATGATGACTCGATACAAAGCAATGTGATTTATAGTCAGTCTAAACAATCACTTTCTTTTAGGGGAAAAATGTAAACACCTAAAAGGCAATCAAAGTTGATTTTAAAAAGTAAAAGTATTTCAGTTAGATGTTTTATGCTCTATGCTTGGTTGAAAACTAGTTGTAACTAGGAATGGGCTTTTTACCAATTTTGCTTATATCAAGTAAGTATCATTTTTCTTTTTTTGTATTTCAATCATGCATTTCTCTAAGCTTCATCATTATACGTGAACATGTTTTGATGTTCAAAACATGTTTTCAACTAACTAGTTAAATAACTTCAAATGAACAAGGGAAAACAATTTTGATCATTCTAAGCTAACAAAGTACCCAAGCAAAATGTAATAGTCATTACTATTAAAACCATAACAGTTTAGATAGTTGTATACACTGCAGCAGAGTTTAAAATATAAATTTTTCTGGAAATCTACAGTCTTTTCCATAACAAAAAAAAATCATAGTCATAGATGCATGAACTCAAAGTCTAGACCTAAATGAATGAACAGACATATAGGCAAAAATTTTTATTATGATATTGATAGCAGGATAAGTTGAAATATTTTTAAAAATGCAGACATGTTGACTAAAATAGGAATGCTAAATATATTTTATCTACACAATGAATATTATATTATGCAGACATAAAAACTACATTTAAAAATTTTATATTACTAAAAGAATAAATAAAATATTTATATTCTTAACATGATTATTATAATACTAGAGGCCCAGTGCATGGATTTGTGCACCAGTGGGGTCCCTCAGCCTGGTCTACTCTCTGACATCCCCAAGGAGTCCCGGATGTGAGAAGGCAGGTCTCGGGTGAGGCACCCTGGAATCGGGCTCCCTCCTCTCTGGTTCAGAACTGCAGCTGCCAAGTCACCACAGCTTGGCAGTTCCTGCATTGAGTGTCTGCCCCTTGGTGGTCAGTACATGTCATAGCTACCGGTCAGAGCCTCTGCCCCCTGGAGTCATTGCTACTGGCCGGTCGGTATTACATAAGTCCTCCTTTCCTCCCAATTAAGCTCTTCCAGCCTGCTCCCATCCTCCCCACCCCTCAGGCCCTCACTACCCCATTGTCTGTGTCCACAGGTTATGCACATTTGCATACAAGTTCATTAGGTAATCTCTTCCCACCCACCCTCCCCTGTCTTCCCTTTGAGGTTCAGCAGTCTGTTCATACTTCTATGACTCTGGGTCTATTTTTGATCATCAGTTTACTTGGTTCATTAGATTCCATATATGAGTGAGATCATCTGATACTTATCTTTCTTTTACTGGCTTATTTCACTCAGCATAATACTCTCCAGGTCCATCCATGGTGTTGCAAATAGTAAGAGTCTTTCTTTTTTACAGCAGCATAGTATTCCATTGTTCAAACCTACCATGGTTTTTTAATCTACTCATCTGCTGATGGGCTCTTAGACTGTTTCCAAGTCTTAGCTATTGTAAATTGCACTGCTATGAACATAGGGGTGTATATATTCTTTCTGATGAGTGTTTGATCTTTCTTAGGATATATTCCTAGAAGTGGGATCACTGGGTCAAATGGGAGTTCCATTTTTAATTTCTTGAGGAAACTCCATACTGTTTTTCATAATGGCTGCATCAGTTTGCATTCCACCAGCAGTGTACTATGGTTTGCTTTTCTCCACAACCCTGCCAACATTTGTCGTTGGTTGATTTGTTGATGATAGCCATTCTGACAAGTGTGAGGTGATATTTCATTGTCATTTTGCTTTGTGTCTCTCGGATGATTAGTGACTTTGAACATTTTTTTCCATATGTCTCTTGGCTTTCTGTATGTCCATTTTGGCAAAATGTCTATTTAAGTCCTTTGCCCATACACAATAATAAACTCAAAATGGATAAAAAATCTAAATGTAAGACATGAAACCATAAAAGTCCTAGAAGAAACCATAGGCACCAAAATCTCAGACATTTCTTATAGCAATATGTTTACCAATACATCTCCTAGGACAATGTAAATTAAGGAGAAAATAAACAAATGGGACTAAATGAAAATAAAAAACTTCTGCATGGCAAAAGAAATCATCCTCAAAATAACAAAAGTCCTGCCCTAACTGGTTGCTCAGTGGATAGAGCCTGTGGACTGAAGGGTCCTAGACTCGATTTTGGTCAAGGGCACATGCCCTGGTTGTGGGCTCAATCCCCAGTAAGGGGGCATGCAGGAGGCAGTTGATCAATGATCCTCTCTCATCATTGATGTTTCTATCTCTCCCTCTCCCTTCCTCTCTGAAATCAAAAAAACAAACAAACAAACAAAAAACAAACAAACAACAAAAAAAAACAAGAGACCCCACTACAGGGGAGAATATATTTGCCAATGATATATCTGATAAGGGGTTAATCTCCAAAATATATAGGGAACTCATACAATTTAACAAAACAAAAAAAAAGACAAACAATCCAATTAAAAAAACGGGCAAAGGACCTAAATAGACACTTCTCCAAAGTGGACATAAATTTTCTTCATAAAATTTTTTTATCTGTCTACAATGAACAGACATTACATTTACAAAGGCAAAACACTTATTCTCAATTAAGCAGGCCATTTTGCCTATAACTCTTATAGACACAAAGGATTTACTGATTTACTTCATTTTTCTCATATACCACCCTATAATTTCTCTTAGAATTTTGAAGTTTCCACTTATTTTTTCCAACTAATGGAATAATTCAAGTTGTGTTTAAACACATTCCTTCCTAATCTTGATATGATTGTTAATTTTATGTGTCAGCTTGACTGGCCATAAGTTAAGGGGATACATATACATATACCAGCTATGATTATGTGACCAATTACAGACAGAACTATAATTGTCATGAATATTTCCTACTTATTTTGTTATAAATATGTTTGTATGTGTGTTTGTTTGTTTGTTTTCCATATTTTTCTTCTTTCCTCTATTCCTTTATCATGTAATATAGGATGTATTAATTTTATACCTTGGTATTTAAGTGTTAATTTTACATAAATAGTATTTAAATTATGTGCTATCAAGGAGAAGAGTAAATATCACTCAAGGACTTAACCTCCTCTGCTGGGAAGCAGTAAGTAAATTTTCAGTTATACACAAGATAATTGTATCATGTTAGGCAGAACTATGACATGTTATGGTCTTTATCTGAAAATTATTGGTTTAAGGAGTTGCATAGGGGTGCTAAATTAATAAGGGGCAGACTAGTGATGGTTCATTTTATATGTCAACTTGAATGGCAACATAGTGCTCAAATTAAACTTTATTTCTGGGTGTGTCCATGATGTGTTTCAGGATTAGATTAACATATGAATTAGTGAGCACAATAAATTGCCCTCTCCCATGTGGATGATGACATTACCTTATCCCTTAAGGGCCTGAATAGAACAAAAGAATGAGAAAGGAGAAATTCCTACCTTTTTCCCTCCCTCACTAAATTGGCACATCTCATCTCAGATCTTTGACCTTCCCACTGGGATTTATACCACTGACTGTTTCTTAGGCCTTTGGACTCAGGCTGAACTACATCATCAGCTTTGCTGATCTCCAACTTGCATGTGGCAAATTGTGTGTCTCCTCAGCCTTCATAATTGCACTACCAATTCCTTATATTCTACATGTTCTCTTTCTCTGGTAGTATTGTTTTTTTGGGATGTCATTTAAAAATAATCTTTATTAACTATACTTTAAATACAACAAATTTCACCAATTTTAAGTTTTTAATTTGATAAATTTCATCAAAATGTATGCTACTTTATTTGTGCTTGTTATGTTAACCTTCTCCATCATCACAAGTACAACACTGGAGCTCAAAATTCCACATTAGAAAAAAATACTGTTTCTTCTTCTCTTCTAGTCTCTTATCTTTCTTGAAATGTTTAATTATCTCCTTTAGGTTTCCAATATTGTTTGACAGACAAGTCCTATTTTTTCCTAAGTTACCATATAGTAGGCAGATAGGCATGAGCAGAGTAGAAATGATAGGCCAGATATGGAAGATGACCAAGGTAGAAAGCCCCAGGTGCATAGCAATGGATAATTACAAGATCAAAACTCACCCCCAGGGTGACCTTTTCTCCTCTAGCATATTACTGGTCATGTGCTTTAGACCCCCTGATCTTTCATAACACTGGTCGTGCAGTTTGGACCCTCCCCTCATCTTTCCTCCCCTAGCATATCACTGGTCATGTGGTTTAGAACCCTTGACCTTTTATATTGCTATTCATGTGGTAGACCCCATAGAGTAGGAACAAGGGGACAAGAGCATGGCCTCATACAACCCCTATAACAAGCCTTTGCATGACCACTCCTTTAAGCATTAAGCTCTAAAAATAACATCTAGGCCTCAGTGATGTTTCAGCTCCAGGCCCAGAAAAGCAGCAAGTCCAAGTGGAGCAATGCCATGGCTGCTATGACTAATGACTCTCTGCCCTGGCCCCAAACAATCAGTGGAGACCAGGACCCTGAAAGGACACACCTAGAAAGCTGATAAATATTCTATTGAAATCCTCCCCTGATACTTCCAGATAAAAATCCTCAAGATATGGGACTCAGCAAACCCTCTTTCTCTCGCCTAAGCATACCCTGTCTTTCCCCAAGGCAAGTTCTCTGTCTGTTTCTTTTTCCTAAGCTCTAAGGCCCTTCTTTTGTTTCTGTAACTCATTTCCTGAGCCCAGGCAGCCCAGCTGGCTCACTTTTTTTGCCTCTCTGACTTTCTAAATAAACTTTATCTTATGATTTGAGTTCATTTGAACTCTTTCTTTGCTGAACTCAAGTAGTGAGGTTGCTGAACGAGTTCTGTTAACATTCTGGTGCTGTTTTGCTGCTAACAATCCTTGCAGATGTAACTTGATAAACCTACTCTCCACACTGAAACTGAAGATCTCCAGATGTCAACAGTAGTTAGTTACTTTGGAAGGAACCAATGTTGGTTAGCAGCCTGAATACCAGGGAGCCTACTGTAAGGCTAAAGGGCATAGATAACCAGTGATATTTCCCCAGAGGTGGCATAGCCACATTGCAGTTAAAAAAAGAAAAGAATCTGCAATATTCAGTTATTTTTAGCCTCCATGATGTCAGTCTCCATCTGCTAAACAAAAGAAATTAACTTTCACTGCTGAAAGTCTTTTTAAAAGAAAGGTTTTATTAAGCCATTGCTAGCAAATGAACACCAACAAAAAGAATACTAGTCTCGGGGCATGAAGTTTAAACCCTCAGCAGAATGGCTAGGTAGAAAAGAAAACATGCTAATGGTCCCAGAATTGTGCGTTTTCACATTCTTGTGAAAGGACTTTCTAGGGGTGAAATAGGTTTAGGAAATTTTAGGAATTAAGAGGTCCATGGAAAAAGCACAGGGCTACAGAGCTGCAAAGGGTACATTTCCATAAGATAAGGGAGTGGGGAGTAGCAGAAGGTACATTTCCATAAGATAAGGGAGCTAAGAGCTTCAGAAAGGTACACATTTACAGAATAAAGGGAAGGAAGCCCCTCACTCAAAGAAGGAAGAAGAAAGCCCTGAGTGAGCAGGGAAACAATAAGGGAGAAGAAGGAGTGAACCTCATGTACTTCACTTGAGGTTTGAGCTCAGAAGTTGCTATAGTAACCAATCTAAGGGGGAGATTGACCAATCAGAGGGAATATTGAGGCACAGAGATCTGCAGCCTTTATAAACCGTGAAAAAAGGACTTTGTGGGCCTCTTTCCCCCTCCCCACGTGAGAGTCTGTGCTTGTTTCTCAATAAATTTCCACCTTTTGCTATAGCACCTTTCCTCCGCGGTTTCATTCTCCGACTTCATGGACTCCACTGGACAAAGAGCCTGGGAACCATCCTGCCCAGAGAAACACCTCGCGTTCCAGTCCAATTTTCCCGTATCACTTGCAAAGATGTAAGCCATTCTGAAAGGGTTTGCATTAAATGTAGACAAAGGGGATGGGCTAGCTCTAGGATAGGGGCAGCAGAGACCACAAGGCAGAAGTGTCGTTGTGTGGATCAGCTGTGGGCAGCAGATTGGGAAGCTTGTGTGTAAATAAGAAGGAGTGGCTCCTGGTTCTATGGTGCCTGACTATTCCCTCTTTTGGATAATCATGGAAATAGCCACTTAAAATTTTATCCTAAATTCCAACAGATATTCAGTAATGTCAGCAGTTTTTTTGTCAGAGCTGCTCCACAGCTATAAACAAGCTAACTTTTTTTGTCTCTTTCTGTCACTCCTCTGCTGCTCTCATTTTAATTAAGAATATCCCAGGATTTTTTTTTTCTTGCCACATCTAACCCGCCTCCAATCCTCACAAAAATGTTCTGAGTGGTCAAGCATGAAGAGGGTGCAAGACAAACCAGAAACTGAGAAGCCAAAGTTAGAAAACAGAAGTCGTCATGAAAATAAACATTTCTTTGGAATTCCAGAAATCAAGAAAGTTTGAGGCTTACATAGAGTATTGAATGAGAATTTAAGCAATTTTACTGAGATATCAAGAGGGAGATTTGAAAAATGGGCCGTTTAGCAGCCTGCCAATTTGTGAAAAGGCCTAGAGCAGAGGTTATATAAGTATTTTGCTGAGAGTTTCAAAAATAAAATCAAGGAGATTGAAAATATAACATACAATAAGATTGAAGCATAAAAACTGGTTACAGCTCAGTTGCTGTGGCTCAGGGGTTGAGCATCGACCTATGAACCAGGAGGTCATGGTTTGATTCCAGGTCAAGGCACATGCTAAGATTGTGGTCTCTACCCCAGTGGGGGGTGTGCAGGAGGCAGCCTATCAATGGTTTTCTCTTATCATTGATGTTTCTATGACTCTCTCCCTCTCCCTTCCTCTCTGAAATCAATATATATATATATATATATATATATATATTTATATATATATATATATATATATATATATATATGTTAGAAACTTACAAAGGAATATAGTTTGCATAGAAAAATCTCTAAAAAGAATTGGACTCAGCACAACAGGACAGTCACAGGGTTTCCTGAGTACACAGGTAGATCAGAAAAAAAGGTGGGGAGGTGGTGGGTTCAGGCCAATAAAAAATTACTTTTGATGCTGAAGCATTAAAGAAATTTTATTTAGAAAGATTTTTATCATAACAACATATTTAATGGAATATATTTGAGCGTGCCTTTAAGTCATATTTTCTGAAACCTTGAACATCTTTAGGCATTGCATTGTAATCTATGCTACTTTCCAACAATAAACCTAAATTTCCACTTCTGTAAACTGGGACTGATAATAGTGTTTGCCACAGTGGAATTGCATGAGGATTAAGGGCTTTAATGCATGTGAAATGCTTAATACATTGCTGGGCAATTAAGTGCTAAAGAAAGGAACACAGTCTCTGTTATACTCATAAAAAATTTCTTTGTTTTTGCTATTTTTGTTAATATTAGTAGTGATGTCATTTGACAATAAAAGGTAACTTAGAAATTTGCATGCTCATTATCTGTGGGTGACAAAGAGTTAAAGGGCCAGGAAAAAAGCATTGCCTGGGGCAATAAATGGAAACACCTCTCTCTCCCTCCCTCCTCTGTCTTCAACCATTTTCTACCAAGGTATAGGTCCCTGGATTATATCTTGGGGTCCTAGGATATTAGATCTGGGATCAAATTTTAAAAAATGAATCCAGGGCAAAGCCAACACCTGAAATATCAGGAAGCCTGAGTGTCTGAGTGGCTTGTCTAAAGTCAGTTAACAGCAGATTTGAAACAGAGAGAAAAAACACCCTCCAATGTTATGAGTGAATTTCAGTAATTATTCAACCAGAAGACAAGATAAAATTACTGGGAATGTAAAGACAACTACTGTATACCTTTGAGGAAATTTTAGTGCCTACAAATAAGGCTGTAGCCTCCAGGTGCCTCACCTTTTTGACACAAAAAATTCTTATCCCCACACCCTGAGGCTAGAAAGAACAGCTAAGCCTATGTGTAAAATCCACCTTTCTAACACCTTATAAATCATTGCCCTCTCTTCTCTCTACTTTCTGTTTTCTCCTAGTCATCAGACACACCCTGAAGTCAGTACTTAAGTGACGCTCCATTATATATATTTAAGTAATATTTTTTATCTCAATTTTCAGGATGCTGATTATTACAGCACTTCTGTTAAAATGAAATATTGGAACTAAGGACCCAGAGAAGAAAGATTCATTTGATGTGAATTCCTGGAAGGAATTTATCGGCCAAGATGGACTTCTCATGATCAACTGAAGGCCCAAATTTTATAAATAATAAGAACCTAGGGGCCATTTCCTGACAGAGGCTTCTGGAGTACCCTGTATACTGGGAAGAACTTCAGACGGAACTCTCGGCTTCCTGCACTGGGTCACACTTATTTACTGTCTGAGTCAACCACTTCAGGGAAAACCTGGTTTCACCTTTCTACCATGGACTGAGAACCTGCTCTTCCAATCAGAACTGCACAACTAGTGCTCCTCATTTACATAAAATGGACCTAGTTGAGAACCTGGCTGGGAAATTTTGCCACAAAAGATAGCCTCCCATGTCAATGCGAAACACAATTTAGGTTGCTACCTGAATCTGTCTCCCAGGCTGCAACTCCTTTTTGCTCAGATAAATGCCTTTTATTCTTTATTTCAGTCTAAGATTAATTTTAGCTTACAGAACACATTTCCATCTCTAGTCTTACTCCACTAATAATCAACTATATTATTTGAATCAGATGAATTTTAAAAATATTTTAAAATAATACTTTAGCATTAAAAAATTCCAAATGTATATACTATTTGATGTTTTAACATAATTCATTTTCTTCTTGCACTTATGTTCCTGATGTTAATTTTTATGAAGGTGTGTGAACTCTTGTGCCACTTTGACTTGATTCACTTAGCAGGGAAGACATGACAAAAGAGGCTGTCTAAAAGCTGTGTTTTTCCCACGTCACATCCAAGATGAATGGGGAGAATTAGTGGTATTAATATTCATAAATGCCAAGTTGGATGGTTATCCCTCTTCTCATTCTTCTTTCAATGATATTTAGTGGATATGGGCAGTGAAATGTGTTTAACCCATACCTGACACTAAAGAATAAAAGGGAAATAATTAATTGAATGGAGAAAAAGATATGATGAAAACATGGCATATAAGTACACTTCAGAATATATTTATTTAAATACTAAAGGCCTGGTGCATGAAATTCATGCAAGGAGGGGTGTCCCTCAACCCAGCCTGCACCCTCTCACAATCCGGTACCCCTTAGGTGATGTCCAACTGCAGGACATCCTGCGGGATCGGGGCCTAAACCATTGGTAGGATATCCCTCTTGCCATCCAGGACTGCTGGCTCCTAACCGCTCGCCTGCCTGCTTGCCTGCCTGCCTGCCTGATCACCCCTAACTACTCTGCCTGACTGTTTGATTTCCCCTAACCACTCTGCCTGCCTGCCCGATCACCCCTAATTGCCTCTGCCTCAGCCCCCGCCACCATGGCTTTGTCTGGAAGGTCGTCCAGAAGGGTGTCTGGAAGGAATGACATCCAGAATGTCATTCGGCTGTCCAGTCTAATTAACATATTATGCTTTTATTATCATAGATTATATTGTACTGGTATATATAGTATTTTTTTACACTGACAATTGACTACTGAAAATGAAATCTTAGAATGTTAATCTGGCTTACAATATTTTCAGAAAGAGACTTCAGATTAGTGTTCCAGAAAATCACTTTCCTAAATAATGCTACAGATAACAAAGGTAGCATTGGATGAGCCATCATAGTTAGTAAGTCGTTATAAGGATTTTGGACATTAATATTAATTACTTGGTAGCAGGAATCAGAGTCCAGATGATTACAATTTTCCGTATATTTCAAACTGAAAATATTGACTGGGACAAAGTGAAAATATGAACCAATGAGTTGGATGCATGAACCAATACTCATGCATGTATGCACACACACACACACACACACACACACACACACACACACACACAATCACACAACCAAAACCTTTATCAGATCTTTCCACACTCTTAGTATCAGGAACCGAGATTAGTATATACAGAGATAATCAACAAATGAATAATATAGATTCTTAATATAATAACTTTTTTTCTAAAATCTTTTCAAGACAGAAATAATTTGCCTCTATGTAGAGAGTGTAAGGGTGGACAACTTTTCTTTTTTTTCCTGTCTAGGTTGTTTGGTTGGTCTAATTACTAAATTGACATAATACAGAATAACAGGAAAAAAACAAGTGCTGTAAGTACTGTACAGGAGACCCAAATATTTCAGACTCCCAGGCAGTCAGGCAATGAAGGCCTATATGCCATCCTGAGCAAAAAAATAGGATATGGGCTTGGGGCTTCAAAGGAGAGGAGGCCAATTTGTAGGAAGATAAGAAAACCAGATGTTTGGCAACAGATATTTGCCACACCATGTAAGTAAGTCTTTTACATAAAAGTCATCTCTGGTAGTAGGTCTCCTTCTGGGTCAGGCTCCCTGTCTAATTTCTTTTAGGCAGTTAAGGGAGAGGCAAGGTGCATTTACTGAGTGTGCTGGGTCTCAATTGCATTCAGCTCAAGATAATCCACATGCCAAAGTGGCACATTTTGGGGTTTCATATGCTGCTCCCCCTCAAGAGTGTATTATTTACATTTTGCATTCAACCACTCTTTTTTGAGCAAATAAAACAGAACAAAGATTACATTCTTATTGCATTTTCAGGGTAGCCCAGTGATGGCAAACCTTTTGAGCTCGGCGTGTCAGCATTTTGAAAAACCCTAACTGAACTCTGGTGCTGTGTCACATATAGAAATTTTTTGACATTTGCAACCATAGTAAAACAACGATTTCTATTTTTGATATTTATTTTATATATTTAAGTGCCATTTAACAAAGAAAAATCAACCAAAAAAAATGAGTTCGCGTGTCACCTCTGACATGTGTGTCATAGGTTCGCCATCACTGGGGTAGCCTGTTGTAAAAAGAAAAAGTCAATTACAGCAAAAGAGCAGTTTATTGTTCATTGAAGCAATAACCCAACATGTGTGATTGCGGTCAAGTGCTTCAGGGATTCAGGACTCAAAAAGCATCTGGGGGAACAAAGATAACTTCTCTAATCTACCTTAGTCTGAAAGTGACACATAGCATTTCTATTCTCTTTCTTTTGGTGAGAACTAACCACAATGCCCTATAATTGCAGGGGGCTGGAAATTATAGCTGAGCTGCATGTCTGGGAAGACCAGGAGAACCAAGCATTGGTTAACATAGTCTCTTGTTGTACTCATAAAGGAAATAACAGAGTTCTGCAGTTAATTTTTAGCTTTGTCATTTAATGTTCATTAATGTAGCAAACCTGTTTTGTATTCAGAGAAATGTGACAATAAAAACAAAGTATTTCAAAGAAAAAGTATGGTTGTCAGACATAACAGTATTTTCTCCTACATCACTTGTACTACAAGATAGGAAGTCAGCTTTTGCAGTTATGTAATCCTCTTTATATGGCAGTCATAAGTCTTGTCAGAGTAGACACCTGAAGATTTGCAACTGAATTGAATTCTTGGTCTTCAACTCAGTTTCACAAAGTCAAGACAACATATGAAATAGTGGAATGAACAAAAAAGACAAACATTTATAGACACAGAGAACGGCATGCTGATTACCAGAAGCAAAGGAGGATGAAAGAGGTAGGGGAGGGTAAAAGGGGATAAATGGTGATAAAAGAGACTTGACTTGGGGTGGTGAACACACAATACAATATACAGATGATGTATCACTTGAAACCAATATAATTTTATTAACCAATGATGCCCCAATAAATTTAATAAAAAATTAAAAAATATTTTGAAAACCATATGAAGCAGTGTTTCGAAATACTGGCACTGCTATCTAACAAATCCAGCTCCCTACTCTCTAGTTGCCCACCACTTATTAGATAGCATGCAGCATGTTTTTCCAGCTCATTCAACCCATATTACTTCACACAAAATATTACAAGAATTACTTTCTGCTCTAATTATGGTATAGGATAAATGTTTGGCAGGAACATCAAGTCCACTAAAACTCTCAAAGGAGAGATCATATATACCCTTGGCTCACAAGTTAACACGAACCCTTATGAAGCTTACAGCTGGAGTATGTCAAGTAAATACAAAACTTGAAGCTGGGAAGCAAGTTCTTTCTTCTTTTTTTTTTTAATCCTCACCTGAGGATATTTTTTCATTGATTTTTAGAGAGTGGAAAAGAGAAGGAATGACAAAGAGAAACATTGAAGTGAGAGAAACACATTGATTGTTTGCCTCTTACACAAGCTCTGACCACGGCCTGGGCTGGGGAGGAGCCTGCAACCGAGGTACATGCCCTTAACCAGAATTGAACTCAGGACCCTTCAGTCCACAGGCCGACACTCTATCCACTAAGCCAAACTGGCTAGGGCAGCAAGTTATTTCTGAAAGAGGGATCTGACTGGTGTATCTCTGGGCCTGCCACAAAGTTTAAACCTCAAACATTTAAGAGATATATGAAAAAGGAAAGAAATATAAAGCTGACTATCACCTGAAGCAGTTCAATTTTGAAACTTTATGCAGCCTTTGCTTCAAGGATTCCAAAATGGCTTTTGAATACTGGTTGTTTGTGTTTCCTTTAATTTTGAGTTCATTTTAGATCTTAACTCCAGGATGGAAAATTGAGCTCAAAGCATGAAGAAGGCTAGCATTTTGAAGCACTGAGATTAGAACTTCAATATATGAATTAAGGTAGGACATAATTGATACCATCACATATAAGAATCATGTTTTTAACTTTTTTCAAATTATACATTGATTGTTGGAGTGGTCCCAAAATAAATATTTGACAGGTTGATTTTCCATTCTCTATTTAAAAAAATTATGCCTTGACAGAACAACTACTTCAAATCTCATTTTGCCATTTCTCTCAGATAAATGCAAAATGAAATTTTATGTAAGTTGCAGGTTGAGCTTTCTGGTAAGTCCACGCCTAGATGGAGTTAAATGGAGTAAAGATGTTTATTGTAGAATAATGGATGGGGAAAGAAAAAGGAGGCACTGTCAGAACATGATTTAGATCTGACAAAACTTTAAACAGTTCAACTGAGAGCTCCAGGCAAACATCTTACCTAATAATAGACAAACATGTAAATTGACCATACCTTTGCTACGCTAACTAGCCAATCAGGAGAGTATGCAAATTAACCCAACAAAGATGGTGGTTAATTTGCATGCGTAGGCGCCAGTGGCCTGGGTCCTGAGAACATCCTCAGGACCCAGGCTGCTCCTAGCTTGTAGGCCTGCACATAGGCCCTGAGCAGCCAGGGTCCCAGAACCCCCCTGGCCACTCCAGGCCTATGGGTGCAGGTGCCAAGCAGATGTTCCCACCCTGTGGCCGCTTGTGCGTGTGCAGGCGCCAAGCAGTAGCCTGGATCCACGCCCCCCAGCCCAGCACCCATCACAGGGGTGAACAGGCCAGACCAGGCCTCCCTGCATCAATCGTGTACTGAACAGAACAGGCCTCCCCATGAACGATCGCAGGCGAATAGAACAGGCCTCCCCGAGACTGATCTCAGGGTGAACAGAACAGGCCTCCCTGTGAATGATCACAGGGCGAACAGAACAGGCATCCCTGCAATCACTGGTGGGGTGAACAGGCCAGGCCTCCCTGCGATCGATCATGAGGTGAACAGAACAGGCCTCCCTGCAATCACTGGTGGGGTGAACAGGCCAGACCTCCCTGCGATTGCTCGCAGGGTAAACAGAACAGTCCAGCCTCCCTGCAATCGATCACAGAGAGAACAGAACAGGCCTCTCTGCAATCGCTGGCGGGGTGAACAGGCCAGGCCTCCCACAGGGCCAACAGAACAGGCCTCCCTGTGAGGTGAACAGAACAGGCCATGCCTCCCTGCGATCCCAGGAGAAGAAGCCATTCTGCTGACCAGCCTGCACTATGGACCTGTTTGGGTGGGTTGCGCAGACTCTGGGGCCTCTAGCCTGCAGCCATGGGAAGTCTCCCTCTTTCCAGAGTTAGGAGTACCAGCCCAGGTCCACCCAACGCCGGGTCCTGACTGCGGGGGTGAGTTCCCTGCAGACTGGGGTTTGATCCCTAGGCATTAGCAGTAGGAGGCCAGTGCCTTTGTTATTGCTGTGTGTCCAGGTTTTAATTGAACAAATGCCTGGTGGTCTCGGGTGCCAGCTTAGCAAAATCTTTTAGGAGGAGAATTCTGTCTGGGTTTCCTCAAATTCCCTCAGCCACTACTCACCCCTCTGTAAAGGCGCAGAACAAGTGAGGCCCCTTAAATAAAAATCAGAAGTCTCCAGCAACGGTGGGCCTCTCTCATCACAGTCATTTGGACTGGATGGTATTTGAGTATTTATCTAGGCACCATGACAGGGAACACACAGGCTCAAGTCATGATCTCTGCCCTTAAATAATTCACAATCTTCTTAGAGCGAGTGGATGATTAAAAGCACAGTAATGACATCAGAATGTAAGGCAACAATACAGAGAGGAACAGAGGCCATTGCCAGGATGATTTTCCAACAATTAGTACAAAGAGTATGTGCTGTGAATTAAATTAAAAAAAAATATGTGTGGAAGTAGCTGCTTCATGAGTATGGGATCCCTTCCTATTTTAAAGGAAACTGAGTTCCATGTGAACTGTGTAATATGCTATGATATCTGAGGCACAGGACAAGGGAGGCCCTAAGGGTACTATGCTTTGATATTTGAGTCATTCTTTATTGTTCAATATGATTTATTTCTGCAAGCCTCAGTTTTGTGATAGTTAAATTACTAGAATAATGCATCTTGCTATAAAATATTACTAGAAGAGGAAATGATCAGGTGACATTGTTATTTTCTATAAATGAACACAATCTCTGGTATGCTAAAGTGATAGGTATTATAGAAATATTCAGATAGGGAGACCTACAGGCTTGATAACAAGTTAGGCTTACTATCACAACTCAAATTTATTGCTTAAAAAAAAAGCAGGGAGGCAACTAAAAACTGAACCAAATATAAGCCCTTGAAGGGCAAATGTAAATTGGATAAGCTTTGCTATTACAAGAGCAAGAAGAAAAAATTCAGCTGCAAGAATGAGAAGCACACTGCATCCACTCTAAGTTGGTGTTAAAGAAAAAGAATGATATACTATGAAAATACTTAATACAAATTGTAAAGAGATTTGTTCAAAGAGGATTTCCTAGAGTAGGTGGTATTTCAGTTAATTTCTTTAAATGTGAAGAGGTTACCTAGATAAGAAAAAGGTGTAGGGGTCCCAAATTGTAGAGGGAGGAGGAGGGGCTGAGTCCCCCCCCCCATGCACGAATTTCGTGCACCAGGCCTCTAGTCCTATATAATAAAACCCTAATATGCAAATTGACCAAACGGTGGACCCACCAGTCACTATGACGTGCACTGGCCACCAGGGGGCAGATGTTCAATGCAGGAGCTGCCCCCCGGTGGTCAGTGTGCTCCCATAGGGCCATGGTAGGCAAACCGTGGCTCACAAGCCACATGTGGCTCTTTGGCCCCTTGAGTGTGGCTCTTCCAAAAAATACCACTGTGGGCGCGCACGTACAGTGCCATTGAAACTTCGTGGCCCATGCACAGAAGTCAGTATTTTGTGGAAGAGCCACACTCAAGGGGCTAAAGAGCCGCAATGTGGCTTGCCAGCCATGGTTTGCCAAGCCGCAGTTTGCCAACCACTGCCACGGGGGGAGTACCGCTCAGCCAGAAGCCGGGCTCATGGCTGTGAGTGCAGCAGTGGTGGCAGGAGCCTCTCCTGCCTCTGTGGCAGTGCAAAGGAACCCTCAGGAAATGTCCAACTACCACCTTAGGCCCACTCCCCGGCACAGTAGGACATACCCTGAGGGGTCCTGAACTGCAAGAGGGTGCAGGCCAGGCTGAGGGACTGCCCCCCCTCCCAGTGCACTAGGCCTCTAGTTATTCAATAAGGAGATCCTCACTGGGAAGTTGGCTAGACTCTGGGATCAACACCTTGGTCTGTCATTGCTCAACTGCCCTAGAAGATCATTACCTTGGCTCATAAGTTAACATGGACCCTGATGAAGCTTACAGTTGGAGTATGTTAACTGAACACAAAGCTTGAGGCTGGGCAGCAAGTTATTTCTTAAAGAGGGATCTGATTGATGTATCTCTGGGTCTGCCACAAAGGTTAAACCTCAAACATTTAAGAGATATATGAAAAAGGAAAGAAATATAAAGCAATTCAAATATTTAAGCAATAGTAAAAATAACTAATATTTTGGACAGTTTACTATGTGGCAGACATTGTTAGAATTTTATAGTATTACCTATAATTCCCCATCTTCCTCAACACAAATATTCAAAATGAACCTTTTTACTTAATGATTTTAGTTTTCATATTGGGGCACAAAGAAACATTAACTACAAATTGCATTGTGCAGAAAGGAATATCTCAGTTTTATTGGCACATATGCTGATTTAAAAATATTCAATTACTAAATACTCTCAAATGAGAGTATTTATAATAATATTCTAACATACAAATAGTACAAAATTCCAAATAGAAATTAGTTCATGCTATTTAATAATCTCCCAAACTACATTTATTGATGCATATGCATGCTTGGATGCATGCATCATTCTTTGTATTGGGCTATAAACATTTCCATTTTGCATTGATTGATCATTAGGCTTTCACTGACTTTCAAATAAACTACAAGTAAAACTTCATAGTTTCTTTTCTTTAATTTTTGTCTTTATTGATTAAGGTATTACATGTGTCCTTATTCCACCATTTCCCCCTCAACACCACCCCCGCTCATGCCCTCACCCCCCTAGTGTCTGTGTCCATTGGTTATGCTTATGGTACAGCTACACGATAGAATACTACGCTGCTATAAAAAGGAAGGAACTCCTACCATTTGCAACAGCATGGATGGACCTGGAGAGCATTATGCTAAGGGAAATAAGTCAGTCAGAGAAAGATAAATATCACATGATCTCATTCATTGGTGAAATATAATGAACAACATAAACTGATGAACAGAAACAGATCCAAAGACAGAGAAGCATCAGACCGTCAAACCTCAGAGGGAGGGCATGGAAGGGTAGAGGTAAGGGGGAGAGATCAACCAAAGGACTTGTATGCATGCATATAAGCATAACCAAGAGTAGGAAGAATTCAATTTTGAAACTTCATAAGTCTGCGTGGTGTCCTCAAATTTTAACTCAAAATTAGATAATATATATCTAGATTCTATCTCAACAAACAAAACTAATAATGGTAAAATTTGTTAAATATGATTAGGTAATGAATAAAACAGAGTTAAGAAAAAACTAGATATCTATAAAAATTTAAATTTATTTTCTACATTGATTATATATCCAAGATGCTTTATCTTAGTTTAGAAACTTAACTCACCCCCCCTTTTTTCAAGTGATTACCTTGGAGAAACTCATTTAAGCAATGAGTAATTATTAAAGGGAATTCTCCACCTTTAGAAAAACTTATGTTATATGGTACAGAATCTCCCTTTTATTTCCATCTATTTAAATTGTAGCTGTGGTAAGGCTTGTCAATTAGAGAGGAGTATGTCCACTGGCAACCTCAGTTATCTTTTTAATTAGTCTCCAGAGTGAAAGTTTACAGAATGTTCATATGCCTCTGCAAATGCAACAAATTTTAAGCACAACTTTGTTCCATATACATTTTTTTAGCATATTAGTTCTTGCTAGGAAACTTCCTCAAATCACAAATTAACTCTATTTTGTAGCCCCAAACTTTGAAAACCCTACTTCCCCATAACTCTGCTAGATCCCTAAGCACCCTTAAACAGGCAATATTTTCAGGCCCTCTTTATCTGCTCTCCATATTGTAGTCTAGGTAATATATTTCCAAATAAAAATTTTCAATTATCTAATCCTCCTACCTCTTCAACAGCCCCCTCCCCAACACAAACAGCTGTATCTTGCAATGGCCCCCATGTCAACTAAATTATAGTAAATGACTACTTTCCTTAGCAAGGAACTTCAAAGCTTGGTCCCTGTCTCTCTTTCCAACCTTATCTCTCAAGACTTACGTCTTATAATTTAAGCACTAGCAAAAGCAATGTTAACTGCTCTCTTCTAGTTTGCCATCTCTGTTTCACTCTTTCTTACCATTTTCTAAGGGCAAGTGTCCATTTCCTCTCTGTTGCATTCTATGCATGCCTCTATAGTCTCACTTCTCTTATTTTATTGGGATTATTGATCCCCACATAATAGGGCATATGTTATGGATATATTTGCATCACAAATTTCAAGCCTTGACAATTCACTTATGTGATATTTTTCTTCCAAGTTTATAATAACAACAATAATATTTTGAAGAATTAGTGTATATTTTTCTACATGTACATAATAGCGGAGTGTCCAGAATTTACAATGAGTAAGATGATAATAAATGTCAAATTGAGTCACCTTTTTTTCAAAGTTAAAGGTTTCCTTTTTTATTTATATAATTGATGTGTAAAGTTGTGTAAGTTTGATAGGTACATTGCATTGGTTTAATACATTTATATGTTGCAATCTGATTACTACAATAACACCTTTTTTAAAAATACAATTTTATTGATTTCAGCGAAGAAGGGAGAGGGAGAGAGACAGAAACATCAATGATGGCAGAGAATCATTGATCAGCTGCCTCCTGCATGCCCCACGCAGGGGATCAAGCCCACAACCCAGGCATGTGCCCTAACCAGGAATCGAACCATGATCTCCTGGTTCATAGCTTGATGCTCAACCACTGAGTCACACCAACCAGGCTGGTAGCACCTTTTTCAATTATTTTCTATAGAAAATACATAGACATGCTATAACATTAAAAATATTCAAAATGGTAAGATGCAAAATGACCTCTGTTCCTTATTTTCCTTCATTCATCCAGTTCTTTGGGAAGACAATATTGCTACTAGGTACTTGTATACTTCTAGATATTCCAAGCTTTTCCAAGTAAATATTATATATATTCCCTTTCCATAAAGCAACTTTCTCCTAATATTGAGGAGGAACTGATTTAATGAAGAGGGATAGAAAAATTTAATACACTTTCCCCCCATTAACCTCCTGCTGGTAGTTGGCATTGTGTGTATATTTCCTCCCCTTGAATTTCTAAGGCTGGGTTTTGCCTACCAGAGCTTTTTGGAATTCCTATTAAAGAGCAATTCTATTCACTTCCTATACGAGCAAAGCAATATATCTTCCCTTGTCAGGTGCTGAGCATGGAATAGGTTGTGTTTGTAAGCACATTACCATTGAATTCTGGATTTTTAAAATTTTCCTCTAATGCTCTAAATCTGTCTGTTGTATTGCTCTTATATTTTGCTTACACCTATTATAGCTGGGCCCTTGTTTAATTTTCTTCTGTTAGGCTTGTTTTTCTGTTCTAAAGCCTCTCTTGATTTTGGTAACTTAGAGAAAATACCTTAGAGCTACAGTTATATTTTTCATTTATAAATTCACCCCATCTGTATTATAAAGGTTTGATTCAATTTCTTTTTGACTGATAATATATTGGATGTAACCATTAAATTTGATAGCTGTGCTAAATGACTAACTCACTCAAAGTAATTGTTTAAATAATCATTTATTATTAGACTTCACTGGGAGTCACCTGGTTTAGGTTAGACCCAGCACGGGGGGCTCTGCAGTTGAGCTCCTTTATGTGTGTGTAGGTTGCCTGGTACACTCTACTTTAGGTTGAGAGTCAAGAAGCTTAGTTGTGAAGCTCAATTCTATGTGCCTTGAATCCATGAACTTTGAGCAACCCTAGCTTATTCAACCCCAGATGATCTAAATGAAGACTGTAGTGTGATGAGTCCTCTAAGAAGCAGGCAACAATAAGGTATTGAACACGTAAGAGATTTTGTGAGAGGGATGCTGCTGAAGGATAAAGGAAAATAGGAACAGGACTAGATGGGGAAAAACTTGAAACTGCAATGCAGGTATGACTCCCATGAAAGTGGAGAAAGAAAGAAGGGAAATTTGGTAGAAAGAGCTTCAAACTGCAGTGCTGCTTTGAGAAAGCCTTGGTCATATGGATGGGGAATCCCAGAACATAGATGCCCATTTGAGAAGTCCTATGTTGGGCAGGAATGTTTTGACTCCAGTAAACCCACATTATTCAGTCACTGGCTGGGTCCAGCCTGCAAATAGTACAGCCTCCACAAGAATGCAGAGATAGAGCCATAGGATGTGTTAGCTGGAGGCTTTCAGATAATTACTCTTTTCCTTTCAAGTTCTCTTTTGAAGGAACATTTGAGTGGCATAACTTAATGTCAGCTACTGAGATTCTTTCCAGAGAATAAACATTAGAATTTCTTTCAATATATCAAGTATAGGTGAACAGATTTATTCTGTATTATCTAGAGTGCAAACTTAAACTTTTTGATTAATAAAACCATAAGAGAAAAAGAATAACAAAGTTTTTTCTGGAAGAATCATACAATGGATTTCTTTACTATATGTGTTATTTTTTTAAATATGTTTTTATTGATTTCAGAGAGAGGAAAGGAGAGGGAGACAGAGGTAGAAATATCAATAATGAAAGAGAATCATTGATCAGCTGCCTCCTGCATGCCCCCTACTGGGGATTGAGCCCACAACCAGGGCATATGCCCCATCCAGGAATTGAACCGCGACCTCCTGGTTCATAGATTGACACTCAACCATTGAGCCACACCAGCTGGATGATACTTGTAGAATTTGAAAGTATAAAGATCTTCAGGGGTAATTAAGTTATTTATCTTAATTTTCACTATCCATTCAAAATTATTTTTCAAAGTATAATTTTCATAATATTTATATTCATTAATTTCATAATTTAATTAATTTAATAAACACAATAGTTATTATGAGATATTACCCACAATTCTAAGTATGTCTGGTCCCAAGTTCTCCTGGGTAATATCATATCAAACTAGATCATCCTAACATGGCTCTGGTCTTACCCTCCCAATTACCTCAGCCTTCCTTTTCTTAGTATAGCAAACATTTTTCATGTTGTTTTGTATTATTCCAAAATCAAAGAGGCCAGAGAAAATTCCACATCTTCTATAAAATTCAATCTCCCTTCCAGAAATGTTTATTATCAACTTGACATTCATGACTTTAAAACTCCTGAATATCACAGAATTAAAATCACCATTAATATTACCAGCAGCATACTTTTCCCCCAAAGCAATACTTTATCACATTTATGCCCATTGAAGTTTTATTGTTTCTCACTATGTCTTAAATCCTTAGTGCTTTAAATATTGGTTCTGTCTTTGAATATAAAAATGACTTCTTTCAACATAGAGACTTTTATTAAAGCACAATACAGTGAATATTATTAAGTATTAGACAAGAATCTATATAAATATTATTCTTATACAGAATATGGATGTGCTTTTAAATCTATTATACTTTAGAGATTAAAATTTCTATAATAACATTGATCAGTCACTAGTGGTACAAACGGGGATGTGTTACGAATAATAAAACTCAATTTTACAGCACAATTTAGATTTTCTACAATGAATATATCAGCAACAAAATATAGAAATGACTTTATCAACAATAGCAGTAAATTTTGGGTGGAGATAAAAGCAATTATGTCCCAAATGTCTCAGAAGAATATTAGTAACATCATTAGAAATGCCAGATACTTACCCTTGCATCAGTTGCACATATTTGAAATTCACTAGCTTGTGCGACCTCAAAGTTTCCAAATATTTAATCTGTACCTGGTAAAGTAATTATCATAATAATACTTGCCTTGGCCCTAGGGATAGTCCCTGTGTCAGAGTTAATGCATAATCATTAATAGTGGTAATCAACAAAGATGCAAATATTCAATAAGGTAGGGAAAGATGCTATTGGCCTAAATTATTCTGAAGATCAGCACTTCACCTAGGCAATGTGATACAATTTTTAAAATGTAGTATCTGCCTGGTAAGGCCCTATATCATCAGGTAACAAACTCCACTTCAGGATAAACAACACTATATGAAGTCCACCTAACCTCCTTTTTGCGTTTTATTTTAACATTTCATTTGTGGTGTAAATTATGCTTGCTACTGAGTCAAAAGTATTTAAATAGGAAAGTGTCATATTATATAACACTAGTGGCCTGGTGCATGAAATTCGTGCACATTAAAAGGGAATTAATAGAGGAAATAGTTTAATATTGCTATTTACCCTTTCTCTATAATAGAAGTGTCAGAGATGAAAGAAAATTAGTAAAATGTATATGAAAATCTTCCTCCTGTCAGAGTCTGGGGCACACCACGGGACACACAGTCAAATCCCCGCCCAACTGCATGCATCTCGAAATCATGCAAGACCCAGACCTGGCTGGTCCCACCCCCATTGGGCGAGATCCAGACCCAGCCTGCCCCACCCCCATCAAGCCCCGCCAGGCAGGGGGTGCAGCCTCAGGTCCCCCAGTGCCTGGACTGGGGGTGTGGCCTGAGGTCCTGTGACCTGGCGCTGTGGTGGGGGGTGTGGCCTGAGATACCCTGTCAAACCTCACTGGG
This sequence comes from Myotis myotis, assembly GCF_014108235.1. NCBI lineage: Eukaryota > Metazoa > Chordata > Mammalia > Chiroptera > Vespertilionidae > Myotis > Myotis myotis. Next base: position 108,458,804 of record NW_023416346.1, on the reverse strand, counting down.
AAGGAAGCACAGCCTCAGGTCCCTGCTGATCGCTCGTTATGGCTAGTTATGGGAACGCCACCTCCACTGTGGACACAGCTATCTTGTGTTATGGGAACTCTGCCTCCACTGTGGGCACAGCCATCTTGTGATGGCGTGATGGAGTGAGGGCCGATTTACATATTACCTTTTTATTATATAGATTTGGTGTTTTAAAGTTTATTTTGTTTTGTTTTCTCTTACTGTGTTTTCTGCTCTTTAGCTCTATTTTCTTTTTTTAAAAAATATATATTTTTATTGATTTCAGAGATGAAGGGAGAGGGAGAGAGAGATAGAATTATTCATTGGCTGCCTCCAGTATGCCCCCTGCTAGGGATTGAGCCCACAACCCAGGCATATTCCTGGATAGGGAATCAAACCATGACCTCCTGGTTCATAGGTCTATGCTCAACCTCTAAGCCATGCCAGCTGGGATTTACTTCTATTTTACCTCTAATTTCTAATTACTGATCGCTGTTTTCAATATATTTTTTTGCCATTCTTCCTTTTTTGCACATTACTGTCTTTTATTTTTAAATATTATCTCTGTTTTTATATTAAAATTCATTATAATTTAGGCAACTAATTAAAGATTAATTTAAAAAATAAATTAAAACAAAACACATTATCAAGTAACTCCTGGGTTAGGCACAACTCACTTTAGAATGTTATTCATGCCTTCTCCATTTAGGTGGCCATTCATTTTTACTCCATGCCCCCTTTCCATCCAAGGACAGCTATACCATAAAGGTGAAGCAATGCCTGATAAGACATATTTTCTTCTGTTAGCATTTGAACTGTGTAATTTAATAAAATGTACAGATTAAGAGGCATGTGATGTAAAGTAAAGACAGGAACCACTATGATCTGCCATGAGCTTTTGAAATAACCAGAGCAAAATTAAGAGGAAACAGGGAAAGCCATTTGGTTAAAAAAAGAATAAGATGCCAAGGGGGAGAAAGAGAGCCAAGGGATGCCATGTTTTCTGATGAAACCAGCACAGTTCTAATTTTAGCTCATGTGCACCCTCACAGTAATTATTTTCATTGAGTTAAACTGAGTGAATTCCTATTGTTTGTATCAGAGTCATCATTATTCTTCTCCCTTTTATCCCACATCTAGTCCATATTCTTCAAAATAAGCGTAGAATCTGAAATGGTCTCACAGCATCCATATAACCAATGTGGTCCAACCACCATCATTTCTCTGGATTATAGCACAGCCTCTTGTTGCCCTGTTCCTGCCTTTGCCCCATTAAAATCCATTCACCAACAGCAGTCAAGGAGATCTTTATAAATGCATAAGAGATTAGGTCAGTTATCTGTTCAATAGCCTGAAATGGTTTTCCATTTTTCTCAGAGTAAAAGTAAAAATGCTTACAAAGGCTCATAAAGGCCTACATGACATGTCTCACTATGACTTCTGTCTCCTGTGACCTTATTTCCATCCCTTTATACCAATCCAACTCTATTCCAGTACACTGGCCTCCTTAATCTTCTAGGAATCTCACCAAATAAAATATCTTTCTGCTTCATTTCTTTCCATCTGTTTCCTCTGCCTATATACCTATTTGGCTCTCTCCCTCACTTCCTATTAATGTTAGAGTTTTCACTCTTGTCCTTCACTTTCATCTTGTCATTATTTTTATAAAAATTATTACAACCTTAATGTTTACTTATTATGTTTGTGGTCTGTCACCTCCCAGTAGAATAGAAGCTCCATGATGGACAATGATATTTTTACTGGATTTCTACTGCCTAAAATAGTAATGAGTACTCAATAAATATTTGTTAGATTAATTAATACATAAAATAGTTATAAATATGTGATTTTATTTGTAGAATTTCACATAGAAGGAATATATAGTAATTAGAAAGGGATAGGAAAAGAAAAGAGAACAGAAATAAACAGAGAAAATTAAAAGTAAAATATGCATTTATATCTTTACAATGACAACTGCATGTTGACATTATTTGTCTAGAGATCCAATGCAAATATCAGGAATAATGAGCAAAATATGTGAGAATTAAAATGAAATGACATTTAATACTGATCAACTTAAAATGTTTTAGGTTACTATTTGTTTTTATTATAATTCCTTTTTTTTAGTATAATTCTTTTTATAAATCTACAAAACTACAACATGGAGGAAGCAATGGGAATGTATAATAATAATATTCCCTGTTAATAAAATCTTTTTCTACTTTTATCACTTTTCACTTCCTAATTCCTAATATAATTTCAACTTTTATGTATATTTCGTAAGCTTGACCAAAATTATGACTAAGGAAATATAAACTACAATTATAGTCACAGTTGGAGGAAAATTAATATTTGACCAAAAAATAGTATTATCTTTCCAAATAACTTTCTTACAGGAAGTACAGTCTTTACCACTAAAAATGAAAATACTAATCTAGGTGAATTAACATATTGCTTCTGTGTCAGATTCCTAAGATTCTAATGTATTTAGTATTTATATTTCTTTGTTTAAAATATTTGATCCACAGGAGTGCATATTAAAAACAGATTCTACCAAGTAGCTAAGGCCAAATTCAAGTGACCACAACTATATTATGTTACTTATACACATTCCTGATATTGAGAATTTATAGTAATCAGTTCTTCTATCTCTCCATATTCTTTCCATTTGATATGTTTTTGACAAGAATTTTTGAGTGCTTATAATGTACCAATTAACACTGAAATAAAAAACTCAAAATTTCTGCCCTTAATACAGACCACAAAGCCTTTTCTTCTTTCCTTTTTCATTTCCTCCTTTTCTCAGTTCCTTTCTGCCTTTCTCTTTACATTGTATAGCTAATAAAGGAGTATACCATTCATCCCCTTTCTTTCTCTCCTTCTTTTCACAGGTATTACAAGAGTACAAATGTGTAAAATACCCAAATGATACAGAAATGTAAAGTGGGATATATAAATGCCTCTCTTAGTCCTCCTTGTATTCTACTTCTTAGAGAATCATATTTGTTCAGGTTGGTGAGCATTTATCCATTTAAATTTCCATTCATTTACTTACACATTGATGGGAAGACAACCATATATATTTTGGCCCTTATATATTATAAGGATTTTAAAAATGTTTATTCTTTAACAATAAATGCTTCATTCTTCTTCTTCTTCTTCTTCTTCTTCTTCTTCTTCTTCTTCTTCTTCTTCTTCTTCTTCTTCTTCTTATCCCTACCCAAGGATATTTTCCCATTTTTTAGAGAGTGGAAAAGACAACCTGGGACCCCTTTGTCTGCAGACCAGAACTTTATCCACTGAGCCAAACTTGCTAGGGCTGCTTCATTCTTTTAAATAATTACAATGTCTAACACAAAGAAGCTGTAACCGAATTTATTTAACCACTCTCCTAGGATGGCTGTTTCAAATTCACTTATTTATTTAGGTTACATAGTTAATGGTGCAACGGTCATCTTCAATAATAAATATTGAACACATGTGTAGGTTTTTCATAAAATAAATTCTCAGAAGTGAAATTTGTAAAAAAAATATATATTGGCTTTTTACATTGTGATAGATACCATTCAGATAAATTACCTTCCAAAAATGGTTAACAGATTTATTCCAATAAGAGTATATTCATGAGCCCATTTACCAAATTCTCACTGACATCTATTATATTTTAAAATAAAACTTAATAGTTTTATTAAACTATGCTGATCCTTACCATTAGTAATATACTGTTATTTTTAGTCTAGTCTATTAAAATGTTTTTAAATGTATCTTTATTGTTTAAAGTATTATAGATGTCCCCTTTGTTTTCTTTTTCCCCATTGACTCCCAAAACCCCACAATTGTCCCTCCCAAGCCTTCACCACACTATTGTATATGTCCATGGGCTATGCATATAAGTTCCCCTGTTAATCTCTCCCCTCCCACATCCCACATCCGCCTTCCCTCTGAAATTCATCAGCCTGTTCTATGTTTCTATGTCTCTGGATCTATTTTGTTCATCAACTTATTATGTTCATTAGATTCCACATATGAGTAAGATCATGTATTATTTGCCTTTATCTAACTAGCTTATTTCATTTAGGATAATACTTTCCAGGTCCATTCATGCTGTTGCAAATGATGAGTTCTTTTTTTTACAGCCGCATAGTATTCCATTGTGTAAATATACCACAGCTTTTTAATCCATTCATCTTCTAATGGGTACTTGGGCTGTTTCCAGATCTTAGCTACTGCAAATTGTGCTACTGTGAACATAGGTATGTATATATTTTTTTCTGATTTGCATTTCAGGATTCTTAGGACATATTCTCAGAAGTGGGATTTTTTTTGCCAATTTTTTAAAAATGTATTTTTATTAATTTCAGAAAGGAAGGGAGGAGGGAGAGATAGAAACATCAGTGATAAGAGAGAATCATGGATTAGCTACCTCCTGCAAGCCCCCTACTGGGGATCCAGCTGGAAACCCAGGCATGTGCCCTTGAATGGAATCAAACCCAGGACCCTTCAGTCTGCAGGCCAATGCTCTAGCCACTGAGTCAAACCAGCTAGGGCTCTTTGCCAATTTTTAATTGAATTGTTTGTTTCCTTTTGTTGAGTTGTATGAGTTCCTTATATATTTTGGAAAATAACCCCTTATCAGATGTATCATTGGCAAATATGTTCTCCCATGCAGTGGCATCTCTTTACATTTTGTTGATGGTTTATTTTGCTGTGCAGACACTTTATTTTGATGTAGACCCATTTGTTTATTTTCTCCTTAGTTTCTTTTGCCCTAGGATATGTATCAGTAAATATATTGGTATGAGAGATGTCTGAGATTTTGCTGCCTATGGTTTATTCTAGGATTCACTACTTATATTTAAGTATTTTATCCATTTTGAGTTTATTCTTGTGTATGGTGTAAGTTGGTGGTCTAGTTGCATTTTTTGCATGTACCTGTCCAATTTTCCGAACATGATTTGTTGAAGAGACTGTCTTGACTCCATTGTATGTTCTTGACTCCTTTGTCAAATATTAACTGTGTATAATTCCTTGTGTCATTTTCTGGATTCTCTGTTCTGTTCCATTGATCTATGTACCTGTTTTTGTGCTAGTACCAGGCTGTTTTGATTACAGTGGCTTTGTAGTATAGCTTGACATCTGGTATTGTGATCCCTCCAAGGTTGCTGCAGCTATTCTGGGTCTTTTTTATTCCATATAAATTTTTGGAGTATTTGCTTTAGAGCTGTGAAATATACCATTGGTATTTTAATAGGAATTGCATTGAATCTGTAGATTGCTTTGGGTAGTATGTACATGTTAATGATGTTAATTCTACCAATCTATGAACATGGTATATTCTTCCACTAGTTTATATCTTCCTCTATCTCTTTTTTCAACACCTTGCAGTTTTCCCGAGTATAAGTTTTTTACCTCCTTGGTGAAGTCTATTCCTAAGTATCTTAATATTTCTTTTGCAGTGGTAAATGGGATTGTTTCTTTAGTTTCTCTTTTTGAGATTTCATTATTGTGTACAAAAATGCCATAGATTTCTGGTGTTAATTTTGTATCCTGTTACATTGCTGAATTCATTTGTTAAATCTAGTAGTTTTTTGAAGGAGTCTTTAGGGTTTTCTATGTACAATATTATGTCATCTGTGAATAATGAGAATTTTACTTCTTCCTTTCCAATTTGGATGCCTTTTATTTATTCTTCTTGTCTGATTGCTGTGCTAGGACTTCCAGTAAAATGTTGAATAAGTGTGGTGAAAGTGGACATCCCTGTTTTGTTCCTGTTCTTAGGGGAAATGGTTTTAGTTTTTGCCCATTAAGTATGATGTTGGCTATAGGTTTGTCATATATGGCCTTTATTATGTTGAGGTATGATCCCCCTATTCCCACTTTGGTGAGTTTTTATCAAAAAAGTGTGCTGGAGAGATCAACCAAATACATGTATGCATGCATATAAGCATACCCAGTGGACACAAACACTAGGGCATGTGCCAGGGGCATGGAGGAGGCTGGGGGGAGGTCAATAAGAGAAAAAGGAGACATATGTTCTATTATTTGTAATACTTTAAACAATAAAAGTTATAACTAACTTTTAGCATATGAAAAGTGTGTTGACTTTTATCAAATGCTTTTTCTGCATCTCTTGGTATGATCATGTAACTTTTGTCTTTCAATTTGTTTATGTGATGCATCACATTTATTAATTTACAAATATTGTACCAACCTTGCATCCCTGGAATGAATCCCATTTTGTCATGGGGTATGAATTTTTAATGCATTGCTAGATCTGATTAGCTAATATTTTATTGAGGATTTTAGCATCTATGTTCACCAGGGATATTGGTCTTTAGTTCTCTTTCTTTGTAGTATATCTGGTTTTGGAATTAGGATAATGCTGGCCTCATAAAAAGAGCTTGGAGGTGTTCCTTACTTTTGGATTTTTTTTTTTTTTGAATAGTTTGAGGAATATAGGTGCTAGTTGTTTTTTGAATGTTTGGTAAAACTCCCCTGTGAAGCCATCCAGACCGGGGCTTTTGTTTGCTGGGAGTTTTTTTTATTACTGCTTCTATTTCATCCTTTGTTATTTGTCTATTCAGGTTTTCTGAATCTTCCTGATTCAGTTTTGGAAGATTGTATTTTTCTAGGAATTTGTCAATTTCATCTCTATTGTCCAGCTTGTTGGCATATAGTTGTTCATGCAATTCTTTGTATCTCTGTGGTGACAGGTGTTACTTCACTGCTTCTGTTTCTGATTTTATTTATTTGGGTCCTCTCTGTTTCTTGATGAGTCTGGCTAACAGTTCATCAATATTGTTTATTATTTCGAAGAAGCAGCTCTTGATTTCATTGATTTTTTAGTATTATTTTTAGCTTCTATGTCATTCATTTCTGCTCTATGTGGTTTCCCCTTTCTGTTCTTGGTTATCAAGCTTCTCTCCAGCTAGTCTTCAGTTGAATTTTCAGGGTGGTTTTCTGTATTTTAGTTGTAGTTCCAGTTTGGTCCTGGTAGATTGTCAATGTAGCTTCCACCTACTCTACCACCATTTTGGAATCCAGTTTTTTCATTTTTTAATGAAATATATAAAAACGCATTTTCTGGATGGTAATCTTTGTTTATAAAATGACTTACAGCCCTAGCTGGTTGGCTTAGCAGTGGTCGACAAACTCATTAGTCAACAGAGCCAAATATCAACAGTACAATGATTGAAATTTCTTTTAAGAGCCAAATTTTTTAAACTTAAACTATATAGGTAGGTACATTGTTATTAACTTAATTAGGGTACTCCTAAGGCTTAAGAAGAGCCACACTCAAGGGGCCAAAGAGCCGCATGTGGCTCACGAGCCACAGTTTGCCGACCATGGGCTTAGTGGATAGAGCATCAGCCTATGAACTGAAGGGTCCCAGGTTCAATTCCGGTCAAGGGCACATGCCCAGGTTGCAGGCTTGATCCCCAGTAGGGAGCGTGCAGGAGGCAGCCGATCAATGATGCTCTCTCATCATTGCTGTTTCTATCTATCTCTCCCTCTCCCTTCCTCTCTGAAATCAATAAAAATATATTTAAAAAAATAAAAAATAAATAAAATGACTTACAATGTTTCCTATATATATATCTTCCCATTTCACATTATACTTATTTAATTATGTTAATATTTTTAGTTATGGCTTCTGTGGTATTTAGGAAGGCCTATCTCTGCACTGAGATTTAAGTTTTTCAACTAATGTTATGTTTTTTATTGTGTAGCTCTTTAGTTCATCTAGAATGTATTTCCATGTATGATGTGAAATGGATCTAAATCAATTGTCTTTTTAAAAGGGCAACCAATTTCACTAGCAACCATTTTTTGATTTAGAGGATAGTCTGTTTTTCAGCACCGATTAGAAATGTACCACTCTATTCTAGACCACAGGCATTGCCGTGATTAGTTTGTTCCTCTTTTACCTAGGAAATTTATATTTGTGGAGCTCTAAAGTACAATTTTTCTCATTACTTAAACCTGCTTTTCTATGTTTATTTCACAATTTGCATGGTGATCCCTTTACTTGATTTAAGTTTAATCTGGAAAAGTCGAGTTTACATACACATTTCCCCCCCTTTAGAGTATGTCTGTTTTAAAATCACAACACTATTTTAGTCACTATTAATTATAGTTACATCTTCAAGGCAATACTTTTGATGATTTTTTTATAGAGCATTAAATATTTTCAGGGTCAACAACTCAGTTCTGCACTAAGATCTGAAATATTACTGTGCAAATATTCAAAGGCCTTTGCCCAAAGCATGTAAAATCAACCTTGAAAATTTATGTTTTTCAAATTAACCCTGCTTTTGTTGTTTTAGAATTAAGAAAAAGTAGCATGTTTTTACAAGGAAGACTAAATTTATATCTACATACAGAAAAAGCCTTAAAATATAAATTGGTAGTTATTTGAAGTGCTTTATTTTCTAAATATTGGTAGATATTTAGAACTTTCTCTAAATGATTTTAAACTATTTCCCTTACTCCTACTAGAAAAATCTGAAAACACAATGCATCCAAAGTACATAAATATCTTTATGATTATGAGGAAAGATATGTATTTGGTATGGTAAGAAAATTATAAATGTAAAATTAGAGCCTCCAGTGTTATTATCACTCTATTTTTCCTTGTTAAGAAACATATGAGATTCTCTTGGTATCTACAAAAAATTAGTAGGTATTTACTTTACAAGAATATTATAGTAGATTACATTTATGATAGTATAACATATCTTTCTTTACACTTTATAAGACAATACATGTCTTGTAATACTTCCTAATCCTTATTCCTTAGCAACAGAAGTTATAAGGAGTATATTGGATTAGGTATCATAATCTCACATATTGAATAATCAACTTCTTTGTTTCTAATTCATTTGTCATAAAAAGGAAACAGTACAACTAATACTATTACAAATATGGGATTAAAATTCAACCAACTGGAAATTAATAATAAATTTTTTTTTTCCTTTTTCTGTGTTTTCTTATTTAAAAATAATGTTTATAGGCCAGGCAAGGTGGCTAAGTGGTTGAGCATCAACTTATGAACCAGGAGGTCATGGTTCAATTCCCAGTCATGGCACATGCCTGGATTGCAGGCTTGATCCCCAGTAGGGAATGTGCAGATCGATGATACTCTCTCTTATTTTGTTAACTGCTATGTCATTTATTTCTGCTCTATTGTTACAAACATCATCACTGATGTTTCTGTCTCTCCCTCTCTCAAATCAATAAAAATATATTAAAAAATATAAGAATGTTTCTTTGGTTGCAAATAAAATGCATTCATTTTTATAAATTCAGATACTAGAGACATATATAAAATACAATTTTAATACTTTTCCTATGCTTGACATATATAGATATTTATGCATATACCTTTTTTTATTAGGAGTCTGTTGAAGTTTCTTTTGTTTATAGACTAATACAGTCCATCCTTTTATCCCTGGAACTTCATGACTATATTATCTTATATGGCTAATGGGACTTTCACATGCCATTTATATTATGGACTTTAAGAGGAAGATTATTTTAGATTGCTCATGTGGGCCTAATATAATCACATGAAGGCCTAAAAGCAGAGAACTTCCTCTGGCTGGAGGCAGAAGAGAGATGAGGATGACAGGAAAGTCAGAGAGATTCCAAGTGTGAGAAGGAATGGATGTGTCTTTCCTAGCCCTGATAAGAGCCTAGCCAATCAACACCTTGAATTTAGCCTTGAGTGAAACCAGGAGCAAAAAAAACAAATGAGCCAATCTAGACTCTGACCTATAGAATTGTAAGATAATAAATTTGTATTGTCACAATACTATTCATGACATTTTAATACTATTATATCATTCTACTCATATATCCACATTATATTAATAAATTATAGAATAAAGCACTCTATATTTCTATGCTTATATTTAAATAATTTTATGTAAAACATATCTGTGAAATAAAATCAACCAAAACATCTGTAATAGTGCCAATAATAATGAAAAAATACAAAAACACCACTTCTAAACTTAAGTCTTTATTTCAACATTGGGGTTATGAAGACATATCATAGCTTGCAGTGGTTCTCAACCTTCTGGCCTTTTAATTTTTTAATTTTTTATTTTTTAAATATATTTTATTGATTTCCCACAGAGAGGAAGGGAGAGGGACAGAGAGCCAGAAACATCGATGAGAGAGAGACATTGATCAGCTGCCTCCTGCACACCCCCCAAGGTGGCTGGGCCCGCAACCAAAGTACATGCCCTTGACTGGAATCAAACCCGGACCCATCAGTCCACAGGCCGACTCTCTATCCACTGAGCCAAACCAGTCAGGGCAACCTTCTGGCCTTTTAAATACAGTTCCTCATGTTGTGACCCAACAATAAAATTATTTTCGTTGCTACTGTTATAAATCATAATGTAAATATCTGATATGCAGGATGGTGTTAGGTGACCCCTATGAAAGGGCCGTTCGACCGTCAAAGGGGTTGCGACCCACAGGTTGAGAACTGCGAGGAGGAAGGAAGACAGATTTTTAATATAACTTTACCTTTAACAATAGGGTTAGTCAGACATCAGCTGATTTGGAAATTATTTCACAATGGTTTCAAAAGAGGGGGGGATCGAGAAAAAAAGATGGCACTGGCAGGATGGAGGTGAGGGAGAGGATGTGAGTGAGTGAGGGGATGAAAGGAGAGTGTGTGGATGTGTGTGGTGTGCGTGTGAGTGAGTGAGGGACAGTTAAATCTGGCAGGAGCAGCAGAGGCTGGCAGACCAGGCTCTCTTAGGCAGGGAGAGACTACCATCACTGCAGGCACTCCCCGGACTGCGGGACTCAGGCATGGAGCCCACACCATCTTGAAGGGGAGAGCGGCGGCCTCTTCTAGGAACTCATCAGCACTACCACCCAAACAGGCCTTGGACACTGCCTACGACCTGGCAGTCACTCCAGCCAAAATCCTGCTGCCCCACCCACAGACCTGTGGACCCTGGAACCTCCACCCCCAAATGTGCACTGCTCCCGCAGCAGTAAGTGCAAGTTCCTCCCTCCCCAATAGCAGACCTCTGGACACCACAATCACACGTTTCCAGTGAGCAGACTTCCAGGGCACGCCACTCCATAGGCAGCTTTAGGGAGCTACTGTCAGCCCCCATTGGGTGTGATTTTGTACAGACAAGGGAGCACTGACCCACAGTAGAAATTCTGAATTCCCTCTTCCTGAATAACTGCCCACAGACAACCCAGCTGTGCAACTTCAGTGCCAGGCCCCCTCAGAGTGCATGAGAGCTCTGTGCCAGCAAAGGCACTGCCACAGTTGCACAATTCCAATAAGTAGGCCCCCTGAGCCCATCTATCCACAGGGTGCTCTGGGGAGCCACTGTAAGCCCCGGCTGGGTGCAATCTTAGACAAACATGATGCACTCCTCTGGCAGTAGAAATTCTGAATTCACTCATCCTGGATACCTGCCCATAGACACCTCAATTACGCAGCTTCAGTGCCAGGGCCCTTTAGAGTCCTTCAGTGCGCCGCACTGGAAAACGCACCACTGGTGCCCCTGTGAGCCGCCACTGGGAGCACGCCTATCCAACCACAGGTGTAGCAGCAAAAGCTGAGTCTTCCCACCCCACAGCTGCAGAACTCTGGACACTACAGTCACATGCTTTTCCAGCACACAGACCTGTCAAGCCCACCCCGCCACAGGCAGCCCCTGCTGGGCATACAATTATACAAACTGGGATGCATTGCTGGGCTGTAGAAACTCTGAATTCCCTCTTATGGGATACCTTCCCACAGACACCACAATCCCATGGCTTCAGCGCCAGGGCCCTTCAGAGTGCATCAGTACGCCCTGCTGGTAAACGCACTGTGGGTGCCCCTGTGAGCCGCCACCGGGGGCACATGTATCCAACCACGGAGACAGCAGCAAAAGCTGAGTCTTCCCACCCCAAAACTACAGAACTCTGGACACCACAGTCATGCCTTTCCAGAGTGCAGGCCTCCAGAGCCCTGCCACCCGAACAGATAGTTTCTGATTGCCACTGTGAATGCCCGCTGGACACGCACAATTTCAACCAAGGTGCAAGACAGCAAAAATTGGGGCACCCCCCTCCATGGCTGCTAACTTCTAGACACTGCAGTTATGCCTTTCCAGATCACAGGCCTACATCAAGAGAACCCAAATAGCTCAAGCAGGGAGCTATGCTAGATTACTAAGCCCAGGAGACTTGAGAGATCACACCAGTAGCACCATCCCCAAAAGAACCTGGGTAGCAAAGCAAATGTATCTACAATTAAAATGTTACAGCAAAACATGGGAAGACAAAACAAGCAATCCCCAAAGGAAAGAAAAAGAGAAATCACCAGAAAGGGAGTTAAATGAAATTGAGAATAGTAACATATCAGAGAAAGAATTCAGAGTAATGGTTATAAGGATGCTCAAATGGCTGGATGACAAATACACACAGCTCAATGATAAATACACACAACTCAATGAGAATTATAAGGAGCTGAATGAGAAAGTCACCAACATGAAAAGGAACCAAGAGGAAATGAAGAATGACATAACTGCAATAAAGAACTCAATGGAAGGCTTAAACAGTAGAATAGAAGAGGCTGAAGACCGCATCAGCGAATTAGAGGTTGGAAAAAACACACAAACACTGCAGCAACTGGAAAGAAAATTTAAAAAGCAAGAGGAAGGACTAAGGGAGCTTTGGGACAACAAAAAAATGAAACAACATCTGCATAATAGGGGTACCAGAAGGAGAGTAAGAGAAGCAAGGAATAGAAAACCTGTTTGAAGAAATAATGACAAAAAATTTATCTGATATTGGCAAGAAAAAAACTATGCAAGTCCAAGAAGCACATAGAGTGCCAAACAAGATGAACCCCAAAAGACCTATACCAAGACACATCATAATTAAATTGGCAAACACCAACGACAAAGTAAGAATCTTAAAGGCTACCAGAGAGAGACAGAAAGTTACCTACAAGGGATCTCCTATTAGAATATCAGCTGACTTCTCAACAGAAACACACCAGGCAAGAAGGGAATGGAATGAAATATACAAAGTGATGCAAAGCAAGGGGCTGAATCAAAGAATGCTATACCCAGCAAGGCTATTATTCAAAATTGAAGGTGGAATCAGGAGCTTCACAGACAAAAAAGGGCTAAGAGAGTTTATTACCACCAAGCCAGCAATGCAAGAAATGCTAAAAGGACTGCTGTAAAAAGAAGAAACAGAAAGACAAGAAAAAACACAAACATTAAGAATAAAAATGACCACAAACAAGTGCTTTTCAATAATAACATTAAATGTAAATGGATTAAATGCTCCAATCAAAAGACATAGGGTAGCTGAATGGATAAGAAAACATGAACCATATATTTGCTGTCTGCAAGAGACCCACCTCAGAACAAAGGATTCACACAGACTGAGAGTGAAAGGATGGAAAAAAAAATTTCAGGCAAATGGAAAGGAGAAAAAAGCTGGGGTTGCAATATTTATATCTGACAAAATAGACCTCAAAGTAAAGGCCATAACAAGAGAGAAGGAAGGCCACATGATAATACTAGAGGGAGCAATTCAACAAGAAGATATAACTTTGGTAAACATATATGCAACCAATACAGGATCCCAAAATACATAAAACAACTTCTGGAAGACATCATGGGAGACATCAATTACAATACAGTCATAGTAGGGGACTGTAATGCTCCACTGACACCACTGGATAAACCCTCTAAACAAAAAATCAACAAAGAAACAGCAATCTTAAATGACTCACTAGATCAGATGGACTTAATTGACATCTTCAGAATATTTCACCCCAAAGAAAAGCTACAGAATATACATTCTTCTCCAGTGCACATGGGACATTTTCAAAACTAGACCACATAGTAGGACACAGGCAAAATCTCTTCAAATTCAAGAGGATAGAAATCATAACAAACATCTTCTCAGACCACAATGGCATAAAACTAGAAATCAACTACAATAAAAACAAAAAAAAATATCAAACACTTGGAGGCTAAAGAGCATGATATTATACAATGATTGGGTTAGCAAAGAGATCAAAGAAGAAATAAAAAGCATTCTGGAAACAAATGACAATAAAAAAAACACAACAATCCAAAATCTATGGGACACAATGAACACAGTCCTGAGAAGGAAGTTCATAGCTCTACAGGCCTGCCTCAAAAACAAGAAAAACTGGTAATAAATTATCTAACCTTGCAACTTAAAGAATTAGAAAGGGAGCAACAAGAAAAGCCCACAGTATCCATAAGGAAGGAAATAATAAAGATCAGAGCAGAAATAAATGATATAGAGATGAAAAAAAATGCAAAAGATCAATGAAACCAAGAGGTGGTTCTTTGAAATGATAAACAAGATTGATAAACCTCTAGCCAGGTTCACCAAGAAGCAAGGAGGAAGACCCAAATAAACAAAATCAGAAATGAAAGAGGCAAAATAACAACAGACCCCACAGAAATACAAAGGATTGTTTAAAAGTACTATGAACAACTATATTCCAACAAACTAGACCACTTGGAGGAAATGGATATATTCCTAGAAAAAAATAATTTTCCAAAACTGAATCAGGAAGAATATGAAAACCTGAATAGGCCAATAACTATGGAAGAAATTGAAGTAGTCATCAAAAAGCTTCCAGCAAACAAAAGCCCAGGGCCAGACAGCTTCACAGGGGAGTTTTACCAAACATTCAAGGAAGAACTAAAACCTATCCTTCTCAGAATACTCCAAAAAATTCAAGAGGAAAGAACACTTCCAAGCACATTCTATGAAGCCTGCATCACCCTAAAACCAAAACCAGGTAAAGACAACACAATGAAAGAGAATTATAGGCCAATATCCCTCATGAACATAGATGCCAAAATCCTCAACAAAATTCTAGCAAATCGGATCCAGCAGTACATCAGAAAGATCATACAACATGATCAAGTAGGTTTTATCCCAAGGATGCAAGGATGGTACAATATCTGAAAATCAATAAACATGATACATCACATAAACAAATTGAGAGATAAAAATCACAGAGTCATATCAATTGATGCAGAAAAAGCATTTGACAAAAATCCAGCACCCTTTCTTGATAAAAATTATCAGCAAGCTGGGGATAGAAGGATCATAACTGAACATAATAAAAGCCATATATGACAAACCCACAGCCAACATCATACTCAATGGGCAAAAACTAAAACCATTTCCCCTAATAACAGGAATAAGACAGGGATGCCCACTCTCACCACTCCTGTTCGACATAGTACTGGAAGTACTAGCCATTGCAATCAGAAAAGAAGAAGAAATAAAAGGCATCCAAATAGGAAAAGAAGAATTAAAACTGTCCTTATTCGCAGATGACATAATACTATACATATAAAATCCTAAAGACTCCATCAGTAAACTATTAGATTTAATAAATGAATCTGCCAATGTAGCAGGATACAAAATTAATGCCAATAAATCTATGTCATCTCTATACACCAATAGTGAATTTATAGAAAGAGAGACTAATAAAGCAATCCCATTTACCATTACACCAAAAAAAATTAAGATATCTAGGAACAAACTTAACTAAGGACGTAAAAAACTTGTACATGAAAAACTACAGGACATTGAAAAAAGAGATACAGGAAGACATAACAGATGGAAGAACATATCGCATTCATGGATTGGTAGAATCAACATCATTAAAATGTCCATACTACTCAAAGCAATCTATAGATTCAATGCACTCCCCATTAAAATACCAAAAGCATATTTCACAGATCTAGAAAGAACTCTCCAAAGATTCATCTGGTATAAAAAACAAACAAACAACAAATAAACAAACAAAAAACCCGAATAGCTGCAGCGATCCCTAGAAAGAACAAAGTAGGAGTCTCAATACCAGGTATCAAGATATCAAGATATATTTCAAAGTCACGGTTCTCAAAATTTCCTAGTACTGTCACAAGAACAGACATATAGACCAATGTAATAGAATAAAGAACCCAGAAATCAACCCAAACCACTATTCTCAATTAATATTTGATAAAGGAGGCATGAACATACAATGGAGTCAAGACAGTCTCTTCAGTAATTGGTGCTGGGAAACTTGGTCAGACACATGCAAAAAAAATGAAATTAGACCACCAACTTACACCATACACAAAAATAAACTCAAAATGGATAAATGACTTAAACGTAAGATGGGAAACCATAAAAATATTAGAGGAATCCAAAGGCAGCAAAATCTCAGACATACGCCGAAGCAATTTCTTCACAAATACCACTCCTAGGGCAATGGAAACTGAAGAGAAAATAAACAAATGGGACTACATCAAAATGAAAAGCCCTGCACAGCAAAAGAAACCATCAACAAAACAACAAGAAAACCTACTGCATGGGAGAACATATTTGCCAATGATATCTCCAATAAGGGTTTAATCTCCAACATTTACAGACAACTCATACAACTTAACAAAAGGAAGACAAACCACCCAATAAAAAAATGGGCAAAAGACCTCAATAGTTACTTTTCAAAAGAAGACATAAGGAAGGCGAAGAGAGATATGAAAACATGCTCAAAGTCACTAATCATCTGAGAGATGCAAATCAAAATGACAATGAGGTACCATCTCACACCTGTCAGAATGGCTATTATCAACAAATCAACAAATGAAAAATGCTCGCGAAGATGCACAGAAAAAGAAACCCTATTGCACTGCTGGTGGGAATGCAGACTGGTGCAGTCACTATGGAAGACAGTATGGAGTTTCCTCAAAAAACTAAAAATGGAACTCCCATTTGACCCAGTGATCCCACTTCTAGGAATATATCCCAAGAAACCAGAAACCCCAATTAGAAAGGATATATGCACCCCTATGTTCATAGCAGCACAATTTACAATAGCTAACCTTTGGAATCAGCCTAAGTTCCCATCAGCAGATGAGTGGATTAAAAAAGTTTGACACATCTACACAATGGAATACTATGCTGCTGTAAAAAGGAAGGAACTCCTACCATTTGCAACAGCATGGATGGAGCTAGAGAGCATTATGCTAAGTGAAATAAGTCAGTCAGAGGAAGAAAATATCACATGATCTCACTCATTTGTGGATTATAATGAACAACATAAACTGATGAACAAAAATAGATCTAGAGACAGAGAAGCATAGATCAGATGCTCAAACCTCAGAGGGAAGGCAGGGGTGGGTGGGGCTAAAGGGCAAAGATCAACCAAAGGACTTGTATGCATGAATATAATCATAACCAATGAATACAGACACCAGGGGTTGAGGGCATGAGTGGGGGGATGGGAGGACAATGGGGGTATAAGGACACATTTGAAATACCTTAATCAATAAAGGAAAAAAAGAGGGGGGAATGGTTAGGGGCTAAAATATGTGGGGGCCACAGTGGAAATTTTCAGTCCTTTTTGGTTTCTTACCTAAATTCCAATTGTCAATCAATGAGATGTTCCTTCTTAGTTTATTTTCTACATACTTAAGACGTATTCCCATGAACAGCAAACTTTGTACTAATTCAAAATATTTGTGATAGCTTCCTAAATGGTAATACTAACTTCCTAAAATCATTTTTTCTTAAAGAAAAAGAAAATCAAGCTTGATTGAATTTCAATAATGACCTATAACAATAATGCCCCCTAGTGATATTGGTTATTTATTTATAGATAAAAATGGAGAAAGAAAGGTAGAAAAGAAAAGAGGAAGGAATGCTTCATAGATTTGTGTAGAAAGGCATTTGATAAGTTATTTTTAAAATTTTCTAAATTTTAAAATTACTTTTTACATATTTGTGTTTGTTTTTTTAAAAAATTTTAAATTAATTTTTATATTTCTGCCTACCTGTACAATCTGTCTACCATCACTTGTTTCTTCTTTTTCTACCTCCCCTTTTTTGTAATTATTAGAGATATTATAGCAAATAAATATACTATCAAAATTAGAGGACACAAATTATTGAACAAAATCCTCTTACCACTTTCTCCCCAATATCACACCTTAAAGGTAAACTTCTAGTGGTTAGCTGTGCAACCTTCCAAATATTTATAATCATAAAATTGTAATATGCTAATTAGACCAGACAGCTGGCTGAACGACCTTCTGAATGTCCTTCCGGATGTCCTTCTGGATGAAACCAGGGTGGTGGGGGCCAAGGCAGAGGCGGTCAGGGGTGATCAGGCAGGCAGGTGAGCAGTTAGAGGCATCAGACAGGCAGGCAGAGTGGTTAGGGGTGATCAGGAAAGGAAGCTGGGTGGTTAGGGGCATCAGGCAGGCAGAGTGGTTAGGGGCAAACAGGCAGGCATGCGAGTGGTTAGGGGTGATCAGGTAGGCAGGCAGGCAGGCAAGCGGTTAGGAGCCAGCAGTCCCAGATTGTGAGAGGGATGTCTCAGACATTCCCTGAGGGGTCCCAGATTGCTAGAGGATACAGGCCAGGCTTAGGGACTCCCTTCCATGCACAAATTTCTTGCACCAGGCCTCTAGTGTTTTATAAGTATACAAATACATGTTAAATTAAAGCAAATGGAAGCATTATATATGTATGTGTTTTTAAAAACACATTTGATCATATAACTAATATAATTCTGCATTAAAAATAGCATTAAATCTTATTGGTCCTTTTTCTGCATTGGTACATAAAGATATTTTACATTCTTATCAGTCTTATTTGTATTATAAGCATATCTGTATGTAGAAGATCCTTTCCACTTTCTAATATATTCTGGTCTTGTAAATCAAAGAATCTTACCAAGTATAATTGTAATGAACAGTGGAACATCATTTTTCAAACTTAATTTGTTCCGGAAGGCTGTTTGAAAACCAAATCATTTTTTCCTATTAGAAATAATGTAAATTGAATTAATCCATTCCAGACCCCCAAGTGATTCCCTGTTTTAACCTTTCTTATATACAGTACATGTTAATTGTGCTGTATAATCTATAAATAAACACTTTAAAAACAAAAAGGACATAAAATGTAAATGAAAATTTAATAAAAAGAAAATGTACAGTAAAAAATGAAAATTTAACAATAATTATAAACAGCAACAAAAGCAAAAATAAAAACAAAAATATTCACAGCACAATATTCTGAGATTTTTACAATGGTAAACTGATTCATATTTGCACATTCTCTCCTTTGTTTGTCACCTGAGAGATGCGTGATTGGGTATCAGCATGATAGGGTTGTGAAGCTGAGAAGCGAATTGTTAGAGATGGGAGACTTTTAGAAACGAGGTTCCACTGTACTTACTTATTGGGTGTAGTACTTGCCTAAAACATTTTCCTAGAATAAAATGACTGAGCTTTTTGGATTTAGCTCAAATATTGCCTCCTCAGAACAATCATCACTGACCATTGTCTATAAAGTTGCATTTCCCCACACACACTTCCACTTCTATCACACTCCATGTATTTCCTTTACAGTAACTGGCACAATATAAAATTATATTTTTGCTTCTTTATTTTTACTAAATCTTCATTCATCAAAATGCATGACTCTCATCTTTTTTGCTCTATTTCCCAATATTTAGACAACTCCCTGATACATAGTAAATATTCAGTAAATATTGATTGAATGATTAAATGGATGGATGGATGGATGGATGGATGGATGGATGGATGGATGGATGGATGGATGGATGGTTGGATGTATGTATGTATGGATGAGTGGGTGGATAGATGGATGAGTTCCTATTTTATGCCTTTTATTCACATACTGTCCGTCCTTATTTACCTGTTCTCTCACATTGTAGAAAGCTGCAAATGTCAGGTGAGTGAACACTAAGAAAATTACCAACAATGAATACAAACTAGAGGACCTGGACTCCTAGGATTAATATCATGAAATGTAAAGTGAGAATAAACTGAACTTTGCAAAAAATTGTTAAGAATAGCATACAAGGTTTTAAAATCAGTTTCAGAGCAAGACTCACAATAATAAAAATCATAGTTTAATTTATTGGGAATGCTTGGGGCAATGTCATGGGGTGACAGAAAAACAGTCGAATGTCTGTTTCTATTTTGTTTCTTTCTTTTTAAAAAATATTTTTTATTTATTTCAGAGAGGGAGAGAGAGATAGAAACATCAATGATGAGAGAGAATCATTGATCAGCTGCCTCCTGCACAACCTGGGCACGTGCCCTTGACTGAAATCAAACCCAGGACCCTTCAATCTGCAGGCCGACACTCTATCCATGGAGCCAAACCAGCCAGGGCTTCATTATTTTTTTTCTGCCACATTGGAAGAGCATGAGACTGAAGGGGACAAAACAAATATTGTCATGAAAAAAATTGAACCTTGAAAAAAGAGGAGAGAGAAAGACAATAATGACTCAGAATGAGCTGTTACACAAAGATAGTGTCTTGGCATGGGATGCCCTAAAAGTCAACTTTGACATCAGGATATGGTGCAGGTAATGGATTTGAAAGCTTATCTTAAGAAAGCACAAGGAGGGAAAGGTAAGGTGGAAAAGGGAGAAAGGTAGTCAAAAGTGTCTATTAATGAGTGGCCTGTACCATACTTAGACTCATGCCAAATTGATCAGAGTATCCAGGATTAGGATTAAAGCACCAGCATTTACTTTTTTTAAAAAAATATATTTTATTGATTTTTTACAGAGAGGAAGGGAGAGAGATAGAGAGCTAGAAACATCAATCAGCTGCCTCCTGCACATCTCCCACTGGGGATATGCCCGCAACCCAGGTACATGCCCTTGACCGGAATCGAACCTGGGACCTTTCAGTCCGCAGGCCGACGCTCTATCCACTGAGCCAAACCGGTTTCGGCAGCATTTACTTTTAAAGTTGTCTAGGTAATTCCAATATGCATCCAAATTTGAGAGCCAGTGCTCTAATTCTTACTATTTCAAGTGTGTTCCTTAGAGCAGGAACAGCAACAGCAGCAGATGGGAAATACGGAGAATATAGAATTTTGGTTCCTGACCCAGACTTGCAGAATTAGATCTTAACTTTAACAGAATCCCCTAGTTATTCACATGAACATTCAAGTTTAAGAAATATGCAGTACTGCACATTGAAATAACTTGTGGAGCTTTAAAGGTACTAATACCCCGAAACAGAATGTACCGACTCCAGAAATTCCAATTTATTTAGAATGGAATGCAACCTGGGAATCAGGCTTTTTACAGTCTCCCCCAGCTGATTCAATTACTCAAAAAGGCTTGATAATCACAGTTGTAATAATTTCGGTTGTAGTTATATTTTAAAGTTGTTTACATATTTTCCTATAGTATCTAAATGCCTATCTCCTATTAAGTTACGTTAATATCACAGATTATATTTTTACTTTTATTCTTTACTTCCTACATAATTTCTGAATACTGTTCCTTACTATTTAATTCTCTGTACTTTTTCATCTGTTAGTTTTATTTATTTTAAAAAGCTTAAAATTACTATATTTTATTGCCATATTTACAACATAGCTGCATCAATAGTTGTTTTCAAGAAAAATGATCTTACATATAATAATATTACATGCAATAAACATTAATATTTCAAGAAAAAAGGATTTTAAGTATAATAATATTACCCAGGACAGTGTTAAAGGCTGTTTCTGACTAATTGGATCAGGGAAAGACTCAAAGCCTCCAGAGACTGTTTGTCTATAGCAGTGGTTCTCAACCTTGGCTACACATTAGAACCACCTGGGAATCCTTTTTTTTTATTATTGATTTTTTTTACAGACAGGAAGGGAGAGAGATAGAGAGCTAGAAACATCGATGAGAGAGAAACATCGATCAGCTGCCTCCTGCACACCTCCCTACTGAGGATGTGCCCGCAACCAAGGTACATGCCCTTGACTGGAATCGAACCTGGGACCCTTCAGTCCTCAGGCCGACGCTCTATCCACTGAGCCAAACCGGTTTTGGCTGGGAATCTTTTTAAAATCCTGATTTCTGGGCCTCATCCTCCAGAAATTCTGTTTCTTTATTATTAATGCCGTGGCCTCACCCCATAACAAATTTCGATTTGAATTGCCCCCAGGCAATCGTCCTTGGGTGTAGTTAGAGTTTTTTTTTTCAAGAGGATGGAGTATTGCTACTGCCTAAAGGCTAATTGTTTCTTTTAATCTCTTAAGTGGCCTCAGGGCAAGGTGTTTTCCAATAGGGTGTGTCTTCTCCCCAGGCAAAGCAAATGTCTATGTGGGAAAGATGTCCTTGGCTTTATGAGGGAATGACTCAGCCCAGGAAACTTGGGGTGTCTGCCTTCTGAGCTCTATCCCCCAATTCCCCGGTCCTGAGTTCTCTTCTTAAAGCTCCAGTACACTTCACCCTCCCTCTGCCAGAGCACAAGGTGGGTGGCTCCACAGGGAATTTTTGTGCTTTGGTCCTTCAAAAGGGTGACTGAAATTTCAGCTGCCACTCCCTGGCAGACAGCACCCCATTGTTTTTCAACAGCTAGATGTCATGTGGGGACCCTCCTCAGATTTGGTGCTCTCTGCTGGGGAGGCAAGCTTGGGGATTAGATCCCAGAGTTCTCAGTGGTAGCCCCCCACAGCTGAGATATCTCTCCAGGACTTCAGTTGCTATCTGTGGGGCCAGGCCAGCCCTTTCGCACTTCTGCCCCTCCTACCAGTCTCTATGCCATGTACACCTTTGGTCCTCGGGTATCAGGGTTCTTTCCTGTGAGTTTTCTGTTGATTATTCAGGAAGACTTTCCGTATTTCAGTTGTAATTCCAGCTTGTTCCTGGGAGCATGTCCATGCAGCATCCACCTACTCTGCCACCATTTTTTATCTCCTTCATCTCTTATTTCTAAACTCAATTCCTTTGTTGCTTCTACCTGAAATAATGTTTACAACTAACTCAGAATTTTCCATCTTGGCTGCTGTGTAGAGCCAGATGGGAAGCTATTAATAAATACTGATGTCCAGGTGATACCCCAGAAAGCCTTTTTTTATGATTTGTGGTAGGTTTAGTTATGCTTTTTTTATTTGAAATCTTTGCTGAAGATTTCAATGTGTACCTAGGTTTGAGACCATCTGAGAGCTTATTTATCTTGTCTGGAACTTTGAAAGGCAAGCATAAAAGAGTAAATGATCACAGAACACCTCATATATGCCTTCCTCTATAAGCCCCTTAATAGTTCAATCTGTGCATTGTCATTTTATCATTTAACATTGTAACTTTAGTTGTCGTAGTGTTTAATACATAATTGGGAGGAAAACTATAGAATAAAATATTCTCAAAAAACATATTACTTAATTCTCACAACACCCCTGAGTTATATATTTTTCCATATTGCAGACAAGGTTATGTGGCTGAGTGAGGATCACCAGGAATATATGTGATTAGAAAGACATGGATCAAGATATCATTAGTAATGTTTTTCCTAGTTTAGAAACAAAGGTATTAACACTTGCCCCATAGTGCTCTCAGGGTACCATCATGTGTTTCCTGCTAAAACACATACAACTCAAAGGTATTAAATGCCAGAATTTCTAAATTTGGATTTCCTGGATTTTCATGAAGATGTTTCCCATCTATGGGCAGAAAGTGGATTTCTTTCCTTGCAGTGAAAATGTCCACTTATGTTTTCAAATTTACAAATAAAAAGTGATTTTTATTTTTTTAGTATTCCAAGAAATTTCACTACCATCTATTAAATAGGCATAATACCTACTTAACTGGTTGTGATGAGATGAGATGAATTACTTATAGGCCATAGCTACATGATGTATAGGAGATACTCAGTATGGTAATTCTCATGACCAGTAATGATTTTCATATAAATAGCATAAGTGGCAGCACTAAGCTTACTATTAATGATTTTAATCAACATGGTATTCAGATATACTTCTAGACATTCAATATTCACTTGATCAAATGAGCCTAGAGTTTCCCAAAATGAGATCTCTGGTAACCTGGTTCCACAGTATATTAACTAACTTTAGTCTCGAATAGGTTCTGTGATGACATCGGTTTGAGAAACACATGTGTTTGGGCAACATTTAATAGATTTCTCTAGGAGGGACTATCCAGAGACTTCACTGTGTTCTTATTAAGGAGGAATAACCTACAGGGTTATAATATAGGACATATTATTTCACAAACTCATCTAGGCATTTTAAATACCTTGTTAGATTATTGAGTTTGTAGTCCCTGGAGCACACTTTGGACATGCCCATTTAAACCATTAATTTGGACTACATCAAGTTAGTCTCTTGAACAACTGACTAATATGAAATGTATTTTAAGGTTACATGTTCAGATTCTCTTACAGTTAATGTTAAGAAAGTTTCCTATGATATCTCCACCATATTTGCTATAAAATGATGTTGTAGTCAATGGTCACTTTATCATACAATGTTTTGTAGTTGAATTTTTAGTGAGAAGTTTTAGGACTTCACTTCCAGGAATACTTATTATTCCCCTGATTGTGGCATCCTTTCCCATTCTAATTATGAGAGCTCTGCCATTATGTCATGTTTGGCCTTTTTTGCCCAAAAGTCCAAAGTCAAATTTTATACACATTCACAGCAAATCTAAAAAACTCACATTTTGGGATATTTTAATTACTCCATTCCCTACCAGTGGTCGGCAAACTGCGGCTCACTAGCCACATGCGGCTCTTTGGCCCCTTGAGTGTGGCTCTTCCACAAAATACCGACTTCTGTGCATGGGCCACGAAGTTTCCATTGCACTGTACATGGGTGCCCGCACATGGTATTTTGTGGAAGAGCCACACTCAAGGGGCCAAAGAGCCGCATGTGGCTCGCGAGCCACAGTTTGGCGACCACTGCCCTAGATTGACTATTCAGTTTATTCTGTAGATTTATTGTATATGGATTTTTCTAGAAGTCTGCTTAAACACCTTCAGAGGTGTGTGGCGTAGAAGTAAACTTCATAAATGGAATTCACTAACTCAACCATTTTTCATGCTTCTTCTAGGCCAGTGATGGCGAACCTTTTGAGCTCGGCGTGTCAGCATTTTGAAAAACCCTAACTTAACTCTGGTGCCGTGTCACATATAGAAATTTTTTTTGATATTTGTAACCATAGTAAAACAAAGACTTATATTTTTGATTTTTATTTTATATATTTAAATGCCATTTAACAAAGAAAAATCAACCAAAAAAATGAGTTTGCATGTCACCTCTGACACGCGTGTCATAGGTTCGCCATCACTGTTCTAGGCTATCTGTAATTATGCCCAAGTTTTAGTCACTCTGTGGTTTTCATTCTAATTCTCAGCAGGTGCCATATTTTTCTCCTTGGTAAACCTTGCCAATTGAGTGGAAAAATGCCTCCTTTCTAGGCAAAGCTATAAGAAAAAACAAAAACAAGAACAAAAACATCCTTTTCTTTCTCTCACATCAAAAATGCCCTCTACATCAAAATTATTAGAAATCAAATTGTGATTACAAGCTTCTACCTTTACTAATTTACTGAACATCTATAGAGGTTATATGGTCCTTTTTCTGGTTAACTGTAGTTTCCAACTATAATCTCCTGAGATGTCCTCTTGAATGCCTGCCCCTGCCATGTTTTTAAGAATTGAATAAATCATCTCTTCTTTGCCCTCAGATTCATTCCTCTCCTTCCCCTGCTCTGTCCTGCATTGCAGATATTAACCACTGAAGAATATATTTCCTAGGTTCCGTTGCCAAAATGATTCTTGTTATATTCAACTAAGAAGTACTGGCAGAGAATTAGTAGAAGGGAGGAAGAAATAATTCAGAATATTTCCACTGCCTCTCTCTGATTAAGCAGTGTCTACATAAATTGCTTCTTCTGCAACATGTTTCCTCTGTGATTCTAGCTTTCAAAGAAAGGCTCTTCATTTATGGTTATTGCTCATACTTCTCAGCCCCAACTGTGTTACTTTAATACTACTTCTTACACTTTTCCCTTTTATTTTTAAAAATTTTTTAGCTTTATTGAGATATAATTAACATAACATTTTGTAAGTTTAAGTTGTACAATGTGATGATTTGATATACAAATCTATTGCAAAATGAGTACTATGATAACGTTAGTTAACACATTCATCATTTCTTATAATTATTTATTTTCTGGTGAAAACTTTTAAGATCTATACTCTCAGCAACTTTCACAATATAGTATTGTTAACTATAATTACTAGGCTATAAATTAGATATCCAAAACTTATTCATCTTATAACCAAAAGATTTTTTGAAAAAATATTTTTATTGATTTCAGAATAGAGTGAGGGGGAGAGAGAGAGAAAGAAACATCAATGATGAGAGAGAATCATTGATTGGCTTCCTCTTGCATGCCCCCTACTGGGGATAGAGCTCACAACTCAGGCATGTGTCCTGACCAGGACTCAAACCATAACCTCTTGGTTTACAGGTCAACACTTAACCACTGAGCCATGCCAGCCAGGCTATAACCAAAAGTTTGTACACCTTCACACATTTCCTCCATCTCCTGCCTCCACCCCAGCAATGACCAATCTACTCTGTTTCTATTATTTAGGTTTTCAGTTTTATATTCCACATATAAGTCAAATCATATAATATTCATCCTTTTTGTCTGACTTATTTCACTTAGCAATATTTTATCCAAGTTGTCAGAAATATCAAGACTTTCTTCTTTTTATGGCAGAAATATATATATATATATATATATATATATAGCACATTTTCTTTGTCCATTCATTTGATGGCAAATACTCAGATTTTTTTTTTTCATGTCTTGGCTACTGTAAATAATGCTGCAATGGTGGGAGTGGTGGTGCAGATATTTATTCAAGATATTAATTTTATTTTCTTGGGATATATACCAAGAAGTGGAATTGCAGAATCATATGGTAGTTTTATTTTAAAATTTTTGAGAACCCTATGTACTGTTTTCCATAGTGCTTGTAACAAGTTACATTCTTAACAAAATGCACAAGGGTTCCCTTTTCACTACATCCTTGCCAGTACTTGTTATCTCTTGTCTTCTTGATGATAGCAATTCTAACAGGTGTGAGGTTTCTGGGTTTGACTTGCATTTCCCTGAGTAGTAGTGATGTAGAAGAATTTTTTTTTAAAATTAGCTGTTGTCATTTATATGTCTTCTTTGAAAAAAATGTTCACTCAGGTCCTTTGCCCATTTTTAAATTGGATTATTTGATATTTTTTGCTATTGAGTTGCATGAGTTATTTATATATTTTGAATATTAATCCCTTATCAGATATGCAGTTTTCTAATATACTCTCTCATTCTGTAGGTCACCTTTTAATTTTGCTGATTGTTGCTATTGCTGTACAGAAATCTGAAGTTTGATGTAGTCCCACTTGTTGATTTTGGCTTTTGCTTTTATTGCTTGTACGTTTGGTGTAATATATAAAAAGAAATCATTGCCAAGACCAATGTCAAGGAACATTTTCCTTCTGTTTTCTTCTAAGTGTTTTATGGTTACAGGTTATACATTTAAATCTTAAATTAAATTCATTTTGAGTTCATTTTTGTGAGGATTCACTCACTTTATCTCTCCATTCCTAGAAGGGGTAAGAACTTCCTGATGTTGAAAACCTCTGGGTTACTTCACAGTTTTGTTTGTATTTTTGTGTCCACCCACATGTTTAAATATTTGCTATTCAACTACCTGGTGAGGGCTTTCTTTTCCTTCCTGAAATAAGCCTGGTATAAGAATTTAAATATTTTAATTCTTCCTAATTTATTAAATTCTTGAAAACTTAATGTTTTTAAAGTTTTGGATAAAAAATGAAAACTATATATTTTTAAATGTTCCCTCAAAGTAGTAACATATCTATAGACACCTAACTAGTTTTCTACTTACATATCTATAAACATTAACACATTTGTAAATTTATAGTTTGTTTGCACTAGTATTTGCACACACAATAGATAGATAAGTAGATGATAGATCATGATAATTCCTTTGACATATATGTAAATTCTGGTATGATTTCATATTAAAAATAAAGTAGGGAAGAAATATATTTTCACCAGAAATTCCATATTGAAATATTGTGTGTGTCTCTTGCATTGCACTGGCTTCTAGAATTAATAGGAGGAGAAAAATACAAACATTGCATGCAGTAATAGTTAAGCATGGCTGGTAATAGATTGACATGGTTAAGAATCATCAATGAAATATGCAATATATAATATTTGCTGCTGATATATAAGTAATTTTGTCCTGTTGCTCCTGGGAATTAGCTTTATTTTTCATGCTACAATCATATTTTCCATTTTATTTGGATAAACACTTATGCAACAGTGTCACCAGTTATTTTATTTATCTTATGCAAGAATGAGCATCACTGCATGATTCTAATAGTTGGCTTGTCTTGCATGATTTTACTTTTCTTTCTTTCTGAACTAACATATTCATGATAGAACAGAGCATATCAGGGAGATTATAGGTTTAAAATTTAGTTATACTAAAGGAATGAAAATGGGCACTTGGAGTAGTTAGAGAGCATCATTGATTTTTCTCAGACGATGATTGGGTCAGACTCTATTCCGGACTTTCTTTTTCATCAAAAAGGACTTAAAGTAGACTTAGAAAAAATTATACTATTAAGAGCAATTTCCACAGAGAGGAAAACATTACAGCATAGATTTTCAGAATGTTATTAAATGTACTTAAGCCATATAAGTAATGGGGCCTACATTAGCAGAATTTCTTGTGTTCATTTTTAAAAATGTGTTTCAATCAATGATTTTTATTTCTTTTCCAAATAATTAGTTAGAGTTAGTAAGTAAAGTTATAAGTAATATTGTTAATACTGGGAACAGTAGAGACAAGTGCAGGAAGAGAGGCAGAAGGCCTTTAATCCCTACTCAAGGCAAATTGATCAGATTTTCTTTACATTTTAGTAAGGAAATGAGTTGCCCTGATTCACATGTCTCTATAACTTTATAGTATACTTTGGGGAAAATTTTTCAAAATAGTTTTTTAGAGTGTAAAAAATAAAACATTGCAACACCAACATATTTACACTTTTGTAACATTTTTATTTCTGGAAAAAATAATTTATTTTTATCAAGTGAAGTTACTATTGAGGTCTAAGATAGTGGCGGAATAGGTAGATGCTACACTCTTCACAGATCTCAAATTGGAATTACAATGAAAATATAGAACAATCAACTTGAATAATCAACTGAAGAGAAGTCTTATAACCAAGGATTTGCAGAAGAAGCCATATTGACACTAGTAGGAAAGCGTAGATGCAAAAAGGGCTTTCCCTGTTCCCACACACAGCAGCTAATGTTCCAAAGGAATATCTCAGCTGAGGGAGTTTGCATAAAAAATTCCTAGGAATGCCTGGCTGGTATGCTCAGTGGTTGAGCATCGACCTAGGGACCAGTGAAAGGCGCACCGCCTGCCACTCCAGCCGCCAGGCCCCATGAGGCAGGGCCCAGCCGTGCTGCTGGCGGCCTCGGGCATCGGCTCCCCGGCCCACAGCGGGAGCCCAGCGCAGGCTGCCACCCGCCCGCTGCCCCCCGGGCCAGGCCCACGCGGGCCGTGTGGTTCCCGGCCACAGTGAGGCAGCGGCGGCAGCAGAGTGGGGCGCGTGCCCTAGCCCGGGGAGGCCGTCGTGCTGCAGTGCGCCGGCCTCGTGGGCCGGGCCTGCTCTGAGCGGATGCTGCTCTTCCGGAGCTGGGCCACTCTGCCGGCTGCACTCCATGTGCTGGGCCTGTGCCGCCCAGACGCGCCGCTGCGGGAGTCCCGGTCTGCCCGCAGGCCGGCTGCAGGTGCTGTGCGGGAGGGCCATCCTGCCTTGCGGCGTGTTCGAGTGACAGCAGCGGGAGCCGGGCGAGGACTGTGCCCTCCATCTTGCCTTGGGTCCTCCATTTTGGGACAGAGCCATGTGCTTCTTCACCTGAAGACGCCGCTGCTAGCCACACCCAGGATTTCTCTGGACTAAACAATAATAATCAAGGGAAGTGCACGCCATCACTATGACCACATCCTGTACCGACTCGCGCCTGGCCAATCGGCGGGGCCCACAGTCCCCTCTCCTGCCCTCACTCCACCCCCCTATAAAACCCCCTGTCCCATCAGGCCTCGCTCTCTCGGCCACTGGACTTTCCGTTGTGTCGGTGGGTCTGGTGAACGGGGAGCGCAAGCCGGCTTGCATTAAAAGGCCTCTTTGCTTTTGCATCGGACTGACTGGCTCCCTGGGGGTCTTGGGAACCTTGAGATCTGGGCACAACACCAGGAGGTCAGGGTTCCATTCCCAGTGAGGACATATGCTCAGTTTGGTGCTCTTTCCCTGTGGGGGGTGTGCAAGACACAGTGGATCAATGATTCTGTCTCATCATTGATGTTTCTATCTCTCTCTCCAGATGAGTTTGTGAAATGGTGTATTCTATATTATAACCTTCTTGGTTGTTTCTATTTAATAAGAGCACAGTGAAGGCTCTGAATAGTCCCTCCTATAGAAATTTATTAAATGTTGTTCAAACATATGTGTTTCTCAAACCTATGTCATCACAGAATCTATTTGAGACTAAAGCTAGTTAATATACTGTGGAACCAGGTTACCACAGATCTCACTTTGGAAAACCTTAAGCTCATTTCATCAAGTGGATTTTGAATATCTAGAAGCATACCTCAATACCATGTTGATTAATGTAATAGTAAGCATAGTGTTGCCACTTATGCTATCTATAAGAAAATCAGCATTGGTCTTAAGAATTACCATACTGAGCATCTCCTATACATCAAAGTGATTTAAAACTCCCAATAAAAGAAAATGAGAGAGAGGGAGAGAGAGAGAGGGAGAGAGAGAGAGAGAGGAGAGTAAATGAGGTAAATGAGTCTAGGGCTATAGATACAGGTGAGGCATAAGGAGGAAGCTAACACAAACTTTTCAGAGCATTTTGCTCTCAGCCCAAGTATTTAAAATTAACAAAATTAATACATTAAAAATGTATTGGTATTCTTTTAAAATATATTTTATTGATTTTTTACAGAGAGCAAGGGAGAGGGATAGTTAGAAACATTGATGAGAGAGAAACATCGATCAGCTGCCTCCTGCACACCCCCTACTGTGCCCACAGCCAAGGTACATGCCCTTGACCGGAATCGAACCTGGGACCCTTCAGTCCACAGGCCAACGCTCTCTCCACTGAGCCAAACCGGTTAGGGCAACAATTAAAAATTTAACATGGAAAACAAGAACACAATATTGCATAAAAGCAGAATTTGTAGGAAATTACAGAAATAAATATTTTACCAACAAATTGGAAAAAACACACAAATTGATTGCTTGGGTATAAATATCTACTTAATCATAGCACAAAATCACTTCTAGAAATTTGTACCACTAATTCCGGATAGTGGTTTACTCTGAGAAGGGAAGAAGGAGGAAAAGGAATGAGTTTGGAGAGGAACATTCAGGAGTTTCAAGTCTGCCATGCTTTATTTGTTAAAAAAAACAAAACCAAAAACCTGGAGGAAATGTAAAATGGCTGGGCTTTGCCTTGGAAGTTAATTCTTCTATTGTTTTGAGTACTTGGTGGAAAATATATCTTTCAGTGACAGAAAAATTCTTGTGTATTTCCTTCAAAACTGTCTCTGCCTCCCTTTTCTGGAGCTTCAATTAAATGGATAGAGAAACTTTTATTAGAGAAATAATGAAAAGCCTTTAGAATGGTGCCTGCACATTTTAAGTGCTATCTTTGTGTAATTTATTATGTTTAGTACTCCTTTTATTTTTTAATTTTATTAACTATTTATTCTATTATTTAATATGTTTCTTCAACTTTATCTTCCAACATTTACACTGAACTCATTGCTATGAATAAATTCTAGTTTTACATATGGATTTTATTGTTTTATACCACAGAAGTTTATACTTTTACTGCTGCTATTCATATACACTGGTCTTTTCCTTTTTTTTTTTTTTAATATTGCTTTTGTGCTTACAGAAGCCTTCTCCACAAAAAATGTAATAAATGCCCTTCTTTTGTTAGTGGTTCAAAGAATACTTGCATCATCATTCTTTTAATACCACATCTTTTCTCTCCATTCTTGAATTCTTCATTTGAATCTTATTATGGCTAGCTGGAATATACTTTTGAGTAATGACATCAGGAAAGACACAAAGTGATTTTTCCCCCTAAACCACCACAGATCTGATAATTTCTCTTTATTGTTTGCAGGACAACCTAAATAATTATGTAATTCTGGATCACACTACTTGGCTTCATGTCTGTATCTGTGTCTCCATTATAATAACATGGTTATTATAATACCCATGTGTTAATGGGTATTTATTGAATATATGAGTAATTAAAATAATAGATAGAAATGTCCATGAACTAAAGAAAAGTTAAGCTTTCCATTTGAAAGTACTCCTCAAGTTCTAAGTTGAGAGACAATCTTATAAACTTCCAGATAGTGAGTATGCTATTTGCAAAGGCTTATCATGAACATAGATAAAATTCAGTATCAGAAAGAATATTGACTTGAAAGCCAAATGCATAAAATATGACAAGAAAAGATATTTTGGCATCATCAAAAAGATGATGTGTTGCCCAAACTGGTTTGGCTCAGTGGATAGAGCATCAGCCTGCGGACTCAAGAGTCCCAGGTTCAATTCCGGTCAAGGGCATGTACCTTGGTTACAGGCACATCCCCAGTAGGAGGTGTGCAGGAGGCAGCTGATCGATGTTTCTCTCCCATCGATGTTTCTAACTTTCTACCCCTCTCCCTTCCTCTCTGTAAAAAATCAATAAAATATATTTTTTTAAAAAGATGATGTGTTAATTACATATAACAGTAATAGACTTTTATGTGACAAAGGACGTAATTGTAAAATACACAAGAAAAATTCTCCTAGAAATAAAAGGAAAATTTTTGACAAATCTACATTATGGTTGTGGCCTTTATTAAACTCCTTGCAAAGTTTGCTCTATGAAGTATACAAAATCTAATCAAAGAAATGAATACAATATGGAAACTCAACTAAAGATTTATTTATTCAACAAAAATATATCGAGTGCCTGCTCTGCGGAATGGGGAAAAAATTAGTGACTAAACTGACATGGTCTGTACTTGCATGAAGCTTACATTTGAACTGGGGAGACAAAACAGTAAAGAAGAAAATAAATTTTAAATTTTGCTGTAAGATCTATGATAAAAGCATTAAGGGTGATACAATGAATCAGAACTCGATCCTTAAGCAGAAACTGGATAGAAAGGCAGTGTGAGAAAGCAAGGAGTCAGGGGTAAGATGACAGCCTTCAGTTCTCAGTCCCTTCAGGGATCAACTACAGAGAGCTGTCTCTCTCAAGGCATCCCCTTCTCAAGGTGGTTCCACTTTATATAACAGACCAAGATAGAAGTATGAAGGCCCAGTCACCTGGCTCAATGCAAGACAACTCTGATGGGTGAATATAGTCTCATGAGCACCCCAATGGATTAGCTAAACTGTATCAGAGCTCCACTTCTCTCTCTGCCCAATCCTGCTTTTCCCTTTTCCTTTCTACAGGTGATAATCCCCAGGGCATTCCATAATACGCATACTGCACATTAAACTTTGTCTCAGAGTCTGCATTCAAGAGAGCACAACCTGTTAGGTAGGCAAGAGACAGTACATACATACCTTACTAGGTCATTGAAACAAGGTTGGTTTTATTCCAACCATAATGAAATTCAAAGGAGATGTTTAAGCATAATTTTCCCATGTCCATGAAATATTTACCAATATTGATTATAAATGTGGCCATGATGAATACCTTATAAGTTCCAAATTTTTATTGAATACATATCACATTTTCTGAAATACTCTGTGGGTGTCTGGGTGGATAGTGAACTGTCAGTAGAATACAACTGAGGACTCCATGGTGTCCAATGTTATTTTTAATTTCTTAAACTTCTCACATTCATAAAATCATTCTTGATATTCTAGATTTGCATTATGGAGTGTTGGTTTTATAATAGTTCTTGATTCTTATTTAGGCATTTATTCAAGAGATTTTGTTTTGTACCTTTTTATGATTCAGACAACATGCTAGTAGTTGGGAATTGAATGATGAAAATCACTGTCTCAACCTGAATGTCTAGAAAGGTGAATGAAAAATAAATATTATCTACAATTCTCTCTCTCCATCCCTCTCTCCCCACCCCTCCATTCATTCATCTATCTTTTCTTATCTTGCTGCAAATGTATATCAGAAATATTTATTGACTACATCATAAGTACTAATAAGCAAGGACCTTTATGTTGAAAATATAACACTGGTCTTGTGCCTTTAGAAATATATTTACAATACTCTGAAAACTCCAGGTTTGCATATGACCTATAGAATCTTTTCATAAGTCCAGTGGGTTTTCCGTTTGCTGTTTCTAGAGGAAGCTGAACTATGTTGATTTTGCTCTTGTTCCGACTGCCTTCCTGAGAGAAAACACTCTGCCCCTGATTTATACTGGCTTTCTGAGAAAAAAAAAGAGATGAGAGAGAGAGGAGAGAGAGAAAGAGAGAGAGAGAGAGAGAGAGAGAGAGAGAGAGAGAGAATCCATCAGCCTTATAATAAACCCTTCGCCCTCTAAAAATGAAATATTAACAAGGTTCTGATAGGTTATCCTCTACTAATCCCCAAGCTTTAACATTGGGAATAAAATGTTAACATAAACATTAGGTTATAAACAAAAAGCACACAAAGTTTACCAGGGTGATTCAAAATGTAAATCCTAGACAATTTGTTCAATTGTTTCCTTCTTTAGGAAGTCTTTACTGACTTCATAAAAGGCTGAAATTTCCTTCTTCTTGGACTCTTTATAGTTCTTTATGAATCAAACAGGGTATTTTCATAAACACTGAAGCTTTGATGCTGTTGATAGTAGAAATTATGTGCCATTCCACACATGACATAGATAATAGATAAAGATAGATATATACACTGAGTGTCCAGATTATTATGACCATCTGACGTTTTTAGGCAAATTAGCTATAATTTCGTGCTGAAGTTGCTAGAGGGCCAGACCATTATAAATAGGGAAGCAGGTTGTTTACAACGACAGTAAAAGTGATTTTTTTCCTGAAGATATGGGTAAACAATGCGATTTAACAGCCTTTGAATGTAGGCTATATATACACTGAGTGGCCAGATTATTATGACCACCTGATGTTTGTAGGCAAATTAGTCGTACACTACATCATATGGGATATGGAAGCCAAAGGCCTGTTCGAACACCTTTGCTGTCTGCAGTTACCAAGATAAAATGTCTCCAATCTGCACAGGAACACAAAGATTGGACAGTCGAGCATTGGAAAAAAGTCATGTGGTCCAATGAATCAAGTTTCCAGTTCCATCATGCAGATGGCAGGGTGAGAATTTGGCGGAAACAGCATGAAAGCATGCACCCCACATGCATGAGTACAACCCTTCAAGCTGGTGGGGGCAGTGTTATTGTTTGGGGCATGTTTTTCTCGCATGATTTGGGCCCTTTAATTTGTGTGGAACAATGTCTGGATAGCACAACATACATAAGTATCGTTGCTGGTGAGGTGGGCACTATGCACTCTCACCCCTGCCCTCCCCAGCACAGGATGGTCCTCCTCCTCTGTGCACCTCCCCATATCCGCCCCATCTCTGGAGCAATGCCCCAGCTAATATGCTAATGACCTAGTTGTTTCCTGTTTTGGAGTATCGACCATTAGCATATTAGCTCTTTATTAGTATAGATGATGTTGACAAAGTCAAAGCACCACATTTCAGAGGCTTTCTTTCAATTTATTTTTAAATAGGAGAATAAGAAACAACTGAAAATATCTATCTGTTAATGGGCCAAACCAACATCCCATCTGTACTAAGATAATTCATTTCAGAAATAATTATTTTTAAATTTGTTCATAGTGTTTGAGAAGACACATTTTTACTGTTTCCTTGTCTTATAGAATTTAGCTAAATTAAGAAATCATCTTGAGTCACATTATTTTACCTTTTTGCCACTTGAATAATCAGTATATTTTTCTATCAACCAAAAAGAAAAAATAATTTATATTTCACTGTACAGGGATATATTTTACTGCATATATCCTTCTTAGTAGTGCTTATATATTCATGAAATTAAGCATTCAAAAATAAAATAATTGAAAGCAATTTATTCAACTCACTTATTAACTAAATTCTGATTGAGAGATTTCTAAGAAATAGAGGAATTGGAGAAGAACCAAGATGGTGACGTAGGTGCCTGGAGGAGGCGGGACCATCCTGTGCTGGGGAGGGCAGGGGTGAGAGTGCATAGTGCCCACCTCACCAGTCCTTTGCCACCCACCGCTTGCACTCTGAGTGCCCCATGGCCCATCTGCCAGGGTAAGGAGCACAGCACAGCAGGCAGGAGGCTTCCACACTCTCTTCCAGCGCCATTAGGGAGCGGAGCCAACACATTGCTCCGGAGATTGGGGGGAAGCGGGGAGGAGCCCAGAGAAGGTGGGACCAGCCCTAGGCAACTCGAGGGACTGAGGGCAGGGCTTGAAGTTGCCAGAGAAAGCCAGAGGGTTTGGGGGCTAGACCAGGCGCACTGGAACTCTGTGTGGAAATGTTAGGGTGTCAAGGCAGGGTGGCACCACGCGATTTTAAATCACGGGCTGGGCTTCTAGTAAAACAATATTCTCCTGTCCTATATTTATTCAGATTAAGAAGCCCAAAATTTGTACATGTCTATCTATGTAGCCTTGCAGTGTTATGGTTTGGGGCATGTTTTCCTGGCATTATTTGGGCCCTTTAATTTGTGTGGAACAATGTCTGAATAGCACAACATACCTAAGTATCGTTGCTGATCAAGTTCATCCTATCATGTTGATAGCATATCCCAATGGAGATGGCTTCTTCCAACAAGGCAATGCGCATGCCACAGTACTCATATTGTGCAGGAGTGGTTTCAAGAACATGAGAGAGACTTTACCTTGCTTAGATGGCCCCCATAATCACCAGATCTCAATCCAATTGAGCATTTGTGGGACGAAGTTAAAAGGGCAGCTGGTTCCACAACCATCAAATCTCATAGAACTGGACAGTGCTATTCATCAGGCATGGTGTCAGATTCCTCAAATCGTCTTTCAACATCTTGTGGAGTGAATGCCAAGAAGCATCGCCGCAGTATTGAAGGCAAAATGTGGCCCAATGAAGTACTGATGGGGTGGTCATAATAATCTGGCCACTCATGTTCAAATATATCCCACGTTCAAAGGATGTTAAATTGCATTGTTTACCCATATCTTCAGAAAAAAATCACTTCTACTGTCCTGGTAAACAACCTGCTTCCCTATTTATAATGGCCTGGCCCTCTAGCAACCTCAGCACGAAATTATAGCTAATTTGCCTACAAACGTCAGGTGGTCATAATAACCTGGACACTCAGTGTAAATTTTCCCTATATGCCATAAATAAAAATGATCACGCTTGGACCCACAAATTTACATAGGTATAGACTAGTTTTCTTAGGAAAAGGGATTAAGGACTGTGGTTGCCAAACTCTTCTTACATGGCATCTCCTGGATATCTTTAAAACACTGTTGCCTGGCCCCCACCACCAAACATTCATAGTTAATTTAGCTGGGGTGTGC
Organism: Myotis myotis; assembly: GCF_014108235.1. NCBI lineage: Eukaryota > Metazoa > Chordata > Mammalia > Chiroptera > Vespertilionidae > Myotis > Myotis myotis. The sequence continues at coordinate 108,421,255 of NW_023416346.1, read as the reverse complement.
CCATCATACTTTGACACACTCCACTAAAACCAGTGACTTAGGGTCATAACCTTTCTTCCACAGATCAGAAGTAAAGATATTTAAATATGTATGACAAGTTGACATGATGCTCTTCAAATACCGATTATGAAAAGGGACAGTGGTCACTCCTAAGAAGAGATTTAACACTAGATAGTGGGCAGTGGCTCAGAAGATCTCAATCCTACCTGCCATATTCTGGTCATGTGTGTCTAAGTTACTCTTTTGTAAAATTATATGATTGCGCCAGTTTAATCTACTTTAGTAAATTGTTATAACTATTATATGACATATAATATATGCAGATTCATTATAAATGATAAATTGTTATAAATGTATGATGGATTATTATTGTGCATTAAATGTAGCCCAATATTGAATCTTAGTAATTTTCAACTTTTTAAATTCAGGCAAATAATGAAACAGAAATCAAATATACTAGGGCATTGTGACTTTTTTGTAAATGCTACCATCAGAATCCCTAACTTTAGTTAGCTTCTTTCAAACTCAAAATGGTTTTGGCTGTGTGACTTGATTTGGCAAATGTGATTTGAGTGGATATGACAAAAGAAGAGGCTTGGAATGTTCTTTTATATTTGATCATCTCCTCTTGATCTTTTGCTATCTCCATGAAAAGAACCTACCCAGCTAGCCCAAATAATCTGCTAGTCTCTCAAGAATTGCAGGCATGTGTAGTGGACCTCAACTCAATCTGAGGCCTGAAGCCAAGCTCAGATGAAACCAGCCTAAATCATCCAAATGCCAAACATTTCACAGATGTATAAGTGAGGGATAAATACTTGTTAGAAGCTACAGAGTAGGATGGTTTGGTAAGCAAAATCATGGTGAATATTGTTTACTCATCGAGTTTCCATGTAATAAAGCAAATACAAGAAAATCCAAGTTAGGCACACTCTTATATATTAAAAAAGATTGTTGCACATCTAAATTTCTACTGGCAGTAAAGAGACAAAAAATTTTTATTCTGGATACATGGAGCAGACTGGCAGCTGTCAGAGAGAAGGGGGCTGGGGAGCCAGATAAAAGAAGGTGAAGGGAATAAGAGAAAAAAAAAAAAAAATATATATATATATATATATATATATATATATATATATATATATGTGTGTGTGTGTGTGTGCGCGTGTGTGTGTGTGTGTAGATGATAGATAGATATAGGTATAGAGATATATAGGTATAGATATAGATATAAATATATATATATAGATAAAGATATAACACATAGACACAGATAAGTTGGGTTGTATACTTGAAACCTATATGGTTTTGTGAACAAATGCCACCCTAAAAGAGTCAATAAAAAAGTTTTTATGCCAAAAAAGGTAATATTTTTCAATGCCCTCTTCAGTGCAGACCAAGATAATGGAAGAAGAATCTTGAGGTAGCTAAGTGCCACAGAGAACAGTGGAGTGAGGACCCACTCCTAGGGAGTATAACAAAGACCTCATTAAGAACATTCCCTATCTCCAGGTAGAATTATTTAGCAACATTTGTCAGCAGGATTTAAGAATTATTATAAACCAGATGATGTTATGTGTCTCCCATTTTTCCTCTTTTGAATGTGAGCACATTTTTGTTTCCATCTTATATAAATAAGCCTAGGTGGTGTCACGCCCTCACACGACATCACCACAAGATGGCCACCACAAGATGGCCGCCACAAAAGGGCTGCCACAAGATGGCCACATGCACACAGAGGCAGGGCCTGCTGGCCGCTCCTTGCAGTGAGGCCTGGGGGTCCCATGGCTCTATGCAGTATGGAGGAGGCTGGTCTTGGCGGAGGAGGCAGATCGCAGCAGGGGAGGGCAGTTGGGGGCAATCAGGCCAGCAGGGGAGAAGTTAGGTGTCAATCAGACTGGCAGGGGAGCAGTTAGGGGGGAATCAGGCTGACAGGCAGAAGCGGTAGGGTCAATCAGGCAGGCAGGCAGGCAAGCAGTTAGCAGCCAGCGGTCCTGGATTGTGAGAGGGATGTTTGACTGCCGGTGCAGGCTGAGTTGAGACGTGCATGGATTTTGTGCACCTGGCCTCTAGTATTACACATTAGGGGTGTTTTCTTGTAATGCATAGGTCTCTGGATCAAGAGGAGACATATAAGGTAGGCCTTAATCTTACCTGAAGATGGGAGCCAAGCTCAGTCAAACCCAGACTAGACCAAATGATCCCCAGAGAAACCTCAGTTGCATGACATATAAGTGCTTATTTTTATTGTCCAGTGAGTTTTAGGTTAGTTTGCTTTACATCATTATAGTAGTTTACCCTAATCTGCAAGAGATAAAACCCCCAATGGATGCCTGAAAGGGTAGATAGTACTGAAACTTATATATGATGGTTTTTTTTTTCCTATACATACATTCTTATGATAAAGTTTAATTTATAAATTAGGCACAGTAAGAGATTAACAGTAATAACTAATAATATAATAGACAAATTATAACAATGTACTGTAACAAAAATTACGTGAATATGGTTCCCCCTCATTCAAAATATCTTATTGTACTGTATGTATATTGAGGATACACTGGAAAAATGGATGATTTACATCCCAGGCAGGAAAGTGTGGGATGATGCATGATTTCATCATGCTACTCAAAACGGAAAGCAATTTAAAACTTATGGATTGTTTATTTCTGAAATTGTCCATTAATATTTTTGGACCATTGTTGACCCTACAAGTATGGAATATGAAACTGTGGATAAGGGAGAACTAGCTAGTGTATTTAGAAAATAGCTAGCATTATTGTAGACTAAATTTTATAAGTCTGAAGGAATCTGATGTATTTCAAATTGTTAGCCTATAGAATGAATTAAAAATTTGTGCATGGTGGCATCATACCACCATGTGGCTGGTATGAACCTTGTGCCTGCCTTGAATCAAAAGAGGCAGGCATGTTTCAGAAACAGAGTATATTTTTGTATTGGGCTTTTTTAGTTCTGTCAACTTACCTTATCATTGTGACTTCTTAGTCTTTCTAATGGAATAATTTGATTTTCTGTGACAAAAACATTTATTTTATAAGATAAATGACAATATTATGAACTTTGTGCAGAAGCAGTCATCATAGGGCCATGATTTCTGTGTCCTAGGCTTTCTTAGAACAACCCAAAAAGATACTCATTGAAGCTCCAAGATAGTAATATCAATTTCATGGGGATAATGGGCTGAAGTGAAGCAGACATTATACTTACTAAATTAGGTAACTCATTGTTTCTTCAGCACTCTCAGCACAAACATGTTTAAGGAATAAGGAGGTTTTACAATGGGCCTAAAAATATATTTTTAAGGAAAGATCAATATTTTTCTGTAGAATATGTAATCAATATAAAGCAATTTTAAGGAAAATACTAGTTGACTTCCCTAAAATCTGGTCATTATTTGTAATTTATCTTGACTTTAACAGTGTGATTGTGATGCAAAATAATATTAGTGGCAGCTGATTTTTTTTTTTAAATTAATTGAAATACATAAGCATAACAGACTTTTTGTAAATTTGATTAATAGCAAAGTTAGGAAATCTAAGTTAAATAATAAAATAGAATCTGGTAAGAGTTTCTGCGCAAGCTATGACATTATAAACATATCTACCTGGCATATTTATTTGCCTTTTAAATGTTAGTATAAAAACATGATAAAAACAAATCAAAAACCTGATAGTTTTGCATTTGAGAATACTGTTGAATATTGACAATTGAGTGTAAAATTAGCTGAACCATAAAGTTTCTTTAATAGCTTCATCAAGCATTCTCTGAAATTTAATAGCACTCTATCAAAAATACACATATGGTTAAGATATAATTAAAAGTAAATGTTAATATTAATAAATAACAATAAACATACAGGTGTTCTTTATGCCTGTATGGCCAATTTGGGATAATACTGCTGTTTAAAACTTGGCACAAAATTGACTTTCAAAACTATACAAGAGTTTTATTTTAAGAATCAGTAAAGGAGATAATAAAAATGAGTGTGTTTTTTTAAAATCATCAGTTTAACAGATGTAAGTTTACAACAATACCAGTGGGTTTAAGATGTTTCATTCCTCTTGTCTAATTATTGTCTAATTATTTGGAAATAACCATAAATATGACCAAACTTTTTTCATCATTTAATTCCTCAAAAGCCCATCTAAAATAAATTATATGGGTGAAGTTTATGGATTTTCACTGATAATAATTATCTGTCTGAATCCCAGAAGCTGAATTCTAACACCATTTGAGGGAATAAATGGATCTCACCTACATGTAAGACTTGTCCAGACATGAAGAGCAGAAGGGGATTTGAAGACACCATATCAAGTGAGAGTTACGATAACAGGCCTGGTTTAATGTACTGTCATTGAAATGAAGTTTAATTAACCTACTGGTTATGAAAAACCTGAATGAAACTGAGTATATATTTTAGTTTATCAGTGAAAAATACATTTTATTATGTCTTCCATAAGAATAGTTGTTTTGTTTTTATAAAGGGAATGCTATTATTTCTTTGGTTGATTGCTTCTTAAAATATCTAACAAAACAACCAGCTACTGAGAAAATTTGAAATATTAATGTCTATGTGATTTTTTCCTGCTCTTTCAGATATGTGTTCCTCTTTGTTAGTCACAAAAAAATCATATTGCTGCAAGAAAAATTAAGGTTGCTATAACAATTTTTATTTTTTATCCTAAAATACACACACACACACACACACACACACAACAACAACAACAACAACAACAACAACAACAAAACAAACAAACAAACAAAAAAAACAAAACCTAGATCACAGACAATCATTTTGGAAGCCAAAACTTTCATTTTTAAAATAGGGGCTTGCTTTGATAAAAGGAACTTGACGATCAAAGGCCTGATATTTGAAAAACCTTGAGTTTATACCACTTCAAAAGATGAAAGAAAGAATCAACAAAAGCTTAGGCTAGTTAATCTTTAGAAAGAGTTTGGAGCAGGGTCCCTGAGCTGGGAAAGAGAGGAGTAGCTGATACAGCAAGACTAAGTAGGACTGCAGGAGCTGGCAAGAAAGGAATCAGACCTGGTGGAAGAGGGATGGGAGTGATTACATGCAGAAAGTCTACTGAGCACTATTGTTTACAGTACCAGAAAGCTGCACAAATGTGAAGTGGTACTCACCTGTGATGAATAGTCACACTCTCTGTTTCTATCACTATTGAGAGCCATCCATGACAGCTCGCTGAATTTGCCAGCTGAAATAAGAACTACTCATGATTGATTAACTTGCTCAACCCTGTTTCATATGGCTATATGGACAGATTTCTTTCAGTGGTATTATAGCTGTGAGGCTCCCAAAACAGAGTGGAATCCTGAATATCCAAAGGAGACCTGGTGGGAATGATTATGGCTGTTAGAAGGAAAACCATTTCTAAACTTCCCAGCCTTCATATTTGTATGAGTTTAAAGCAATGGTTATAATTTACTAACACTCCCATTATAGTTATTTGTTTTATGTGTTATCATACAAGTGAACAATTTATGTGGTAATTGGGCACTATAAAGGAGAGATTGAATAGTCAAATTGGTGAAGTTATAACTCTTGAAACATTAAGACTTTTTTCAGTCTTGATCCAGAATATTGGTTCAGGTGGTACACCTAACAGAAAAAGCAATTATATTTAAAACATCAACATACTGGAAAACAAAACTAGTCATTATGGATGAATGGGGGGACCAATAATGAAGGCTTATAGAAAGAATACTGAAGATACCGGGAATTTTATATTGTCAAGGAGCTTATGTCATTGAATTCTATTATATTTTATCCATAGGAATTTTAAACAGGTCAGTGAAATGATAAAATCTGCATTTTAGAAAGATCACTCTGGCAAGATCAAGGACGTTTAGACAGATGCAAGATCTTTGAAATGTCATAGCCCTTAAGTCTTGCTTCAATTGTAAGTGGAGCAGAGATAGATGATACTTTTGTATATATTTGTAATTATTGAGAAAATGTCATAATAGGCATTTTAAATTTCACAATAATTTATTTTCTATACTTTGTTTTTATTGGTATCCTTTTCATTATGGATTTTTGTTCTCTTTTTCTGTCAACTTAATTATCATGAATTATAAAGCCTTAAGTTTTATATCCAGCATATACCCAGCCATATGCTGACAGGCAGGAGGAGAGGGAGATAATATTTATTGACTACTTATTATTTAATAAGTATTCTGCTAGGTGCTTTTAATTTATGACTAAGTAATAGTAGGCAAGAAATAGTTAAACAGGAGCAAGAGATTAGCTATCCTAGCCAGGAATAAATAGCAACTAGTTTTATAGAGAATATATGGTGGTGTTTTTGTTCCATCCTGAAGGCATTACAGATTTCATTTTAGACCACAACAAGAAAATAATCTTTACCTATCAAAGGCTTAAAAAATTCCTTCAGATGGCACAGCAGATGAAAAATGCTTTCTGTTTGGGTGAACTATTGAATATGGCACGTGTACATAAGACACCAAGTTCTTAAATAGAAAAGAAAAAATATTTATAAAGCCACATAGAGATAAATATATCAGGAATACTCACATGTTAACAGAGGGAAGAATAACATAGAATGCGAATATCCTGGAAGAAGAGTCATCAACAGAACATGCTTGAAAAAGACAAGAAGCAAAGAATCAAGACTACCAGAAAAGAATCTCAGCTTTTAGTTATATTAGGTTAAGGAGAAAGTCAATGAAACCTTGACTGAAAGGTATTTACCCTTGCTGTTTGTAAGGCCAGATTAAGCTATTTCTCTTTAATGGAGGCTTTATTAGTTCCAACAAATCTTTTGTTGTCTTTATAAATCTGTTAGTTAAACATGCCATTCAAATATTATCCAAATAGATAATTGAACTGGCCTGTCCTCATTTGACTTTCAAATCAAGATTTTTATTTCCAGAAAGAGGAATGATATATCATATCCCTCACAGATTTCATACATGATAGAGCAGATTATTTCATATTTTACTTAATTCAGATGGCCATTTTATTTTTTTCAGATGGCCATTTTATAAAAAAAAATATTTACTCACATTTTCCAGAAAACAATGAAATTCAGAAAGAATTATCATTTTAATCAAAACCACATATCCAGTAAATGGTAGAAATAGGAAATAGATATAAAACTGGTTAATTTTAAATCACATGTCTTTTTTTTATACCAATTTTATCTAGATATATATCATGCCCATGAATTTCCTCTCAAAATGCTCATAGAATTACAAGTGATATTGGTTTGGGAAAGGAATACCTAAATAAAAAATAAGAGAAGATTATTTCATTTATGAATTCAACAAATGTGCATTAATGCAATCCCTTCAGTTTTTTTACCCATCCTCCAACATCCCTCCCATCTGTCAGCTGTCAATATGTTCTCTGTATATGAGTCTGTTTCTATTTTGTTTGTTAGTTTATCTTATTCATGAGATGACACATATAAATTAAATCATATGGTATTTGTCTTTTTCTGACTGGTTTATTTAACTTAGCATAAGACACTCCAGATCCATCTTACCATAAAATGTAAGATTTCCTTACTTTTTATGGCCAAGTAGTATTCCATTGTGTAAATGTATTATAGAATTGTACATTTTAAACCTATATAATTTTATTAATCAATGTCACACCAATAAATTAAAAAAATTAAAAATAAATAAATAAACAAACAACAATAGAAAAACACACAAATATGCATTTAGTGCCCATTGTATGCCAGATTCAGTCTAAACAGTTTTCCTGAAGATCATGACCAAGTGAAGATTGGATCCTGTGTCAAAAACTTGGTGTTTACCAAGAAGAGGTGGTGGAAGCATTAAGTGTGAAAATGAAGGGTTTTTTATGTGAAAACTAGAGGCACGATGCACAAAATTCGTGCAAGAGTAGGCCTTCACAGCTGCATGGCTGCCTGGATCCTTCCCTGGCAGCTGTGGCAGTTGCCTGGATTCCTCCATTGCAGCCGTGGCGGCTTCCTCGATGCCTTTCTCACAGCCCCCGTGGCTGCCTCAATCCCACGGTTGCAGCCCCAGCTTTGTCTGGAAGGACATCCAGTCTAATTAGCATATTACACTTTTATTATTTTAGGTGAGACATAGTGCTTGAAGAGATGAACCAAAGCACATGGTTTCTTAGAAACTGCAGTTGACAGATCTTGATGGCAATACAAGTTGTAGCCTTTTGTACATTTCCTTTAATGAATATATTATCCTTGAAGAGAGGATGGCTATGGAGGTGCTTGAAGTCTGAGGTTTTGAAATGTCAATATTGTCTTTGGCCATACAACCCTAAATGTGACCCATCTCATCTGAAATGTCAATGTTTTCCAGTTCTCTGTCAGTATACAGTGATGTATTCTTAGAATAATCATTTTGAATACTTCTGGCCAAAGTAATTACCAAGTCAATCAAGAAACAATATTTCAATGCCTTCCTAAAATGACATCATGAAAGAAAGAAGCCTGATTTTCTGAGCTTATGAAATACTAGAAGCCCGATGAAGGAAATTTGTGCAAGAATAGGCCTTCCTTCCCCCACTGCCTGCACTGGCTTCTTCTGGCACCTGGGACCCAGGCTTCCCTCGCAGCCCCAGCTTCGTCCAGAAGGTCATCAGGTCTAATTAGCATATTATGTTTTTATTATTATAGATCATACTTAATGGGTTGCCAAAATTCTTAACTTTAAACATTTTAAAATAATGAATCATTGTTTGTTTTCAGTCATTTACACTGTACTATACTTTTGCAATCATATGTTTTCATTTCAGTTTTTACAATGAAATTTTTCAATCATGCAAAAAACCTGAAATAATCTTGAACATGCATATACCTTCCATCTAGATTCTATAATTATAATTTTTTGCTATACACTTTACCACTTACCTAGCCATTACCAAAGTTGTTTTTATAATACAATTTTAAGGATGTTGCAAACATCAGTACAACTTACCCCTAAACTCGTCAGCATGCTTATTATTTATTACTTTGAGGTAAATTTTTATTTGGCATTTTTCTTACAAGTTTATTCATATGAGATGTATGTGCAATAATTTGTGCATATTTAAAACACACCATCTGATGAAATTTGACATATATATATATATATATATATATATATATATATATATATATATATACATATATATGGCATTCCATTCCATTACTGCACTCAAGATACTGAAAATTCTTTTTACCCACAAAAGTGTCCTCATGCTACTTTGAAAACCATCCTTCCCTCTACAACCCCCAATCTATTTTTTGTCACTATGAATTATTTTGTACTTTCTAGAATTTTACATAAATGGAAACATCAGCATGTACCATTTTGTCTGTCTACTTTAATTCAACATAATGCTTTTGAGATTCATCCATGTTGTTGTCTTACCATGTTATTGTGGGGTAGCACTTCCCTGTACAAATATACTATAGTTTGTTTATCCATGCTCCAATTGGATGGGCAACTGGTCTGTTTCCAGTTTTGAGGCTAAAATTAGTAAAGTTACTATGGTCATTCTAGTACTATACTTTTGCAATCATATGTTTTCATTTTATTGAATGAATAACTAGATGTGTGCTGCTGAGTCAAATGTAGGTATCTGTTAAGTTTTATAAAAAACTGTCAGAACTCTGCAAAAAGTGTGCCATTTCACACTCCCAACTGCAGTGTAAGAAACTTCTGGTTGCTCCACACTCTCACCTTCATTTGATACTGCCAGTCCTTTTGATTTTAGTCACTTTGTTAGGTTTTTGCTAGTATCTATTTTGGTTTTAATTTTTAATTACTTAATAATTTCCAAGATATCCTACAATAACTAATGATATTGAGCACTTTTTCAAGTGTATTTTGGTCATTCATATATCTTCTTTTATGAAGTGTCAGTTCAAATATTTTGTTCATGTTATAACTTTATCATTTATATCTTAATTATTGAATTACTAGAGGCCCTGTGCACAAAATTCATGCACAGAGGGACAGGGAGGGTATGTCCCTCAGCCCAGCCTGCACCCTCAACAATCTGAGATTCCTCTCACAATCCAGGACTGCTAGCTCCCAACCGTTCACCTGCCTGCCTGCCTGATTGCCCCTAACTGCTTCTGCCTGCCAGCCTCATCACCCCCTAACCACTCCCCTGCCAGCCTTATTGACCCCTAACTGCCCTCCCCTGCCAGCCCGGTTGCCACCAACTGTCCTCCCCTGCAGGCCTGGTCCCCCCAACTGTCCTTCCCTGCTGGCCTGGTCCCCCCAATCTTCCCTCCCCTGCTGGCCTGATCCCCCCATCTGCCCTCCCCTGCTGGCCTGGTCCCCCCCAACTGCCCTCCCCTGCCGGCCATCTTGTGTCCACATGGGGGTGGCCATCTTGTGTGTTGGCGTGATGGTCAATTTGTATATTACTCTTTTATTAGATAGGCTAGGACTTCTTTATATATTACTAGAGGCCCAATGCATGGATTCATTCACCAGTGGGGTCCCATAGCCTGGCCTGGGCCCTCTCGCAATCCAGGAACACTTGGAGGATGTAGTAGTGCTCAAAGTGGCAGGGAGCCAGGGAGGAGCCTGAGCCCAGGCCTGGCACCACACCACTCCTGCTCATCCCGGCCCCGTTGCACCTGCCACAGGCTCGCACCCAGTCAGTCCCGACTGGGAGAGGCTCGCACCGCCACAGTGGTGCTCTCCAGCCATGAGCTTGGCATTTGGCACCCATCAGTTAACTGAGCAGTGCCCCCACTGTGGGAGCACATTGACCACCAAGGGGCAACTCCTATGTTGAGTGTTTGCCCCTTGGTAGTCAGTGTGTGTCATAGCAACCAGTTGAGCAGTTGCATAGGCATATATATATATATATATATATATATATATATATTATATATATTTATATATTTATATATATGGCTATCACTGATTTAAGACATACCTGCTTGTTGACTATTTTCACCAAGTCTATTCATTTCATTAACAGTATCTTTTGATGAATAGAGGTTTTTAATTTTCTAATTTTAAAAGTTTCTATTATTTTAAAATTTTACATTTATTCTCTTCCGTGTTCTAAGAAACCATTGTCAATACCCAAGTCATGAAAATATTATCCTATATTTTCTCATAAAAATTTTATAATTTTAACTTTTACATGTAGGTCTGTGATCTACCTCAAATTAATCTTGGACCAAAAAGGAAAATATTATATCAGCCTCTTTACTAAGATAAAGTTTTGCCAACAAAATTTTTAAAATTTTTAAAATGATAATACATGTTCTTAGGGAGGTGGTGAAATTGGCTCTCTCATACACTGTTGGGGAGATGATAAAAGAATGAATTCTTTTAAGAACACAATTTAAAACTATGTTACTGAAATATTAGGGTAGGTACATATCATTTGACCCCAAAATACCTTTTTTTGCAACTTTAGATAAAAATACCTACATGTACACAGATATGTAAACACAAGAATTTGTATTGTTTTAATGCCTACAATAGAAAAAGAAGAAAAATCCACCGTAACAAGTTGAATTGTGTTTCCCCAAAAGGATTTGTTGAACTCTAACCCCAAGCAACTCAGAATGTGAAGTTATTTGGAAATAGGGTCATTGTAGAAGAGTTATGATGAGCTCATACTCAAATAGGATGTGTTCCTCATTCAATATAACCAGTGTTCTTATAAGATAAGAGAACACTTTGTGAACACAGGCATATACAGGGAGATGATGATGTGAAGACACCCAGGAAAAAGATAGCCTGAACAGTGACTAGCATGATGCATCTGCAAACCAAGAGACACCAAGGATTGCCAGCAAACATCAGAAGCTTAAAGAGGCAGGGAGGGATTCTCCCCTATAGCCCTCAGGGATAGCACAGCACTGCTGAAATTTTGATTTCACACTTCTAGCCTCCATACTGAGGCAATGTATTTCTATAATTAAAAAAACAACAACTATTGATTGATTTGAGAGAGAAAGAGACAGAGAGAGATCTATTTGTTCCACTTATTTATGCATCCATTGGTTGATTCTTGTATGTTCCCTGATCAAGAATCAAATATGCAACCTTGGTGTATCTGGGAGACTCTCTAATCAACTGAGCTACCCTGACAGGGCTCTTTTAAAATGCCTAAGAGGAATAATCGGTGCATTTATTAGAATTAATAATGCTAAATTTCAAAGATTCCATTTACAACATTTTTGTGAATGACCATCCTCTATGTTGAAGTAATTTTATTTTTGTTTTCTTCTCTGCCTTCCTCTTCCAATTCTATTGCTAATTCCATCCTTACTCTTTAAAATTAATCATCTAGCAATGTAATTGTTTTAACGGGGACAACTTTTCTTAATAGGAATTCTATTCATTATTTTTTCTATCAACATTTTCTTTCTCAAATATTAATTTTTCTGTTTAACCATTATTTAGTTATATGATGTATTTTAGTTCAAGCAGGTCCCTTTGTGCTTATATTATCAGTCAATTTATTTTAGTTTCCAATCTGTTCTAAGGAGAGAAAGTTAAAAAAATATACTGTAGAATATTTGGGAAATAGTGCATGAAAATATAGCAGTTAAGTGATAACATTGATTTATGGAAATGCAATAAAAAAGAAATTAACACTCATGTTATCTAAGATATGGTAATAGTGCAATTCACAGGAACCTCAGTTCCATCCAGGTATTAGAGATTGTTAAAATATTAAGTAAATATGTCATAAACAGTGACTTTTTATTTCCAGCCACTACCATTCTGTTCCTTGAACAGAGTTAAAGGTGAACTCATTTTTGAATTTTAATATTTTTTAATCCTCACCTGAGGATGTTTTTATTGGTTTTAGAGAGAGAGGAACTAAGAGACACAGAGTGAGAGAAACATTGATTGGTTGCCTCCTGTACACACCCAACCAGGGATCGAACCTACAACCTGGGTATGTACCTTGACTGGGAACTGAATCTATGACCCTTTGATGCATGAGAGGACACTCCAACTAACTGAGCCACACTGGCCAGGGCTAAGCTCATTTTTTAAAATAATGAATTTGACTCAGTCTATTTAGGTGCCAATATAATTAACCCACTAATTTTCTAATAATCCAGATATTATTGAGCTTTACAAACTTGCAACTAGATGAGATTTTTTTTTGTCATAACTCTTAATTTTGTCTTTACAGTATGAAAAAGCAGATGGTTTATTTTTTTTTCCAGTAGTGAGAATAGAGAAGCAATGGATAGTTTGTAGGGATATTATTTCTTTCCTCTTCTAACATCACCATTTTTGAGATAGTTTCCACAATGCCTGGTTACTGGAATCATTATCATTGTTGATTATTATTTTTGATAGACTTATTAACTTTTCCAAAAATCAATTTCAATGCTTAGGCTGAGTTTTGGATTTTCAAAGACTGACATAAACACACACACACATACACACACAGGAACACATACATGCATGCACACACAGGCATACATACAGATAACATACAGTTAGCTAAGAAAACCATCGTTTTCAGAACTAAGGAAGACACACCAAGCAGAAGTAAAGCAGTATACCTCATTGCAGCTTTCTTTGTCTCCTAGAATCCCTAAGTCCCTAAAGCAAGCATTTGATTGTGTGGAATAATGTCCACAGAGGGTTATGCCCTACTTAAAGTAGCTTTTTCTCGCTTTCTCATTCAGAAGAAGAAAATGCCCTTTATATGAAATATTAACATACTTTGGGGACCTGTGGCCTTTTTATTCTCCAGCCAAACTTAGAATCAGCAAGACTACATTCCCTAGGAAGCTAACTGTCCAGATGTGCAGTCATATTGTACAGTGAAATGTCAGGCGATATTTGGCGATAAACCAAACAATATATTTTCAGGTTCCCAATATTCCAGAAATGCAGTTATACCCCAACTAGTTAATGATATAATAATTTAATAGCATATTTCCTCCTTGATTTTAGGGTGACATCAAAACATAACTAACTTGGGAAAATATTGTTTTATAGGAGCTGAAAATTCTTGAGATCTCAGAACTAATATTTACATTGTTCATTACACTCAGTGAAAGGAAGGATAAAATAAAATAACAGAAAAGCATATGAAGAATGGTAATTAATATTGGTACTTTTAAGGTACTACATTTTATAGGTTGTTATGCAATAATAACTAACACACATATATTATATAGAGAGAGATATATAAATAACTTAATATTTATATGAAGAGAGATAGGCAGATAGAGACATAGAGAAAGAGAGAGATGGGGAGAAAGAAAGAAGGAGAGTGCAAGAAAGAGAAGATTTTTGGCAAATTAATCTTGTATATTAATGAAAAAAGAGGAATATATTGGACAAGGACATTTTTAAAAATACTATATGTTAATAATCCTATGTCTGTTTTAATCCAGTAGATCAGAGAAAACTGTAAAAACCAATAGTGACTATTACATAAATATCCCTAATGACAAACTCACAACTCTACAACAAAATGATTCCATATGGTTACCAATGAAAGATGTTTCATTACCAAAATATCTATGTGGGAAAAGTGAAATTAACATAATTATACTGCCTCCAACCTTAGAAAGCATTTAGTTCAATCCACTCATTTTTTAAAAATTAGGTGTAGAAATTAAAAAGCATTCATGGTTTTCCCTCTAAGTGATTCACTATTTAGCTGAGATTTGGACTAGGTAACAACTCTCTCAATCTCACTCAAAACACATTTTTAGACAAATTTTAGGTCAATCTGCATATAGAAGTCAAGAACATTTCTATGTTAAAGATACTATGTACAAATACCTTGAATATAAGATACATAAAAAATACTTGCCATTTAATATTTTTTATTTTTAACCAAGCTAAATTTATATTAAAATATAAATGCCGGGGAGAAACCAACATGGCGGCATAGGTAAACACCGGAGATTTCTGCCTCGCACAACCACTTCAAAAATACAACTAAAAGACGGAACGGACATCACCCAGAACCACAGGAAGGCTGGCTGAGTGGAAATTCCACAACTAGGAGGAAAGAGAAAAGCATACTGAGACTCAGAGGAGGCGCAGTGCGGAAGTGAAATACTAAGGTGCGGAGGTGCATGTGGAGCAGGCTGGCGGCTGAGGGTGTGGTTGTCTGTTTCAATCCAGAGGGAGTTTCAGGCTCTGAGCTCCAGTTCCGGGCGAGTCTCTGGGGACCCAGACTCAAACGGGAGAAGCGGGACTGTCTGGCATCGGTAGGAACTCGAGGGCAGCTTTCTCTCCGAGGTTTGCAGCAGTTGCTGGGACACTGAGAGGCAGAGCCTCTGGGGACAGGACTGAGAGCAGACATAACTGCTCGCTCCGCCTGCCCTGTTGATCCCCTGGGACCCGCCCTGCCCAAGCCTTGCACAGAGGCGTTTGCGGGATAGCCTTAGGCAAAGGCTAGATTAGCACCTCCCTAGAGGACAGAAGTTCTCCCACTGCAGACACAGCTAATTCTCACAGCCAGTTGGCCTGGAGATCAAATCCCCCCGAGTGTTACCTACAACAATCAAGGCTTAGCTACAACAAGACTGCGCACAAAGACCACAAGGGGGTGCACCAAGAGTGTCTACCTCAGGTAATTGGGACACTTAGCACAGAAAGCCACTCTATCGACACAGCGAAGCATAAAAAATGCCGAGACAAAGAAACAGGACACAAATGACAGAACTGGAGGAAAGCAGGCTGCTGGATATAGAGTTCAAAACCACACTTTTGAGGCCTTTCAAGAGTCTTCTAGAGACTGCTGATAAACTTAATGAGATCTACAAGAAATCTAATGAGACCCTCGATGTTGTGATAAAGGACCAACTAGAAATTAAGCATACACTGACTGAAATAAAGAATATTATACAGACTCCCAACAGCAGACCAGAGGAGCACAAGAATCAAGTCAAAGATTTGAAATGCAAAGAAGCAAAAAACACCCAAGTGGAAAAGCAAAATGAAAAAAGAATCCGAAAATACGAAGATAGTGTAAGGAGCCTCTGGGACAGCTTCAAGCGTACCAACATCAGAATTATAGGGGTGCCAGAAGAAGAGAGAGAGCAAGATATTGAAATCGTATTTGAAGAAATAATGACAGAAAACTTCCCCCACCTGGTGAAAGAAATGGACTTACAGGTCCAAGAAGCGCAGAGAACCCCAAACAAAAGGAATCCAAAGAGGACCACACCAAGACACATCATAATTAAAATGCCAAGAGCAAAAGACAAAGAGAGAATCTTAAAAGCAGCAAGAGAAAGAAACTCAGTTACCTACAAGGGAATACCCATATGACTGTCAGCTGATTTCTCAACAGAAACTTTGCAGGCCAGAAGAGAGTGGCAAGAAATTTTCAAAGTGATGAATACCAAGAACCTACAACCAAGATTACTTTATCCAGCAAAGCTATCATTCAGAATTGAAGGTCAGATAAAGAGCTTCACAGATAAGGAAAAGCTAAAGGAGTTCATCACCACCAAACCAGTATTATATGAAATGCTGAAAGGTATCCTTTAAGAAGAGGAAGGTAAAGGAAAAAGGTAAAGATACAAATTATGAACAACAAATACGCATCTATCAACAAGTGAATCTAAGAATCAAGTGAATAAATAATCTGATGAACAGAATGAACTGGTGATTATAATAGAATCAGGGACATAGAAAGGGAATGGACTGACTATTCTTGGCGGGGGAAAGGGGTGTGGGAGATGCGGGAAGAGACTGGACAAAAATCGTGCACCTATGGATGAGGACAGTGGGTGGGGAGTGAGGGCGGAGGGTGGGGTGGGAACTGGGAGGAGGGGAGTTATGGGGGGAAAAAAGAGGAACAAATGTAATAATCCGAACAATAAAGATTTAATTAAAAAAATATATATATAAATGCCAATGTTTTATCTAGGTGGAATAAAAATAACCTGAAGCACATTTACTATAATTTCATCAGAAAAAAAAAACTTTATTATATAATAAGTATGTAAATTTCAGTAAAATTATAATGGAAAAACAAACAAAAGACCAAATTGGTATTATTGCCTTACTCTTTAATGTTAGTAAATATAAATATGTTTTTATATTTCTACCTAAAAAGGACCTTTTGTTATCACCGTTAGTTACTCTTTTAAGAGTTTCTGCTGATGGAAAAAAACGACAAAAATCTCAGGAGTATGATTATATTTGAATTTGTTTTGAGTCTGAATTACTGAGGATTCTTATTCCCTTGTAAAAAAAGATCATAATCTTGAACATTTGTGGGCTGCTAATTTTCTCATTTTTGCCATACCCATTATATAGAGCAGATGTAGGAGCTCCTAATAGGTAGGTTGGAAGATGATAGATAGATGGATATATGATAGATAGATAGATAGATAGATAGATAGATAGATAGATAGATGATAGATAGATAGATAGATGATAGATAGCTCCAAAATAATCTTATTTAGACCAAACCATCAGAAGACAGACTGCTATTGCAGATAAGATAGAGTAATACAATTTGCAGATATATGATAATACTGTCACAGTGATGCATCCCATTGCTAAGTAGAAATCCTTTGTAATATTTGAAACTATATTTTTACTCCTTTTAGTACCTTGACATTGTGTAAAGGATTTTCTCCTCATTAAAGTCTATGTGATAAGAAAATTATCAAGTTTTAAAAGATACTTCCTAGGATATGTCAAATGTTGTATAAACATATAATTAAGGAGTTAAATAGGCAAACTTTATTTAAAATTCCACAAAGAGAAACTCAATTATTGTTATGGCTCCTCATTGCAATTGGCTAATACTTTTTATTTGGCAAACCATCAATTTGATGGACATTAAATCTTCTAAAATAGACTTTATGTTTTATCATATCATAAGATTTCAGCACATTTCTATTCATAAAGTAGTAAAAGGCACATTAATTGCATTTTCTAATGACAATAAATTGAAACATAGCACCAGTACTAGTCACTGCAGAAACTTTGCAAAGTTAGGACAGGGGGGATTTTTAGCTGTACATATACCTATCTATTATGTTTTTCCTCTTTGATAGGATGTTTTGCAATTTTATTTGACTGGAAGATATAATAATTAACTTTATTAAGTATGGAAATTCATGAATTTGAGGAAATCTCTCATTAGAACTCTTTTTCATTTTCTATTCTTTCATGGTTAATTTCCTTGAATGCTCCTTTGCCCTACCTGTGGTTTTCAGTTACTTTCCTTCTTACCACTAGAGCTGCAGGTATCTTATAACAAATACTTGTGGCTGTCTTCTAGGAGATGAAAAAAATCTTTCCAAACTCAGATACATGTATTCTAATACCCCTCCCATTTTTAACATGTTGTTTTAGCCTGTTTTCTATAAACTACATTTGATTCTTCATGTTTATGCCTCAAGTGAACTTTCCGTTTGAATATCCATTATAGTTTTGTCCTTCAAATGATGTTCTTTCATTAATTCATATATTCATTCCAAATCCATTATTATTTTCTTTAAACTGACATCTATTCATTGATTCCCATAATCTACCAGATACAGAACAAACCAAGAAGATCAACAACAACAAGCAGGGCAGAAACAATAATTACTTACATTGCACTTTGGCAAGAGTCATTTTACAAAAGTAATTCTTTAATATAAATCATAATATGTGTTATGAAGAAAAAACAGCAGAGAAAACTAAGAGTATAATGTTGGATAATAATTAAAGTATAAAAGGGAAGAAAAATCTTCACTATAAGATAATATTTAGATAAATATGTAAGTAGTAGGAAATAACCACAGCTGAAAAGTGGGAAAAAAAATAGGTAGAAATCTAGTTGAAGGGAAAAAACACATTACAAACCTCTGGCAGGCACAAACATGCTAGGGAAAATAAAAATTGGTAATGTGCCAGGAACATAGTTGGGACTGCAGGACAGAATAGCAAGAAATGAGGCTGAAAAAGTGTTCAGTAGTCAGATCATGTAGTATTTGTAGGCTGTATTCTACATTTTGGATTTTATTGATGAAAAGCTAGAGCAGTGCAAAATGATGTATTGCAGTTGGTAATCTTTAGATTCATTCATGTTTTGTTTCAAAGCGGTGATCTCAGGAAATTGCGGTTCTAATGAGGATGTTAGTTGCAAAACAAGCTAAATGGCTCTCAGGATCCAAGCTTGAGTCACTTGCTTTGATCTTCATTTATTAGAGAATATAGGTCAGATAGTTATTAAATAAGCCTCAAGCAATATTGCTAATAGCAAGATTAATATGAATATCTTGGTGATTTTATTGGAAGTTACCATTTATAATAGCATGCATAAATTGAAAAACTGTGAATTGAGATTTTTTTAAGTGTACATAATTTGTACAGAAAATGATTAAGCCTTAAAATATAAAAATGAACAGATAGCACCATACTCATGGTGAGAAACTCAAAGCTCTCCCACAAAAATCAGGTATAAGGGAAAGATGGGATGTTCCTTCTTAAAACTATTCAACATTGTACTAGAAGTCCTAACTAATACAATAAGAAAAAAAGAAAAGAAAAGAAAAAAAGGAAAGGAAAGGGAAAGAAAGAGAAAGAGAAGAAATATATATATACTGGGAAGAAATAATGTCTTTTTTTACAAATGACATCATCTATGTCGAAGATCTGAAATAATCAACAACAACAACAACAAAAAAAAACCTCTCCCGGAACTAATAGTGATTTTAGGAAGGTTGCAATATACAAAGTTAATATGCAGAAGTCAGTTCTCTTATACTAGCAATGACAGTAGATTTTGAAATTTGAAGAACAACATGCTTTAAATTAGCACGCCCTCAATAATAAAATATGTAGGTTTAAATAAAACAAAATACATGCAATATCTATATGAGAGAAATTACAAAACTCTGTGAATAAAATCAAAGAATAATTAAATAAATGGAGAGATATTCCATGCTCATGAAAGGGAACACTCAATATTACCAAGATATCAATTCTTCTCAGCTTTGTCTATAAATGTATCACAATTTCAATCAAAATACCAGCCAGTAACTTTGTGGATATCAACAAACTGTTTCTAAAGTTTATATGGAGAAACAAAAGACCCAGAAACTAACAAAATATTGATGGATAACAAAGTTGGAGGACAGACTTAAAGACAGTACATAGTTACAGTAATCAAGGTAGTATAGGCAAAGAATGGACATATAGATCAATGGAACAGAATAGAGAGCTGAGAAATAGACACACATGTGTATAGGAAACTGATCTTTGACAAAGGAGCAAAGGCAACACAATAGAGTAAAGATAGTCTTTTTAACAAATGGTGCTGGAAAAACTGGATATACACTTGTAAAAAATGAGTCTAGATATATACCTTATACCCTTCACAAATAATTAACTCATAGACCTAAATGTAAAATGCAAAACTATAAAAGTCCTGGAAGATAATATAGGAAAACTTCCAGATAACCTTGGGTCCACTGATGAATTTTTAGATACAACACCAAAGACATAATCCATAAAATAAATAGTTGATAATCTGGACTTTATTGCAATTATAACCTTTTGTTCAGTGAAAGGCGATATCAAAAGAAGTGGAAGATAAGCCACAGAATGGGAGAAAATATTTTCAAAAGGCACATCTGATAAAAGAATGCTTTCTAGAATATACAATGAACACTTGACACTGAGTAATAAGAAAACAAACAACTCAATTAAAATATGAGCCAAATATTTTAACAGACACTAAGAAAGATAAACAAATGGCAAATAATAGAAAAAATATTCTACATATCATATGTCATCAGGGAAATAAAAATTAAAACGACAGTGAGATACAACTATTTACCTGTAAGAATGGCCAAGGTCTAGAACACTGACAACACCAAATGATGTCCAGGATGTGAATCAACAGTTGTAAATACAAAGTGGCACAGCTACTTTGGAAGACAGTTTGGCGGTTTCTTACAAAAGTAAACATCCTTTTATCATATGATCAGCAATCACACTTCTTGGTACCCCCAAATTTGAAAACTCATGACTACACAAAAACTTGTACAAGGATGTTTATAGTATCTTGATTCATAATTGCCCAAACTTAGAAGCAACCAAGATGTGCTTTAGTAAGTAAATGGATTAAAAAAAACCGGTGGTATATCCAGAAAATGAAATATTCAGTGATAAAAGGAAATTGGCTAAAAGACTACCCTTCAAAAGTCTTAGAAATAAACAGCAAATTCAGTAAAGTTGCAGGATACAAAATAAACATAAAGAAATCAGTTATGTTTCTATACACTAACAACAAAACATCTGGAAAAAATACAGAAGACAGTCTATTAAAAACAGCATCAAAAACAATAATATACTCACAAATAAGTTTATTCAAAGTGGTGAAAGAGCAATACACTGAAAACTACAACACGTGGTGAAATAAATGTAAGAAGATACAAACAAATGGAAAGATTTTCTATGTCTGTGGATGGGAAGAATGAATATTGTTAAAATGTTCATAATACCCATAAACATCTATAGATTCAGTGTTATTCCTATCAAAATTGCAATGGCATTTTTCACAGAAATAGAAAAAACAATCCTAAAATTTTTGTGGAACTACAAAAGACACTGTCAAAGCAACCCTGAAAATTAAAAACAAAGTCAGAGATATCACACTTCCTAATTTTTAAACTACATTCTAAAGCTACAGTCATCAAACCAGTGTGGTTCTGGCATAAGAAGTGACACACGAACTCATTTTTTGGTTGATTTTTCTTTGTTAAATGGCATTTAAATATATAAAATAAATATCAAAAATATTATGGTTGCAAATATAAAAAAAATTTCTATATGTGACACAGCACTAGAGTTAAGTTAGGGTTTTTCAAAATGCTGACACACTGAGCTCAAAAGGTTTGCCATCACTGACCTAGATCCTTCGGTGAGAGCAAAAATGGGGAGACAGAACAACCCCCAAGGAATTGCTAGAAAAGGAACTAAATGAAATGGAGGCATGCAATATGTCAGAAAAATAATTCAGACTAAGGGTCATACAGGTCATACACCAGATGGATGATAAAATCAACAACATATGTAAGAACAAAGAAGTAATAAAGAGCGATATAGCTACAATAAAGAACACTATGTAAACTTTCAATAGTAGACTAGGAAAAGTGGAGGATTGAATTAGCAAATTAGAAGATAGTGAAGCAAAACGCACCCAAGATGAACTGCAGTTGGAGAAAAAATAATAAGACTTTAGGAGAGCCTGAGGGAGCTTTGGGACAACATGAAACAAAGCAACATATCTATAATAGGGGTGCCAGAATGACAAGAAGAAGACAAAGGGCTAGAAAACCTATTCAAAGAAAAAATGTCAGAAAACATCCCTGATTTGAAGAAGAAAAAAGTCACAAAAGCACAGAGAGTCCAAAACAATATAAACTCAAAAAGATCCACACAAAGACACACCATAATTACAATAACAAACATTAACGACAAAGAGAGAATCTTAAAGGCTACCAGAGAGAGACAGAAAGTTACCTACAAGGGAACTCCCATTAGATTATCAATTTATTTCTCAACTGAAGTACATCAGGCCCAAAAGGAATAGAAGGAAGTATACAAAGTGATGCAAAATAAGGCACTGAATCCAAGAATAGTCAGTCCTGAAAGGTATAACTCAAAATTTAAGGGGAAATCAGGAGCTTCACAGACAAAGAAAAACTAAGGGAGTTTATCACTACCAAGCCAGCAATGCAAGAAGTGCTAAAGGGACTGGTTTAAAAATAAGAAATAAAAAGGGGGAAGAAGGAACACTGGCAAAAAAATAAAAAATGGCTACAAACAAGTACCTATCAATAACAACTTTAAATGTAAATGAACTAAATGCTCCAAAGAAAAGAGAGTGAGTGGCCTGAATGGATAAGAAAATATGTTCCATATATTTACTGTCTGTCTACAAGAGACCCATGTCAGAACAAGAGACTCACATGGACTGAAAGTGAAAGGATGGAAAATATCTTTCAGGCAAATGGAAATGAAAAAATAAAAAAGCTGGGGTAGCAATACTTATATCTGAAAAAATAGACCTCAAAGTGAAGGCCATATCAAGAGATAAGGAAATCCACTTCATAATACTAAAAGGATTGATACAACAAGAAGATATAACTCTGGTAAACATATGTGCAACCAATGCAGGAACACCCAAATACATTAAAGAAAAACAAACAAACAAAATAAAGCTTCTGGAAGATATCAAGGGAGAGATTGACAGCAATACAATCATAGTAGGGAACTTTAATACCTCACTGACATCACTGGATAAATCCCCTAGACAAAAAATCAGCAAAGAAACAACTATCCTAAATGACTCACTAGATGAGATGGACTTAATTGACACCTTCAGAACATTTCATCCCAAAGCTACAGAATACACGT
The DNA here is from genome assembly GCF_014108235.1 of Myotis myotis. Lineage (NCBI taxonomy): Eukaryota > Metazoa > Chordata > Mammalia > Chiroptera > Vespertilionidae > Myotis > Myotis myotis. The sequence continues at coordinate 108,397,864 of NW_023416346.1, read as the reverse complement.
ACAAGTGCACATGGGTCATTTTCAAAGATAGATAGCATATTGGATCACTGGCAAAGTCTCTCAAAATTCAAGAAGATTGAAATCATATCAAGCCTCTTCTCAGACCACAATGCCATATTATAAATCAACTACAACAAAAGAAATAAAAAATTCAAAAACTTGGAAGCTAAATAGGATTCTATTAAACCATGATTGGGTTACCAAAGAGATCAAAGATAAAATTAAAAACATCCTGGAAAACAATGACAATGATAACACAACAATCCAAAACCTACGGAATACAGTGAAAGCAGTCTTGAGAGGGAAGTTCATAGTATTACAGGCCTATCTCAAAAAACAAGAAAAAAATAGTAATAAATCAACTAACTCTACACCTTAAAGAATTAGAAAGAGAGCAACAAGAAAAGCCCAGAGTGAGCAGAAGGAAGAAGATAATAAAGATCAGAGCAGAAATAAATGACATAGAGAACAAAACAAAACAAACAAAAAACAAAACAAACAAACAAACGAAACAAAACAAAAAAAGATCAATAAAACCAAGAGCTGGTTCTTTGAGAGGATAAACAAGATTGATGAAGGTCTAGCCAGGCTCACCAGGAAGCAAAGATATAGGACCCAAATAAACAAAACAGAAATGAATGAGGCGAAATAACCACAGACCCTACAGAAATACAAAGGATTATAAAAAAAAAAAAAATCCTGCCGAAACCGGTTTGGCTCAGTGGATAGAGCGTCGGCCTGCGGACTGAAAGGTCCCAAGTTCGATTCCGGTCAGGGGCATGTACCTGGGTTGCGGGCACATCCCCAGTAGGGGATGTGCAGGAGGCAGCTGATTGATGTTTCTCATCGATGTTTCTGGCTCTCTATCTCTCTCCCTTCCTCTCTGTAAAAAATCAATAAAATATATTAAATAAATAAATAAATAAATAAATAAATAAATAAATAAATAAATCCTATGCCCTAACTGGTTTGGCTCAGTGGATAGAGCTTTGGCCTACAGACTGAAAGGGGTCCCAGCTTCGATTCCAGTCAAGGGCATGTACCTTGGTTGCAGGCACATCCCCAGTAGGAGGTGTGCAGGAGGCAGCTGATTGATGTTTCTCTCCCATCAATGTTTCTAACTCTCTATCCTTCTCCCTTCCTCTCTGTAAAAAAAATTAAAAAAAAAATTTTTTTTTAAATCCTGTGAACAACTATACTCCAACAAATTAAACAACCTAGAGAAATAGACATATTCATAGAAAAACATGACCTCCCAAAAGTCAATCAAGAAGAATCTAAAAATCTCAACACACTGATAACTAAGGAGGAAATCAAAGCAGTCATCAAAAGACTTTTGAGCAAACAAAGCTCCGGGCCAGACACCTTCACCGGGAGTTTTACCAAACATTCAAAGAAGAACTAAAACCTATCCTTCTCAGACTATTCCAAAAAAATTCAAGAGGAAGTCACACTTCCTAGCTCTTTCTATGAAGCCAGATTAACCTCATCTCAAAACCAGACAAAGACACTACAAAGAAATAGAATTACAGGCCAATATCCCTGATGAATACAGATGCTAATATCCTCAAAAAATTTTAGAAAATTGGATGCAGCATTACATTAGAAAGATCATACACCATGAGCAAGTGGGACTTATCCAAGGTATGCAAGGCTGGTACAATATCAGCCAATCAAAAAATGTCATACATTACATAAACAAATTGAGAGACAAAAATTACATAATCATATCAATTGATGCAGAAAAGGCATTTGACAAAATCCAACACCATTCCTGATAAAAACTCTCAGCAAAGTGGGAATAGAGGGATCATACCTCAATGTAATAAAAGCCTTATATGACAAACCTACAGCAAACATCATACTCAATGGGAAAATAACTAAAACAATTTACCCTAAGTACAGGAACAAGACAGGGATGCCCACTTTCACCAGTCTTGTTAGACATAGTACTTGATGTAGTAGCCATAGCTATCAGACAATAAGAAGAATAAAAGGCCTCAAATTTGAAAAGAACAAGTAAAATTTCATGATTCACAGATGACATAGTATTATACTTAAAAAACCCTAAAGACTCCATAAATGAATTCAGCAATGTAGCAGGATACAAAATTAATACCCCCAAATCCATGGTTTTCTTATACACCAACAATGAACTCACAGAAAGAGAAACTAAATTTAAAAATCCCATTTCCCATTGCAACACAAAAAAAGTTAAGGTACCTGGGAATAAATTTAAACAAGGAGGTAAAGGACCTATACTCAGAAAATTATAGGATGCTGAAAAAAGAGATAGAGGAAGACATAAACAAATGGAAGAATATACTGTGTTCATGGATTAGTAGAATCAACATCATTAAAATGTCCATACTACCCAAAGCAAATTATATATTCAAAGAAATCCCCATTAAAATAGCAATGGTATACTTCAAATATCTAGAACAAACACTCCAAAAATTCATCTGGAATAAAAAAAGAGCCTGAATAGCTGCAGCAATCTTAAGAAAGAAGAACAAAGTTGGAGGAATCACGATACCAGATATCAAGCTATATTACAAAGCCAATGTTCTCAAAACTTCCAGGTACTGCCACAAGAACACACATATAGACCAATGGAACACAACAGAGAACCTAGAAATTGACCCATGACATTATGCTCAATTAATATTTGATAAAGGAAGCAGGAGCATACAATGGAGTCAAGACAGTCTCTTAAATAAATGGTGTTGGGAAAATTGGACAGATACACGGGGGAAAAATGTAACTAAACCACCAACTCACACCATACACAAAAATATACTCAAAATGGATAAAGGACTTAAATGTAAGATGGGAAACCATAAAAATCTTGCAGGAAACCATTGGCAGCAAAATAGCAGACATTTTTCATAGCAATATCTTTAACGATACAGGTCTTAGGGAGATGGAAACTAAAGAGAAAATGAACAAATAGGACTACATCAAAATAAAAAGTTTCTGCACAGCAAAAGAAACCATCAACAAAACAACAAGAAAGCCCACCACATGCGAAAAAATGTTTGCCAATGTTATTACCAATAAGGGTTTAATCTCCAAATTTTATAGGGAATATCTACAACTTAACAAAAGGAAGATAAACAATCCAATGAAAAGATGGGCAAGTGACTTAAATAGACACCTTTCAAAAGAAGACATGCAGAAGTCCAAAAGACATATGAAAACATGCTCAAAGTCACTAATCATCTGAGAGATGCAAATCAAAACAACAATGACATACCATCTCACACCTGCCAGAATGGCTATCATCAACAAACCAACAAACGAGATTTGCTGGAGAGGATGAGGAGAAAAAGGAACCCTCTTGTACTGCTGGTGGGAATGCAGACTGGTGCACCCACTGTGGAAACATTATGGAGTTTCCTCAAAAAATTAAAAATGGAACTTCCTCTTGACTCAGTAATCCTACTTCTAGGACTATATTCCAAGAAATCAGAAACACCAATCAGATAGGATATATGCACCCCTATGTTCATAGCAGCACAATTTACAATAGCTAAGATTTGGAAACAGCCTAAGTTACCATGAGCAGATGAGTGGATTAAAAAACTGTGGCACATCTACACAATGGATTACTAAGCTGTAGTAAAAAAGAAGGAATTATTACCATTTACAACAGCATGATGGAACTGGAGAGCATTGTTCTAAGTGAAATAAGCCAGTCAGAGAAAGGTAAATATCACATGATCTCACTCATTTGTGGAATAGAATGAACAACATAAAATGATGAACAAAAACAGATCCAGAGAATAACCAATGGACACAGACGGGGGTGGGGGTGGGATATGCTGGCAGTTAGGGGCGGTGGGAGAGAGATCAATGGGGGGAAAAAAGAGACATATGTAATAAAGAACTTAAAAGCAAACAACAAAAAGAAACAGGTACATTGACCAATGGGTCAGAGTTGATAACCCAGAAATAAACTCTTGCATGAGCATTCAACTAATATGTGACAAGAGAGCCAACAATACCCCATGGGGAAATGATAGTTTCTTTATTATTGGTACTATGAAACTGGATAATCACATGCAGAAAAATGAAATTTTATCCATTGCCCGTGGGAACTGAAAACAGAATAGTCACTATGGAAAACACTATGAACGTTCCTCAAAAAATTAAATGTAGAACTATCATATAATTCTGCAATCCCACTTCTGAGTATTTATCCAAAGGAAATGAAAAGATCTTGAAAAGATATGTGCATTCCATGTTCATTGCAGTATTATTCACAAAACAACAAAATTGTCCCTCAATAGATGAATGGATAAAGAAAATATGGTAAATAACATACAATGGAATATTATTCAGCCATGAGAAAGAAGGAATTCCTAGCATTCAAAATAACTGGGTGAACCTTGAGGACATTATGCTAAGTGGACTAAGTCTGAGAGAGAAAACAAATACTGTATGTTATCAATTATACTAGAAGCCCGGTGCACAAAATTTGTACACCCTGGGGGGGGGGTGCATCCCTCAGCCCAGCCTACACCCTCTCTCAGTCCAGAGCCCTCAGGGATGTCCAACTGATGGCTTAGGCCTGCTCCCCAGTTTCTGGCTGAGTAGTGCTCCCCCTTTGGGAGCTCACCGACCACCAGGGGGCAGCTCCTGCATTGAGCATCCGTCCCCTGGTGGTCAGTGCACATTATAGTGACCAGTTGCTCTGGAGTTTTGTTGATTTGCATATTAGCCTTTTATTATATAAGATGTGGAATCTAAAATGCCCCACTCAAAGAAACAGAGTAGAATGATGGCTACCAGGGGATGAGGGGTGGGGAAAATGGGGAAATATTGGTCAAAGGGTACAAACTTCTAGTTATAAGATTTATAAGTCCTAGGGTTCTAATGTACAGCATGGTGATTATAGGTGATAATTATATACTTGAAAGTTGCTAAGAGAGTACATATTAAATGTTCTCACCATAAAAAGAAAATGGTAATTATGTGATGGGATTGAAGTATCAACTAATGCTATGGTGGAAATCATTTTGTAATATATAAGTATATCCATTGAACAGATTGTACACCTTAAACTTACACAGTTTAATCTGTCAATTTTACATTAATAAAACTGAAAAATATAAGATTAAATTAAACAAAATAAATGAGCTTTCAAGACATAAGAAGACAAGGAAGAAACTTAAATGTTTATTATTAAGCAGAAGGAACTACTATAAAAAAGTGTAAATACTCCATGATTTTAACTATATGACATTTTGGAAAGAACAAAACTGTAAAGACAGCAACATTCTCAGTGGTTGCCAGGAGTGGGGAATGAATAAGCAGAGCATAGAAAATTTTTAGGGTAGCTAAATACTCTATATGATATCATAATGAGGAAAACATGGTCTAAACACATAAAATGTACAACATCAAGAGTTAACTATGCAATGTAAAATATGGAATTTGAGTGATTATGATATATCAACATAGGTCCATCATTTGTAAAAAATGTACCACTCTGGTGGGAGATATTGGTAATAAGAGAGGCTATGCATGTGTGGAGACAGGGAGTATATGGGATATCTCTGGACCATCTCAATTTTGACATGAATCTTAAACTATTCTAAATTTTTTTATTAAAAAATAAGTAAATAGAAGGATATATCATGTTTTTGGATTAGGAGACTTGATAGTGACTACAAGTCAATTCTTACAAATTTATATACTTTCAATGAAAACCCAATTAAATTTGCAAGGACATTTTTGTTGTTGAAACTTAAAAGCTCATTCTTAATCTTTTATGGAAACGCAAGGGATGAAGCCTAAAAGAATATGGAGGGATTCATTTTATAAGATACCAACATTTATTACAAGGCTTCTATAATTAATACAGCGTGTCCTTAGTCCAAAAATAAAATATAGGTAAATGGAATGTATATAGTATCAAGAAAAAAACATGCACACACATATGAACATTTGCTAATGACAAAGATTTATGCAGATCACAAGAAAATGCTATTTATAATTTTTGTTTTTTTGCTTTTAATAAATGACACTGCTAGTTGAATACCCATATAGAAAAAATAATAAACTTGATCCCTACATCATATCATTCACAAAAATTAATATCAAATGCATTGCACATCTAAATAGGAAAGGTAAGAAATTTTCTAAGAAAAAACTGCATTCGGATGTCTTCCTTATTTGGTGGTAGAACGATTTTTGACATAGAACCCAAAACGGACTACCTTAAAGTTAATAATATCTGTTTGTTTGTTTTTAATACTATGAAAAAATAAGTCTCAGAATGGAGAAAAAAACTGTAATGCCCTCAAATAGAGTGACTTGTATTTAAAATACATGAAGATTCCTGGAAGTCCATTAAAAAGGTATGTAGCTTAATATAAAAATTGCCAAGAGATTTACACAGTTACTTCCAAATCAGGTCATTCAAATTGTTAATAAATATATGGAAATGTGCTCAATGCCATTAGTCATCAGGGAAATGAATATTAAAAACTTTGAAATTGAGGGAATGCTAAGTAAGGTAAGTCAGACAGAGAAAGAAAGAATGAAAGACTTCCATTTGCAATAGTATGGATGGACCTTGAGAATATTATGCTAAGTGAAATAAGTCAGAAAAAAATAAGAGCCATAAGATTTTACTCATATGTAGGTTATAAAAATGAAACTCATAGACACAGCCAATAGTATGGTGGTTATCAGAGGGAAGGAGTTAGAGGGGTAATAAAGGTTAAATGGCACCAAATATGTGATGGCAGAAGATTATTTGACCTTGGGTGGTGGGTGCACAATGCAATATACAGATAATGTATCATAGAAATATACACTCGAAACCTATATGATAACATTAACCAATATCACCCCAATAAAGTTAATTAAAAATAAATTTTAAAAGACAAATACCATCCTATCTAATAAAAGGGTAATATGCAAATCGATCAAACAGCAGAACAACTGGTCGCTATGAATCACACTGACCACCAGGGGGCAGACACTCAGCATAGGAGCTGCCCCCTGGTGGTCAGTGCTCTCCCACAGTGGAGCCAGAAGCCAGGCTCTTGTGTGCACAATTTCATGCACCAGGCTCCTAGTATGATGTAATTTAGATGTGACATTTAAAAAAGTCAAATGTAAAAACAAGAGAATAGAATGATAGTTACAAGGGGCTGGGCTTAGAGTGGTAGGGGAAATGTTTTTAAGGGTACAAACTTGGAAGTAGTAAATAAATAAGTCCTAGACATCTAATACACAATTAGTGATCATAGTCAACAATACTGTTCTATAAACTTCAAAGTTCCTAAGAAACTAGATGTTAATTGTCCTTACCACACTAATGAAATGGTAATTATGTGACATGATACAGGTGTTAGCTAAAGCTATGGTGGTAATCATATTGTAATACATAATGTATCAAATCAATAAGTTATACAACCTAAACTTATATGATTGTATATCATTTATATCTCAATAAATCAATACATTTTAAAATAACACTATTATCCTTTTTCAGTTTAGCTCTTCTGTTGGATGGTTAGCGGTATAAACCTAATTTAAACTGTCCGAACAAGATGAAGGATTCTACTGATCAAAATAGAATCTTCAGTTGTCAATATTCAGAAATCACTTATAAACATAATTAAAGTAATGGGATAATTTTTTGTAAAAATTGATGTTGAATGTTCAAAAATTATTCAGCATGGGAATATTTTCTGCCCTTGCAGCTTATTTTCAACAGGAATTAAGTAATGTTTGAATTTTTTTAAAAAAAAACTATTTTAAACCCTTTGTAAATCAACTTCAGTATCCTACAGTGATTGTGGACTTATATGCAAATATGTAAAAGTATTCTTAAAATTTAGGTTCCTTTTGTTCAAAATAATTTGGAAACCTTTAATCAGAGTATTCAATGAATGCAGCACAAAGAGTCCATATTTTAAACCTATAAACATAATAAAATTATTGAAAACACACTTATAAGCTTAGTGGTATTGCTTCCTGCTAAAGCAAGAAGAAAATGAACAAATAAAATAATGAAGATGCAAATGTCCATGAGCTAATCTGAAATTTGGTAATGCTGCTGTGGAATATATCAACTTGTGGGATCAATCCTTTGGTCAACCATCTATTTTTAATTGGTTACATTTATATTCTGTGCTGCAATGGAAAGAAATTAGAGAAGTTTGCAGCATCTAAATAGGGAAAACTTCAAAACAATTGTAAACAGACACAAATTGTTTGACTTTTCTATGTAAAATATTTTAAAAGAAATATTCTAAATTGAGGTGATAATTCAATAAATGGAAACATTGACATAGGAATGCTTGTATATTTAAATATAAAAATAGAATTGTGAATATGTTCTACTTAGCAGAATTTTCTCTGAGTGTAACAGTTACAGTAGCAGCTATAGCTAGAATATTTTCTTGATGATAATATTATGGAATATAGAGATTACTCAATAAAAATATCAAATACTTTAAATCGCTAACTGTAAGATACAATTTTAAAGAATAGGACAATAAGTGTTATAAAATATCAAAATTATAAGATGCTATAAAAATAAAATTTTCAGAAACATAATAGTGTTTCTTGTTAAAATTTCTTTTGGAAGTGAATTTTTACATGCAGAGTTTCTGAAAATCATTCAGGATTAAAGTGATACTTTCTGCATTTATTTAGCAGTTGATTTTCTTATTAACATTATAGTGTGACTCCTTAGAACAATTACTATGCAAAACATTTTTAGTTTCTTCAAGGCCCATCGTACTACACAGTAGGAGGGCTAAAATGACTAATGAACTTGAAAATCAATATACTGAATTGAAAAAAAGTGAAGAAAATAAAAGCAAAATCAAGAACATGGAAAACAACATTCACATTATGAACTTTAGGGTAGAGTAAAACAGAAAGCTCGTTGTTTTTTTGAAAGACGGCAATAAAATAGAGAATATAAGATTTCTGAATCTTAAACCACAGAAAAACAAGTTATTTTATTTTCTATTTCTTTGGGATGACTTTAACTTGGCTTTGTTTTGAATCATGCTTTAATACCTTACCAAATAGCAGTATAAGCAGTATAAATAATAGTCAGCAATACCTAATGGAAAATGTAATTTTACCATGCTAATATGGTAAAGCATAAATTCAATTCAGGAAATTAGTGGGTCTGGTGCTCACAAAATATGGAAACAAAAAATCATAATTGTGTAATATAAGGTCATAAAAGGCATCTGGTCTCAATCTTCAGCATATAAAGTGATTTCATTTATTAATTGAAGGGTTGCATTCCTTATTGTCTTGGAAGTCCAACAATGTTTTGTAATTAAGATAAATAATATATATCTTTTGTACACGCAATCAATATTTTATAAAACATTTCAAAAGGTGTATTTTTTTCTAAATAATCAATGTTAATACAGATATTTTAAAGGACATTTATTAAATTCTATTTTATTTCAATAGATAACATCTTCCTGGATGAAAAATAATTGAAATACTTGAAACAATTTAAAATGCTTCTCTATTATTTATTTCTCTATCAATTAAATGTATGACATCTTTCAATTTTTTAAAAGTGGTAATAGGATAACTTTTTCAAAATCTATGTTTTGTCTGCATAAGCAAAATTGACCAGTGTTAATAAAAAAAAAAAGAATAAATCCAAGTTGATTACTTGGATAATTTAGATCATCAAACAGTGAAAAAAAAAACACACCAAGCAGATGAACAGAAAAACAATGACAGTTTTTCTTAATTATTTTTCATTCTGGCTATATGTAAAGTATAATCATAAAGAGATGAAGCAAATATATACATATATATATATATATATATATATATATATTCTTAACTTCAAATAGACCATCTTTGAAGGCTCTATACCCATTCTAAAGAAAATTATTTTGTTCAAAATATATTTTTAATTCATTGGAAATGCCCTCTAAATCATTGACTTGTGCTACCATTGTCATTCACATTTTTAGGAGGCAAAGTTTTGTGTGTTGTTAGGTTATTTATATGAATCAAATTAATTTCAGGAAATGAGTTTGTGACCATTGAGCCTCTTCCAAAGAAAGTATTACTGGCTTGCTCCATTATGTCCAAATGAGAAATTTCACAAATTATTTTGAGAATAGAATCTTTATTGTAATATATGGAAAGTTTTGCACAGTGATCATTTTTTAGCCTTTAAGTATAAAGTTTTCACATATTTGTTTTAAAAAAATACTATCAAACAAATGAAAGAATACCTAACTACTCTATACAAATATTCTAATTTTTTAAACTGATTATTTTTGCAATAAACCACATTTCATATTTAATGCTGAATAATAAATGTTTACATTTTATTAGTAAGTTATTATTTTATATGAGAAATATTCTTTCTTACAATTAATTAAGAATAGATTTTACAGAAGATTATATTTTTCTGTAAATAAGATAATCAGGTTATTTAAGAATTTAACTGATAATAATGGCATTCAAACTACCATTTTTAAATACAAACAATCAGAGATCAATAAAAATACCTTATTACTTTAAGAATGTCAGAAACAGCAAAAATTTCTAGTAACTACTACTGAGGGGCAATGACCATTTAATATTCATGGCATTCTGGATATAAAATATTGTTTAGGGGCATCTACGTATAGTTTCTGTTTTCCCAAATAAAGAGGTTCCCATGTTGTTGCTAAATTGCATCCAAACCTGGAAGAGCCCAACTATCAGCAAACATTCTATATTACTCATATAAGTCCTGCCTGAATGGAGATCCACATGCTAAATACAAAATACAAAGTGACCATCTGACTGCCCGACTGGCCATTAGCTATGTTGCGCACTGACTACCAGGGGACAGACGCTCAATGCAGGAGCTACTGAGCTGCAGTCACTTGACAGAGGTGGCTCTCAGGTGATGCATCCCAGAACCAGAGAGGAGGGAGCCCAATTCCTTGCAATCCCTCTCGCACTTCGGACCCCTCAGGGGATGTCAGAGAGCTGGTTTTTGCTGATCCCCGCAGGCCAGGCTGAGGGACCACCTGCCGGAGGGACCCTGCTCACTCTGCTGACACCCTTTGAGCCGCAGCACCAGTCCAGATGCAGCTGGCCGGGGAGGGACCACAGGAGGTTGGCTCCAGGGCATGTCCGGCCTGTCTCTCCCAGTCCTGCCCCGCCAGCCACCACCCAGGACCACCTGCTTTAGTCCCTGTACCAGAGGGACTAATTAATTTACTTTCAATGTGCATGAATCCATGTACTGGGACACTAGCATAAAAATAATCATTGAGTTCACCAGATCTGGTGAGATGCTCTTTTGCACAATTGAATCACTGGAAACTGTGTGTCCTCTCAGGTCCCCTAGAAGCCAAAAGTGGCTTTGCTAATTATCCTGTATCTGTAGTCATCTTCCTTCTAGTAAAATTTGGAATCCTTGGTAAGATAAATCAGAAATTTCTAGTAATGTTATAAAATATGTATCTATAATTTTAATGTTAATCTATAGTTTTCTACTCCTGAAGTGCTTGAGCTGTAGATCCTTCAGCACTTCATCTACATCATTTATCACACCCGATAATAATAATCATTCACAATCCAAAACAATGAAACATTGGAGGAGTAAAATGGGTACGCAAGATACATGCAGTAAAAGAAATTAAGGAATATATTAACAATATGATAGATAAACAGTAGAATGTACACAGCTAAAGAAACATTTGTCAATTTGACACCTATGCTGAGAAACTGCCCTGGAAGGAAAAACGTATAAAAGAATAAAAAATTATAAAGCAAAAGTTAAAAACATATGGATGATGGAAGTAGAGATTCCAGAACCCAAGTAATAGGAATCCTGGATAAAGAAAGACAAAAATGTAGAAATAGAAGTATTTGAAGAAATATTGGATCCATGTCTCATAATATATAATTCTGAAATAAATATCTATAATAATAAAAGTATAATATGCTAATTAGACCAGACAGCCAGACAACCTTCCGGACATCCTTCCAGAGGACCTTCCAGACGAAGCCGGGGCTGCGAGGGCCAAGACCCTTGCACGAATTTCGTGCATTGGGCCTCTAGTATAGATATAAGGAACAATAAAGAATGTCAGATTGAAATAATTTACTGAGTGACAAAGATTATAAAGAAAACCAAAAAATTTAAGAATACCCAAAACATTAAATGTGATTATCTTTTTATTCTTTTACATTGAAAATCCCAAATTTTATTATTAGTATACTAGAGGCTCAGTGCACAGATTTGTGCACATTGAAAGTAAATTATAAGGTTGCCAACAAGGTGGGACTGGGTGAGACAGGTTGGACATGTCCTGGAGCCAACCTCCTGCAGTCCCCCCCCCCCCCCAAGCAAGACGCACCTGGTGCTTGAAGGACATCTACAGAATAAGTGAGGTCCCTCTGGCAGGTGGGGTCCCTCAGCCTGGCCTGTGGGGATTGGGCTGAAACCGGCAGTCCAATATCCCCCGAGGGGTCCCAGAGTGTGACAGTGCACTCTGCAAAGTTGCTGTTGCTCAGCAATTCCTGCATTGAGCATCTGCCCCTGGTGATCATTGTGTGTCATAGCTAGGCCAGTCCGCTGGTTGCTTAGGCTTTTATATATACACTAGAGGCCCAGTGCGCAAAAATTTGTGCACTCTGTGGGGAGGGGGGGTCCCTCAGCCCGGCCTGGCCCATTCGCAGTCTGGGACCCCTCAGGGGATGACCACCCGCTGGCTTAGGCCCGCTCCCCGGGGAATTGGGCCTAAGATGGCAATCAGACATCCCTCTGGCAGCCCAGCAGCCCTCGGGGTATGTCCACTTGCCAGTGGGGAGCAGGCCTAAACTGTAGTTGGACATCCTGAGCGCTGCTGAGGAGGCAGGAGAGGCTTTCACCACCACCGCTGTACTGGCAGTCATCAGCCTGGCTTGTGGCTGAGCAGAGCTCCTCCCATGTGAGAGCACCCTGACCACCAGAGGGCAGCTCCTGAATTAAGCATCTGCCTCCTGGTGGTCAGTGTGTGTCACAGTGACCAGTCATTCTCAGTCTGCTGTTCGGGTCAGTTTGCATATTACCCTTTTACTATATAGGATAGAAGCCTGGTGCACTGGTGGGGGCAGGCTGGTTTGCCCTGAAGGGTGTCCCGGATGATGGTGGAGGTCCCACTTGGTTGCCTGGCCAGCCTGGATGAGGGGCTGATGGCTGTTTGCATCTGGTTGCACCCTCTTCAGGGTGGGGGTCCCCACTGGGGTGCCTGGCCAGCCTGGGTAAGGGGTTGATGGCTGTTTGCATGTGGTCACACCCCCTTCAGGGTGGGGGTCCCCACTGGGGTGCCTGGCAAGTCTGGGTGAGGGGCTGAGGGCCATTTTCAGGCTGGCGGGTGACTGAAGCTCCCAACCTCTCCTTTTTTTCTTTTTTTATTCTGGGATTTATTTACCTTCTATGGCTGTCACTGGAGCTGAGACCCGGCTCCAGCTTGAGGTCTCAGCTGCTGAAAGTAGGTATCTGGGGTTTGTTTGGCTTCTATAATTGAAACACTGTTGCAGCTCCAGCTCTGAGACCTCCGCTGGCTGAAAGCTGGTATCTGGGGTTTGTTTAGCTTCTATAATTGAAACATAGTTGCTTTTGGAGCTGTTGCTTTCAGGCTCAGAGCTGGGCCACGGCAGGTGGGGAACCTTGGCTTCCTCCATCGCCAGGGCAACCAAGCCTCATGTTCGCTTCAGCTGCGTGGCTGCTGAACACCATCTTGGTTGACAGTTAATTTGCATATCACCCTGATTAGACAATGGGAAGCATATCGGAGGTACGGTTAACTACACTATTTATCTTTTATTAGATAGGATATATATATACAAATTCAGCCAGGACACTGTAACTGGTCACGAATAAACAGGAGGAGGTTGCACACACAGGCAAGGCCCAAAGTGGACCTGGACAGGGACAGGAGGCCAGCCCACAGCCTCCACAACCCAGTGCAGGCCCAGAGAGAAGACAGCAGGCCCGCCTCCCACGGAAACAGCCTGGCTCCCTCCCACCTGCCACAGAATTGGCTTGGGTCCCTCCCGGCTCCCTTGGAAGCAGTGCGGCTCCCAGAAGCACACTGAGGTTTCCCTCAGTTCCTGCTGAAGCAAAGGGCGGCCTACTGTGCGCAATATTGCACGATGGGCTACTAGTTAATAATAAAGGCAAACTGGGCAATTTAAAAATTGCAGAGAATATGAATGGACATTTCTTAAAAAAAAGATACAAGGGAGGCCAATAAGATAAGAAAGGTGTTCAACATCAGAAAGCTAGGATTCTTTTGAACAATGGAAAGTTGAGGTTAGGAATATTGGTCAAGGAAAGTCTGCTTTCTTTCTTTAGAAAAGAATAGTTGATTTTGAACAACTCAGGGACTCGGGGCACGGATCCTATTGTGCAGTAAAAATGTATACGCCCTAACTGGTTTGGCTCAGTGGATAGAATGTCGGCCTGCAGACTGAAGGTCCCAGGTTTGATTCCGGTCAAGGGCATGTACCTTGGCTGTTGGCACATCCCCAGTAGGGGGTGTGCAGGAGGCAGCTGATTGATGTTTCGCACTCATAGATATTTGATATTTCTAACTCTCCATCCCTCTCCCTTCCTCTCTGTAAAAAATCAATAAAAGATATTTTTTAAAAAATCCATGTATAACTTTTGACTCTCCAACAACTTAACTACTAATTGCCTGTTGTTGACATGAAGCTTTATGGATGATGTAAATGCTCAGTCTATTAACAGATATTTTGTATGTTATATGTATTATATTCTGTATTATTACAATACTAGAGGCCCAGTGCACAAAAATTTGTGCCCTGGGGGGGTCCCTGAGCCCAGCCTGTGCCCTCTCATAGTCTGGGACCCCTCGGGGGATGTCCACCTGCTGGCTTAGGCCTGCTCCCTGGGGGATTGGGCCTAAGCTTGCAGTCAGACATCCCTCTGGCAGCCCGGGAGCCCTCGGGGGATGTCCACTTGCCAGCGGGGAGAAGGCCTAAGCTGTAGTTGGACAACCTTAGCGCTGCTGAGGAAGTGGGAGAGGCTCCCACCACCACCACTGTACTGGCAGCCATCAGCCTGGCTTGTGGCTGAGCAGAGCTACCCCTGTGGGAGAGCACTGACCACCAGGGGGCAGCTCCTGCATTGAGCATCTGCCCCCTGGTGGTCAGTGTGTGTCATAGTGACCAGTCATTCCCAGTTGTTCTGCTGTTAGGGTCAGTTTGCTTATTACCCTTTTATTATATAGGATAGAGGCCTGGTGCATGGGTGGGGGCTGGCTGGTTTACCCTGAAGGGTGTCCCAAATCAGGGTGGGGGTCCTGCTGGGGTGCCTGGCCAGCCTGGGTGAGGGGCTGAGGGCTGTTTTCAAACTGTCCACACCCCCTTCAGGGTGAGGGTTCCCGCTGGAGTGCCTGGCCAGGCTGGGTGAGTGGCTGATGGCTGTTTTCAGGCTGGCCAAGTCCCCCAGCGGGGACCCTTACCCCATGAGGGTGTGGCCAGCCTCAGTGAGGGGCTGATGGCTGTTTGCAGGCTGGAAACAGCCCCTTCAGGGTGGGGGTCCCCTGTGGGGTGCCTGACCAGCCTGGGTGAGGGGCTGATGGCTGTTTGCAGGCTGGCCACAGCCCCAGCCACCCAAGCTCCCAGTGGAGGCTGGCTGGAAGTAGGTATCTGGGATTTATTTATCTTCCACAATTGAAACTTTGTTGCCTTGAGTGAGGCCACAGACAGCCAGGGCAGGCGGGAAGCTTGGCTTCCTCCTCGCTGGGGAAACCAAGCCTCCTGCTTGCTCCAGCTCCGTGGCTGCCGGCCGCCATCTTGGTTGGCTTAATTGCATATAGTCGCTCTGATGGACTTGTGGGCATGGCTTGTGAGTGTAGCAGAGGTACGGTCAATGTTTCTCTTTTATTAGATAATATAGCAAGCTAGAGAAAAGGAAATTTCGAGAAGAACTTCATAGAGAAAATACATTTACAGTACTGTATGTATTTACTTTAAAAATCTGTGTATAAGTGGACCCACACAGTTCAAATCCATGTTGTTCAAGGATCAACTGTATTTTCCTTTTTGGATGCTGAATTTGACCCAAGAACAGGGAGAGTTCAAGGTTAATAAAAATATTCTTAAATGAAAGTGTTTCATTTGTTGAAGTTATTTCTTTTTGGTGACTGAAACCTGAGTCAAAGGGGCAGTTTGATAACATGAATTGATCTTACCTTGCATAGTACATGTCACCAGCATCTGTGTTCCTTGTGTTAGGGACTCTGGGGACCAAGATAAGTTATGCTGCAAATTGCTGCATCTGCTTCTATCCTAAGCTACCACTTCACATCTGATAAGATTTTGTACCCTGAAAAAATTTAAATTAGAAAGTTGACCTTTTATTCTGTGGGGAGGTATGATTTTGGTTCCAACCAATCCATAACACATATGATAACCTGATCCTAAACTTTCACATATTATCCATTGAAGTTAGTACTCAGAACTCTGTGCATATTAACTTAAATTTGATTTTCATAAATTCCATCCACAATGGGTTCAAGCAAACATTTATAATTACTTGTCTTTTGTAGAGAGTCAAGTGTCACTCATTGCCAGCTGTTAACCTCAGGCCAGACAAATATAATTAGTTTTAGTAATTACTTCTAATTCTTCAGGAATAACTAGAATTATTTTATCCTTCAGTCTACAATTAAATTGATGGATTCTTCTTGTGTAAGAATTATGACCTTTAAGTCTACCTACTCACATTATGTTCCATAACTAATGAAATATAGTTTAAGTCTTCTTTCTCTATATAAAAACATAATAACTGAAATGCTCCAAAGCATGCTTAACTCAAAGACACTCAAGTATGTTACTCACATTGAGGTCATTAGTTTTAAATATTTCTGGTTTCATAAATTTTTACTTGTCTATTGGGATAGTTTCTCTCTCCCACACCTGTGAACATTGGTTTAAGAAATGCATGGATAGTGATGGCTCTGAAAGCCTCAAGTTTTGTCAAGGTCTTTCAGTGTCAGTGAACACATACTCATGCAAGCAACTAAAATGTCAATTTAAACTTCAAATAGTCTCACAAATCAGTAAGTACACAGTCAGCATTTAGCCATAGATTTATTAGAATTATTTTTACCTCATTATTCTTGGAAAGGTATAAAAATATATTTAAAACTTTAATGTCAGACATAAAAGTTTTCTAGTGTCTTCTACTTATTAGCTGTATTGCCTTGGGCTATTTACTTAATCATTAAGCCTAAAATTTTCATTTCCGTAATTAGACTAATGACTCATATCATTTTTATTGATTAAAGAAGTTGATGAATATACTTTAGCAATCTAAACATTAAAAGCATCCAAGAAGCCGGAACCGGTTTGGCTCAGTGGATAGAGCGTCGGCCTGCGGACTGAAAGGTCCCAGGTTCGATTCCGGTCAAGGGCATGTACCTGGGTTGCGGGCACATCCCCAGTAGGAGATGTGCAGGAGGCAGCTGATCGATGTTTCTCTCTCATCGATGTTTCTAACTCTCTATCTCTCTCCCTTCCTCTCTGTAAAAAATCAATAAAATATATTTAAAAAAAAAAGCATCCAAGAAAATATTTAAAAAACATTTATGAGTATGTCTTATAGAAAATAGTGCATTATAATTGAAGGATGGTTTGTTTTATTGTGGATTGCTTGAAAATGATATTTTCTACAGGATTCTCAGGTTGGTGATATCATGATGATATAGTCTAAATAATAAATCTATAGAAAATATGGTATAGATATAAGGAACAATCAATTTAGTGTCAAAGACTGTCTGAAAGTATATGTGATTTTTTTTCTATAATTGTGTTTTTCTAATAACTATACTTAACTGTGTATTGGCAAATATATATATATATATCTATATATATCTATATATATATATATAGATATATATAGATATATATATATATGAGAGACATACATATGCACCTGTATATAAAATCTGTTGGGTATATTGAAGTTAAAATACATATTCCATAAACAATATTTTAGTTTGGAAAATATAAAGTCCACATATTGAGGGAAATTCATGTCCTATTTTAATAAAAATTACCATTTAGCATCAAAAGGATTGGGTAACTAAGTACAAATAACCAAGAGTACAGCAATTGATTCTCATTAATTTGAGAAAGGAAGTTATATATTCTCTAAGTAAGCCAAATTATAACTGTTGTATTTACTTCAAGAAACTCCATTGATCGCCGAAACCGGTTTGGCTCTGTGGATAGAGCGTCGGCTTGCGGACTGAAAGGTCCCAGGTTCGATTCCAGTCAAGGGCATGTACCTTGGTTGCGGGCACATCCCCAGTAGGAGATGTGCAGGAGGCCAGCTGATTGATGTTTCTCTCTCATCGATGTTTCTGGCTCTCTATCTCTCTCCCTTCCTCTCTGTAAAAAATCAATAAAATATATTAAAAAAAAAAAAAGAAACTCCATTGATCATCAGTTTATGTTGTTCATTATAATCCACAAATGAGTGAGATCATGTGATATTTATCTTTCTCTGACTGACTAGGGGATTTTAAAAATACAAATTTATATATATATATATATATTTCTACACAATATTTGTATATATTTCTCAATGTATAAATATTTTTCTATATATGTATATATGAGTACATCAATATATCATGGAATAAGTATATACCGATCCTTCCAACTCTCACAAAATAGAACATATTCTAGTTTTCCCTCTTTTTATGTATGTAAATCATCTCACAAAATAGAACATATTCTAGTTTTCCCTCTTTCTATGTATGTAAATCACTTGTTTAACAATGAGAAACCTAACTTCCATATGTTTTATATATTGATAAATTCCTTGAGATAAAATACACATACATTAGTTTAAGAATAGGTAACACATAATATATATAACACCCCTATCAACTACTAGCTAGAGTATGATAATTTTAACAGTTTTTAGGTAAAATTTACATACACTCCAATGTACATATATTAAATTTACAATCATATGAGTTTTGACAAATTTATGCAACTAAATGTCATTCCATTGATTACCTACAAGAAAACTCTTCTGATTTTTGCCACAATAGATTACTTTTGATTTTTCTAAAATTTCATTTAATTGGAAACATACAATATGTATTTTTGTGCCCAGCTTCACTTTTCTAGCATGTCTAACTTTATGTACACTATTGTATGCATGCATAGTTCATTCCATTTTAAATACTGAGTAGGGTTTATGAATTTTCCTATTAATGGTTATTTGAGTTCCTCCCAGTTTCTGACCAATATTAATAAATTTGCTTTGAGCATTTGTGTGCAATTCTTTTTCTTAATCATTACTTGAAGATATGCTTTTATTGATTTTGGAGAGAGAGGAAGGGAGAAAAAGATAAGGAGAGAGAGAGAGAGAGACAGACAGACAGACAGACAGACAGACATTGGTGTGAGAGAAAAATCGATCAGTTGGCTCCCGTACCCACTCCAACCAGGTATTGAACCTGCAACTTAGGTGTGTGCCCTGACCAGGAATCGAACCCAAAAAACCTTTTGGTATATAGGATGATGCCCTAACCGTCTTAACAGCAAAACATATAAGTCTTTTTAAAGACATGTTTTTGGTTCTCTTGGATAAATATGAGTGTGTAGAATTGTGGCATCATAATGTAGACATATGATTAATTTTTAAAGATGTGGTATTAGCTGTGGGCTTTGCATAAATAAATGGTATTCATTATGTTGAGTTCCCTTCTCTTTTCCAATATTGTTGAGGTTTTTTTAATCATGAGAGATTGTTGAATTTTATCAAACTTTATGCATTCATTGAGATGATCATGTTGTTTTTTTTCCTCATTCTGTTACTAGAGGCCCAGTGCATAGATTTGTGCACCATTGGGGTCCCTTGGCCTGGACTGCACCCTCTCTCAATCCGGGACCCTTTGGGGGATGTTGGAATGCTGGTTTCAGTCTGATCCCCACAGGGCAGGCCGAGGGACCCCACCGGTGCACAAATCCATGCACTGGGCCTCTGGTATGCCATCTAACTGATGGCTTAGCCAGCCGTGGGCAATTTATGGCTTGCGGGCTGAATCCAGCCCGTTTGAAATGAATAAAACTAAAAAAAAAAAAAAGACCCTACCCTTTTATGCAATGATGTTTACTTTGAATTTATATTAGTTCACACAAACACTCCATCCATGTTTTTGTTCCAGCCCTCTGGTCCAGTTTAAGAACCCATTGTGGCCCTCGAGTCAAAAAGTTTGCCCACCCCTGGCTTAGGCAGTTGGACATCCTTAGCGCTGCTGAGGAGGCGGGAGAGGTTCCTGCCACTGCTGCTCTGCTCACTAGCCTTGAGCCTTGCTTCTGGCTGAGAGGCACTCCCTTTGAGGGAGCGCACTGACCACCAGGAGGCAGCTCCCGCGTTGAGCGTCTGCCCCCTACTGGTCAGTGTGCATCATAGAAACTGGTTGTTCCATTGTTCAGTCGATTTGCATATTAGCCTTTTATTATATAGAATAATATTCCTTTGTATGAATGTACCACAGTTTGCTTATTAATACACCTATTAAAGGACATATTGGTTGCTTCTGAATTTTGTAAATTATGACTAAGACTACTGTAAACATTCCTGTGCAAGTTTTTGTGTGGACATAAGTTCCAACTGATTTCGGTAAATAACTTGGAGCATGATTGCTGAATCATTTTAGAAGAGTATGTGTTGTTTTATAACACACTGCTAAAACATCATCCAAAATGGCTATGCCATTTTGCATTCCTATTTCACATCCTCACCAGCATTTTGCATTGTCAGCTTTTTGGACTTTTAGATGTGCAATGGTATTTGCTTATTGTTTTGAGTTGTATTTCCCTAATGATATATAATGTTGAGCATCTTTTTATATACTTATTTTCCTCTACTTAACTTCCTTAGTAAGGTATCTATCTGTTCAGATCTTTTGCTCATTTTATAATTGGTAAGTGTGTGCTCTTATTGCTCAGTTTTATGTGTTCATATTTATTCTGAATATAGGTAATTTGTCAGGTGATTCACAAACATTTTCTCCCCATCTATGCCTGTATTTTCCTTAATAGTGTTTTTCATAGAACAAAGAATATTCATTTTAAGAAAGCCCAACTTATCAATCTTTTCTTTATGGATCATACTTCTGTGTTGTATCTAAGTGATCAATAAACCAAAAGCCACCTATATTTTCTCCTTTTCTATTTGGGGAAATTATATAATTTTGAAGATATATAAATATATATACATATATATGCATTTCAAATTAATTTTTGTCAGAGATATACATGTGTTGAACATCTTTTCACTGGGCTTCTTTGTGACCATTTGAAATATTTCTTTGTGATGTGTATGTATAGGTTTTTGTGGCCATATTTTTATGTAGTTTTAATATTTCTATGTATTCATGATACAATAATTTTGTCAGGTATATGTTTGGATAATGTTTTTTTTTAACATGTGGCTTGTCACCTATCTGGTGTGGCTCAGTGTTTGAGTGTTGACCCATGAACCAGGAGGTGATAGTTCAATTCCTGGTCAGTGCATGTGCCTGGGTTGCAGGCTCTAAAGGTAGTAGGGGGCATGCAGGAAGCAGATCAGTGGTTCATGCTAATTATTGATGTTTCTCTCTCTCCTTCTTTCCTCTCTCTGAAATCAATAGAAACATATGTTTTAAAAATATGTGGCTTACCTATTAATTTTAACACTGTCTTTTATGATAAAATCTTTAATAAAGGCTAATTTATTTTTATTTTATAATTAATAAAGAGCTTTGCAGACAAACCAAAAAATAAAAAGGCTAAAAGAGCTTATTACCATCAGACAAGCATGGTAAGAAATACTAAGGGGCTGGTTATAAGAAGAAGAAATAGAGAGAAAGAGAAGAACACAGGCATAAAGAATAGCAAGGCCAATAAATAAGCACCTATTAATAATAACCTTAAATGTAAATGGCGTAAGTGCTCCAATCAAAAGACATAGGGTAGCTGAGTGGATAAGAAAACAAGACTTATATATCTGCTGTCTACAGGAGACCCAGCTCAGAACAAAGGACTCACACAGAATGAATGTAAAGGGATGAAAAAAAAAATTTCCAGGCAAATGTAAATGAAAAAAAAAATTGAGATATCAATACTCATATCTGAAAAACTGGAATTCAAAGTGAAGGTTTTAACAAGGGATAATATAGGACACTTTATGATACTAAAAGGATTGATACAACCAGAGGATATAACTCTGATAAACATATATGCACACAACACAGGAACATCCAAATATATATAACAAAATTCTGGGGGACTTTAAAGAGAGATTGACAGCAATACAATCATAGTAAAGGACAAATACCCTACTGACATCACTGAATAGATCTTCTAGACAAAAATTCAACAAGGAAACAGTGATCCTAAACAATACACTAGATCAGATGGAAATGATATTTACAGAATATTTCACCCCAAAGATACAGAATATACTAGTACATTCTTCTCAAGTGCACATGGAACATTTTCAAAAGTAGATCACATGTTAGGACACAAGTTAAGTCACTACAAGATGACGAAGATTGAAATCAAAACTAGAATTTTCTCAGATCACAATGCTATGAAATTAGAAATGAATTACAATAAAAACACATGGATGCTAAATAGCATGTTATCAAACTATGAATGCGTTATCAAATATATCAAAGAAGAAATAAATACATCTTGGAAATAAATAAAAATGAACACACAACCCAAAATCTATGGGACACAGTGAAAGTAGTCCTAAAAAGGAAGTTGATAGCATTACTTGCCTACCTCAAAAAACAAGAAAAACTTTTAATAAAATATCTAACCCTACACCTTAAAGAATTAGAAAGAGAACAACAAGAAAAGCCCAGAGTAAGTAGAAGGAAGGAAATAATAAAGATCAGAGCAGAAATAAATGATATAGAGACTATAAAACACACTATATAAAAGATCAATAAAACCAAGAGCTGGTTCTTTGGAAAGATGAACAAGATTGATGCACATCTACTCAGCCTCATCAACAAAAAAAGAGAGAGGCCCTGAATATACAAAATTAGAAATGAAAGAGGTGAAGTAACAACTGAACCCACAGAAATACAAAGGATCATAAAAAATACTATGAACCACTATGTTCAAAGAAACTGGACAACCTGGATGAAATGTTCATATTCTTAAAAAATATAATCTTCCAAAACTCAATCAGGAAGAATCAGAAAACCTGGATAAGCTGATAACTACTGATAAAATTGAAGCAGTAATTAAAGAATTCCCTGCAAACAAAAGTCCCGGCACGGATGGCTTCACATTGGAATTTTACCAAACATTCAAAGAAGAACTAATACCCATTTTTATCAAACTATTTAAAAAATTAAGAAGGAACACTTCTAAGTCCTTTCCAGGAGGCCAGCATTACATTAATTCCAAAACCAAATAAACACACTATCAAGAAAAAGAATTACAGGTCAATATCTCTGATGAACATAGATGCTAAAATCCTAAACAAAATATTAACAAATCAAATCCAGCAATACATTAAAAAGATTATACACCATGATCAAATAGGATTTATTCTGGGGATGCAAGGATGGTACAATATACTCATATTGATAGCTGTGATACATCACATAAACAGATTAGAAGACAAAAATCACATGATCATACCAATTGATGTAGAAATTGTATTTGACGAAATCCATCAACAAAGTGAAAAGGCAGTCCACTGTATGGGATAATATATTTAGCAATGACATATCTGATAAAGGGTTAATATCCAAAATATATAAGGAACTCATACCACTTAACAAAAGGAAGACAAACAATCCAAATAAAAAACAGGCAAAGGCAAAGGACCTAATAGACACTTATCCAAAGTGTACATAAGGATGGCCAAGAGACATATGAAAAAATTCTCAAAGCCACTGGTCATCAGAGAGATGCAAATTAAAATGACAATGAGGTACCATCTCACACCTGTCAGAATGGCTACCATCAACAAACGACAAGTGCTGGCAAGGATGTGGAGAAAAGGGAATCCTAGTATGTACACTGCTGGTGAGGATGCAGACTGGTGCAGCCAATATGGAAAACAGTATGGTGTTTCCTCAAAAAATTAAATATGGAACTGCCATTTGACCCAGTGATCCCACTTCTAGGAATATATCATAGGAAACCCAAAACACCAATCAGAGAGAATTTATGCATCCTTATGTTCATAGCAGCACAATTTACAATAGCTATTATGTGTAAACAGCCCAGTAGATTAGTGGATAAAAAAGCCGTGCCATATTTATACCATGGTATACTATACAGCCTTAA
Source organism: Myotis myotis (assembly GCF_014108235.1). Taxonomy (NCBI): domain Eukaryota; kingdom Metazoa; phylum Chordata; class Mammalia; order Chiroptera; family Vespertilionidae; genus Myotis; species Myotis myotis. The sequence continues at coordinate 108,373,510 of NW_023416346.1, read as the reverse complement.
AAAAGAAGAATCTCTAACGCTTTGATGCAGCATGGAGGGACCTGGAGAGTATCAAAGACAAATATCATATGATCTCATTCATATGTGGAATCTAAGTAACAAAATAAACTGATGAACGGAGTGGATCCAGAGACGTGGAAGCATGGAACAGATTGTGGAATCTCAGAGGGAAGGCGGGGATGAGGAATGAATGGGAAGTAATCAACCAAGGACCTTGTATGCATATATTTATGGCCCATGGGCACAGACAATGGGGCAGTAAAGGCCTGGGGTGGTGGATGGGGGTGGGCTGGAGATGGTCAATGGGGGAAGAAAGGGGACATGTGTAATACTTTCAACAATAAAGAATTATTTTTTAAAAAGTTTTGCCATTTAATGTACCCCATCAACAAGGTGAAAAAATAACCCACAATAAAGGAGAAAATTTTTGCATATTATATATCTACTAGAGGCCCTGTGCATGAATTCATGCATGGATGGGGTCTGGCCAGCCCACCCCAATGGGAGCTGATCAAGCTTGGCTGGCAGGAGGGCAGGGGATGCGGGAGGTTGGAGGGCCAATTGGGGCTCCTATTGGGCTGGTTGGCCACTGCAGTGCACATCATAGTGACTGGTCGTTGAAGTTGTTCTGGTTGTTCCATTGTTCTGGTTGCTTGGTTTTTATATATATAGATCTTGAATGTGTAGCCTGGGTTTTTAACAAATTTGTTACGTTTTCAGCCATTATTTCTTCTAATATTTTTTTTCTGCTTGTTTCCTTCCTTCTTCTAATTCTGTATTTCTATTATGCAAATGCTGGTGTGATTAATGGTTTCCATACTTCACTGAATTTCTGTTTATTCATTTATTTTTATCCTTTTTATTCTATAATCTCTATCAATCTTGGATCTGTGTTACTGATTTTCTCTCTTCCCAGTTCAAATATTGTTGAGACCATAGTGAATTTTTCATTTTTATTTACAAGATATAAATTTCCATTTGGTTATTTTTTGAAAACTCTATAATATAATATTGATATTGTCTCTTCAATGAGATATTTTCACCAAAACTTCCTATAATTCTTTTTGTATCATTTCATTTAGACCTTTGAATATATTTATAATGGCCACTTTGAAATCACTGTCTGTTAAATTAAATAACTGGACCCTACCCTGGGCAATTTATTTTACTGCTTTTCCTCCTATGTATAGGTTATACTTTCCTGATACTTGGCATGTCTTGTAATTTTTTTAAATATATATTTTATTGATTTTTTACAGAGAGCAAGGGAGAGGGGATAGAGAGTTAGAAACATTGATGAGAGAGAAACATCGATCAGCTGACTCTTGAACACCTCCTACTGGGGATGTGCCTGCAACCAAGGTATATGCCCTTGGCCAGAATCGAACCCGGGGCCTTTCAGTCCGCAGGCTGACACTCTATCCAGTGAGCCAAACCGGTTAGGGCTGTAATTTATTTTTTTTTAAAGAGGACACGTTAAATAAATATTGTAGCAAATCTAGATATATCTCCTCCATGTGTCTTGCTTAATTCCGTTGTTTACTGACTTGGTTGGCTCTTTAGTGACATCTATTTCCCCTATATTGAACATGTTCTGATGTTGTTCCTTAGAGGTTTCAGCCTTGAGCATGCCCACAACCACGTTGACATGACCATTTTTTTTTTTTGCAGAGCTTTCTTTAAATCCTTTCTGATTACTGTATTCAGCCCTTATCACATTCAGTTGTTAGACTCTACAAATTGTCAGTTGATTGCTTGATGATGATTAACTTTCTGTGTCAACTTGACTGTGCCATGGGGTGCCCAGATATTTGGTCAAATAGTATTCTGTTTCTGCAATAATTTTAAAATGAGATTAACATTAAAATTAGGAGACTGAGTAAATTATATTGTCTCCCCTAATGGACATGGACCTCATCCAATAAGCTGAATGCCTGAGTAGAACAAAAGGGCTGATCCTCCCACAAGCTGGAGAGAATTCTTTCTGCATCACTGCAGTCAAACTGAAATATCAGCTTTTTCCTGACTGTGGACTTGAACTAAAATATCAGTACTTCCTGGGTCTCAAGTCCACCAGCCTTTCAACTGGAACTATACCATCAGCTCTTCTGGGTCTCCAGCCTACCAATTTACCTTGCAGATCTTGGGACTTATCAGCCTCCATAATTATGTTAGCCAATTTTTAATAATAAATCTCCTTGTACATGTATACCTCTTATGGGTTCTGTTTATCTGGAGAAGTATAATAAACACTCTATTGTTTTCTAGAATGCCCTGGGCGCATAAATTGTTCACTACTCTGATCAAATTCCATTTGTGTCCCTTTGTAGGGATAGTTTTTGTAATCATTTTTTGAATTTTATTCACAATAAGGACTTTCCTTAGCTGTCTTTTTTCTTGACTCCTGCTTGTAAATTTACTGGCCTATAGTGAACCTAGTTGCCCTTATGGAGCTACCAGCCTTTTCTTAATTGCTTACCATTCAAATATCCATTGTTTTTTAGATAATTCCTAGGCTTGAACTTTCCCAAAGTCTCTTCCAAATAAATTCAGCTCCTTTGGGGAAAACTTCAGAGTTCTCTGTTATTATGGCCCACCTCTCTCCTTGGACAAATCTATGAGCCACAGTTATGCAGCTAGGGCAGGGACACTTGCATGCTTCTCTGGGAGCGACACCCCTAATTTATGAACAGGGTGCTAGACAGAAACAGTAGATAATGTTTTTCTCAGGTGGCCTCTCCTGGTCTGGAATTTCTGCCCCACAAGTGAGCAGGGTCCAAGGCATTCTAGACTATAGTATTCTTGCCTTGCCGCATCCGGGGTGTAGCCTTTGACCTACAAGGAAAGCTTGGAGAAGGAAGGGAGCTCTTTACCACAATAACATTAGATTTCATCTTTAAATCATGGAATACAGTGGATAAGAAATACTAATGTCCTGTCATGCCAGGGAGATACTACAGCATTTGACAGACAGCTGAGGAAAAGGGAGTTTTCTTGGCCACACCACACAGAAGGGAGCTTCCATTGTGCTGAGCTGGAGGGGAGTTAAAAACATATTGTGGCTCAAGTGCCACAGACTATCTGTTCTTACTGAGATTTAATAAATTTTCTTGAATAAACATTTCTTAATTTAATGTATGTCCTTAGACTTTTTTTTTTCTTTTAGTATTTCAAATATATCAATTTCTTTTTTTTTATTGCTTAAACTATTACAAAGAGTATTACATATGTCTCCTTTTTTTTCCCCGCCCTTGACAATCCCCTGGCCTCCCCTACCCCCAGTGTCTTATGTCCATTGGTTATGCTTATATGCATGCATACAAGTCCTTTGGTTGATCTCTTACCCACCCCCCTCCTGCCCTCCCACCCTCACCGGCCTTCCTGCTGTAGTTTGACAGTCTGTTCGAGGCAGCTCTGCCTCTGTATCTATTTTTGTTCATAAGTTTATAATGGTCTTTATTATCCAGAAATGAGTGAGATCATGTGGTATTTTTCCTTCATTGACTGGCTTATTTCATTTAGCATAATGCTCTCCAGTTCCATCCATGCTGTTACAAATGGTAAGAGTTCCTTCTTTTTTACAGCAGCATGGTATTCCATCGTGTAGATGTACCACAGTTTTCTAATCCATTCATCTACAGATGGGCACTTAAGCTGTTTCCAGATCTTAACTATGGTGAATTGTGCTGCTATGAACATAGGGGTGCATATATCCTTTCTGACTGGTGTTTCTGGTTTCTTGGGATATATTCCTAGAAGGGGGATCACAGGGTCAAATGGGAGTTCCATTTGTAGTTTTTTGAGGAAACTCCATACTGTCTTCCATAGTGGCTGCACCAGTCTGCATTCCCACCAGCAGTGCACAAGTGTTCCTTTTTCTCCACATCCTCTCCAGCACTTGTCGTTTGAATTTCTTGTTTTCTGGATTCCATTATTTCTGATGAGAATCACAAACCATCCCCTTGTATATAATGTTTTGATTTACTCTGACTGCTTTCAAAATGTTCTCTTTATCTTCAATTTTCTGTGGTATATCAATGATGTGTCTATCTATTATTTACTTTTAATATATTTTTATTGATTTCAGAGAGGAAGGGCGATGGAAAGAGAGATAGAAATATCGATGAGAGAATCATTGTTCAGCTGCCTCCTGCACACCCCCCCACGGTGGATTGATCCTGTAATCCTGACATATGCCCTGACAGGAAATCAAACTTTGATCTCCTGGTTCATAGGTCAACACTCAACCACTGAGCCACATCATCCTGGACTTGATTATTTTTTTTATCCTGCTTTGATTTCACGAAGCTTCATGGAAATGTAAGCTCATGTTTTTATTAAATATGGAAAAATTGTATCCATTATCTCATCAAATGTTTTATTCTGCCCAATTTCTCTCTCTTTTCTATACAAGACTCAAATATGCATATATTCAACCACTTAAAATTGTCCCAAATCTTACTAAAGTTCATTTTTTCCTCAGCACTAAGAAAATTAATTGCATTATTTCTGCTGCTATGTATTTAAGTGCACAGATAGGCTTTTCTACTTCCATCTAGCCCATGCAGTATAATTTCCATTATAGATATTGTAGTATTTAGTTCTACACTTCCTATTTAGGTCATTTTTGTACTTTCCACGTCTATATTTCCTTATCTGTCCATTCAAAATGACATTATTTTTAAAACTATGTATACATAGGTATTTAGAATAACTACTAGAAGCCTGATGCATGAAATTTGTGCAAAAGTAGGCCTTTCTTCCCCTGGCTGCCGGCACTGGCTTCCCGGTGGCACCCAGGATCTGGGCTTCCCTTGCAGAGGAAGGCCCCGCCAATCTGCTGCAGCCTGCTGGTCAGTGGTCTGGGCCTCCCTCTGCGGGGTGATCATAGGGTGATGGCTAGACCCCTGACCAATCACATTGCACCTGCCTTGGCTGTCCTGGTGCCAGTGGGTGTCATAGTGTGGTCCCAGGTGGTCCTCCAGATGGTCGTTCCCCTGTTTGGCCATCAGTCTATTTGCATATTATGCTTTTATTATATAAGATTTTGAGGTACAGTGTGATAATTGATACTCCTGCCTCCTCTCAAGTTTTATTATTTTGGAAATAGGTCACTTCTTGAATATCTGTTGATTTTTTATAGCATTGTTTGTGTTTTGTACATTAAGAGTCTGGATTTTGGGTTCTTTCTTATGAGATTACTGAGCTTTCCTCTGGAAATCAGTTAATTTATTAGTGGATCGGTTTGAAGCTTTTATGGTTTGAGTTTAAGCTTCATTAGAAGAGGTTTAGTGCAACTGTTTTTCTAGGGCTATAGTAACCCAACTCTTGAGATATGGTTTTTCTATAATGATCACCAAATGCTGCAGGTGCCATTGAGCATTGCAAAAATCCAGCATGACAAAACTTCTAGCACTGTGTGATTTAGTCACTAGCACTGTATATCCAGTATTTTTAATATTTTCTAACAATTGTTCTCTGTTTGGCCTCATGGAATCTCATACTTTTTTCAAGTCTACCTCATTTTTTTCCCAGTGCCTACAATGGATCATTATGTAGATTTCTGGAGCACCTTCTCTTTTTTTCCCTAGTATGCTAGCACACACATATTAGCTGTCTAACCTGTCATGAACTGATTTCTTTCCTCAAACTTAAATGTGACAGTGTTCTGCTTGGGCTCCACCTTCCCTCATCACAGTCTGAAAATTTCCCTGTGGCAGAAAACCATAAAGATTATTAAATATTAGTTTTGCCCCAAACATGGAAATAATTGCCTTATATATTTTGACCAGTTTTACAGTTGTTTATAGTCAGAAGTATTGCCCAGTACCAATTGCTCAACCATGCACAGTTTGAGGTCTCATTACTTAGCTCTATGATCTTCATAGCCCTGTTCCTGTCATGATCATATTTATTTATTTTGTATTTCCAACCTATAGAGATCAGAGTATTTTCTGATACATCATAAGCATCCAGTAGTTAAATTCTGATGCATTAATGAATAAATGAAAAAGTTATCTGTGTTCATACACTTAACTATCTCTCCGAAAGACATATATATGATATATTTTATATCCTATATAATAACAACCTAATATGCAAATTGTTCCCTCAGCCATTAGACCAGGAATTCAACTGCTCGCTATGATGTAACGCTTATCACCAGGGGGCAGCACAGAACATGGCAGGCGTGGGTGATGTGGTGCTGGCAGCAGGCGGCAGTGGAGGCACTGCCAGCTCTGACAAGAGCGGGACCCCAGGACCACAGCAGGATGGTAGAGCAGGTGAGTATGCCGCACAGGTCAAGGCAGATGCAAGCGGGGCCAATCACTGCTCCACAGACAGAGACCAGTGGCTGCAGCAGGGGGTGAGGGAGCCGGGCTGGGGCCCAGCCCCAATCGAAGGCCTCACAGGTGGGATGGTGGAGCAGGTGAGGGGGCAGCACCAGGCCAAGGCAGGGTGCCAGGCAGGGCGACAGGGCTGCAGGGCTGTGGGGCTGCAAGGCTGGGGCACGAGCTGGGACCCGATCTCCACAGGCCACCCCAAGAGACCCCACGTATGCACAAATTCGTGCACCAGGCCTCTAGTACAGTGATGGCGAACCTTTTGAGCTCAGCGTGTCAGCATTTTGAAAAACCCTAACTTAAATCTGGTGCTGTGTCACATATAGAAATTTTAGATATTTACAACTATAGTAAAACAAATATTTATATTTTTGATATTTATTTTATATATTTAAATGCCATTAAACAAAGAAAAATCAGCCAAAAAAATGAGTTCGCGTGTCAGAGGTTTGCCATCACTGCTCTAGTATATAAACTGAGTGGCCAGATTATTATGACCACCTGACGTTTGTAGGCAAATTAGCTATAATTTCGCACTGAAGTTGCTAGAGGGCCAGACCATTGTAAACAGGGAAGCAGGTTGTTTACCATGACAGTAGAAGTGATTTTTTTCTGAAGATATGGGTAAACAACGCGATTTAACAACCTTTGAACGTGGGATGATTGTTGGCGCTCGGAACCATAGAGCGAGTATCAGCAAAACAGCCAATGGCCTGTTTGAACACCTTTGCTGTCTGCAGTTATCAAGATAAAACGTCTCCAATTAGCACAGGAACACAAGGATTGGACAGTCCAGCATTGGAAAAAAGTCATGTGGTCCGATGAATCATGTTTCTACTTGCATCATGCAGATGGCAGGGTGAGAATTTGGTGGAAACAGCATGAAAGCATGCACCCACATGCATGAGTACAACCCTTCAAGCTGGTGGGGGCAGTGTTATGGTTTGGGGCATGTTTTCCTGGCATGATTTGGGCCCTTTAATTTGTGTGGAACAATGTCTGAATAGCACAACATACCTAAGTATCGTTGCTAATCAAGTTCATCCTATCATGTTGATGGCATATCCCAATGGAGATGGCTTCTTCCAACAAGACAATGCGCCATGCCACGGTGCTCCTATTGTGCAGGAGTGGTTTCAAGAACATGAGGGAGACTTTACCTTGCTTAGGTGGCCCCCACAATCACCAGATCTCAATCCAATTGAGCATTTGTGGGACAAAGTTAAAGGAACCATCAGGCAGCTGGTTCCACAACCATCAAATCTCACAGAACTGGATAGTGCTATTCATCAGGCATGGTGTCAGATTGCTCACATCACCTTTCAACATCTCGTGGAGTCAATGCCAAGAAGCATCGCCACAGTATTGAAGGCAAAAGGTGGCCCAACGAAGTACTGATGGGGTGGTCATAATAATCTGGCCACTATATATATATCCCACGTCCAAAGGCTGTTAAATTGCGTTGTTTACCCATATCTTCAGCAAAAAAATCACTTCTACTGTTGTGGTAAACAACCTGCTCCCCTATTTATAATGGTCTGGCCCGCTAGCAACTTCAGCGCAAAATTATAGCTAATTTGCCTACAAACGTCAGGTGGTCATAATAATCTGGCCACTCAGCATATAAATGAATGTATTAATGATAAGGATTTGGCCAAGGAGTTGCTTCTTAAAAGTGGAGTATTATTATGAAAAATTATGAAGGGAAAGTGACTACAGAGAGGGAAACAAGTAACATGTCTTATGCTGAAAGTGAAGATAAAGAGGTCAAAAAAGAGTGAGAAAAAAATATAAACAACTTAGAAGTTACTATAATCAAATATACCTGATGAAAGGTAATGCAATGTCCATAATATTTGCTTCTGTGTCCATTTATAGACATTGGAATTATAGAAATTAAATAATCTGAAAACAATTTATACTATGCATATATATAATGTAAAATAAAATCTATCTACTTATATGTATATATATTTACATATATAATTTACATATATAGACTATTTTTAGTAGTTTTGAGTTTATAGAAAAATCAAGCATAATGTATAGAATTCCCATGCCTCCCACGGACACAGTTTCCCCTCTTATTTACACTTTGTAATGTGGCACATTGGTTAAAATTTATGAATCATTATTGATATATTATTATTAATTAAATTCCATTGTTTACATTAGGGTTCACTCTTTACATAATGACATCTGTCCACCATTACTGTATGATGTAGAATATATTCACTGCCTTAGAAATTCACTGTGCTCAATCTATTTATCCCTACCTGTAACCCCTGACAACCACTGATATTTTTACTATCTCCATCATTTTGCCTTTTCCAGAACTTCATATTATTGGAATCATACAGTGTGTAGCTTTTTCAGGGTGGCTTCTTTCACTTAGTTTATATGCATTTAAGCTTCCTCCTTGTTTTTTCATGGCTTGATAGCTCATTCCTTTTATGACTAAAAACATATTCCAATGTATCACAAGATTGTTTGTTTTAATCATTTCACCTCTAAAGGATATTTTGTTTCCTTCCAAATGTTGGCAAATATAAATTAAGCTGCTATAGATATTCATGTAAAAGTTTTTGTTTGGAGATAAATTTTAAACACATTTGAGTAAAGACCAAAGGGAGTGATTGCTGAATGATATAGTAAGAGTATGTTCAGCTTTGTAAGAAACTGAAACATTTTTTTTCAAAGTGGCTGTAACATTTTGCATTCCCACCAGCAATGATTGGTATTATTGTTTTGGATTTTAGCTGTTCTAATAAGTATGCTGTGATAGCTCATTGTTGTTTTAATTAGCAGTTCTTTAAAAATATATGATGTTGAGCATATTTTCATATGTTTATGTTATATATATATATATATATATATATATATATATATATATATATACTTCTTTTGGGAGGTGTCTGTTCAGATCTTTTGCCCATTGTTTAATTGGGAAGTTTATGCTTTTGTTGTTTAGTTAAAAGTGTTCATTGCATATTCTGAATAAATTACTTTGTCAGATATGCAAAAATTTTCTCCTAGTTTGTAGATGCCTTTTCATTCCCTTAACAATGTTTTTTTTCAGAGCAAAAGTTTTATTTTTTATTTTAATGAGGTTCAGCTTTTAGATTTTTTTCTTTTATGGATCTTGCTTATAGTGGTATAACTAAAAAGTTATCACTAAACCCGAGCTCAAAACTATATTTTAATAAACTTCTTTGATTTTGCTTTTTGTCATGTTCATTGTTTTCAGTAAAAAATGCTTTTACTCTCTACATTTTATGAAATATTTTCATAAATTTGAACCCCTCAAAATATTTGAGTCAAACATTATTTCTTAACAGTTGAATTTAAGGTAATAATAATAAATAGTTTAATTTACATTATTTATAAATTTAAGTAATCAAGGGTGCCTTTTAAACGTTTAAAACAATGAAACCAAATGCAACAAAACTGTAAAAATGCTGATACTCTTTTATGGGATTTTAAATTAATTAAATTTGATTAGCATATATTTAACAAAAATATTTGAAATAAGATTTAAATTCATTCTAACACTTTCATTTTCATTATTATGACTAATCATATGAGGAAAAAATAAACTAATAGAGTAGATTGTGATTAAGTAGCATTGTATGTATACTCCTCTGCAATTGCAGACTAACATTTGTAGCACTAACAAGTGCTTTCATTCATCTTCACAGTCCATCAAGAGATTTACAAATTACTAATGAAATACTTTAGTGCCTGTTGAAGGATAGCTATCACAAGCATCTAAAAGGTACAGCAGGCTGCAAGAAAATTTTACATAAGATTTTTTTGAAATCAAAGTAATAAAAAACCACTCTGCAATTTTAGGAGTATATATGCAATTGTTTAAAATAGGATGCCTTGCTTGGAGCGTATTATGCTAAGCCAGTCCTAGAAAGGCAAGCACCATATGATTTCACCCATATGTGGAATCTAATGAACAAAATAAATTAACAAGCAAAATAGAGACAGACTCATAGAGGACAGACTGACAACTGTCAGATGGGAAGGGGGTTGGGGAGCTGGGTGAAAAAGGTGACGGGATTAAGAAAAAAAAACAACACTCATATGTTACCAGAGGGAAATGGGGAGGATGGACAGAAATAGAAGAGGGTAAAGGGGAAATAAATGGTGGTGGAAGGAGACTTGACCTGAGGTGGTGAACACATGGTACAATATACAGATGATATATTATAGAATTGTACACCTGGAACCTTTTTAATTTTACTAACCAATGCCACACTAATAAATTCAATGCAAATTTAAAATAAAATAAAATAAAATAAAATAAGATGTCCTTGGGATGTAGTTGGATATTTATTAAGAGATCATGATCACTCTAGTCCTGGTCGGTGTGGTTCAGTGGATAGAGTGTCAGCCCATGCACTGAAGGGTTGTGGTTTCAATTTCTGGTCAAGGGCAAATACCTGGGTTTCAGGTTTGATCCTGGGGCCCAGTCAGGGCTAGTGAAGAAGGCAACCAATAGATGTGTCTCTCTCACATCAATGTTTCTCTCTCTCTTTGTCTCTCTCCCCCCTTGCTCCCCCCTTGCTCCCTCCTTTCTACTCTCTCAAATAAACAATGGAAAAAATATCCTCAGATAAGGATTAATGGAGAGAGAGGAGAGAGAGAGAGAGAGAGAGAGAGAGAGAGAGAGAGAGAGAGATCATGATCACTCTAAAATAGTGTTGGAGGATTTGGCTTGGTATAGAAGTGCTTGAGTTAATTATTCCTGTGACAAAATGTACAAAGTATCACATATTTCTCTCCCAGAGCATGTACAGAATACCATTAAAAAATTCCTCAGAAACAGACTCATAGATACAGAGAGCATTATGTTGGTTAACATAGGGGAGGGACATTGGAGAGATGGGTGAAAAAGGTAAAGGGATTAAGTACAAATTAGTAGTTACAGAATAGTCCTGGTGATGTAAAGTACAGAACAGGGAAGATAGTCAATAATATTATAATAACTATGTATGGTGTATGATGGGTACTAGACTTATGGAATTGTCACTTAATAAGTTATATAAATGTCTAACCATTATGTTATACACCTGAAGCTAACATTGTATGTCAACTGCAATTGAAAACATTTTTTAAATTTTTAAAAATCCTCAGTAATACTGACTACAGATTATATAAAGATATTTACATATAAGTACGCTATAGGAACTTACTTCCTATGCTATAACTACATATATTCCCTGTTTTTTTTTCTGCATTTGCCAAAATATAACATTGATAGCCAAGAATTTTAATTTTTGAAATATTAACTTAAGTTTTTAGATTGCCTAGCATTTAATATTATAATATACTAGAAGCTCCGTGCACAAAAATTTGTGCACTGGTGGGGGTAGGGGGGTGCCGCTCAGCCCAACCTGTGCCCTCTCACAGTCTGGGACCCCTCGGGAGAAAATCACCTGCTGGCTTAGGCCCGCTCCCCTGGTGGCAGATGGCATGCCCAATCCCGCGGTGTCTGCTCCGTCTCCCCTGGTCACAGATGGCAGGCCCGGATCCTGCGCTGGGACGGGTGGTGGCTCAGGATCGCGCTGAGGTCCCGGTGGATGTTCAGGCTTTGAAATCGTAGGTTTTCTTTCTCGGTTTTGTTTTTACTTCTTGAAATTGAAATGTGTTAAATTTTTTTTTTTTTCCTGCACCTTTTCGGGTCCCAGGGACCCCGCCAGGTACCAGCTGTCCTTTCCCAGCTCGGTCCTCCTCTGAGCTTTTCAAGGATGGGCAACCTTTTAGGTTGCAGGGTGTGTTGAGAGAAGCCCGGCTTTCTGAAAGCAAGTGTTTGATTTGGGGATTTGAGGTCTGGCTGAGGAGCCCCCAGGGCCCACTCAGAACAGTGGGGGCAGCCACAGTGAGTGACCAAAGGAACCAGAGAAAAGTTAGGAGACAATAAACGGTTCGATTTCTAATTCCGCACGTTGCAGGAGCCGAGGTATGCCTGGGTTTTTCCAGGGAGAGAGTGAGCGAGTGAGTGTCCACTGCCCCTCACACAGCCGGCCACTTGGAGTGTGATTTTCACCAGCAAGGGCGTGGACGCAGCCGCCTGGGCCTTGTTCCCGCCTTTGCAGATGCATGTGTGTGTGTGTGGAGTGGGGAGAAACAATTAGGACCAGGAGGCGGGTGCGTGCTCTGGGGGTCATGAGGTCAGCGACCTAGGTGCACCGACATGCAGGGGCCACCGCCCAGCTGTTGGGGCCAGTGGCCACCTGCCCCCGGGGTAGCTGGGAACCCGTGCTGCTCCGCAGCACTCTGCTTTCCCCACCCCAGGAGGCGCTGTTTGTCAAACTTGGTTGCCTTGGCAGGAGGTGCCTGCATGTTCTCACCAGGAGAATTGTTCCCTTTGCAAGTCTTTGGATCTGGGCTCAGGAACCTTAGCCTCACAGAATGGTGGGGAGGTGGCAGGGCGGGTGGTGTGTGTGTGCAAAGAAAAGGGGTCTGGGACCCAACAGTGTCTGCATTTTACCTGTGAATCCCGCCAGGCCTCCCACCTTCCAGGGCAGGAGAGAGGAGGCCGCTGGTGCTCCCCATGCATTTGGGGCGCGGTGCCCAGTTACTTGCCTCTCGGTGCTAGCAGGACTCCGGCCTGGCTTGGGTTCAGTCACCACATGTCTCCGGAGGGCCCCTTGGCCACCGTCTTGGCACAGAGAGCGAAGGCGCCTTCCCTGGGCCTGACAAACCCACCCGAACGTGGCCTCCCCACCTTTGTGCGAAACTTCACAGGTTGGGGTGGCCCTTGCTTGCCCGGCCCACAGGCAGCATAACCACCGTGATGCAAGGCAAAGCCCAGGAACACTTGGGGCCCGCATCACTGACCTGGTGAGGGCAGGGTTTGCCAGTGTGTGGCTGTTCCACCCTCTCCTGCAATTCACTGCACTTTCCAGGTGCCTCCTCTTGGGATTTACCTCTTCTCAGGCTCTCCTGGCCCCTACGGCCTCCTTCCCTCCAGGGCCCACGGTCTGTCTGGCTAAGGGTTTGGGGTTCTTCCTCTGGCCTCCCCTGTGTTGGCGCCGACCCTGACCCCAGGTGGGAGTCAGGCTGGAGGCCAGTAGCCACGCGGTATGAGCGTGACCCCCGGGCACGGAGGACGTGGGGGCAGGCTGCACCTGCAGCTCCGCACTGGCCGGGAGAGCGAAACCTCCAGCCTTAGGCACATTGGCTCGCATCCAGTGGCCTGGCCGTGCAGCCTGGGCCTGAAGCCACCAGCCCTTGGAGGGCCCCGCGCCTGTCCGCACCCGTGCACCCCATCCCGGGCTTCTCCTCACCAGAAATGCACTTTATTACACTTTGGAAGGCTGGTAGGATGCTCGCAGACTCCTCGGGCTCTGCTGCGAGCAGGAAGGGGTACCCAGGAGTGGGCCCTGTGTCTCTGCTGGGCGGCGAGGGCTCAGGTGAGGGGATGGACACAGCTTGCCTTGCCCCAGCCCCCGCTTGCCCCCAGATCGCACATGGGAGTGGGCCCTGTGTCTCCAGTGGACGGCAAGGGTTCGGTCGAGGTGATCAGTACCGCTTGCCTTCACCTCAGCCCCTGCCTGCCTTCGGGTCTCACACGGCGGGAGTGGGCCCTGTGTCTCTGGTGGGCGGCGAGAGCTTGGGCGAGGTGATTGGCAGCGCTTGCCTTCGCCCCAGCCCCCGCCAGCCCCCGGTCATATTGGGAACTGTCTCCGGTGGGCACCGCTTGCCTTCACCCCAGCCCCCGTCCACCCTCAGATCGCACACGGGAGTGGGCCCCATGTCTCCTGTGGGTGGGGAGGGCTTGGGCAAGGTGATAGGCACTGCTTGCCTTCGCCCCAGCCCCTGCCCGCCCCCAGATCGCACACAGGAGTGGGCCCTGTGTCTCCAGTGGGCGGCAAGGGCTCCGGAGATTGCTTTGCCTGAGCCCCGACCCCCAGGTCACACATGGGGGCCTGGATGGCAGCTTGCGCTGTCCTACCCTGCCTGCAGTATGCAACTTAGCCACCATCTTTGTTGGCGGTTAACCGCCATCTTGGCTGGCGATTAATTTGCATATCTCGCTGATTAGCCAATGGGAAGGGTAGCAGACGTACAGCTAATTACCATGTTTCTCTTTTATTAGATAGGATAGGATTTTTGTTACATAGATTAGTAAAAACAGAAACATCAGAGAAAAGGAGAATTAATCAAGTGCAATTCAGTCTCCCTCCAAATTGGAAAGATCATGCATCCAAATGTTCTACATATACCTAAGGTCTGCTTATCACTGTTCCCTCTCCTGGATCACATTTAGGGATGATGTTGGCACAGGATATTACCTATTTGAACTTTTTAATCAAAGCCTTCTTCTTCATTCTGATCAGAGAACCTGTATACATGGCACTTTTAGGTTCAAATATCATCCTTAAGCTTCCTGATCCAAATGAGTCTGAATTAGGATGCAATTTTGCTTCACTTTAATATCAGGTAATTTTGCTTTAGATTGATCCTAATACTTATATTTGATGACCTTTTGTCCTCAGTCTGCTCCAGTACCTGCTCCAAGTGAAATTACCTATTTTTCTAGATTGCCTTAGCGTACAGAAAAATTGCCATACTCTTTTTGGGTCCTAGTAGACCATGAAAAGTCAATATACTGCGGAGGAAACCGGTTTGGCTCAGTGGATAGAGCATCGGCCTGCGGACTGAAAGGTCCCAGGTTCGATTCCGGTCAAGGGCATGTACCTGGGTTCCGGGCATATCCCCAGTAAGAGATGTGCAGGAGGCAGCTGATCGATGTTTCTCTCTCATTGATGTTTCTAACTCTCTATCTCTCTCCCTTCCTCTCTGTAAAAAATCAATAAAATATATATATTTTTAAAAAAGTCAATATACTGTCTATCAAAGTCCTGAGTATTGACACACCAGAATTCACCTTCACTCTACTCTATGCATTTGTCATGAGCGATCTCACTGGTCATCTTATGAAGTTCTCCTCCTTTTCAGGAAGATTTAACTTTCATTGCCAAGATTTGCACTGGGCTACATGACCCAGTACTGAAAATCCACTTGTCTCTTGCTGTGGGACAGAAGGCTGGACTTTGACAGAATGCAAGCAGGATGATACTAAATTATGAAACTATTATCTAACTCATGACATTCCTAAAAACTATAAAGAACAAATATCCTAGAAAATATTTTCTCTTTATTTGTATTTCCTCATTACATTTTGAAAATTATTTTCCACAGAATTTGATCTCAATTATATTCAACAGCTTTTAGAAACTGTGGTATTTTGTATCATGGAAATAAATATATAAGAGAATGAATAAATAGTTTTGGCCTATGTCATAATATAACATAAACTCTCTACTGATTTTGAATTTACATATGGTGGGTCTTGAGGTTAATTTTTCTATTTTCCTTAAGTTCAGCTTAGCACCTTGCCATCAATAACAGCATACTTTTCTATAATTCTGATTGTCAGTGGTTACGTACCTTGACTTCTCTATAGTTGTTATGGCTTTGAATAAATGATATTTCAGTTTACTTAAGATAGTTTCTTACTGTGGAAACATAAAATTATATTTCCCGTCTATACTCACGTCTTAGTTTATTTCTCTGTTTCACATAGCTCTGTATATCTTTTTTTTTGAGACTTAATAATACTCTTTGTAGGGCAAAAGGAAATAAGTGTAGTTGCCAATTATTACTGTAATATATATTATTCAGTTCTTCCTCTTGGCTTACCTATTCCTGCTTAGTCTGTTGATGAGGACAAAATCATTTACATAGTCGTAATTATCTATACATATATACTAATTATACCTTGCACATTCTTATATAATATATAATTATTTATGTGTGCATATATAGGGTCAATCCTCATTATTTTTAGATTTGTATTTGTGAATTTGCTCCTCACTGAAATTTATGAGTAACCCCCAAACCAGTACCTTCAAAACTTTCATGGTTATTTGTGGACATGTGCAGAACAATGAAAATTTTGAATTACCTAATGTGCATCTCCCCAGCTGAGAGTAAACAAGGCCATAATCTGCCTTCTTATTTTAGCTCTCATATTACAAACAAGTGTCCTTTTTAAAGTCTGGTTAGTGTCACCTTTTCTTAAATTTGTTTTTTTGTTGGTTATTTAGTTGCTTAAAATGGCCGCAAGCATAGTTCAGAAGTGTTGTCTTGTGTTTGTAAGAGCAAGAAAGTTGTGATGCACCTTATGATGAAATTAAGTACGTTAAATATTTGTTCAAGTGAGGTTTTGTATTTATTGGTGGACAAAAATGCTGCGAGCAGAAGCTTGCAGGAACCTAACTCTGTATTTTGTCTAGGAGCCATGGTTCAGTCTTCACTGATTCAGTGTTTGCAGAGATCTGATAGAACATAACTATCATAAATAATGAAAATGACTCTATATGCGAGGAGAATGAGACAAATACCTCTGTATTGGTTCATATCAGTTGTTACGGATTTACTAAGGGAAAGCAAAACAAATCTGTTTTCTACCTACACATCAAGAAGGAGAATAGAAATCTTTAGAAATCTGTGTTTTCCTTATAGCTCCCTACTCCCACTCCAACTGACAACCAATGAATAGAATTTATGTTTTAGAATCATTAGTCAAAATAAACTCTTTCAGCCCTAAGGTGCAAGAGAATACTAAACTTTTGAGTTTAAGAGGTTGAAGGGCTCAAGCGTGGCTGTGGCTTCCAAGATGAAGACTATAATGAAGGACATTTGTGCTCAGCTTAAACTCAACCCAGGATGTGGCCAGGTCTCTAATATGATAATGGGTAGATACCTAAGATATGAATATCAAATATGGTTGAATTTAAAGGATAAGATTCCCAATGGTCAAGTGTGGTCAGGGCATAGTGAACCTATTTGCCAGTGAGCAGATAGCTAATGAAGGCTTGCACAAATCATCTGGAGAGGACTATGATAGCTTGAATGCAAGACATAATTCTCCCTACAATTTTTCTTAAATTTTATTGATTTCAGAGAGGAAGGAAGATGGAGAGAGAGATAGAAACATCGATGATAAGAGAGAATCCTCAGTTGGCTGCCTCCTGCACGCTCCTTACAGGGGATCAAGCAGGCATCCCAGACATGTGCCCTGACTGAGAATTGAACCATGACCTCCTGGGTCATAGGTCTACACTCAACCACTGAGCCACACTGGTGGGGCCAAATTATTTTTTGTTGTTGTTAATCCTCACCCAAGGATGTTTTTTCCATTGATTTTTTTAGAGTGAGTGGAAGGGAGAGATGAAGAGACACACAGAGAGAGAAACGTCGATGTGAGAGAGACACATTGATTGATTACCTCCCACATGTGCCCAGACCAGGGCTGGGGATTGAGTCTACAACCAAGGTACATGCCCTTGACCAAATCGAAACATGGACACTTCAGTCCATGGGCTGATGCTCTATCCACTGAGCCAAACTGGCTGGGGCCAAATGTTTAACTAGTGTTATTTTTCATGCTGCTCAAGCCATCTAGGATCTCTATGTGGCACTAGTGGGTTCTAGATTTATTTGATTCAGAAAAATATATAATATCTATTGTCTTGGAAAACTGTAGAGCAAAATTATACTTATGTATACTTGTGCCTCCACTTGCCATTTAGCTCCATGTTTTTCAAGGTTATTTTAGCTGTTTTTCCTTTAGTCTCATCAATTTTTAATGTCAATATGCTGAAAACTTCTTTTGATGAAAGTGTATAGAATAAGAGCATCTAACTGAGCCTTGACAATCATCACAACTCTTGAGTTGTCTACACACTCTTGTGTTCCCTGTAAATCAGTTTGAAATCAAGAACTTTAAGTAGACCTCATATCCTCCAGTAAAATGATATGTTTTTCTTGTTACGATTTTTCCCCCTTGAATTAGGACAAGCCCATTACCTGGATAATTCATTTTCTTATGTGATTCTGCTCAATTTATTTAGTGACACACAGATGCTGCATAGTTTTAGCTAATGAACTCTTTCTTCTGTTTGAGTGTGAATGATTAATGTACAGTTTCTTACACCTAACTACAGCTTGAGAACAATAAACTCTTTGGTTTTGATCAAACCTACCCAAATAGAATGATAACGCTTTTATTCATCTATGACAAATATTTATTTAATAACTACTAAATACAGTGTACTGTCCAATATAGGATAGTTTATTTTCTAAAGGGGAAATATTTGATCTTCATGGAATATTTTATTTTCTACATTGGAAATATTTTACTTTATGTTAATTCAGATTATTTCAGAAATATGAACATTATTATATTTGATATTTTGCTCCTAATTCAATCTCTATTCATTTTATTCTTTAATAAATTTGTAAAAAAATAAATTCGAAATAATTCTAAATCGAAAAATATACCTTTAAATAAGAATATTGAAAAAAATCAGAGTAACAATAATTAAATATTGCTTTACTCTTGTACAAATCATAAAAACAAAAAGTAAATTTATCCCCCACCCCTTCAAGCCCTTCAAGTTCATAAGTCACACACACACACAATCACACACACACACACACACACACACACACACACACACACACCAGGGATGGATTCTAAAGAAAGCAAAATATTTAACTAAACTTGTGTTTTCTCATTTTAGTATATCCATCTAAATAAGCAATTTTTAACTAGTGTGCCACAAAAAAAAGAAAAAATTAAACATGCAATACCTATTTAGTTGAGGGCACTGACCTCTTTTCCCTTATTTTATCAAATAAAATAAAAGACAACTGCCAACACAACAATAGCTGTCATGTGTGAATGAATTAATATTATACCTATTTTTGTCAGATCAGCAAAAAATATATATATTTTTTGGTGTCTGCAAAGTTTTAGTGATTAGTTTATGTGTCCCATCAGATGAAAAAAGTTGAAAATCACTGGTCTAAATGACACTACTAATGTTTGCTACATATTCATCCAAATGATAATATTAATCTTTGTTATACACTAATAGCTTGATCACAGTCACAATTCTAGTGTGGGTGGTCATGTGTTTCCTTTACAGATATTTGAAAAATGTTAGACTTGAGAACCCCACAGGGATCAGTGAACATTTAGAATCACAATTTCCCCAGAGGCTTTTTATCTCCTAAGTACTCAGGAACTTTTCTTCCCCATAAAGCATTGTTATGTAAGATATCTTCATCAAACATACAAAATAAGACACCAATTGTTCAGTAGTCTAGTTTTGCAGCATATTCCCTCTTTGCTTGACTTTAAAAATTTCTGAATATCTTGAGGCATATTAGAAGTTATGTGTTATAATAGATTCCCTTAGTTTAATAATTTCATTCATTATCAGTTTACATCATTACATTTTAAACTGTAATTTAATCCTTTTTTAAAATGCCAGTAGTGACTGTTTAATGCCATGATAACCTTAAACATCCAGTATAGCCATTTTATTTTAATTCTTCTACTTACGGGACTGTAGGCAATTGGACATCCATCAAAACTGAGACAAGCCAAACCACAGGACTTAATGTGCATTCTCCAAAGCAGCATTTCTCTTGGTAAGTTGAGATAAACTCATTGTGTTTTCTGTTAGGAAACAAGCAAGTCTTTTACTAAGCAATCCATCAAGCTGATCGAAGGCCATATAGTGATAAAATTTTATTTTTTAAAAGAAGGGGGGGCAAATATTTTAAATACTTTACATACGCAAAGTATTTGACATAACTATAAAATATATTAAATCGATGAAGCATTAACAATGTAATGGATAAATCTAACCTCTGCAGGCCAGGTCAAAATATTTTATTTAGTCTTTTTATTTTTGAAGATGATGTTAATTAATAAGCATTTTTTAGTTACTTAAATCAGCTAATATGTGACATCAAAAACAAATTTATATTGATGTAAATAATCTCACCTAAAAATGGAAATAAATCCCTTTTATGAAAAGTAGCAATAAAACCATATTTCACAGCTATTGGTTTATATGGTAAAAGGAGCTTTAGAAATAAATGATTGTTAGGTACAGCTGGGAAAGACACAAATAACTCACGTAAAATGCAATTTATCTGTCATGTACATTACCAGTATGAAAGGATAAAGTAGATATTTCTGCTGATTTACCAAGTATTATGTAAAAAATATTTGCTTTTAAATGTATTTTGTCTGTAGTTTCTTTCTTTTTAATTAAATTTATTGATTTATTTGGAGTAGCCAGAGGGAATGTGATATATCCATAAAGGATGGAAAATAAATATTTAAAAAATGTACTTAAATGAAATTATGAATGTAGTTTATCAATTTGTCTTCATAATTTCTCTCTAATATATTTTTATTTAGGTGTACCAATAAAAAGTTAATGCTCATTTACATGAATTTACATGTAAATAAATATGCTGCTTGAACAGCACAAAATTATTCAATAATACACATGAAACTATAGCCAGTGGTCCAATATAATACTATGTTTTAAAATATTCTAAACATATATACTTATGTATAATGCATATGTATATGTGTATACATAATGTGTATATATAAAATATTCTGAATCTATGCATTATAACAAGATAAAAATGATCTTAGTCATAAAACACAGTGCCTAAATAAATGCCTTAATATGTTCAATTGTATAAAAATAATTACATATAAAATTAGCAATTATTTCATCAAATTTTATTCATATTTATTTTGTGACTGTGCCAGGGCAATTTAGGCTGCACATAACAGTTACAATTCAATTTGTGAAATAGCCACCTCTTTGAGCAAATTTGTTCTGTGTAGCACTCTCAGGAGTAGGTAAATGATGCTGCAGGGTTTAAGATGCAAAACTAATTACTTCATCCAACAGAAAGCCAAAAAAGTTTCCTTGACTTCTCAGAATTGCATCTTAAAGGCAAACAAGGAGCTTTCCTTTAGTAAATCAAAAAACCTCCCAATCACTACTGTCTCTGAACCTGGCACCATTATCAAACATTTCTACTTAAACTTTATATACTTCTAGGGCAATATATTTGAACATTAGGAAATGCTGTTTAACCAATATAAATTTGCAGAACAACCTCTGTAGACTCTAGACTATTATAGATAATTAAACTGGTTAGTTTTCAGAAACATAAAATAAAGTTTCTATGATGAACAGTTAAAGCCATTCAACAATGACATAGTCTTGGGTTTTTTTGTGTGTGTTTTTTTCTTTTTTTCAGGAGTTGATAAAGGAATTACTTATATTCAAGCAGATGGTTGTCTACTAGAGATCCACTGATTGCATATATATATATATATATATATATATATATATATATATATATATATATTTTTATTTAAAATCTATTTTGTCTGATATTAGTATAGTCAGCCTTCTTCTCTTTTCGTTGCTATTTTCATGGAATATTTTTCCATTCTTTCACTTTCTTTTTTATTTATTTGTTTGTTTGTTTGTTTGTTTTAATCCTCACCAAGGATAGTTTTCCATTGACTTTTAGGGAGAGTGGAAGAGAGAAGGAAAGACAGAGAGAATCACTGATGTGAGAGAAACACACAGATTGGTTGCCTCCTACAGGAACAATGACCAGGGTGTGCCCTTGACCAGAATTGAACCAGGGACCCTTTGGTCTGCAAGCCGATGCTCTATCCACTATGCCAAACCAGTGAGGGCAAATGATTTCATTTCCAATTATAAACAAATTATAAACAGTATTAATTTTCTTAGATTAAAATATAAATTCTGAGTTTTAAAATAGGTATTAGTCTTTGTTATAGTGTTAAATAGGCAAACCATAGTCACTATTATTGTCTCTATTTTGGGAAGGAAGTTCTCTTTACTATTTTCAGGAATATTTCAGCTTATTCTCATATCTCAAAAATCAAAAGAATTTACCTAAAAATGATATTCATTCTTATTTCTTGCAGGTTTCTCTCTTGGTAACGAGAACCACAGCCCAAGTGTCCCTGTGCTTTTTTACTCCATACTCCACATTCCTTTTGAAAGGGTTTTGATTAAGAGGAACATTGATCTTTACACTAGGCCACATCTTTATTCAGCAGAGTTTTGCTGGTTATTTTGACCTGTGAAAGAAAAAATATGTTAGGGAAGACAAGATAAACAGTAGAGAGCTACATGAAGCCCTGAAACATGTAAGCAGCATATTAAAATATTCTTTGATTTCGCTAATTTTGGCCATTATATTTGAACAGATAGAAGTAGTGACAAGCTAAAGGCAGTCATTGGAGCTCAAACACAAACTGATAACCAAGAAAGGACAATGAGTGTTTTACTTATTACCTTTTATAATATACTAGAGGCCCAGTGCACGAAAATTCATGCATGGGGGAGAAGGGTCCCTCAGCTCGGCCTGCCCCCCCTCACAGTCTGGGAGCCATCACAAGATGTCCTACTGATGGCTTAGGCCCACTCTCTGAGGGGAACAGGCCTAAGCCGCAGTCTGGCTTCCCTCTGCGGGAGGCGACCGGCTGATCAGGTTTATAGATACTTTCTAGAGGCAGCACAGACTCCTTCCTTATTTCTTTCCTCTGTGGTTGAAGAACAGGGGACTAAAAGGTGGAGACAGAACTGTGGCTGAGCCTGAGGCTTTTGTAGGCAGCAGAAAGAGGGAGAGGGCTGGAGAAAGTCTAGACACATTTCCTTCGGTTGTCCTCCCTTCCTCTGGGCCCCTCCCTCAGATTTTTCCTTCTCATGGTGGACCCTCGGACCTCGGACCAACCAGAGCCCAGCAACGGTGGTGTTCAGCCCCCTCACTTCTCAGCTGAATGTATAGCCACCTCGTATTCCAAGCAGAGCTGTTTTCAAATGACTAAAGCGCTGGGAATCCACAGTTCCCGGCCTCTCCCCTTTTGGTTTCCTCTTTGGGTCAATTGCAAATTTCACTGAGACATCTAAGCAACTCTGTACTGGGGGGTGGGGGTGTCGCACACAGGCAACACCACATCCCAGGTCAGGAACACAGTCAAGCAGGGTTATGTCCCAGGTCAGGGACACAGTCAGGCAGTGTCACATACCAGGTTAAGGACACAGGCAGACAGCATCACGTCCCTGGCCAGGGATACAGGCAGGCAGCTTCACCTCAGTGCTGGGTGGGACTTTAGTGCTGGGAAGGCCTGGGCGTGCCTCCGCTGGAGGCAGAAGTCCCCGCCCCCATCCCCGCCACCCAGCTCCTGTGCATGCGCAACCCATTGACTGGTCATGACTCGAACACCATAACGGACAAATTAGCATATTACCTCTTTATTATATAGGATACTTTATTTATATGTAGCTTTATTTTTGAGACTAGTTTAACATTTTTTCTGTACATTAGTTAAATATATATTTTTCTTTTTTTCTATTTTGATTTAAATGGCACATAGTTAAAATTGATATCAAAGTATAAGAATGAATCACCAGCCTAATATTTACTCTATGAAGAAAAGAAAAAAGGAATACAAGTATTAAAATATTGCTTCTTTATAATTTGTTTAAACAACTAAATCTTATAGTTAACTAGAAACATTGAATAAAATTCAGCCTATAGAACTTCATGAGAAATTCATGTTCATATCTCAACATAATTTTATTGCTGTTCCTGGGAGCATAGGCAGTAAAGTATTACAGAATTGGGAGATTTGATATGATAATGTAGAACTCAGATATTTCCTTATAATAAAAGGAATACTAAAGGTTAAATGGAGAAAGGAGGAGGTTAATAACTTTGCTGGTTCCTCTTTTCAATGTGGGGACCTTGGAAAATTATTGTGAAATGCTCTTAATCTAAGGCAATGGTTCCAAAGAGTTGTTTCAGATCAGCAGTATCAACATCAACTGAGGGTTTATTAGAAGAGCAAATTCTCAATAGCCACACATCTGCAACATTAGAATCACTAAGGGTTGAGGCTCAGGCATCTATGTTTTAACAAGTACTCCAGGAGACTCTGATACACACTCAAGTTTGAGAATCACTGTTAAGGTTACCAAGCAATGCTTCATAAGAGTTTCACTGTTCAGGGATCGGAGGCACAACAAATTAACATCAAACTGAGATTTAAAAAATATATATATATATATATATATATATATATATATATATATATATATATATATGATTTTTTTTACAGAGAGGAAGGGAGAAGGATAGAGAGCTAGAAACATCAATGAGAGAGAAACTTTGATCAGCTGCCTCCTGCACACCCTGCACTGGGGATGTGCCCACAACCAAGGTACATGCCCTTGACTGGAATCCAACCTAGGACCTTTCAGTCCACAGGCTGACGCTCTATCCACTGAGCCAAACCAGTTAGGGCAAACTGAGATTTTTTTTTTATCCTTTAGGTCTCAAATTGTTTCTCGATGATTGTCTCCATATTGATTAAAAAAATCAACGTATTTTATGAGAAATAGTGATTTAATTAATGCTCCAACCTCTCTCCAAAAAATGAGCTTCCTTTTAACTACCTTCATTCATCCCCCCACCCACACTGCCCTCTCCTCTAACTACCAATCTATTCTCAGTTTCTATGAGTTCAGTGTTTTTTGATTCTACATATAAGTGAAATCATACAGTATGTCTTTTTTCCTCTGACTTCTTTCATGTAACATAATTCTAACAATACTGTATTGTATATTGAAAGTTGCTAAGAAAATAGATCTTAAAAATTCGCATCACAAAAACAAATTGTAACTATATGAGGTGATGAATGTGTTAATTTATTGTGGTAATCATATTGTAATAAATACATATATCAAGTTGTTATGTTGTACACCTTAAACTTATACAATATTATATGCCAATTTTATCTCAATAAAGCTGAAAGAAAGACTGAGCCTCTTGAATATATGAGTGAAGTACTGTTTTAACTTCACAATTTGCCATCATCATACTTATTTCAAACAATTCTCAGCTATATATTAACCAAGGTTGTGTTTTAGGTTTTATACCATTTAAGGTACATGTTTAAAGAATTAATCTCCAAATGATTAAAACTTAGAGTGATATCCAGTTACTAATTTGGAGAGCCAGCTTGAGACAAAAGATCCAGATGATGGTCATCATAGGGGATCCATTCGTTTCGACCTTCCCCTTTAATTGTTTTTCTCTATATATTTTACCTGACATATGGGTATAGGTAACTCAATATTTTTTATGAGTGCTATAGAAGCCATGCACATAAAGCATTGTCAGTCCATTTGAGAAACAAGTATACACATCAATACATTAATTACTCATATCTTATATCTTTCATTGGTAGCACAACATACTTATTCCAATTCCATGTGCAATATGTTTTTATGATAGATGTATTTTCTTTGTACTATATACCTAGCTACAAAATGTTGCCATGTATGGAGGCTTATCATTGTTGTTTTTAATTTATTTTTTTTCCGTCACCTTTTATCTGTACTATGTCCTTTAAGCTTATTTGAAACTAGCCATCGATTTGCATCTGCTTTTTTTCTGGAAGTGTCCATACACTTCTTTCAACATTTTAATAAATCCATCATAATCATGTTTGGGAAATTAATTTGGCAGCTCATTGCAAGTGGGACAAAAGGATAACTCTTAAAGAGCAAAAATAACTCATACATAGCAAAAATCAGAGTGAGAAAAATCTGTAATTGTATTTGCATGTAACTGCCAAAAATGTGATTCATTCTTACCCCTAATTTTTTTTATCCTAATGAAAGAAACTAGAAATTATTGGTTCCTTGTTATAAAGAATAAAGTCCTGCATAAAGAAGGTTCTCCAGAATTGCCTGGAGGCTGATGTTTGACTGAGCTCCAATAATCATTTCACCTTGACCTCTCTAAATCTTCTTTCTTTCTTTTTGTTGTTACTAACCCATCTAATCTAATAATAGACAAACAGGGTAATTGACAGTACCTTCACTATGCCTCCCATTGGCTAATCAGTGAGATATGCAAATTAACCACCAACAAAGATGGCAGTTAATTTGCATATGTAGGCACAAAGCGGAGCAGCAAAGGCACTGAAGGCGGCTCTGGCCGGAGCGAAGACTTGGGTACCAGGTGCCAGAGGAAAACCAGTGCCGGCAGCCAGGGGAAGGGAAGGCCTATTGCACAAATCTTTTTGTGCAACAGGCCTCTAGTTTTAGTATATCAGCCTGAATTTTTACATCTGTTTCTACTACTCTAGCCCCAGATTGACTTGTGTAGCTCAATTTGTTTTGGTTCTGAGTATTATGCTAATGCTGTGGGCACTCCAGTTAAATTTTAGTCATGAGGGTAGGCCTTTAGACTTGTTGCTTTAAAGGTTCCACTTTTCTAGATTCTTTGAGTAGAAAAAAAGAAACCCAATAGAGAAGTCTGTTTACTACCTATTACAGGTTGCTTCCCTTGAGGCTGTTTGATATTATAGCTCATCATTCCTGTCTTCCTGCCATTAATTTATTTTATTCTTTTGTAAAATAAAAAGAAAGTAAAAAAAATAACCTCACATATTTATTTCTTTACTGTTATCTGCATACATTCATACTATCATAAGAAATCAAAGGAATAAGTAATAGAACTAATAAGCAATAAATATACTTATATACATAAACATACACATATACTTGTTTTATATCTTTAATATAAGAAAGCAGAATCTATAATGGTCTCTATGAAATTGGAAAACATTGCTTATGGCACAACTTAAGCTCTATGCTTAAAAAACTAATACTATAAGTGACCTGTAAGTCAAATTGAATATGTTATCTATGCTCAACAAAATGCAATGTTGTTATATAACCACTGGGCTAAGTATGTATTTGAGGATACCTGCAAAGCAGAGGCACCCTCAAAATAATAAAATTTTAGAAAATTATATGGTATGTGATATATTTCAACATTACAATATTGTCATCCATTTAAAGGTCAGACACTTTTAGAGACTTGTACATTTATTTTATGGTTTAACTTTTTATACCTCAGAGTGGCATGTTGGTAGTAGGGAGTGAAAGTGGATGGCAAATGATAGCCTTTTAGTGCTTTAGCCTAAAACATATTAACTGACCTCTGAATAAAATCTGACCAGCTGTTTATTGTGACTTAAATCTCTATATTCCATTTATTTTCCAGAAAAAAATGAATCCAATAAACAGAGTGCTCTAAAGTTTGGAAATAAAAATTAAAATATATGTTACATTCATCACATTGAATTTCTACTTCTAAAAAAAATCTGAGATGGGATGATACAAATGTACTTTAAAATCATAGCCCACTGTTTATAAAAGATTTATACTAATATGTGTAAATAAGAATCCCTTGTTTAACTTTTAGTCAATTTTTTTTTTATGTTTTCAATTTGGGGATTCTTTTGTTTACTGCTTTGTTGTTCTAAATTTATAAGCAGAAAGCTCCTGGGTCTGAGATAGTTCATTTACTTTTTCTTAGACAAATTTCAATAACTGAATAACACCTAATCCTATATAATAAAATCCTATGACCGATTGCTATGATGCACACTGACCACCAGGGAGCATGTGCTCAACGCAGGAGCTTCCCCCTGGTGGTCACTGCACTCCCACAGTGGGAGCGCCGCTCAGCCAGAAGCTGGGCTCACAGCTGGCGAGTGCAGTGGCAGTGTTGGGAGCAGGCCCAAGCCAGCAGACAGACATCCCCCAAGGGATCCCGGAATGATAGAGGGCACAGGCCGACCTGAGAGACCCCCTCCTACCAATGCACAAATGTTGTGCACTGGGCCTCTGGTATTTATATATTTGTTTCTGTGGGCTAGTTGTGGCACTAAACATTAGCTATAGAACTTTATTTGATTTTCAAAGCATTCCTATGTGCTAATGAAGAACTCAGTATGAAGAGTTTATATAATGTGGACATGAGAGCTTCAAATGAAATTTTTGCCCATGTAAACTGGCCTCAGGACCCATGGACTTCTAGTATGAGACTTATTTTAAAGGAAGTCTAATTAAAAAAAACACAACACATTCTATATTCAACGTGTAAATACAAACATATTTATTTTAACTGCCATTTTGTCTATCATCAATATCATGTACAAAATTCTCCCAGATACTGCCATATTTTCCTCAGAGTGAAAGGTGACCAAAGTCCAGAAAGAACTTTTAGAAATCACATCATCCTACAATACCTAATCTAAATGCCATTTTATTAGCAAATTGTACTTTTCAAATATGGCTATTATCTCATCCTATATGCTCTTCTTATAATTTGAAGTTGGCATTCCTTCATCAAGAGGTAGAGTGTGTGTTTCTCCCCATGAACCTATGTTGACTATTATAACTGCCTAGGATCAGTGGTCCGCAAACTCATTAGTCAACAGAGCCAAATATCAACAGTACAACGATTGAAATTTCATTTGAGAGCAAAATTTTTTAAACTTAAACTATATAGGTAGGTACATTGTTAATAACTTAATTAGGGTACTCCTAAGGCTTAGGAAGAGCCACACTCAAGGGGACAAAGAGCCACATGTGGCTTGCGAGCCGCAGTTTGCCGACCAGGGGTCTAGGTCAATAGAATTTGGCAAAAGTGATGATGCATGAATTGCAAGGCTAGGTCATAAAAGGATATGTGGCTTCTGCTTGGTACCCTAATCTCTCTGCCCTCCCCACCTGCCGGGGTCCTGCCCCAGCAGGTCCAGGGGTTCCCAAAGGCGTAGACGGAGTAGGCGAAGAAGGAAGGACACAGAGACAGTGTTCAGTTGATCAGCAGCCTAGCCAGGATCTCCAGCCAGGATCTCCAGCCAAGTTCTGGTCTGGATCTCCAGCGAAGTTCTGCTGTTTATTGTCTTGTTACATCCGTATTTATCCCAGTTGATTTTAATCCTGTCAATTTCTATTACAAAGGTTAGGGCGTTTCTTATCTCCATTCCAGGGAGTAAAGATTATGTAGCTTAAGCATGATTGTTTGTAGTGATTAACTACCTGCCTGGCACTTAGTTAAGGAGTTTCATCCCCTCCCTGACTTCAGGGAAAAATTCCTACCTGGGGAAACAACCTTTCTAGGAGAGGCATCCCCCCCCTGACTTCAGGGAAAAATTCCTACCTGGGGAAACAACCTTCTAGGAGAGGCATCCCCCCCTGACTTCAGGGAAAAATTCCTACCTGGGGAAACAACCTTTCTCGGAGAGGTGACCTTGGTTAAAACACACAGCGCTAAGGGGAGCAAACATATTAAGAACAGTATGCTATATACGCCAGGTCCCTTGAAACATTTGCTGTGCAGATGTTTCTTTCCTGCAGCGACTGTGTCAAGCAGCAAGGATGGACCGGCTTCCGGCACCCACCCCTTTCTCTTTCTCCTCCTTCTCCTCTTCATTATCCTTTGTCTCCTCCTCCTCCATCTTCTCCTCCATCTTCTCCTCCTTCTCCTCCTCCCTTCTCCTCCTCCCTTCTCCTCCTCCCTTCTTCTTCTTCTCCTTCTTCTTCTTCTTCTTCTTCTTCTTCTTCTTCTTCTTCTTCTTCTTCTTCTTCTTCTTCTTCTTCTTCTTCTTCTTATCTCTATCTATCTATCTCTGCTTTGGGGCCCCTAAACCAACAGGTAAAAGTGTCAGCTACCCTGAACCACCATGTTATACAGATAATCCATAAAAATCACATAGAGATAGCTGAAAAGCCCCAACTTTTCCCATCCCAGATGTCCCACTCACTAAACACAGATGCAAAGAAGCCTGCAAGATGACTCTAGTCATAGCCACTATCTGACTTCAACTTTTTGAGATACCCTGAACAAGAACCATCCAGTTTATCTGTTCCTGAATTCTTGATGAATATTGTCCTAAATCACTAAGTTTGAGTGAATTTTTTTTTAAATTAAAACTTTATTGTTCAGATTATTACAGTTGTTCCTCTTTGTTCCCCTCATAGCTCTCCTCCACCAAGTTCCCACACCACCCTCTACCCTTACCCCTCCCACTGTCCTCATCCATAGGTGTACGATTTTTGTACAGTCTTTTCCTGCACCCCCACACCCCTTTCCCCCCCAAAATTGTCATTTCACTCCCTTTCTATGCCCCTGGTTCTATTATATTCACCAGTTTACTCTGTTCATCAGATTTTTTATTCACTTGGTTTTTAGATTCACTTGTTGATAGATATGTATTTTCTGTTCATAATTTTTATCTTTACCTTTTTCTTCTTCCTCTTCTTAAAGAATGGTTTGGTGGTGATGAACTACTTTAGCTTTTTCTTATCTGTGAAGCTCTTTATCTGACCTTCAATTCTGAATGATAGCTTTTGCTGGATAAAGTAATCTTGGTTGTAGGTTCTTGCTATTCATCACTTTGAATATTTCTTGCCACTCCCTTCTGGGCTGCATAGTTTCTGTTGATAAATCAGCTGAAAATCCTATGGGTACTCCCTTGTAGGTAATAGCTGTTTTTCTCTTGCTGCTTTTAAGACTCTCTCTTTGTCTTTTGCTCTTGGCATTTTAATTATGATGTGTCTTGGTTGGTCCTCTTTGGATTCCTTTTGTTTGGGGTTCTCTGTGCATCCTGGACTGCTAAGTCTATTTCTTTCACCAGGTAGGGGAAGTTTACTGTCATTATTTCTTCAAATAAGTTTTTAATATCTTGCTCTCTCTTTTCTTCTGGCACCCCTATAATTCGGATGTTGGTGTGCTTGAAGTTGTCCTTACACTATCTTCATATTTTTGTATTCTTTTTTTCTTTTTGCTTTTCTGGTTGGGCATTTTTTGCTTCTTCATATTTCAAATGTTTGACTTGATTCTTGGGATCCTCTTGTCTGCTGTTGGATCTCCGCATATTATTCTTTATTTCAGTCAGTATATGCTTAATTTCTAGTTGGTCTTTTTTCATATCCTCCAGGGCCTCACTAAATTTATCGGCGGTTTCTAGAAAATTCTTGAAAAACCTTATAACCGTGCTTTTGAACTCTATATCCAGTTGTTTGCTTTCCTCCATTTCTGTCATTTGTGACCTGTTTCTTTGTCTCCGCATTTTTTATGCTTCCCTGTGTTGGTAGAGTGGCTTTGTGTGCTAGGTGTCCTATAGGGCCCAGTGGTTCAACCACCCCAATTACTTGAGGTGGACACTCTTGGTGCACCCCTTTGTGAGCTTTGTGCACAGTCTTGTTGTATTTAAGCCTTGATTGTTGTAGGTATCACTGGAAGGAATTGACCTCCAGGCCAATTGGCTGTGAGAATCAGCTGAGTCTACGGTGGGAGAACTTCTGTGCTGAAGATACCCTTCTGGGGCAAGACTTGCTTCAGTGGGGCTTTGGTGCTCACTGAGTCTGCCCCCTGAGTGTGTTCCTTATGGATCTGATGAGTTGTAATCTGGATGGTCCCACTATGACCACTGGGTACACTGGCTCTTGCATCTAAGGAGGTGGTAATTTAGCATCTGCCTGAGGGTACCCAGCAGGAACCACGAAGAGACCTTCAGATTCCCCTTCCTTGTTTGGGGTTTGGAAGTGCCCAAATGAGGCCCAGCTGTGAAGCAATGCAAGATGCTGTGGGGCCTTGGGCCTTCTCTTGGAAGTTCTGGGTCTGTCTGGCCCAGCTGCAGTTTGTTAGGTAATTTTCAGATTGCAAAGGGCCAGGGCAGTCATATGCAAAAGCCTCTGCCTCAGCTTGGGTGGGGTGGGGTCTTAGGGAATCAACAGGGAGGAGCAAGCAGCTATGGTTGATCCTCAGCCCTGCCCTAAGGGGCCCCACGTCTCATTGTTATGGTAATCGCTGCAAGCACCTTTCACAAACTCAATTTCATTGCTCTGTTCATTGGCTACATTCGAATCTGAACACACTAGTTTCACATGTACAGTGTCTTTTTCTCCATGACATCAAAACATTACTCAGTTTATTGCAAAACAACCATGTGCAGGTCATGAGGATCATATGGTTGTCTCCCTGAAGGTATAAATGTTTATTTCTGTGTGTACAACCACACAGAATTTTGAACTTGACCTTCCAAACTCAGTCTATTTATATTTGCATTTGATGCCATGCAATACCCACAAACGATCTCATCAATTATTTGTAACTTTTGTGAAAATAATGTTAAATTAACTTTTCTAGTCTTTATTAAGTGTTAATTTAACATTTTTTTTCTAAGTTTGCATCAAAAGCATCAATTTGAAAAGGGCTTGCTTACTTGTTTATCTCTGTTGATGGTAGAAGATTAAAAATACCATACCAAAGAGTCAAAACCTTTTATGCTTCTAGGATAATTTTGCCATCGTTGTCTTTACCCCCTGAAGCAGCTGAGAAAATAAAAGTGCTCTTCAATCAATCTATAATAATAAAAGCATAATATGCTAATTAGACTGGACATCCTTCAGGACAACCTTCCAGATGAAGCTGTGGCGGCCGGGACAGAGGCAGCCGCCATGGTGGGTGGGGGCTAAGGCTATGGCAGGCAGGGGCTGAGCCCCTTGCATGAATTTTGTGTATTGGGCCTCTAGTTTATCAATAAAAACAGAGGTAACTTTGGAGCCAAAACATGTTTCAATAATGTTTCAATCGGGAACCCTCAAACACTGAGGCATCTGTTATGATTCTTTTTTTAATTTTGTTTTATTGCTTAAAGTATTACAAAGAGTATTACATATGTCTCCTTCCCCCCTCCCCTTGACCTTCCCCCGGCCTCCCCTACCCCCCAGTGTCTTGTGTCCATTGGTTATGCTTATATGCATGCATACAAGTCCTTCGGTTGATCTCTTACCCCCCCTCCCCCAATTCTCCCAGGGCTTCCCACTGTAGTTTGACAGTCTGTTCAATGCTGCTCTGCCTCTGTATGTATTTTTGTTCATCGGTTTATAATGGTCTTTATTATCCATAAATGAGTGAGATCATGTGGTATTTTTCTTTCATTGACTGGCTTATTTCACTTAGCATAATGCTCTCCAGTTCCATCCATGCTGTTGCAAATGGTAAGAATTAACAGAGCATTATAAGGTAGATTATCCATTTCAATGCTACATACTGTCATGAATATAGTAGCAAAATTAGGTGTAAGGAGTGGGTGGAAATGTTCAGTTTTAATTACATTACTAGTACAAGGAGAAAACAATTCTACTTAAATATTTTGTTTGATTGAATTAACAATATTCTTAGTTTAACTACAGTATTCTCTCTCTATTAATATTTTAATTAGTATTTTCTCCTTTCTTTCAATCCATACTATCATTTCATTTTTCTATTCCACATCTCACCCAGATAGTAGATATACTTATATTTGAACTATAGGCCCAGTGCATGAAATTCGTGAACTGGAAGGGGCCCTCAGCTCAGCACGCGTCCCCTCACAGTCTGGGCCCCTCAGGGGATGTCCAACTGCCAGTTTAGGTCCTCTCCCCTCTTGCAGTCTGGGACCCCTTGCTCCTTACTACCCACCTGCTTGCTGCTCCTTACTGCTTGGCTTGCTACTCCTTATGGCTGCCACAATGGCGCTGCTGTGCTTGCCAGCTGTGAGCCTGGGGGAGCACACTGACCACCAGGAGACAGCTCCTGCATTAAGCATTCTGGTTGTTTCACCGTAATGTTCACTTAGGCTTTTATTATATAGACTAGAGGCCCAGTGCACAAAATTCATTCATGGATAGAGTCCCTAAGCCTGGCCAGCAATCACTGCCAATCTACGGGGTCACTGGCAGGGTATTCATGGGCCGACACTCGCACCCACCTTGGCTGTCCTGGCACCACCCTCCACCGCAGATCGGGGCGTTTGGGTTGGGGTCAGCTCCTGCATTAAGCATCTTCCCCTTGGTGGTCAGTGTGCATCATAGTGACCTGTTGTTCTGCCATTTGGCCTATTTGCATATTAGGATTTTATATAGATAGATAGTCATGTATCCTAGATGAATATAGATTGTATTGCTTCACTCAACAATAATTTTAATGCTGCTAAAAGTACATTTATTTCACTGCATATAACCAGTACATAGTATGCATCCTCACTTTATTTTCCCTTCCCCTCTATAGGGACACTTCTCATAATGTTCTATTATTATCATCAATACAATAATGAACATACAAATATATCTCCCTATACTGATTTATGCTTTAACTAGTGGCCCGGTGCACAAAAATTTGTGCACTGGGGGGGGGGGGTCCCTCAGCCCGGCCTGTGCTCTCTCACAGTCTGGGACCCGTCGGGGGATGACCGTCTGCTGGCTTAGGCCCGCTCCCCAGTGGATTGGGCCTAAGATGGCAATCAGACATCCCTCTGGCAGCCCGGCGGCCCTCGGGGGATGTCCACTTTCCAGCGGGAAGCAGGCCTAAACTGCAGTCAGACATCCTTAGTGCTGCTGAGGAGGAGGGAAAAGCTCCCACCACCACCGCTGTACTGGCAGCCATCAGCCTGGCTTGTGCCTGAGCAGAGCTCCTCCATGTGGGAGCTCACTGACCACCAGAGGGAAGCCCTTGCATTGAGAGTCTGCCCCCTGGTGGTCAGTGTGTGTCATAGTGACCAGTCATTCCCAGTCTTTCTGCATTAGGGTCAGTTTGCATATTACCCTTTTACTATATAGGATAGAGGCCTGGTGCACGGGTGGGGGCCGGCTGGTTTGCCCTGTATGGTGTCCCTGATCAGGGTGGGGGTCCTGCTTGGGTGCCTGGCCAGCCTGGGTGAGGGGCTGATGGCTGTTTTCAAGTGGGCAAGCCTGCAACTAAAGCTTCCTGTCTCTCCTATTTTTCTTTTTTTTTATTCTGGGATTTATTTACCTTCTGTAATTGAAACTTCGTTGCGGCTCCATCTCCAAAGCCGGCTGGCTGAAAGCAGGTATCTGGGATTTGTTTAGCTTCTATAATTGCAACATTTTTGCTTAGAGTGCAGCTCAGAGCTGGGCCGCGTCAGGCGGGGAACCTTGGCTTCCTCCATCGCCGGGGCAACCAAGCCTCTGTTCGCTTCAGCTGCCTGGCTACTGGCCACCATCTTGGTTGGCAGTTAATTTGCATATCGCCCTGATTAGCCAATGGGAAGCATAGTGGAGGTATGGTTAATTACCATGTTTGTCTATTATTAGATAGGATCTCATTTCAAGATATTTAGGATGGAAGTGATGTAATGCATTGGATGACTATGATCCATTTATGCCAGTTATCCTGGGATAGTTATGAAATGTTTATATGAAAACATCCTACACATGGGATGTGTGCATACTAGTACTTAGCCAAATACTTTTCAAAATGCTCTCCAGATTATCTCAAACATTTTGTATTATGTATTGCAGAACATGCAGGTTCTTGTTTCAACACATTCTATCAAGATTAGCATTAGCAACTTTCAGATTTCTGCAAATCTGATGGCTGTAAATGGTACCTCTTTGCTATTTTAATTTGCATTTTTTTCTAATTGCCACTAAAATTTGATTGTATTTTCACTTATTTTAAGATTTTTCCATTTGTGAGTTAATTATTTAATGTTTATGCACATTTTATATTAAGTGATCTACATTATATTCTATATATTAATCACCTTCCATTTTTAGATATCATACTTTTTCTCAATCTGTTGTATATCTGTAAACATTGCATATGATTTCCTTTTTAAATATGAATCTGTAATTTTTGGTTGATCTCTAACACCCTCATTCCTCATTTTCCCTCATAGGTTATACAGTCTGTTAGATGCTTCTATGTCTCTTGTTCTATTTTTATTCATCAGTTTACGTTGTTCATATATGAGCAAAACCAATGGACACAGACAGTAGGGGGGTGAGGGCTTGCACTTGGGGGAGGGAGTATCGGGAGTGAGGTCAATGGGAGGGAAAAGGAGACACATGTAATATGATCAAGAATTTAAAAAAAGAATCTTTAAATTTTGATGTGCTCAATCAAGCTAATAAAAAAATTATTATTATCTTCCTTTTGGATTATTATTGAAGAAGTTCACCCCATCCCAATTTCACAAAGTCATTTGCTACAATTTAGTTTATTGGTTTAAGATTTCTACATTTCATATTCAAGTATTTAATCCATCTAGAGTTCACTTTTAAATAATGATAAGTAGAGGATGAACTTATTTTTTTTTCTATATATTGATCAAGGCTTCCCACAAACACTGTACTAGTTCCACAGCAATTTGTGGTGGCCTCTAAATAATATATTAATTTCCTATATGTATATGGCTCTGGTATTGAGTTTCCTATTTCATTCCATACTCTCTCTGTGCATTTATGCATCAATGTCACATTGTTTTGTATTTTGCTACGACTTTGTAAATTGCTGTGATATATTTGTGGAGAGCCTCTGCTCTTAGAACTTTTAATTTTTTCTGTAAAAATACTACCGTATACCTAATTTTACATAAAAATTCTATAACAGATAATTTAAAGGCAAAAAAACCCTCCATCACTTAAAGCAGATGTGAATGTTAGATGATCTTGTATTGGCCAACTTCGTTCAACTCTCTTATTAGTGCCAATAGATTGTCTATTGATTTATTTGATTTTCTATATAAATAATCACATTATGTGAGAATATGACAGAGTTTTTATTTCTCTTTTAATTCTTATAATTCTGTTCACTATTTTTTATATTTGTCAAGACCTCCAATTTTATATCAGGAATTATTTTTATGTTTGAAATCTTAACAGGAATATATTTAAATACATTGTTCTATCATTTTTTTCTTCAATATGATTTTTAAATATGCAATTGAGTTTTTTATTTATGATAGCTTTTATTGTGGTGAGCAAATTTCTTTTTGATCACAGTAGTCATTTAAGAAAGGAAACATTCAGGACTTTGTTTTCACTTAAAATAATAAACATTTATCTATTGGTTTGAACACACTGATGTTATTCTTTATCTTTTTTTATACATGTTAGTTTGTAAGAAAATAATTTAAAATTTCAACTATAGTTGATATGTCCATTTCTTTTTAAGATTTCTCAGTTGTTGCTTTACATAATTTAAGGCTGTATTACTCCTTGCTTATCCTATCTAATAAAGAGGGAATATGCTAATTGACCCTCACACCATCGCAAACATGACTGCACCCACAGCCAATAAGGGGAGAATATGTTAATTGACTGCCCAACCCTCAAAGATGGGGGCACCCACAGCCACAAGATGGTGGCGCTCATTCCCCTCAGCCCTGCGGGGTGGCAGGCGTGCAGCAAGACTGGGCCCAACCCTAGGCAGTCCCAGCCACTCTGCATGCCTGCCTCTGGAGTCCCCAGTCCCCTCAGCCCTCTAGCCACCCAGGGCCAGCCCGAGACGCAGGCAAGCCTCAGATGTCAGCTGCCCAGCTGCCCAGGGCTGCCTGAGGCTCAGGTAACCAGGGCTGGCCAAGGCTTGCACTGCTGGCAGTGGCAGCAGCAGAGGTGTGATGGGGCACCACCTTCCCCTGATTGCCAGGTCACCTCCCACTCCTGAGGGTTCCTGGACTGTGAAAGGGGGGCAGAATGGGCTGAGGGCCTCTAGTATATTCATAATTGCTTTATCTTATTCATCTATACTCTATTTCATTTCCCAAATCATCTATCATTAATATAACCTTTCCCAACATACAATTCCAAAGGTACCAAGCAATGACAGTTTCTGGATAATTTTGCCTTTTGCTTAATCCATGTTGGTTGATTGTATATCATTTGAAATGATATAATTCTTTTTTTTTTAAATATATTTTATTGACTTTTTTACAGAGAGGAAGGGAGAGAGATAGAGAGCCAGAAACATCTATGGGAGAGAAACATCGATCAGCCGCCTCCTGCACATCTCCCACTGGGGATGTGCCCGCAACCCAGGTACATGCCCTTGACCGGAATTGAACCTGGGACCCCTCAGTCCGCAGGCCGACGCTCTATCCACTGAGCCAAACCGGTTTTGGCATGAAATGATATAATTCTTTTTTTTTTTTTTTTTTAGCTTTTTTTTTTTTTTTTTTATTGCTTAAAGTATTACAAAGGGTATTACATATGTGTCCATTTTATCCCCCCGCCCTAGACAGTCCCCTAGCCTCCCCTATCCCCCCATGTCTTATGTCCACTGGTTATGCTTCTATGCATGCATACAAGTCCTTTAGTTGATCTCTTACCCCCCTACCTCCTGCCCCGCAACCCTCCCCGGCCTTCCTGCTGCAGTTTGACAATCTGTTTGAGGCAGCTCTGCCTCTGTATCTATTATTGTTCAAAAGTTTATAATGGTCTCTATTATCCGTGAATGAGTGAGATCATGTGGTATTTTTCCTTCATTGACTGGCTTATTTCACTTAGCATAATGCTCTCCAGTTCCATCCATGACGTTGCAAATGGTAAGAGTTCCTTCCTTTTTAGAGCAGCATAGTATTCCATCGTGTAGATGTACCACAGTTTTCTAATCCATTCATCTACTGATGGGCACTTAGGCTGTTTCCAGATCTTAGCTATGGTGAATTGTGCTGCTATGAACATAGGGGTGCATATATCCTTTCTGATTGGTGTTTCTGGTTTCTTGGGATATATTCCTAGAAGTGGGATCACAGGGTCAAATGGGAGTTCCATTTTCAGTTTTTTAAGGAAACTCCATACTGTCTTCCATAGTGGCTGCACCAGTCTGCATTCCCACCAGCAGTGCACAAGTGTTCCTTTTTCTCCACATTCTCTCCAGCACTTGTCGTTTGTTGATTTGTTGATGACAGCCAGTCTGACAGGTGTGAGATGGTACCTCATTGTTGTTTTGATTTGCATCTCTCGGATGATTAGTGACTTTGAGCATGTTTTCATATGTCTCTTGGCTTTCTGAATGTCCTCTTTTGAAAGGTGTCTATTTAGGTCCTTTGCCCATTTTTTGATTGGATTGTTTATCTTCCTTTTGTTAAGTTGTATGAGTTCCCTATAAATTTTGGAGATTAGGCCCTTATCAGATATGACATTGGCAAATATGTTTTCCCACACAGTGGGTTTTCTCGTTGTTTTGTTGATGGTTTCTTTTGCTGTGCAGAAGCTTTTTATTTTGATGTAGTCCCATTTGTTCATTTTCTCTTTAGTTTCAAGGGCCCTAGGAGCTGTATCAGTGAAGAAATTGCTTCGGCATATGTCTGAGATTTTGTTGCCTTTGGATTCTTCTAGAATTTTTATGGTTTCCTGTCGTACATTTAAGTCCTTTATCCATTTTGAGTTTAATTTTGTGTATGGTGTAAGTTGGTGGTCTAGTTTCATTTTCTTGCATATATCTGTCCAATTTTCCCAACACCATTTATTGAAGAGACTATCTTGGCTCCATTGTATGTTCTTGCCTCCTTTGTCAAATATTAATTGAGCATATTGGTTCGGGCCGATTTCTGGGCTCTCTATTCTATTCCATTGATCTATATGCCTATTCTTGTGCCAGTACCAGGCAGTTTTGAGAACAGTGGCTTTGTAATACATCTTGATATCTGGTATTGAGATCCCACCTACTTTGGTCTTTTTCAGGATTGCTGCAGCTATTCGGGGTCTTTTTTTATTCCAGATGAATTTTTGGAGAGTTCGTTCTAGATCTCTGAAGTATGCCGTTGGTATTTTAATAATGATATAATTCTTGATGATTTTCTCATACCATACTTTATTGATGTTAATTTTGGGGAACATAATATAATTCTAATGTGCATTGTTGTAAAATTTGCTTATGTTTCCTTTTTTGTTGGCTCATATTTCTATCCTCCCACTTTAGCTTCCCTCTATCTATATTAACTTTCTATGAAACTTTTTATAGGACATTATTTGTATTATTCCCTATAAAATCTTACAAACATCCTAAGAGATAGTAGACAATTCATTTGTATCTGAATTCTTTAAATTGCAGCTAACCCATATATATCTTAGGATGTAAAGACAAATTAAAACAGCAACCATACTTTTAAATGAAGTGTTTTAATTAGCATAGAAAACATGTAAATGCTACCATTCCCATTTTTTAGTAATTTTCTCTATACAGAATAAAAATGTGCTATTTCTTTGACCATGAAAAAAAAATTATAAAATTTTAAAGATATAACAGCAAACTGATAACACATTCCATTACAAAACTATGATCTGTTGGAAACTTCTCCATAATCTCTTACAATTTTCCCCAACATTCACTTATGATGAATTATCAGTGTCTTGTGGTGCCTTCATCTGTAATGAAAGTAAAATCAAAGTCTACTACCTCTTGGTTCTCTTCCCTATGGAGTTGACACTTATATTAAAATAACCATCGCTTAAACAAGAAATCAAAACAATTGGGTAAAAATGTAGCCAACTCTCCCTGTTGGTAAAATCATAGAAATCATAAACATTAAGCAGTTAGATGTGTATGAACAGACTTAATCACACTTTGTCTTTTTTTCTCTACTGTCTAAACATCAAAACCAATTATGAGAGAAAATTTTATATATTAACTCTTAAAAATTATTTTTAAGAGGTTAATGAGGACCTGGTACTACATTTGTGAAAAATTATGCAGTTTTAGCTATTGAAAAATTAACTCCCTGTAGTTTTTGTCAGTATAATGATTCTTCTAGTTATAAAATTTTTAATATAGATGTCTGGATGCATCTGATTTATACTGGTAAAAAATAATGAAACTCTTCATACCCTTGAAAGATTTTGAAGAAAAAATAAGGATGTCATTTTTCATTCCCCTATTATATTTGTAGTGGATTCTATCCAACATTATTAAATCAAACCATGGAATGAGAGCAAAACAGAATGGTCAGCAAAAGAAAGAATTGTCATTTTGCCCTCCCTCGCTCTTGGTTTTCATTAATTCCACACTTCACAGGGCATGTGATTTTCTTTCATAGTCAGGGTGGGACTATCAAAAACTTATCAAACCAGAAAGTCACTAACAAAGTAACAGGAAGAAATTCTTTACCTTGTAAACATTAGGGAAATGTTTACATTTATAATATTTAGAAAACTATGCCAATAATTAATCAGAGAAAGCCTTAACATTTACAAGATAATTGCAAAAACTTTGATTTTACACTAGCTATAACAGTTTTTCATGTTATATCTGCTATTTCATTATAAGTTCTTGAACAATTATATGAAAATTCCAGCTAAAATTATATTATAAAGACCCTACTAGACATTCAAGTTATTTTCATTCTTTAAATTCATTGTGATGAAAACAATGATCAATTATGAAGCTAGAGTTTTTCAGTTAAACATTTTCCTTATTGTAAGTCAATTGGCACTAACAGAAAGTATCTACATCTTGCCAAAAAAAATTATAAATTTTCCCAATATTATGGATTGATAAATTACCTAAGAAATTAGTCATTTTTTGCTTGAAATTATCATAAAGTGTTAATTGAATAAAGAAGAGGAATAATAGTGTTATTCTTTGCTGAATAGTTCTAAGGAAATGGGGAAAGTAGGTCTATGAAGGTTTCAATAAGGAATCATTTATAGTACAGTATATGGTACCAGCCATTAGTTTAACTCAAATGTGCTTGAAGGACATTGACCCAAAGGACTTCCATCCTTTAACTTCTGTAAATTTAGTACATTAAGAATGTTTATTTCCTAAGGTCAAAATCTGAGGGTTCATAGCTATGGAAAAAAATAGCTTGTAACAAGCATTAATCAT
This sequence comes from Myotis myotis, assembly GCF_014108235.1. Lineage (NCBI taxonomy): Eukaryota > Metazoa > Chordata > Mammalia > Chiroptera > Vespertilionidae > Myotis > Myotis myotis. Next base: position 108,331,727 of record NW_023416346.1, on the reverse strand, counting down.
GGGGTAAACTGATTTTAATTTATGATAGTTGACAAGTCAGAATGTCAGTTTCTCTAAAGGGACCATTGGCCTTAGAAGTGAGCCTTCTTTGGAATGATATGAGTATTTTGGTTTATTTAACACAGATCCCCATATGTTAGAGCTTTCTCAAGAAAACTCAGGAATTTTAATCACAATATGTTTGAGAGCTTCTCATTTTTTATTAATGAAACGAATGTGTTCTATCAGGGACAAAACAAAAGAGCCACTTTAAAATTCAGCATTTAGAACGGCTATTAGGGCTTACAATATGAATATATAATATATAAAATCATGCTTTGTAAGTCTGAAGCTGTTATATTTTATTAAAAATCATGTGCATTCCTACATTTCCTACATACATAATTATATATATACTAGGGGCCCGGTGCACTGGGTGTGTGTGTGGGGGAGTGTCCCTCAGCCCAGCCTGCCCCCTCTCACATACTGGGAGCCCTCAGGCGTTGACCTCCATCACCCTCCAATCGCAGGATCAGCTCCTTGCCCAGGCCTGACGCCTCTGACAGAGGCGTCAGGCCTGGGCAGGGGACCCTCATTTCCCCCCATCACTGGTTCTGCCCCCAGCCCAGGCCTGATGCCTCGGCCAGAGGCGTAGACCCCCATCACCCTCCGATCGCCTGATCGGCCCCTTGCCCAGGCCTGACACCTCTGCCAGAGGTGTCAGGCTTGGACAGGGGAACCCCATCTCCCCCCCCCCCCCCCGATCACTGGCTCTGACCCCTGCCCAGGCCTGAGGCCTCTGGCCCAGGAATCATGCCTGGGCAGGGGACCCCCATCTCCCTCTGATCGCTTGCTCCACCCCCCACCCAAGCCTGATGCTTCTGACACAGGCTTCAGGCCTGGGCAAGGGGACCATCATATCCCCCCAATCCCCGGCTCCGCACCCCACCCAGGCCTGATGCCTCAGCCAGAGGAGTTGACCCTTATCACCCTCCGATCACCAATCACCGGATCGGCCCCTTGACCAGGCCTGAGGCCTCCGGAAGAGGCATTAGGCCTGGGCAGAGGACTCCCAGCTCCCCGCGATCTACCGCTCTGCCCTGCCCAGGCATAACACCTCTGGCCGAGGCATTAGGCCTGGGCAGGGGACCCCCAGCTCTCCGCGGTTGCAGGCTCTGCCCCTGCCCAGGCCTAACACCTCTGGCCAAGGCGTTAGGCCTGGGCAGGGGACTCCCAGCTCCCTGCGATCTCCCGCTCTGCCCCTTCCCAGGCCTAATGCCTCTGGCAAGGCCTTAGGCCTGGGCAGGGGACCCCCAGCTCCCCGCGGTTGCAGGCTCCGCCCCTGCCCAGGCCTAACGCCTCTGGCCAGGCCTAACGCCTCTGGCCTAGGCTTCTGGCCCTGGCAGCAGGGACCCGCAGTGGCAGCAGGTGGTGCCGCGATTGCGCGGGCCCCGCCCCTGCCCCTGCAGGACACCTCTGGCTGAGGCATCCGGCTGGGGCAGCGGGGACCCGCAGCTGCAGTGGCCCCGAGACCGTGGGCTCCGCTTTAGGCCCAGGCAAGGGACCCCTAGCTCCCAAGACTGCCAGCTTCGACCGTGCCCAGCTCCCATCGCTGGCTCTACCCCCACTTCCTGCTATCACTGGTCAGGGCGGCAAAGGCGCCAGATTCTCCTATCATGGCTGGGGGGCAGGGCAAAGGTGGCCCCGGGGCCACCTTTGCCCTGCCCCCCAACTCTTAGCTCCCCCCTGGGTTTCCGTTCACTGTCAGTGGCAGGGGGCTTCTTCCTGCTTTCCCTTTTGCCTCCCTGCATTGTGCCTACATATGCAAATTAGCCGCCATCTTTGTTGGCAGTTAACTGCCATCTTAGTTGGCAGTTAATTTGCATATAGTCCTGATTAGCCAATGAAAAGGGTAGCACCGTACGCCAATTACCATTTTTCTCTTTTATTAGTGTAGATAGTATGCATATATAATATGTATGTAGATCATATTCAATATATTTATGATTGAACTTGTATATCTTTGAGGTGAGGTAATGATTGGTGAGCCAATATGTAAGCTTATAATTAATATTCTGTTCATTGTGATTTTATTTCCCTTTTAGACATTTTATATTTACTAAAGTTTAACATATATACGTAGGAGATTCTCTAACTTAAAGATATGCTAAATGATATTGTGAAAGAATGACATGTGAAAATAGTTTTCAAATTTTCTCCTACATTTCTGAAAATAAAGCCCAGTACAAGTTTTCTCACTTCTTATGTGTAAGAATATTTTGTCATTGGCAAAAGTATAACTTATTTTTTTTTTCTTATAGGGAAAAATAATCTTACTTCCTTTTCCCCTTTTTTTTTGGTAGAAAGATTGTTGCAAAATTAAATATTAAAGAAAAATAATCTGATGCATATTCATCACCTTAGTAACAAGTACTATCCTATCTAATAAAAGAGAAACATGGTAATTAGCGTATGACTGCTACCCTTCCCATTGGCTAATCAGCATGATATGCAAATTAACTGCCAGCCACGATGGTGGCCGGCAGCCAGGCAGCTTGAAACTAACATGAGGCTTGCTTGCTTCAGTGACGGAGGACTCCAACGTTCCCCGCCTGCCTTGCCAGCCTCTGAGGTTGCAGTTTAAGAAACATTGTAACAAATATAGAAGCTAAACAAAACCTCAGAAACCTTCTTTCAGCGAGCCCGGGATCTCAGAGCTGGAGTTGACACAGAGTTTAGATTATAGAACACAAACAAACCAGATACCTTCTTTCAGCAGCAGAGACCTTAGAGCTGGAGCCTCAGACCTAAAGATGGCCCAGAATAAAAAAAAAAAAAAAGAAAAAAATGAGCAGTTGGGAGCTTCAGTCAGCCTGAAAATAGCCCTCAGCCCCTCACCCAGACTGGCCAAGCACCCCAGTGGGGACCCCCACCCTGAAGGGTGTGTGACCAGCTGCAAACAGCCATCATCCCCTCACCCAGGCTGGCCAGGCACCCCAGTGGGGACCCCAACCCTGATCCAGGACACCCTTCAGGGCAAACCAGCTGGCCCCACCCATGCACCAGGCGTCTATTCTATATAGTAAAAGGGTAATATGCCTCCCAGCACTGGGATCAGCGGAGCCGCGAGAACTCCGAGCACTGGGATCAGCGGAGCCTAGAGGCCTCCCGGCACCGGGATCAGCATGACAGGGGGCAGCGCCCAAACCCCCTGATCGCCCTGTGGCTTTGTGTGTGACAGGGGGCAGGGCCACAACCTCCCTATCCACCCTGCTCTGTTCATGACAGGGGAAGGCGCCCCAACCCCCTGATCAGCCCTGCTCTGTGCCTGATAGGGGGGAGCTCCCCAACCCCCTGATCCCCTGTGGCTCTGTGTGTGACAGGCTGCGGCGCCCCAACCCCCTGATCGGCCCTGCTCTGTGTGTGACGGGGTAGAGCCATAACCTCCTCATTGGCTCTGCCCTGAGTGTGACAGGGGGCGGTGCCCCAACTCCCCTATCGGCCCTACTCTCTGAGTGACAAGGGGGAGCTCCCCAACCCCCTGATTGACCCTGCTCTGTGCGTGACAGGGTACGGAGCCCCAACCCCCCTGATGGACCCTGCTCTGTGTGTGACAGGGGGTGGCGCTGCAACCTCCCCATCGACCCTGCCTTGAGTGTGACAGGGGGCGGTGCCCCAACCCCCCAATCGGCCCTACCCTGGGCGTGACTGAGGGTGGCATCGCAACCTCCCAATCCGCCCTGCTCTCTGCATGATGGGGGCGGCGCCCCCACTCCCCAATCAGCCCTGCTCTGAGCCCGACCAGGGGCTGCACCTAGGGATTGGGCCTGCCCTTTGCCACCTGGGAGCAAGCCTAAGCCAGCAGGGCGTTATCTCCCGAGGGGTCCCAGACTGCGAGAGGGCACAGGCTGGGCTGAGGGACCCCCCATCCCCCCCGAGTGCACAAATTTTTGTGCACCGGGCCTCTAGTCCTATATAATAAAGAGCTAATATGCTAATTAGACCAAACAGCAGAATGACCATCTGGACGACCTTCCAGATGAAGCCAGGGCTATGAGGGTGGAGGCAGCCGGGGATGCAAGGACCGAGCCCCTTGCACAACTTTCATGCATTGGGCCTCTAGTAGATCTGTAAAGATAGTGGCAGCCTTTGATAGCAGCAAAAATTTTATTTGATAACCCTTGCAAAAGTATAAAAAAATGTGTCTTCTGGCAAGGATGTAAGCAAAAGGAATTCTCATATATTTCTAACTAGAGGCCCAGTGCATGCATTCATGTACCGGTGGGGTCCCTTGGCCTGGCCTGCACCTTTTCACAATCTGGGACTCTTTGGGGGATGTTGGAGAGCTGGTTTTGGCCTGCTCCTCACAGGCCAGGTGGAGGGTCCCTTGGCCTGGTCTGTGAAGATTGGGCCAAAACTGGCCCGGTACACAAATTTGTGCACCAGTTTCCACAGCCTGGCCTGTGGGGATCAGGCCAAAACCAGCAGTCTGACATCCCCTGAGGGATTCTGGATTGTGAGAGGGTGCAGGCCAAGCCAATAGACTCCACAGGTGCATGAGTCCGTGCACCAGGTCTCTAGTATGCATATAAGATCTTTGGTTAATCTCTTCCCACCCTCACCCTCCCCTCTTCCCTCTGAGATTCATCAGTCTGTTCCATGTTTCCAGGCCTGTTGGTTCAGTATCTGGCCCCTGGTGGTCAGTGCACATCAATAGCTACTGGTCAAATGGTGGAATGGTCAAATTTTCATGCACTGGAGGTGGGGGGGGAAATCCCTCAACCTGGCCTGCACCCTCTCAAAATCCAGGACCCCTTGGGTAGGGTCTCTAAGCCTGGCCTGAGATCAGGGCCTATCAGGGGTTTCCTTTTCCTGGCTGAAGGCTGCTGGCCCCTCCCACACTGCTTCCACTGCTTGCCATCTGTGCAGTGCTGCCCCCACTCCCATACCACTGGTGGCCTCCCTCTGCAGGTGACAGGCGTGGGGTGTGATGGCTTGGCTGGTCTGGGCTTCCCTCTGCGGGGTGATCCTGGTCTGCTGCACACCTGCCACATAGTTGTAGCCGCTGGTGGCCTGGGCCTCCCTATTTCTGGGGGGTGGGGCCAGCCCTGTGAGGGGCCATCTGCCTACTTGATCACCCCTAACTGATTGCCTGCCTACCTGATTGCCCCTAACTGCTGGACTGCCTACTTGATAGCCCCTTTCCACTTGCCTGCCTACATGATAACCCCTAACCACTCGTCTGCCCACCTGAACACCCCTAACCACTCTGCATGCCTGCCTGACAGCCCCTAACCATTTTCTTGGGGGTGGGCCCAACTGAGTGATGGGCCATCTGCCTACTTGACTGCCCCAGCCACTGGTCTGTCTACCTGATCGCCCCAACCACTTGCCTGCCTACTTGATCACCTCTCACTGCTGGTCTTCCCACCTGATAACCCCTAACTACTCGGTCTGCCTGCCTGATCGCCCCTAACTGCTTGTTTGGGGGTGGGGCCAGCCTGGTGAGGGGTGTGGTGGTTCTGGTCTCTGGTCATTCTGGTCATTATGCTTATGGTGGAGGCCTTTTATTATACAGGATAGATGGGAATGCCAAATGGTACAGTTACTTTTGGAAGATGGTTTGGAGGTTTCTTACAAAACTAAGAACTCTTGCCATATGATCCAACAATTGCACTTTTTTGGCATTTCCACAAAGGACTTGAAAAGTTTTGTCCACACAAAACCATACACATGGATAATTATATCAGCTTTATTCATAATTGTCAAAAACCTGGAAGTGATCAAATGTCCTTTGGTGGGTGAATAAATATATAAACTGTGGTACAGCCAGAGAATGGACTATTAGTCAGTGCTAAAGAGAAATATGCTATAAAGGCATGGAAAGACATGAAATAAAATTAAATAAATATAATTAAATGAAAGAAGCCAATATGAAAAGGATACATATTATATGACTCTAACTTTATGACATCTTGAAAAGGCAAAATTATAGAAATAATCAAAAGATCATTGGTTACCAGTAGTTGGGGGAGATAAATGAATAGGCAAAGAGCACAGAGCATTTTATGGGTAGTAAAAATACTTTGTATGATATTATAATGATAGATATATGTCATAATATCTTTATACAAACCCATAACTGTACAATAGCAAGAGTGAAGACAAGATAAACTATGGACTTTTGGTGATAATGATGTACCAATGTAAATAGATTCATCCTTTGTAACAAATGTATTACTCTGGTGGCAGAAGGTTGATAGTGGGAGAGGCTATGTTTGGAGCGGGGGTATATGGGAAATATCTGTACATTGCTTCATTTTTATAAACCTAAAACTGCTCTAAAATTGTAAAGGCTATAGATTTAGTTATAGTTAGATATAGATATAGATATAGATATAATCTTACAATATTAATTTAATTTAAAACTATTGTACAGAAAGGGTAAAATGGTAAAAATTCTAAAACTTTTATTGTAAATCAAGGAAATTACTGTAAAGGAAGGAGAATCCATCAAATCCAAGAACATTTGAATTTTTAATTTTCTTTTACCAAAGCCCTCTACAAATCTGTCATACACTGTAAATGAACAATGGTAAGGACTGATATAAAAAGCTCACTCCCTGATGAATCACTCAATTTCAATTTTGGATTCTGCTAATGAAAAGTACATTCGTATATTAAACCAAAATTATTCTACTAACCTTTTATGTTCAGTGTTTTTGATTCCACCTTTTATAGATATATTGGTTTAAGACTCTGCATTATTGGCTCCCTTAGACATGAGCCCATTTGTACATTTCCCTCTAAAAATGTGGCACACAATTTCACCTCTAGGAATAACTGGAGCTGATGAGAAAAAAAATCACCCTTTGTATTCTCATTATTTTAAAATAATTTTTATTTTTCAATAATGTATTTCTATATATAATATTTGTATAAATGTGACAAATATAGCTGCTTTGGAAGATAAACTAGAAATGGTATTGTCAACTTATAATTTATGTCTCAGGCATAGAGCCTCCTTTTGACTCATCCTATAGCTCCTTAAATTGATAGCTATTATGTGTACATATCTATACTAATAAAAACCTAGGTGGCCCTCGCATGAGATGTCGTCACAAGATGGTCATCACAAGATGGCCACCACAAGATGGCCACCACAAGATGGTCACACGCACAGCGGAGGTGGGGTCCAGCGGCTACTGCACATGGTGAGGCCTGGGGGTTAGGACCCAGCAGTACCAGATTGCGAGAGGGATGTCCCACAGGGATAGGACCTAAACCGTCAGTCGGACATCCCCCGAGGGGTCCCAAATTGGAGAGGGTGCAGGCTGGGCTGAGGGACACCCCCACCCCCATGCACAAATTTTGTACACTGGGCCACTAGTAGAAATATATATTCATACTTATGTTCCTGTGGGTCCAGAAAAGTTATTAGATTTACTTCTCAGTTGAGGCTTCTCCATCAGTCTTTCTCATTGCAAAGCCCCTTATTTTTTCGTTTTTGTTTACTTGTTTGCTTCTAGTGTATAAATTTCCCACTCAACTCTTACATTTTCAAACATTTAATTTTTCCCTTATGACCCACTCTGCATGTCTATTTGCATATCTCCATGTCCAGGGCAAACCACCACAGTAAATGTCCATGGAAATGTCCTTGTTTGTACCCACTTAAAGTGTGGCTATTGGTGATAATTTGCTGGGGTCCAACCCCAGCAGGTCCAGGGGTTCCCAAAGGCGTGGACGGAGTCGGCGAAGAAGGAAGGACACGGAGACAGTGTTCAGTTGATCAGCAGCCTAGCCAGGATCTCCAGCCAGGATCTCCAGCCAAGTTCTGGTCTGGATCTCCAGAGAGGTTCTGCTTAGGATCTCCAGCCAGGTTCTGTGTCCATGTTCTCTTGCTAGGTTCTCCAGGTTCTCCAGCCAGGTTCTGTAGCCATGTGCCCTCGCTAGGTTCTCCAGCCAGGTTCTGTCCAGGTTCTCCAGCCAGGTTCAGTCACCAGGTTCTAGTCAGGTTCTCTTGCCAATTTCTGTAGTCAGGTTCAGTCCAGGATCTTTTGCCATGTTCTCTCAATCTAAGTTCTGTGTTCTAAGTTCTGTGTTCTAAGTTCTGTGTCTTGCTGTCTTATTACATCTGTATTTATACCAGTTGATTCAATCCTATCAATCTCTCTTACAAAGGTTAGGGCGTTTCTTATCTCCATTCCAGGGAGTAAAGATTATGTAGCTTATGCATGATTGTTCGTAGTTAAAGTGATTAATTACCCACCTGGCACTAGTTAAGAGGTTTTATTCCCTCCCTAACTTCAGGGGAAAATCCCTACCTGGGGAAACAACCTTTCTCAGAGAGGAGACCTTGGTTAAAACACATAGTGCCAAGAAGGTGAGCAAACATATTAAGAACAGTATGCCATATAAGCCAGGTCCTTAGAAACAGCAAGGATGGACCGGCTCCCGGCAATAATTCCTTTCCATCTTGCTATGTGGCTTTCCAAAGCTCTGTGTGATGGTGACTAGGAGCCACAGCAGTGGACAAGTTCATCATCAGGGTGTATTTCCCATGGTCACTCCAGGCCACACCATTTTCTGCTCTGAGCTGACCTAAAGGGATAGATATCTATGCAGACTCATGTCAGTGAGAATGGCTCCTCCATGTAATCAAGCTATTGCCACTCAGCATGAACCCACCAAGGCACACATTGCAGCCACAGGTAGTCCCCAGTTCTCTCATGTCTCTTGTGTCCCCACAAAGCGAATATACTCAAACTGGCCCAAGATACTACATGCAAGGTCATATGACTTGTTCCCTTAGCTTTGCCTAAAATGTGGTTGGCTCATCTGGGCATCCTCAGCTACTTGCCATCTAAACACTGCACAGATAAAAGGGGTCACTAGGGGGAGATGAGACATATGTTATACTTTCAAAAATAAAGATTTAAAAACTAAATAAATAAATAAACACTGTCCAACTCAGCAAGTACCCTGCTGCCTAGATTAAGCTTCCAGGAACCTAGAGTCAGGGGTGAGGAATAGGGAGATTTTGAGAATTACCGTAGAGGAAAAACAGAAGCCTCCTCCCTTTTCTGGTTTCCAATTTAATCTGTTTTGGACTGTGCCAAGGAGGGACTGGATGATTGATAGTGAGCAGATTAAAGACACAAGTTTGAGTTTGGTAGTAGGGACAGTGCCTACTGTCCACATAGGTTTATACAAAGACAAACAGAAAGCACATTTCTATACAGTGCACATGAGATATTTAAATGCCCTTGTCCTTTTGTTTCTGTGTTTTTTGTATCTTTACTTTCTGTTCTTATCTTCATTATTTTATTTTTCATTTTCTATAATCTTAAATTGGATTATTATTTTATTATGTTTTATAGCCTTTGTTTCCCCCCTCATATAAGCATTTTGATCTATAAATTTCCCTCCAATTTCAGAGTGGCATTTCACTGATTTTGACATATAAAAATTTTATTCTTAATTATTTTCTCATTTTCATTACTGTCATTTTTATACATAAATATGAGAATTACATTATAATTATGAAAAATATGGGATTCCACTTATAGTTTTATTTGATTTCAAATTTTATGTTCAGAGAATGATGTCTGCATACTTCCTACTGTTTTAATGTGTTGAGACTTAACTTAGCATGTGTACATGTTTTGTATAGATTTGAAAATTATATATGCTCTGAAATCACTGGGTCAAAGTTTAATTATATATCTATTACATCAACATGTTAATAGTGGTGTTTAAATGATCTATCTATTTTTCCACTTTCATTCCAAGTTTTAAAAATATTGTATATTTTACTTTCTTGTTTTGAACAATATTATTAGTTGCATATAAGTTTAGAAAATCTCTAGTATTATTCTGGTGAATATAATTTATATTTGTGTGTGTGCTATAGTGTCCTTCTTTGTCTCTATTAATGATATTTACCTTAATGTCTCTTTACTGTAAGAGTAATAATGATCATCTACAATGTCCTTGTTCATCATTCAGCTGCATATATTACATGTAAGCACATACAAATAAAGATGTATGTACATTTTAAATTCTATTCTAACAATCTATACCTTTGTATTAAATAGTGTAATTTATTTATATGTATTATTCATATGATAGTGAATAAAACCCCACTATAATGCAATCAGATATTGAAATTTATATGAATTGGATGTGAGATGAGCATGTTATTCAGAGCATAATGTTACAGGCAAGTGTGAGAGGTGGCATTGTAGGGGTAGGAGTTCTGGGTCAAGTTACTGGACATTCACTATAGTGGTTTCTCCTGGACATGGAGAGGTGCAAACTGACATCATTGATTGACGCCATTAATTTGTGCCCAATTGTTTGGTTGAATCTTGGATGATCAGAACAAGAAAATATTGGAATCTATACTAAACTTCCTGTTATTTTACTATCTCCAAGTACCCCTATAAAAATTTCTGAAATATAAATATTTTTATTTATTTTTTAAACTTTAAAACCATCTATATAATAAAGAGAGAAAGTCTTAATGACCGAAAGCTCAACCAGACCAGAAGTCAGTGCTGGGTTGCCATGGTGCCCGGAACCAGCACTGACTACCAAGGGGGCTGCAGATCAAGCCCAGAGAGAGGCCTTCAGAGAGAGAGGCAGTGTCTGATCCACAGCCTCTGTGGCAGCCATTGATCAGAACTTGCCTCGCTTCCTCTCCTGACCTGGCAAACAGCTGTGCCTCCATTTCTCTTCAGGTCTCTACCGGGGCTGCTGATGAGCCCCACCTTTCTGATCAGGCTCCATTAATCGGACCAGAGACAATGACTGACATAGAGAATGACCAATCAGAACCAAATCTGGGTCAACTCTGAGGAGCAAATCGCTGCCTAGGAGGCAGAGCTTTTGACGCTGACTGGCATAGAAACTGACCAATCAGAACCAAATCTGGTGGAAATGTGAGGAGACAATGGCTTCCTAAGAGGCAGAGTTTTTGATGGTGAGTGGCATAGAAACTGACCAATCGGAACCAAATCTGAGTCAACTGTGAGGAGCAGGAGAACCAAGATGGCGGCATAGGTTAATGCCGGAGTTTGTTGCCTTGAACAACTACTTCAAAAGTGAAACTAAAAGACGGAACGGACATCACCCAGAACCACGGGAACGCTGGCTGAGTGGAAGTCCTACAACTAGGAGGAAAGAGAAATGCATACGGACACTCAGAGGAGGCGCAGTGCTGAAGTCAAATTCTGAGGTGCAGAGTGTGCAGAGCGGGCTGGCAGCGGAGGGTGCGGTTGGCGTTTTCAATCAGGAGGGAGTCACAGACTCTGAGCTCCAGATACAGGCGAGTCTTTAGGGACCCAGACTCAAACGGGAGAAGCTGGACAGTCTGGCTTCGGTCAGAGGGAGTGCAGCTTTCTCTCCGAGGTTTGCAGCGGGTGCTGGGACTCAGAGAGGCAGAGCCCCTGGGGACAGGACTGAGAGCAGCCATAACTGCTCTCTCCGGCCCACCCTATTGATCCTGTGCGACTCGCCCCGCCCAAGCCCTGCACAGAGGCATTTGCCAGATAGCCTCAGGCAAAGGCTAGATTAGCACCTCCCTAGAGGACAGAAGTTCTCTCACTGCAGACACAGCTGATTCTCATAGCCACTTGGCCTGGAGGTCAAACCCTCCCTGGTATTAGCTACAACAATCAAGGTTTAACTATAAGACTGCCCACAAAGACCACTAGGGAGTGCACCAAGGAAGCATAACAAAATGCAGAGACAAAGAAACAGGACAAAATTGTCAATGGAAGATATAGAGTTCAGAACCACACTTTTAATGTCTCTCAAGAACTGTTTAGAAGCCCCCAATAAACTTAATGAGATCTACAAGAAAACTAATGAGACCCTCGATGTTATATTGGGGAACCAACTAGAAATTAAGCATACACGGACTGAAATAACGAATATTATACAGACTCCCGACAGCAGACCAGAGGAGTGCAAGAATCAAGTCAATGATTTGAAATGCGAGGAAGCAAAAAACACCCAACCGGAAAAGCAAAATGAAAAAAGAATCCAAAAATGCGAGGATAGTGTAAGGAGCCTCTGGGACAGCTTCAAGCGTACCAACATCAGAATTATAGGGGTGCCAGAAGAAAAGAGAGAGCAAGATATTGAAAACCTATTTGAAGAAATAATGACAGAAAACTTCCCCCACCTGGTGAAAGAAATGGACTTACAGGTCTAAGAAGCGCGGAGAACCCCAAACAAAAGGAATCCAAAGAGGACCACACCAAGACACATCATAATTAAAATGCCAAGAGCAAAAGATAAAGAGAGAATCTTAAAAACAGCAAGAGAAAGAAACTCAGTTACCTACAAGGGAATACCCATACGACTGTCAGCTGATTTCTCAACAGAAACTTTGCAGGCCAGAAGGGAGTGGCAAGAAATATTCAAAGTGATGAATACCAAGAACCTACAACCAAGATTACTTTATCCAGCAAAGCTATCATTCAGAATTGAAGGCCAGATAAAGAGCTTCACAGATAAGAAAAAGCTAAAGGAGTTCATCACCACCAAACCAGGATTATATGAAATGCTGAAAGGAATCCTTTAAGAAGAGGAAGAGGAAGAAAAAGGTAAAGATACAAATTATGAACAACAAATATGCATCTATCAACAAGTGAATCTAAGAATCAAGTGAATAAATAATCTGATGAACAGAATGAACTGGTGATTATAATAGAATCAGGGACATAGAAAGGGAATGGACTGACTATTCTTGGGGGGGAAAGGGGTGTGGGAGATGTGGGAAGAGACTGGACAAAAATAGTGCACCTATGGATGAGGACAGTGGGTGGGGAGTGAGGGCGGAGGGTGGGGAGGGAACTGGGAGGAGGGGAGTTATGGGGGGGGGGGAAGAGGAACAAATGTAATAATCTGAACAATAAAGATTTAATTAAAAAAAAAACTGTGAGGAGCCAATGGCTGCCTAGGGGGCAGAGTTTTTGAATGTGAGTGGCATAGAAACTGATCAATCAGAACCAAATCTGGTGGAAATGTGAGGAGCCAATGGCTGCCTAGGAGGTAGAGCTTTTGATGACTGGCACAGAAACCTGCCAATCAGAACCAAATCTGGGTCAACTGTGAGGAGCAAATGGCTGCCTAGGAGGCAGATCTTTTGACATTGAGTGGCATAGAAACTGACCAATCAGAACAAAATCAGGGTGAAGTGTGAGGATACAATGGCTGCGTAGGAGGCAAAGCTTTTGATGCTCACTTGCATAGAAAGTGACTAATTGTATCCATATTTGAGTCAACTGTGAGGTTCCAATGGATGCCTAGGAAGTGGAGCTTTTGAAGCTCACTGGCATATTAACCGACCAATCTGAAGAAAATCTGGTTGAAATGTGAGAAGCCAACGGCTGCCTAGGAAGCAGAGCTTTTGATGATGACTGGCACAGATACTGAACAATCAGAACCAAATCTGGGTGAAGTAGTGCTGGGGTCCCACCCCAGCAGGTCCAGGGGTCCCCAAAGGTGTGGACGGAGTCGGCGAAGAAGGAATGACACGGAGACAGCGTTCAGTTGATCAGCAACCTAGACAGGATCTCTAGCCAAGTTCTGATCTGGATCTCCAGCAAAGTTCTGGTTAGGATCTCCAGCCAGGTTCTGTGTCCATGTTTTCTTGCTAGGTTCTCCAGACAGGTTCTCCAGGTTCTCCAGACAGGTTCTGTAGCCATGTTCCCTCACTAGGTTCTCCAGCCAGGTTCTGTCCAGGTTCTCCAGCCGGGTTCAGTCACCAGGTTCTAGTCAGGTTCTCTTGCCATGTTCTATCCAGGTTCTGTAGCCAGGTTATGTCTCTAGGTTCTTCAGCCAGGTTCTCTCGCTAGGTTCTGTCTCTAGGTTCTGTGGCCAGTTTCTGTCCAGAATCTTTTGCCATGTTCTCTCCAGCAAAGTTCTTCTGTCTCTAGGTTCTGTGTAGGTTCTGTCTTCTAAGTTCTGTCTTGTTACATCTGTATTTATACCAGTTGATTCCAATCCTATCAATCTCTATTCCAAAGGTTAGGGCGTTTCTTATCTCCATTCCAGGGAGTAAAGATTATGTAGCTTAAGCATGATTGTTCATAGTTAATGTGATTAATTACCTGCCTGGCACTTAGTTAAGAGGTTTTATTCCCTCCCTAATTTCAGGGGAAAATCCCTACCTGGGGAAACAACCTTTCTCAGAGACCTTGGTTAAAACACATAGTGCCAAGAAGGTGAGCAAACATATTAAGAACAGTATGCCATATATGCCAGGTCCCTTGAAACAGCAAGCATGGACCGGTTCCCGGCAAAGTAGGAGGACCCAATTCCTGCTTAGGAGGCAGAGCTTCTGATGAAGACTGCCATAGAAACTGATCTACTAGTACCAATTCTGGGTCAACTGGGAGGAGCTTATTATGGCCTAGAATGCGGAGCTTTTGAGGCTGACTGGCATAGAAACTGACCAATCAGAACCACATCTGGGTCAACTGTGTGGCACCACTGGCTGCCAAGGAGGCAGAGTTTTTGAAGGTGAGTGGCATAGAAACTGACTAATCAGAACCAAATTTGGGTCAACAGTGAGATGCCAAGGGCTGTCTAAGAGGCGGAGCTTTTGATGCTGACTGGCACAGAAACTGAACAATCAGAACCAAATCTTCGTGAGGTAGGAGGACTCAATTCTTGCTTAGGAGGCAGAGCTTCTGATGAAGACTGCCATAGAAACTGATCTATCAGTACCAATTGTGAGTCAACTAGGAGGAGCTAATGATGGCCTAGAACAGCCGTGGGCAAACTAAGGCCCACAGGCCGGATCTGGCCTGTTTGAAATGAATAAAACTATTGAAAAAAAAGACCATACCCTTTTATGTAATGATGTTTACTTTGAATTTATATTAGTTCACACAAACACTCCATCCATGCTTTTGTTCCGGCCCTCCGGTCCAGTTTAAGAACCCATTGTGGCCCTCGAGTCAAAAAGTTTGCCCACCCCTGGCCTAGAAGGTAGAGCTTTTGACGATGACTGGCATAGAAACTGACCAATCAGAACTAAATCTGGTGGAAATGTGAGAAGCCAGTGGCCTCCTTGGAGGCAGAACATTCGATGGTGACTGGCATAGAAATTAACCAATCAGAACCAAATCTGGGTCCAGTGTGAAGAGTGAATGGCTGCCTAGAAGGTGAACCTTTTGATGCTGACTGGCATAGAAACTAAACAATCAGAGCCAAATCAGGGTGAAGTGTGAGGAGCCAATGTCTGCCTTGACGGCAGAGCTTTTGATGTTGACTGGAATAGAAACTGACCAATAAGAAGCAAATCTGAGTAAACTGTGAGGAGCCAATGGCTGCCAAGAAGGAGTTGTTTTTGATGGTGACTGGCATAGAAACTGACCAATCAGAACCAAATCTGGATGAAGTGCCAGGAGCCAGTTTTTATGAGGCAGAGTTTTGAAGATGAGTGTCATAGAAACTGACACATAAGAACCAAATCTGGTTGAAGTGTGAGGAGCCAATTGCTGCCTAGGAGTTGGAGCTTTTGACGCTGACTGGCATAGAAACTGACCACAGGACAATATCTGGGTCCACTGTGAGGAGCCAATGGCTACCTAGGAGGCAGAGATTTTGAAGATGACTGGCATAGAAACTGACCAATCAGAACCAAATCTGGGTCAACTGTGAGGAGCAAATTGCTGCCTAGGAGGCAGAGCTTTTGATGATGACTGGCATAGAAACTGATCAATCAGAATCAAATCTGGATTATTTCTTCAAATGGGTTTTCAATATCTTGCTCTCTCTCTTCTTCTGGCACCCCTATAATTCGGATGTTTGTATGCTTGAAGCTGTCCCAGAGGCTCCTTACACTATCTTCGTATTTTTGGATTCTTTTTTCATTTTGCTTTTCCAGTTGGATGTTTTTTTACTTCTTCATATTTCAAATCATTGACTTGATTCTTGCGATCCTCTAGTCTGGTGTTGGGAGTCTATTTAATATTCTTTATTTCAGTCAGTGTATGCTTAATTTCTAGTTGGTCCTTTATCACAACCTCGAGGGTCTCATTAGATTTCTTGTAGGTCTCATTAAGTTTATCATCAGTTTCTAGAAAATTCTTGAAAAACCTTAAAAGTGTGGTTTTGAACTCTATATCCAGTAGTTTGCTTTCCTCCATTTCTGTCGTTTGTGTCCGTTTCTGTTGTCTCCACATTTTTTATGCTTCCCTGTGTTGATAAAGTGGTTTTCTGTGCTAAGTGTCCTCTAGGGCCCAGTGGTTCAGCCTCCCCAATTACCGGAGGAGGACACTCTTGGTGTACCCCCTTGTGGTCTTTGTGCACAGTCTTGTTGTAGTTAAGCCTTGATTGTTGTAGGTATCACTGAGAGGAATTGACCTCCAGGCCAATTGGCTGTGAGAATCAGCTGTGTCTGCAGTGAGAGAACTTCTGTGCTGGAGACACCCCTCTGGGGCAAGACTTGCTACAATGGGGCTTTGGTGCTCACTGAGTCTGCCCCCTGAGTGTGCCCTTTATGTTTCCATGGAGCTGCAAACTGGATGGTCACACTCTGACCTCTGGGTACACTGGCTCTTGGATCTCTAGGGGGGTGCTAATCTAGCCTCTGCCTGAGGCTATCCAGCAAAAGCCTCCCTGCAGGGCTTGGGTGGGGCAGGTCCCACGGGATCAACAGGACGGGGCTAGCAGTTATGGCTGCTCTTGGAGGCCCTGCTTCTCACTGTCTTGACAGTTGCTGCGGGCCACTCCGAGAGAATGCTACCCTCGAGTTCCGACCGATGCCAGACAGTTCTGCTTCTCCCGTATGAGTCTGGGTCCCCAGAGACTCACCTGGAGCTGGGGCTCAGAGCCTGAGACTCCCTCCAGATTGAAAACGACGACCGTGCCCTCAGCCGCCAGCCCGCTCCATGTGCGCCTCTGTACCTTGGTATTTTGCTTCCACACTGCACCTCCTCTGAGTCTTGGTATGCTTTTCTCTTTCCTTCTAGTTGTAGAGTTTCCACTCATCCAGCCTTCCTGTGGTTCTGGATGATGTCCGTTCCCTCTTTTAGTTGTATTTTTGAAGTGGTTGTTCTAGGCAGCAAACTCCGGTATTTACCTATGCTGCCATCTTGGTTTCCCCCCCATATCTACTTTTTAAATCTATGCAGAACTAAAAGGCAAAAAGAGGGAGTAATTAGTTTTACCACAAAACCCAGTAGTTTCCATGTGTATGTGTGAAATGGAATAGCAATTGAATTAGAGGAAGAGTAATCAATGGTAAAAGGTCTCTATTTCTGAGGGGTGTAGAAATGAGTCAATACTAGAGAAAATATCTTTGGGAGACCAAGCAAAAGAGAGAGTGAAAAAAGTATTAAAGTAAAATGCAGGAGTTGAGAGAGTGACCTTTACTTAGCTTGACCAAGTTAACTATCTTCAAATACAGGTAATTTCAAGAAATTCAGAACAACCCTTTGTATTCCTGGAAAGTTTTTGACCTGATTCAAGGTCCTGGAGCAAATAATAAAAACACTTTTCTTTACATCTCCTAGTAGCAAGATAAGAAATCTAAAGGCCAATGAAACTGAAAATTGGAAGAAACAGAAAATTAGCCTCTATTGACCTCTATTGACCTCTTCCCACTACATAATGCACCAGTATTGTCCCATTTCCTTCTTCCGCCTTCTGCTGCTCTGTTCTCCTCTTCACAGGACTGGGCCTGCAGGCTGAAGTTCCCAGGCTTTGTAGTCATCTGTTCCCTGATAGGTTTGGCCTGTGGAAAGGTGAGAAGGAAGAAACCAGATTATTTCTTTTCTTCTCTATATGCCTTGGCAGTTTCTCTGCCAACAGCTGCATCATCCCCATGATCCAATGTCTGCTTTTTAATACCAGCCCATGAACTTCAGAAACACAGCCTTCCCCTTCTTTCCCTGCAGCCATAGGAGGGGAGCTGCTGCCTGAGGTTGCTCATAGCTGGAGTGCCTCACTGTGCTCTGTCTGGTTTCTCAGCCGTTCAACCACCTATTTAACCAATTCCTGGCATTCACTTCTTAAAAACAAACACATTTGTAGAGTGGTCTCTGATTTCTGTTTCCCTGTCAGGGCCCTGACAATATATACAATACACATGCATACATATATGTATATGTATAGTTTGATTCTGAATCTGATTCTACCTCCAACTCCTTCCTAGAAAAGCATCTTCGGTGAGGCTGAAGAAAGCAACAAAGACTCCTTTGGGATCATAATGCAGTATAAGTAAGCTTTAAGTAGACCATCTTGGTCAGAGGAAGGTTTGACTGATAGATATTTGGGTTTGAGTGTTTGGAAGAACTTTCACTTCCCTCGACCTTACCGCATTAGCATTCATTGACTGAAAGGAGGGGCTCTTCACCAGGGGAAAGTGGGGGGAGGCCTGGGGGGATTGGCAGTGAAGATGGAGGAGGGACAGAAAGACTTCCTCCTTTGGGAACACCCAATCTCTTCATATCCATTGTCTGCCCAAGCCTGGGAGGGAGAGGTGATATTGGAAACCCAGGCTTTTACTAGGTTCTCTCCGTCATGAATTACTAGTGATACCAAATTTTTGGACTGGAACCAGGTTTCTTTGTCTGCCAGAATCGAAGAATGAATCCACAGGCAAAAAGTGGTATAGCAAAGGTGGAAATTTATTGAAGAACAAGTACAGACTCCCACATGGGGAGAGGGAAAGAGTCCCACAAAATGGACTCCCACATAGGGAGGGGGAAAAGGATCCCACAGAACTGACTCCCATGTAGGGAGGGGGAAGAGTCCCACAGAATTCTTTTCCCCCATGGCTTATAAAGGCTACAGACCCTGGTGCCTTGATATCCCCTCTGATTGGTCAGTATTCTCCTTCGAGGTGGTTACTATAGTAACTCCTGGGCTCAAAGGTTGAACCTCACATGGGACAGGTGAGGTTCTCTCCCCTCCTTCCCCATTGTTCCCCTATTCCTTCTGGGCTTTCTTCTCCTTCTGAATGAAGGGCTTCCTTCTCTTTATTTTGTAAATATAGACCTTTCTTGGCTACTTCCAGTTCCCTTGTCTTAGGTAAATGCAACTGTTGCTGCTCCCTTGTCTTATGGAGATGTAACTGCACCTGGCTTCCTTGTGTTATGGAAATGTACCTTCTCCCAGTTTTCAGCCCGGGGCTTTTCCATGGACCCCAATTCTAAAAAATCCCTAAGCCTGCCTATGTTCCCCCCAAATTCCTGCTTCACATCCTCAGGATGTTTCTGAGGAATATTAAAGCATCCTACAAGTCTTTAATGGCAAAGCATTATTTTCAAAAATAAAAACATTGCTCACTCAAAAAAAAAAAAAAAAAAAGAATCAAATCTGGGTGAAGTGCCAGGATCCAATGGATTTCTATGAGGCTGAGCTTTTTATGTTGACTGGCATAGAAATTGACCAATCAGAACCAAATCTGTGTCAACTGTGAGGAGCCAATGGCTGCCTAGGAGGTGGAGCTTTTGACATTGAGTGGCATAGAAACTGACCAATCAGAACAAAATCAGGGTGAAGTGTGAGGATACAATGGCTGCATAGGAGGCAAAGCTTTTGATGCTCACTTGCATAGAAAGTGACCAATCGTATCCATATCTGAGTCAACTGTGAGGTTCCAATGGATGCCTAGGAGGTGGAGCTTTTGAAGCTCACTGGCATGTTAACTGAACAATCTGAGGAAAATCTGGTTGAAATGTGAGAAGCCAACAGCTGCCTAGGAAGCAGAGCTTTTGATGATGACTGGCACAGATACTGAACAATCAGAACCAAATCTGGGTGAAGTAGGAGGACCCAATCCCTGCTTAGGAGGCAGAGCTTCTGATGAAGACTGCCATAGAAACTGATCTACTAGTACCAATTCTGGGTCAACTGGGAGGAGCTTATTATGGCCTAGAATGCGGAGCTTTTGAGGCTGACTGGCATAGAAACTGACCAATCAGAACCAAATCTGGGTCAACTGTGTGGCACCAATGGCTGCCTAGGAGGTGGAGCTTTTTACGATGACTGGCATAGAAACTGACCAATCAGAACCAAATTGGCTGGCAGAGGAGGGCAACTGGGGCAAGATCAGTCTGGCAGGGGAGGGCAGATGGTAGTGTGATCAGCCGGGCAGAAGAGGCAGTTGGGGGTGAGATCAGACCAGCTAGGGAGGGCAGTTAGTGGTCATTAGGCAGGCAGACACAGTTAGGTGTGAGATCAGGATAGCAGGGGAGGGCAGTTGGTGGCAAGATCTTGCTGGCAAGAGAGGGCAGTTAGGGGTGATCAGTCAGGCAGAAGCAGTTAGGGATGAGATCAGGACAGCAGGGGAAGGCAGATAGTAGTGAGATCAGGCCATCAGGAGAGAGCAGTTAGGGGAGAGATCAGGCCAGCAGAAGAGGGCAGTTGGGACCAACCAGGCTGGCAGGGGAGGGCAGTTATGGATGATATTAGAACAGCAGGGGAGGGCAGTTGGTGGCGAGATCAGACCGGCAAGGGAGGGAAGTTAGGGGTAAGCAGGAAGGCAGAAGCAGTTGGAGGTGAGATCAGGCCATCAAGGGAGAGCAGTTGGGGGCAATCAGGCAGGCAGGCAGAGAGGTTACGGGTGATCAGGCAGTCAGTCAGAGGGCTTAAGAGCAATCAGGCAGACAGGTGGTTGAGTGGATAGGAGCCAGCAGTCCCAGATTGTGAGAGGGGTGTCTGACAGCCGGTTTAGGCCTAATCCCACAGTGGTCCCTGATTGGAGTGGGTACAGGCTGGGCTGAGGGAACACCCCCTCAGTGCATGAATTTCATGCACCAGGCCTCTAGTAAATATATTAGAACTCCCTCAAGAACAGTATTATCAGCACTCTAAAAATTAAAGGAAAGGAATTATAGGTTTTCAATATTATATTAATTTCAGGTGTATAATCCAGTGAGTAGACATTTACATAACTTATACAGTGATCACTCTAAAACTAGTACCCATCTTACACCAAACATAGTTATTACAATATTATTGACTATATTTCCTTTGCTCTACTTTACTGCTACTATTCTGTAACTACCAATTAGTACTTCTGAATCCCTTTACCTTTTTCACCCATCCCTCAAAACTTCCTCCCATCCAGCAAGTGTCAAAATGTTCTCTACATCTATGAGACTATTTCTATTCTGCTTGTTTGTTTACTTTGTTTTTTAGATTCTGCATATAAGTGGAATCATATGATATGTGTCTTTCTCTGTATTACTTATTTCACTCAGCACAATACCCTCTAGGTTTGTCCATATTGTTGCAGATGGCAAGATTTCATTCTTTTTATGTATGAGTCACATTTAATTGTATACTAGTATATGTACTAATTCTTTATTCACTCATCTATTAATGAACATTTAGGTTGCTTCCATATCTTGGCTATTTTAAATAATGCTGCAATAAACATATGGATGCATATGTCTTTTTGATATAGTGTCTTGGTTTTCTTCAGATAGAATTCCTGTGTCCTCCTTTGTCTCTTGTTATATATCCTTTGCTTTAAAGTCTATTTAGTCTGGTATAAGTATTGCTTACCTCAGCTTTTTTGTTTTCTATTTTCATTTTCATGAAATTTATTTTTCATTCCCTTTACTTTCAGTCTGTGTGTGCCTTTCCTTCTGAAGTGAGCCTCTTGTAGACAGCATTTATAAGGGTCTTGTTCATTTGGCCACCCTATCTCTTTTGATTGGAACATTTAATCCATTTGCATTTAAAGTAATTGTGTGCGTATATATATTAGTATATATGTGTGTGTGTATTATATATATATATAAACCCAATTTATTATTCATATTTTTACTCTTTTCTGTCTTCTTTTTCTTAGAGAAGAACCTTTGACAGTTCTTGTAATACTGGTTTGGTGGTGTGTGTTCTTAATTTTTAATTACTACTATTAAAGTATAAAATATATATTTTAAACATTGTGCGGCCATTTTACACTTATTTAATATTTAGCTAAAATTTTTCATAAAAATAAAATATACTTTTTATCTTAAATGGTTTTGAACAATTAATTAAAATAAAATACACTTTGATATTTAAAGCTAGATTTATTGAAGTAGTATACAATGCAAATTAATTACACATTTTTAAATTTATTTTCATGATTTAAAAAATGCTTTAAATTATTATTCCTATTAAATAAGTCTTTTGCCAGACTAATTTGTTAATATGAAGAAATTCTGACACATTGTGAAATAAATGGTATAAGTAAAAAGTATAAAGGTTAATGATGATAAAATACTGTAAATTTTTATCAAATTTTAGCATTGAATTTAAATATTACATTAAACTTAATTAAGCTCAGTGAAAATGTGTTATTTAAAATAACTGAAAAAGTAATTTGACTAAACTAGGAGGATTTAACTATGATCTTAGTTAAATATAACCTATTTCTATTGCTGTGAATGAAGTTCTAAATAGAAAGCATGCAGATTAACTCAAAAATTTTAAAACAAATTAATATAAGCAGTTGGTGCTTTTCAAAATATTTTTTTACTCTATAGTCCGTGTAATTTATCTTTTTAACATTTTGAATTCTCTTCCAATTTGTATGCAGTGATTTTGTAGTAACTTGTTATAAGTATTTAAAAAAATAATGGTTCTCTAAATTTGTAAGATTGTTTCTCAATACATAAAACTGTGTACAAACAGTTTTAAGAGGGAAAGTCAATTTAGATTTATAATGGGTAGAAATGAAGGGGTATTTGGGGTATCACAGAAGATCTGGAATAGAAACAGAGAAAGTCCCAGAACATTCTGCCGAAAAGAGAAGCACAAGAACATGTTCAGATATTTTGCTTTTCTTCATGGATCTTGGCACACAGAAATGGATGTGATTAAAAAAAGATCCTGTCTAAAATAACATACACATTTGATGTTTGAGAAAACGCTAATAATATGTGCTGTCTAGGTAATTACAAATGGATATATATTCTATATAATAAAAGGATAACATGCAAATAGACCAAATGGCAGAATAACCGAACAACCAATCAAAGTGTAATATGCTAATGATATGTTAAGGTTGCTCAATTGCTTGCTATGTTGTGCACTGACTACCAGGGGGCAGACAGTTAACTGGTCAACCAGTCGCTATGACGTGCACTGACCACTAGGGGGTGGATACTCTGACCAGTAGGTTAGCTTGCTGCTGGGGTCTGGCCAATTGGGACTGAGTGAGATGGGCTGGACCCGCCCTGGAACCCTCCTGCGGTCCCTCCCTTGTCCGATCGTGCACCAGTGGAGTCCCTTAGACTGGCCTGTGCCTTCTCACAATCCAGGACCCCTTGGGGGATGTCGGAGAGCTGGTTTCAGCTTGATCCTGCAGGCCACTCCCCTTGGGAGGGTGCCAGATGCAGGGCTCATGGATGGTGGTGAGTGCTGCTGCAGTAGGGTGAGCCTCTCTTGATCAGGACTGATTTGGCACTAGCCCACGGCAGGTACAGTGGGACCAGGATGTACAGGAGCAGCAGCTAAGAGCTGCAGGTAGCATTGGACTGTGGGTTTCAGCCCGATCCCTGCAGGCACCCAAGGGACCCCACCTGTGCATGAATTCATGCACCGGGCCTCTAGTATATATATATATATATATATATATATATATATATATATATATATATATATATATATATAATATTTATCGTATTATTGTAAAGGTGTATCCTTTTTAATTTTTTGTTACTAAAAGTTTCCTTAAATTTTAACTATAAAAACAAATATGGATTTATTTCTTTAGAGTCTCAAACATATAGCTAATTTTCAAACTATAAAGCCTGACATAAAAAACAAAAAATAAAAAAAACAACATCAATACCAGAAATGTCTAGTAGAATTTCCTACTACACACACACTAGAATTGCTAAAGTTGACTGTTGCCTCCAAAAGTTGGCCAGGATTTAGAGCAACCTGACTTTCATATATTGTTGGTGGCAGTATAAAGTGGTAACTTGATTTAAAAATCATCCTGGCAGTTTGTCATCAGGTTAACCCATTATACGCCATAAGTGTCTGTAGATGCAAGTGGTGGACCTTCCCAAAAGGCCACAAGTGTCTATATATATATATATATATAAAAATGTTTTCCCTAAGTGACAGCTCTGACCAACTTTAAAATCATTTTTTGTGAGAATTTTCAGCTGGAAATATTCAAGAACGCCCAAATTGTAATATATTTATTTTTATAATATTCATTGAAAATTGATTTTTTAAATTAAATTCAAAATATTGTGGTGTGTTTATCTTCCTTTTGTTAAGTTTCATGAGATCCCTGTAAATGTTGGAAATTAAACCCTTATCGGTGGTATCATTGGCAAATATGTTCTCCCATGTAGTGGGTCTTCTTGTTGTTTTGTTGATGGTTTCCTTTGCTGTGAAAAAGCTTTTTATTTTGATGTAGTCCCATTTGTTTATTTTCTCTTTAGTTTCCATTGCCCTAGGAGCATTATCAGAGAAGAAATTTCTTCGGCATATGTTTGCGATTTCACTGCCTGTGGATTCCTCTAGTATTTTTATGGTTTCCCGTCTTACGTTTAAGTCTTTTATCCATTTTGAGTTTATTTTTGTGTATGGTGTGAGTTGGTGATCTAGTTTCATCCTTTTGCATGTATCTGTCCAATTTTCCCAACACCATTTATTGAAAAGACTGTCTTGACTCCATTGTATGTTCTTGCCTCCTTTGTCGAATATTAATTGGGCATAGTGGTTTGGGTTGATTTCTGGGGTCTCTATTCTATTCCATTGATCTATATGTCTGTTCTTGTGCCAGTACCAAGCTGTTTTAAGAACAGTGGCTTTGTAATACAGTTTGATATCTGGTATTGAGATCCCACCTACTTTGTTCTTTCTGAGGATTTTTGCAGCTATTCGGGGTCTTTTTTTATTCCAGATGAATTTTTGGAACGTTCGTTCTAAATCTGTGAAATATGCTGTTGGTAATTTAATGGGGATTGCATTGAATCTATAAATTGCTTTGGGTAGTATGGACATTTTGATGATGTTGATTCTACCAATCCATGAACACGGTATATTCTTCCATCTGTTTATGTCTTCCTCTATCTCTTTTTTCAGTGTCCTGTAGTTTTCAGCATATAAGTCTTTTACCTCCTTAGTTAAGTTTATTCCTAGGTATTTTAATTTTTTTGGTGCAATGGTAAATGGGATTGCTTCTGTAGTTTCACTTTCTGTAAGTTCACTATTGGTGTAAAGAAATGCCATGGATTTCTTAGCATTAATTTTGTATCCTGCTACATTGCCGAATTCATTTATTAAGTCTAATAATTTTTTGATGGAGTCTTTAGGGTTCTGTATGTACAGTATCATGTCATCTGCAAATAAGGACAGTTTTACTTCTTCTTTTCCAATCTGGATGCCTTTTATTTCTTCTTCGTGTCTGATCGCAATGGCTAGTACTTCCAATAAAAAAATGGGCAACGGACCTAGATAGACACTTTTCGAAAGAGGACATACAGAAGGCCGAAAGACATATGAAAACCTGCTCAAAGTCACTAATTATACGAGAGATGCAAATCAAAACGACAATGCGTTATCATCTCACACCTGTCAGAATGGCTATCATCAACAAATCAACAAACAACAAGTGTTGGAGAGGATGTGGAGAAAAAGGAACCCTTCTGCACTGCTGGTGGGAATGCAGACTGGTGCAGCCACTGTGGAGAACAGTATGGAGCTACCTCAGAAGACTAAAAATGGAACTCCCATTTGACCCAGTGATCCCACTACTAGGAATATATCCCAAGAAACCAGAAACGCCAATCAGAAAGGATATATGCACCCCTATGTTCATAGCAGCACAATTCACCATAGCTAAGATTTGGAAACAGCCTAAGTGCCCATCAGCAGATGAGTGGATTAGAAAACTGTGGTACATATACACAATGGAATACTATGCTGCGGTAAAAAAAAAAGGAACTCTTGCCTTTTGCAACAGCATGGATGGAACTGGAGAGCATTATGCTAAGTGAAATAAGCCAGTCAGAGAAAGATAAATACCACATGATCTCACTCATTTGTGGATTATAGAGAACAACATAGACTGATGAAAAGGGACAGACTCAAAGACTGAGAAACAGCAATCAGGCTATCAATCCCCAGAAGGAAAGTAGGGGAGGGCGGGGGTAAGGGGAAGAGATCAACCGAAGGACTTGTATACATGTATATAAGCCATACCAATGGACATGGACAACAGGGGGATGGGAGCATGAGTGTGTGTGGGGGGGAGGTTGGGGGTTAATGGGGGGGGGATGAGGACACATTTGTAATACCTTAACTAATAATAATAAAAAAAAAATATTGTGGTGTGTTAGGATGGTTTCGATTTTGGATGCATGGCAGTTAACTGGTTAAACACACACATACACTATATAATCAAGCAATTACACTCCTGGATATTTACCGAAGAGAAATAAAAGTAGGTCCACAAAGGACATGTTTAAAAATCAGAGCTACTTTATTTTCAAGAGCTGTATTACCTTTTAAAACTCTAACATTACTTTCTCAAAAACCTGTTGTTTGTCAGTTTAACAAGAAGAATAATCAAAGTTTACATTATTATTGTTTATTACCCATAATATTATAATAATCTCCTTTTCTCCCAATAGTATGTCTAATGAAATCAAGGTTTTGTCACACTAATTACATAAAGAAATAAAGAATTTATGTATGAGTAACCTACATTGATTTCTGTCTTGTTACAGGATAATGATCTCCCTGGAAAGTTATTGTATTGATGCCTAAGTTCATTATCAGTAACAAATAAAATTTGTAAGAAGAACCTCAGGAATATTAAAAAAAAAAAAAACACAAACGAAAAACAGGAAACGTAAGCAATCTAATAAAAAGTCCAAATTCCTTTGAGTTAGTATAATTTTATGCCCTTATTTATCAATAAAGGCTAATTCATTAGAAGGTACATTTTTATAGCTTTTTAAAAATACAATTTATTGTTCAAGTAGAATTATATTTTTTTCATTTTTTACTTTGAGTAGTTTGAATTAAACTATGATGACTATTTACTCATAGCCCAAGTTCTGACTCTTATTATGACACTTGGATTGAACAAACTATTCCCGTTCTCCTGGAAAGAAGTCATAACTGTATACTGCTGACCATTCGCATTTATATTCCAAGAAACTAGTAAAATATCAGACACTGTCTTATTAGATTTGATGACACTTTGGGGTCTGAGGTGGACCAGAAAACAACAATCATTTTAACTACTTGGGTTTGGAGCTGACTGAGAGATAGACAAAAAAGTCAGGTGATTTGATATTTAAAAGTTTATTATATTTTTAACACATCTATTAGAGAATGTATCACATTCAGGAGAAAAAATTGGTCTTTTTAGAGGCAGATTATCAAAGCATTCTCTGAATGAAGATTTCATTTTGCTTCTAGCTTGGAGTTACTTGCCAACCTATGGACTTAGGTGCCAGTTCAACAGCAACAGGAATTCTCTATTTGGGGTATGGTGAAGAAGAAAATTTTATTCAGTGCAAACAGCTCAACTGTGATATAGCAAGGCTGGGAAACAGCTCAATAGTATTACAGCTCAATTATGAAGCAGCACAGCTATGGAACAGCACCGCTGGGAGGCAGCCCAAGGGCCAAGGCCCTAGAGCCAGGCAGCTCCAGTTCAGGTCACTCTCTGGCTAGACAGTTTTGCTATGTACTGGTATGCTCCATCTGCTCAGGCAAGACATCTTTGGTGTTTCACCTTCAGTGTTTCAGCATCAGCCAAGGAAACTCAGTCTTTGGTCTTTGTGAAGTACACGCTCTGAGCCACAGGGGAGCTGACTTACAAGTTCCCACCCCCTCCCTGATTGGTATGCCCTCATGCAAACGAGAACTCCAAATCATGGCAGTTTGGTCCAAAACCACTCTTCTAATTGGTTAGAATGAAGCTTCTCTGATTGGTCGGTGAAAATGCTGCTGGAGATATAGCTGTGCAACTTCGGAATTGGTTGGGGAAAGCCTCAGTCCTATTTGTTGAAATACTATTCCAGGATCTCCT
Source organism: Myotis myotis (assembly GCF_014108235.1). Taxonomy (NCBI): domain Eukaryota; kingdom Metazoa; phylum Chordata; class Mammalia; order Chiroptera; family Vespertilionidae; genus Myotis; species Myotis myotis. Next base: position 108,303,709 of record NW_023416346.1, on the reverse strand, counting down.
TTATAAGGGCTGGCTCAGGTAGCAGTAACACAGTGCAGGTAGGCAATGCATTGTGGGAGGCAGGCAGCTTAGTGGAGGCTTCTCCCTGAAGCACAGTTTGCATGAGAGCCTCTATTTAGAATTGGCTGCTGAGCTTTGTTCTTAAATTTGAGCCCAGTTAGCCACCAGGAGTCCTTTTTGTTAGGGATTTTCTTTCTCAGGGTCCACAGACTTTAGAGGACCTGTCTATGCCAAATCACTTTAATCTAGTTGTATGTTTATTTAATTCAGAGATGAATTTCAATCACTGTTTGAGCTGGTTTATTTGTATTTCGCCCTTATTTATATAGTTTAGTCCTTTTAAATACCAAACTAAATGAATATTTACTGAGTTATGTTCATCTCAGTGGGTTATATGTTTTAATTTCTATCTTTCCAGCCCCATGAGGCAAACAAGAAGCCCTGTTGAGCATTGCAACTCCTTAGCTTCTGATTTAGGAATCAACAATAATTTTGAGAAGAAAAATGATTCCTGACATTGTAATAGTTTGTCTGGGTTTCCCTTGTCATCTGAACATAGTCCTGAAAATGTTTATACTAGTAAATTACTACCTCGCCCATATATTCAAAATTTTAAAAATGTAATATGAAATGATTTATTCTACGATTGTCCTCAATAAATTTTTAACAAAAAAATCTAGCGTTTTTTACTCAGCGATATGAGCATAGTGTGAATATATTGTGCAGTCATACCACAGCTAAAAGCTAAAATGTTTGCAGTAAGTAGATAAAAATAATTAAATATATGATTTAAAAAGATCATACTGATGACTATGTGGAAAATGGATTGCATTGGAGATAAATTGGAGTCAGGATGTTAGTGAGTAAGTTACTGCACAAAAAATAAGTGTGATTTAGAATAGTTGAGGTAGATAAGATAATAGACTTTTTAAAAATTTATCTTTATTGTTGAAAGTATTACAGATATCCCTTGTTGTTTTATTTCCCCATTGACCCCTCCACCCCACACCCACCCCCCTCCGAAGCCTTCACCACTTTATTTTCTGTGTCCATGGGCTATGCATATATACATATAAGTTCCCTTATTAATTATTCTTCACCCCACCCCACCCCTCACCTTCCCTCAGAAATTAGTCAGTCTTCCATGCTTCAATGTCTCTGGATCTATTTTGCTCATCAGTTTATTTTGTTCATTAGATTCTACATATGAGTGAAGTCATGTGATATCATTCTACAACTGGCTTATTTCATTTTGCATAATACTTCCCATATATATCCATGCTGACAGGCACTCGGGCTGTATCTAAAATCTTAGCTATTGTAAATTGCCATGCTATGAACATAGGAGTGCATATATTCTTTCTGATTGGTGTTTCTTATTTCTTATGATATAGTCCTAGAAGTGGGACTACTGGGTCAAATGGAAGTTCATTTTTAATTTTTGAAGAAACTCCATACTGTTCTCCATAGTGGCTGCACCAGTCTGCATTCCCACCAGCACTGTACTAGGGTTTCCTTTTCTCCACAACCTCACCAACACTTGCTCTTTGTTGATTTGTTGATGATAGCCATTCTGAGAGGTGTGAGGTGATTCCTCATTGTCGTTTTAATTTGCATCTTTCTGATGATTAGTGACTTTGAACGTTTTCTCATATGTCTCTTGGCTTTCTGTATGACACTTTGGAGAAAAGTGTCTAGTTTCTTTGTCCATTTTGTAATTGGATTATGTGTCTTCCTTTTGTTAAGTTGTACTTACATATTTTGGAAATTAACCCTTTATCAGATGTATCATTGGCAAATATGTTTTCCCATACAGTAGACTCTCTTTTCATTTTGTTGATGGTTTCTTTTGCTGGGCAGAAGCTTTTAAATTAGGTGCAGTCCCATTTGTTTATTTTCTCTCTAGTTTCCTTTTCTTTAGGAGATGTATCTATAAATATATTGCTATGAGAGATGTCTGAGATTTTGCTGCCTATGGTTTCTTCTAAGATTTTTATGGTGTCACGACTTACATTTAAGTTTTTTTTTTTTTCCATTTTGAGTTTACTCTTGTGTATGGTGTAAGTTGGTGGCCTAGTTTCATTTTTTTATTGCATGTACCTGCCCTATTTCCCAACACCATTTATAGAAGAGACGGTCTTGACTCCATTGTATGCTCTTGCCTCCTTTTGTCAAATATTTATTGAGCTTAATGGCTTGGGTTGACTTCTGGGTTCTCTGTCTTCTTTCATTGATCTATATGCTGCTCTAGTGCTAGTACTAGGCTGTTTAGAGTACAATGGCTTTGTAGTATAACTTGATATCTGGTATTGTGATTCCTTCAACTTTATTCTTCTTTGTCAAGATTGCTTCAACATAAACTGATGAACAAAAACAGATCCAGAGACAGAGAAGCATTGATCAGACCACTAAACCTCAAAGGGAAGGCAGGGGAGCGTGGGGGTAAGGGAGAGAGATCACCCAAAGAATTTGTATGCATGTATATAAGCATAACCAATAGACACAGACACCGGGGGGGGGGGGCGGTGAGGGCATGAGCAGGGGGATGGGGGAGCACTGGGGGACAAGGACACATATCTAATACCTTAATCAATAAAGAAAATAAAAAAATTAAAAATTAAAAAAAAAAGATTGCTGAAGCTATTCTGGGCCTTTTTTGGATCTATATAAAATTTTCTAGTGTTGTTCTAGATGTGTGAAATATGCCATTGGTATTCAAATAGGGATTGCATTGAATCTATAAATTGCTTTTGGTAGTATGGACATTTTAATGATGCTGACTCTAACAATCCATGAACACAGTGTATCCTTCCACTTGTTTATATCTTCCTCTATCTCTTTTTTCAACATCCTGTAGTTTTCTGAGTACAGGATTTTACCTTCTTGATTGAGTTTATTCTTAAATATCTTGATTTTTTGTTGTTGCAATGGTAAATGGGATTATTTATTTGTTTCTTTCTTTTGTCTTTCTGACAGTTCATTATTGGTGTATAAAAATGCCAATGATTTCTAGGTTTTAATTTTCTATCCTGTTCCAATGCTGAATTCATTTACTCAATCTCATAGGTTTTTGAAGGTGGCTTTACATTTTTCTATGTACAATATCATGTCATCTGTGAATAATGACAGTTTTACTTCCTCCTTTCCAATAATCTCTTCTGATTATTATGGTTAGGACTTCCATTACTATGTTTAATATGAGTGGTGAAAGCAGGCATCCTTGTCTTATTCCTGTTCTTAGGAGAAATATTTTTAGTTTTTACCCATTGAATATGATGTTAGCTATAGGTTTGTCATATGTATCCTTTATTATGTTGAGGTTATGATCCCTCTATTCCAGCAGTTCTCAACCTGTGGGTCGTGGCCATCGGAAAACACATATAGCATATCAGATATTTACAATACAATTCATAACAGTAGCAAAATTACAGTTATTAAGTAGCAATAAAAACAATTTTATGGTTGGGGGTCACCACAACATGAGGAACTGTGTTAAAGGTTGAGAACCACTGCATTAGAAAGGTTGAGAACCACTGCTCTATTCCTACTTTGCTGGGAGTTTTTATAAAAAATGGGGGTTGGATTTTGTCAAATGCAATTTCTGCATCAATTGATATGATATTGTGTTTTGTGTCTTGCAATCTGTTTATGTGATCTATATAATTTATTGATTTGTGAACATTGTATCAGTCGTGCATCCCCGAAATAAATCCAAATTGGTCATGGTGTATTATCTTTTTAATATATTGCTGGATCCAATTTTAACATCTATGTTCATCAGAGATATTGGCCTATAATTCACTTTCCTTGCTATGTCTTTAGCTTGTTTTGGAATTAAGGTAATGCTGGATTCATAGAAAGAGCTCGGAAATGTTCTTTCTTGATTTTTTTTGCAATTTTTTTTGCAATAGAGGAGGATGGGTGTTAGTTTTTCTATGAATGTTTGGTAAAACTCCTCTAAAACTAACCCCAACAGTAACCCTAACCCTAATCCTAAGCCCTTTCTTGAGTTATTGGAATTCTCTTATTGTAGTTGGGTGTTGCTATTGCCCCCTGTTCATGGATGGAGTCTCCTCTTAGGCTGGCTGACTCTGTGGCTCACCCTGACCAAGTCATGTAAGCTGTTATGTGGGTGCTGAATTAACAGAACAAAATATAACACAACAAAACACAAAATAAAAGGAATAAAAGAAAAAACATACACAAGACCCACTACGGCACCAACAAGAGCAACCACCAGGGAAGAGAGAATGGGGAAAGAGAAAAGATAGCAAGAATGATAGAAAAAAAGAAAGAAAAAATATGAGGAGAAAACCAACCAACTAACTAACCAAAGCAACAAACAAAAAGCCCAAATAAAAAACAACAAAAAAGCAGCAGAGGGGAAGGAATATGTCAATGCAGAGCTAAAATAAAGAAAATAAACATAAAAAAATTAGGGGACAAGGAGAAGGAAATGTTTAAAATGAAGGAGGATGTAAACAAAAACAAAAACAAAAAAAATTGAAAAGGAAAATAGAGAAGAAAGCAGGTAGATATAAAATAAGTAAAGGAAAAGGATGAGAAAGGGGACAGCTGAGGAGAAAAAGAAAAGAGTTAAAGAAGAGAGATGTGAAAAAATTGAGTTGCGAAAAAAAGAAAAAAAAAATTGTGTAGGAAAAGGGAAGAGGAATATTAGCTATATGAAGAAAACAATGAGATTAGCATTTTTTTTTTTTTTTTGCACAGGGGTGTACAGTTTATATACAGCTTTCACATGCCCCAAGGCCTCATTACAGCTCTATAAGACTGGATGTTATTGCCATTTTTATTTTATTTTATGTTTTTTAAATTTTGTTTTATTGCTTAAAGTATTACAAAGAGTATTAAACTGATAAGAACAGATACTACACTTGATCTTAGCCAAAAGGCCAAGAAGCGATACAAAGAGTATTATATATGTCTCCTTTTTTTTCTCCCCTTGACCTTCCCCTGGTCTCCCATACCTCCCAGTGTCTTGTTTCCATTGGTTATGCTTATGTGCATGCATACAAGTCCTTCGGTTGATCTCTTACCCCTCCTCCCCCACAACACTCCCCAGCCTTCTCACTGTAGTTTGACAGTCTGTTCGATGTTGCTCTGCCTCTGTATCTATTTTTGTTCATCAGTTTATATTGGTCTTAATTATCCATAAATGAGTGAGATCATGCGGTATTTTTCCCTCATTGACTGGCTTATTTCACTTAGCATAATGCTCTCCAGTTCCATCCATGCTGTTGCAAATGGTAAGAATTCCTTCTTTTTTACAGCAGTATAGTATTCCATTGTGTAGATGTATCAGAGTTTTCTAATCCATTCATCTGCTGATGGGCTCTTAGGCTGTTTCCAAATCTTAGCTATGGTAAATTGTGCTGCTATGAACATAGGGGTGCATATATCCTTTCTCATTGGTGTTTCTATTTTCTTGGGATATATTCCTAGAAGTGGGATCACTGGGTCAAATGGGAGTTCCATTTTTAACTTTTTGAGGAAACTCCATACTGTCTTCCATAGTGGCTGCACCAGTCTGCATTCCCAGCAGCAGTGCACGAGTGTTCCTTTTTCTCCACATCCTCTCCAACACTTGTTGTTTGTTGATTTGTTGATGATAGCCAGTCTGACAGGTGTGAGATGGTACCTCATTGTCGTTTTGATTTGCATCTCTCAGATAATTAGTGACTTTGAGCATGTTTTCATATGTCTCTTGGCTTTCTGAATGTCCTCTTTTGAAAAGTGTCTATTTAGGTCCTTTGCCCATTTTTTGATTGGATTGTTTATCTTCCATTTGTTAAGTTGTATGAGTTCCCTATAAATGTTGGCGATTAAACCCTTATCAGTGATAACACTGGCAAATATGTTCTCCCATGCAGTGGGCTTTCTTGTTGTTTTGTTGATGGTTTCTTTTGCTGTGCAGAAGCTTTTTATTTTGATGTAGTCCCATTTATTTATTTTCTCCTTAGTTTCCAATGCCCTAGGAGCTGTATCAGTGAAGAAATTGCTTCAGCATATGTCTGAGATTTTGTTGCCTTTGGATTCCTCTAGTATTTTTATGGGGAGCCTGGCCGCCAGGAGTGCCTGCATCCCAGCCCTGCTCCCCTGCCTTCTCTCCCCTCCCCTCACACCTCCCCTCACAGGGAGACCTGCCCCCAGGGGGACTCTCAGCCTCAGCCACAGGGGGAGAATTCCCTGCCCTGGGTTTCAGGTGAATTGAGCCCTAGATGCCAGCCCATGGCAGCTCTCTCTAAGCCCCAGCACTGCGCCTGTTCAGTGACACGTGGGCCAACCTGGTTCTCACCGCTGCTCTGCCCTTTGTCATGTCATCTGGAGGTCAGGACAGGAAAACCCAGAGAGATGAAGTTCAAGGCGAAGGCAGCAGTTCTGGTAACTAGTCGGGCTGGGAGGAAGTGGAAACCACTGACACAGAGCTTTCTGGTAGCGGGGGGCTCCCCTCCCGAGTCCCTGCAGCCCTCGGTGTAGGCTGATGGGGCTCCGGCTCAAGCCCCACGTGGGAAGACAAGACCTCCCAGGGCTTAAGTGTTACCTGGCTGCCTTCCTCTGACATTGACACTCATCTCAGAAACCCTCCTGGCGAGCGGATGGGGGCCTGTGGTTCCCACTCAAATGCTCATTAAAGAAAGAGACTGTGTCAGCGCGATGGGGTTCCTTTGGAGGAGAGTCAGATGGGGTCTCACTGTTCTGGGACCCAGCGAGCCATGTCCACAGGAGAGTTGCAGTGTCTGCACGTGTCACCAGTACACGCTTCACTGCTGTTTAGGAACCAGATTTGTAAGACGACTTTTGCGATGTCACCTTCAAACTGGGTACATGCATGGACTACCCTCTGTCACTACTGCTAACCTGGTACTTTTAGATGTTAACCGTGATCTCACCAACGCCACACGCCTTAAAATTAAACCAATTAAAAAGCAAATTACAGACTGTCAAACTACAGCGGGAAGGCTGGGGAGGGTTGGGGGGTGGGAGAGGTGGGGGGTGTGAGATCAACCGAAGGGCTTGTATGCATGCATACGAGCATAACCAATGGACACAAGACACTGGGGGGCATGGGAGGCTAGGGGAGGGTCAAGGGGAGAAAAAAAATGAGACATATATAATACTCTGTAATAATTTAAGCAATAAAACAAAAACAAAACAAAACATATCACACTGTTCCATTTTAGAAAAATAAAACCACTGGGTCTCTTTTAAGGCAATAACTAATAAGTTAATTCTTAAATTATTTGTGTATGTAGACTCTTGGTTAATGAACCTAAAAGCAGGGCATGCAATATATGTATATTAAATTTCAAATTGTTATTTTTCACCAATGTATTTCTTACCTTTAAAGATACTGAATGAAATATTATAACTCTGTGCTTGATCAGTCCTACAAACATTAAATTCATTGATTCTTAAAACATGCCAAAGCTTTCATCTTCCAGTTTTGAAAAAAAATATTATGAAGTCTTCAAAAATGAGAGAGTATGTAATATGGTTTTTTTTATTGCTTAAAGTATTACAAAGCTTATTACATATGTGTCCTTTTTTCCCCCCCGCCCTTGACAGTCCCCTAGCCTCCCCTATCCCCCAGTGTCTTATGTCCATTGGTTATGCTTATATGCATGCATACAAGTCCTTTGGTTGATCTCTAACCCCCCTCCCTCCTGCCCCCCAACCCTTTTAAAAATAAATGCTATCCTATATAATAAAAGCCTAATATGCTAAGTGTCCAGCTGTTCAACCAATCAAAATGTAATATGCTAATGATATGCTAAGGCTGCTCAACCACTTGCTATGATGTGCACTGACCATCAGGGGGAAGACGCTCTGACCAATAGGTTAGCTTGCTGCTGGGGTCTGGCCTATAGGGACTGAGCGAGACCAGCCGACACACCCTGGAGCCCTCCCTCCGCCCCTTCCCAGCTGGCCAACTTCCCACTTTCCTCCCACTGGTGGTGTCTCTCAACCCGGCCTGCACCCTCTCACAATCTGGGACCCCTTGGGGGATGTCAGAAAGCTGGTTTTGGCCCAATCCCACAGGCCAGGCTGAGGGACCCCACCAGTGTACAAATTTGTGCACTGGGCTTCTAATAGCTATATGAAACAAAAATCATCACTGGGTGTGAAGAAGTAAATTTCTATCATACATATTGAAAACAATACCACATTTCTCATGGAAGGAATGTCCTAATTGCTCCCCATATGCTCAGAAAACAACAGTGAATGATGAAAGACTGTCTTTTGGATATTTTGTAACCACCAATTCTCTGGAGTGTCTGGCTTGTACATTCTGTCAATCAACAATTAGAGTGCTTACTGCCTACATAAGTAGACACATATCAGCATTTCAATTTTTAACCAATAATCCTGGTCTACCACTGAATATGATGAAATATTTCCTGAGCTCATAATTCACTATAAAAATATTTTCTAAAGCCACTTCCTTAAGTCATCTCAATGATACATCATTTTAAGCTAATCTGGTCACAAACATTGGCATGGGAGAACTAAATGTAAAATAGTCATTTCATTTCTAGGAGTGGACATTATAAGTATCAACAGGGTATTTTTATATACACGACCTGATATTTTTGAAAAACCACTCTGGATTACATGAAGTACTCAGTGGCCAGATTTATATTTTCCTTTTTTTGTTAATATGTAGTAATTTTTACTGATAATGTCTTCCTATATAGGGAAATTATGCTAGTAGGGATTCATTTCTATCTTACAACAGTTCTGACTGTACAGCTGCGTGATTCTAGCTTTGCATGTGGAGTCACATTTAGAGTCCAGTTAACATACTCATATAGAGGTATCACTGTAGTAAGTAAAATTGTTTCTTGAGAAAACAAGGAGAATTGTTCTCCAGTGTGGATAGCTGGCACGGCCATGGCATACTCAGCCCCACAGTGGGTGCCTCACGTGCTGAGCCAGCTCAGCCAGGTTCGGTGAGCCTGAGAGGGGGCGGTGAAGGATTGAGAAAAGACAGAAAAGAGAATGAAAGCTGGGTCTGGGTAGGATGCTGTCCTCTCTGATGGAGAGCTAGTGACAGTGCCACGGACTACAAGCTGTGTCTTTATTTTATAGCCAGATTCCACGAGGCAAAGTAAGGGCATGGTCAATAAGCATAACCAATGGACACAAGACACTGAGGGGGTGGGGTGAGGGCATGTGCGGGGAGTGGGTGGAATAGGGGAGGCTGGGGGAAGGTCAATGGGGAAAAAAGGAGACATATGTACTACTATTTGTAATACTTTAAACAATAAAATAAAATTTAAAAAAAGATGTTTACAACATTCTCGTGGGTTTCGATCCTACTCAATTACACACATCTGAACTTTATCAAGTCCACATCACTCAGGTATATGGGGCCACGTGTTCGAACCACAGACCATAGGTTCAAACTTACAACTACAGCTTTTGGCTATAATTGTGCTGGGAAGGCTTTGCCCTCCAAGCTGGGACTTGCATGTGGCCATGAGAGGACTGTGCCCTCTCAATAGTCTGAGGCTTGAACCTGTCCAAATATTGTGGCCACTCTCCACACTCCAGAAGTTAGCACTAGGGGTGGTGGTAGAAAGTGTAGGGAGAAAATTTTTTATCTCTATCTATGTGCAACTTGTTTAGCAATTCAAATTTTAAAATGAAATGTTTGACATGGTAAATACCCATCACTGGGCATTTTCAAACAGAAGTTGAATTGCACCCTATTTTCACTTTACTATTTTATCTCCATTACCTTGCATCTTACCTATAACTTAGTAAGGGGCCCAGGAATATATTTAATGAGTGAATAGGTGGTTAACTAAATGAGTGACTAAAAATGAATGAACAAATTTGTAGAGGGATTTCTACAGAGAGGAAACAAAGGCAAAAGGCAGTTTCTAAAGTCTCATACAACCATGAAGTCTATAAGACAAGACATGGGTTTTGGAGACCACATTTAAAATCTGGAGATAAGAAAATGGGTTCCTAAACAATAATGCTTATAGTGAGTTTCACAAAGTTAGTCCTAGACTGAATTTAAAATATGGGAAATGTGGGACAAGAGATAGAGTTGTATGACACACAAAGAAAAGCAAGTGCCATAAAAGTGACAAAAATTAGATAACTTGCCCCAAATATTAACATTAATTTTACATTATTTGTCAGCAAGATATACAAGGTCATGCAGAGAAACAAAGCTTAAAGCAATACTGAAACAATGACAGTGAAGCCAGTAGGAAATTTTCCCTTAAGTAAAAATTACTCTGTTGGTCTGGTTGAATGGTGCTTTCTCCCTCACACATAAACCTAATTCTAACAGAGAACTAAAGTTTGAAGTAATATTGAACACTAGAAATTGTCAGATTCATGTTCCAGGTTCTCATTTGTCATAAAGGACTTTGTGTTGGGATATGAACAAGAAGGAACCTCACCACCGCCTGAAATAAAGATTATATAAAATGTCACTCACAATTCACAGGTGTTGATAGACCTGAAAAATAACTGTGAGAAATCAACTCGCAACAACCAATGTCACTTAGATAATCAGTCTAACACTCAAATTTTTATTGTCTAAAGAGACCTAGCAGCAAATATGTTCATAACATCACTAAGTCTTGACAAACACACACACACACACACACACACACACACACACACACCACAAATAAAACTGTAATGAAGTAAAAAAAATATATTCCTTATTTGGCAAAATGAACATTTCCAAAATCTTTTTTCTCTACAAATTCAGTAGCATTTTGAGAATGCTCTTTTATATTTGAAATTGTTTTTCCATAACTAAACTAATCTCTAGTTCCCTGGTTATCTAAGTTCCTGGAATCCCTAGTGCTTTGAACTGTTTTCTTGAATTTAATTTTATTGTTTTCATACCATGGTCCTCTACTGATGAACAATAACCCTGTGATGCCATAATCCCCATTTTATGTTTGTGAAAACAGAAAGAGAATGACTGTTTAATATCAGGTTGATAATAAATGACAGGGACTTTCATTTTTGATGAAAAAAAATATTTAAATATACTAGCTTTACCCTCTTGATTGGAACATACAAGATGAGTAAATTAGATGAATCAACAATTTTCAAGACACTGTTCATCAGGCAAGGAAGGACACTGATCCCATTGAGAGGTGATTCAAAAGCAGTAACCCCTATGATCACCCCAAATTAGTGCCTCGTGATACTTTCCTGAGCATAATTCAGGGAGACAGAATGCAGGCAGAACTCACAGACCCTCCAGAGTGAGCAGATGGAGATGAGAGGCTGAGGAGAAAAGGGCAGCTATAGTTTATAAGACAGAATTAGAAGTAAGACCTTCACAAAGAGAATTCCAGAGATTTGCAGTATTCATTAAGTGGAGTGTTCTCAAATGAATACTCAAGTATTCACTTAAGTACTGACTAGTGCACGTCTGTGAGGAAGCTATTAGATGTTAGGGAAAGTACCACCTTAAAGCACTGGAGGTAACAGTATTGCTGCTCACATAGGGTTGGCAATGGTGCTTCTCCCTACAACTCACATAGGAAAACCTTATGATTCATGGCTATTGGGTACTGTATACAAAGGGGTCTGTCTCAGTGTGGGTTTATTAGTCTGCTACACTCCCATTGAAAAAACACCATAGACTGGTGGCTTAAACAACAGACCCTGATTTTATCACAGTTCTGAAGGCTAGAAGTCCATGATCCAGGGGATGGCAAATTCAGTTCCTGGTGAAAGCTCTCTTTCTAGCTTGTAGATTGCCACCTTCTTGCTATTCCCTGACATGGCCTTCCTCTGTGTTTTTTTTTTTTTTTTCTTTTCTTTCTTCTTTCTTTCTTCTTTCTTTCTTTTCTTTGAGAGAGAGAGAGAGAGAGAGAGAGAGAGAGAGAGAGAGAGAGAGAGAGAGACCTGGTGCTTCTTCTTTTTCTAAGGATACCAATCTTATTGGATTGGAGATAACCTTATCTCCTTTATGGAAATTACCTTGATTATTCTTTAGGAAAATACATTATCTCCCTATAGGCTCTATCTCAAAAAACAATCACATTGGGGATTAGGGCTTCAATATAAGAATATGTATGAAGGCACAATTCAGTGTATAAAAGTAAGGAATACTTAAGAATAGACTGAGTAATATTGTGGACCCTGACTAGATATCTTAAAAGCAACAACTCAACAGACCAAACTGTTCCTAAGTAAGTAAACTGAACTCCAAAGCAAAACTTAAGAATATTCCTAGAGATTTTTTTTAAAAAAATCCAGGATTCAGTAAGATAAAATTCACAATGTCTGGCATCCAGTAAAAAATCAGTAGGTATATAAACAAGCAGGAAAACACAACACAAAATAAAGAGATCAATAAATAAACAAAAACCAATTTATTACTAAGTGATAACAGTGAAAATAGTGGAGTAGGATACTTGAAGGTTAAGTCCCTCCACAGAAACAACACAAACGGAGCAAAGACTGACAGGATCAACTTAGTTGGAAATCTGGGATATAGGCAAAAGTTTATAACAACAAAGCAAAGGTTTTGGTCAAGAAATAGATAATTGGAATATGATCAAAGAGCTTTGTGTTTCAGCTTACTCTTGCTTCACGGCCCTCATTGGCTCGGTGGCAGTCTTGATGACAATCCACATTTCCGGTGGATGGCCCTAGTTCTGGAGAGAGGAGAGTAGAACTTGTTTTAAAGCAATTCTATCTGTCTATTTTGATCTGTCTGGGGGATTCCTGAAATATTGATGCAAGAGGCTTGCCTTTGTTTCACCTAACTTGGAAATTTCTCATGGTGCAATAGTGGCTACATAGCAAGTATCCCTCAAAAATGTTAAATAGCAAATCAACAAGCCACTACCCTCTGGGGCAAAAGATTATATTTGTGTCAAACAATAGGCACACTGAAAAACCTGGAGGAAAAGCTGGAGAGTAAGATACTTTGGGATATAGGAATTTGAAAAGTTCCCACATGTACCATGAGCTCTAGAAAACCACACATATGCCCAGGACAGGATGCATACTCAGATAATATTGGAGAAACCTTAAGCTTTCACCACTGGCTTATCATTAGACAGGAAGTGAAGGTGATGACCATATTGTAAATGGCTTGGTGAAGCTTTGAAGGAGTGCTCCAATTCAGACCCAATCAACAAATCCATGAAGTATTTTAATTTGTTTTGCTCAAGTTATTCATGGAAATTTAGCAAACCACTAGATGGCCATTAAACTAAAAAATAAATAGGGGTTTAAGAGATCCCACACAACAAAGAATATAGTCCTAACAAAAATAGTTTAGATAAGTCAGTAAACAAAATGTGACAACTAACCACCCTCCCCCTTCAAAAAATATAGCAGCAACAAACACTGGGAGGAAGAAGATCTGATCTATAAACTTACCATCTTATAATATTCTAACTTTACACTTTTTAACCAAAAAAAGGGGGAGCATGGAAAAAACACACAAGTAAGTGTGGACTAAACATAAAGAAAAAAATTAATAGGAATTGTGCCTGAGAAACCCAAGACATTTTACGCAGACATTGAACCAATTATCTTATGATACTTAAAGAGACAAAGGAAACCATGAGAAAAGAAATAGAGAAAATGAAGACAAAAATGTCTCAACAAACAGAATATCAAAGTGATAGAAGTTATATAAAAGGGGACCAAATGAAAATTCCAAAGCTGCAAGTAAAATAATTGAAATAAAATCTTCACTAGAAAGTTTTCAGCAACAGAATTGAGCAGACAGAAGACGCAGGGAACTTAAATACAGGTCAATTAAAAATATCCGCTCTGAGGAGCAGGAAAGTGGCAGTCCCAGAAGAAGAGAGGAGGAAAAAGGGTAGCAAGAATTCTTGAAGAAATAATGGCCAAAACCTTCCCAAATTGCTGCACCATTGCTTTTGAAACCAGTGGTGAGGAGCTGCAGTGCCCACTAATTTATTTCTGTGCTTTTCCATTGGTTTGATTGGCCTTAGCTCCTCTATTGACTTAAATTTAAAAATTATTAAAGCACAGGCACTAGAAATATGCTTAAATGTCTTAATTGCTTCTCTGGAAAAAATAATACTATTTATTTATTTTGTTTTCTAACTCAACCTTGGCAGCTTTAAAGATAGGAAAACGGATTGGTGTTCAGAAATCCCTTTATTATCTATGTGTTTGAGCATAACAGCATTTGTTTCCTGCTAATAGAGAAGTATATCTATAGTAAATAGCTATTTAGAGTTTCAGTCAGGGTTTTTATTCTAGGGGATATCTTATATACTAGTTGTACTATAGTCACCATGATTATTTGTGAAATACAAGACATTACAAAATGGTTGTAATTGCTTTTAAATGGCAATTAATTGGCAGGATAAGACAAATTTAAATCTCTGCTAGGAAATTGAATATTAGTTCCAATCTTAGATGGTGGAATTGGCACCTGAGACACAGGTTGAATGAAATAAGGATGCTATGAGATTAACTAAGGTTATCTTAACTAAATTAAGACATTGCTATCTCAACTACAGTAATATATTGATAGTGAAAGTTACTTCAGCTATATTGAAAGATGTTGAAGCATATATTTTAGTGAAAACTATTGAATAGTTGAAATTTCTTCACAATTCTATATTTTATGCACCAGTTGCATTCTTCATTAGAGTTTATCTACTGATCATTCATTACGTTCCACTTGTATGTCATCATATATCAATTCAGGTGATAAGTTTTCCCTCCTTTGCCTCTTTCATAGCTCAAAGCTTTAAATATACACCAGTATGAAATATAACTTGAGATTCCAGCTTTATTTTATTATATTTAATAAAACAGTGGTTTAAATGAGGACATTATTTAGAATTCAGTAAAAAAAAAAAAAGCTTAAGAATAAAAAATATAACTTCTATAGTTGGTTTGTACACTGGATTCTCTTCCCAAAACATGAAATCCCAAGGCATATATAGTATACTAAAGGCCCAGTACACGAACTCATGCACGGGTGGGGTCCCTTGGCCTGACTGGTGATCGAGGACTATCGGGGGGCCAGCAGGGAGGAGGGACAGTGGGAGGTTGGCCGGCCAGGGGGAGGGGCCATGGGACGTTGGCTTTGGGAGTGCACTGACCACCAGGGGGAAACTCCTGAGTTGAGGTTCTGCCCCCTGCTGGTCAGTGCATATCATAGCAACTGGTCAACCAGTTGTTCTGGTAGTTCAGTCATAATGGCCACTTAGGCTTTTATATATATAAATAATAGAATCCTCTTATAGTTTTAAAATAAAAATATTTTAAATTTCAAATTTCAATGTTTCACTGTCAGCCACTTTTTTATTATATCTATAATAATAAAAGTGTAATATGCTAATTAGGCCAGAAGTCCTGGACGACCTTCCAGATGAAGCCGCAGCGGTGCGGGCTGAGCCCCTTGCACGAATTTCGTGCATCAGGCCTCTACTATATATATATATATATATATATATATATATATATATATATACACAGAATATATATATACAGAATATCTTATATGCATTTTGAGCATCATGTACAAGAAATAATTTTTACAAACACATTCATTCATTTCTGTAAGTTGAAAATGTTTTAAAATGATACCCTTACTATGGTTAACAAATTTTGATATTGTCTTATATTCTACTCTATTTCATCATTTTCTATTCCATCTTATTTTTATATATATAACAACAGAAATTTATTTCTCACAACTGTGAAAATTGGGAAGTCCAAAATCAGAGTGCCCACATGGTCACACCATGTAACTGGTAACTTCTTCCCAGTTTATACAGGGCTGTTTTCTAGCTGTAACCTAACATGACTGGGAGGCAAGAGAGCTAATTCCATTCATGGGGGCTCTGCCCTCATGACTCAATCACCTCCCCAAAGCCCCAGCTCAATACTATCACTTTGGGCATTATATTTCTTTTTTTTTTAATTTTATTGGGTGACATTAGTCAACATGAACATATAGGTTTCATGTGTGGATTACTAATTTACAAAATCTGTATATAGGACCATGTGCCCACCACCCAAAGTCAAATCTTCTCCTGTCACCTCATATTAGGACCCCTTTCTTCCCTCACCTCCCTCCCTCTGGCAACCACCACACTGCTGTTTGTGTTCATAAGCTTCAGTTTTATATTCTACATATGAGCTAAATTATATAGTTCTTAGCTTTTTCTGTTTGACTTATTTCACTTCTCATAATGTTCTCAAGGTCTTTCCATGTTGTTGTAAATGACACTATTTCATCCTTTCTTATGGCTGAGTAGTATTCCATTGTGTATACCTACCTCGTCTTCTTTATCCAGTCCTTTATCATAAGGCACTTTGGCTGTTTCCAACTCTTGGCCACCATGAATAATGCTGCAACAAACATAGGGGTGCATATACTAGTATCTTTGCGTATAAATAATTTTAAAGTTTGATATGGGAAAATATGACTAAATATGCTATTTTCGGGCTGATGAGTAATTTATTAATCCATATATTCATCATAATTAACTCAACTGAATGCAGATTATAACTAATATATATTTTATCATCATAATCTTTACCATCAGTCATGATTATGAGCCAGTCACTGCTCAGTTGTGGAGCAGTGGGAACATACTTGACTTGTGAGGTTTTAAAACACACAAAATAATATTATTGATCTCTTGCCATGTTACACTGTCAATTCATGTGTAGTTTCTGAGTCATCATTCTTCATTTTCTTGCAGAATTATTGCTTTCTAGATTTCTCTTAACAGCCAGAACTTCTACAAGTTTTATTAATGGTTCCAAATCTAGTTTTTTACTTTTTTTCATAAACATGTCTGTTCTCTGTGCCTAATATGAAATTACCATATTATACACAAAAGACTGTATTAATTCACTCATTGAAAAGATCCAAAGTGTCAAAAAGTTTTAGAATCATAAATTTCTTAGTGGACATAGTAATCATGTCCTCTGTTTAAAGCACTGTACTTGGTGTAAAATATCAGGGCTGAGGAAGACATAACTGTTACCTTTAAGGTACACAATGATCAATGTCAGGAAATTTCAAATGGATATAATACTATTATCAAACCTACAGTCCATATGAAAATTATTCAATTATTATTGCATAAGAATTGACTCAATAAAATAATTTATAGCAATAGTGATTGTTTAGAAATCCTATCTATATGACCATAGTTGTGTTTTTTAAACTGTTAGTTGTGACTCAATTATGCTTGGAGCAATCAATTGTTACAATCAACTTATCAAACAAAAGGGAAGAAACAGATAGAATAAATAAAATAAAATACACATAGCATACTGCATTTTTCTTATTTATTTATTTGTTTATTTTTAAATCTTTATTGTTAAAGAATTACATGTGGGAAACTGTTTATTGCCTTCACTATCTGATAAGCATAGACAGAGAACCCCCCGAAGGCTGGGTGCCTTTGAAGCCCTCCCAAAGGTCGGAGCTATGCGCCACCTCTGTTTGTCCAGACAGTGGTAGCTGAAACTACTCCCCCATTTATTATTATGTAAATCCTTTCTGATGGGCTAGTCTGCTTGTTACTAGGGGGTCACCTGCCTAGGGCTATGCTATGGGGGCATCCCAGATCAATAAAAGGTTGGTGAGGCCTGAGCACAGAAGAGAAGTCCTTCGGGACTTGCCGCCTGGTCCCCCAATATTGCAAAATTATCTCGTGTCTTTTTCTCTCATTTGCTGTGCGGCTCCTCTTTCAGATACCGAACCCTACTCCACGCGAGTCGTGGAAGGAAACACTCAACATTATATATGTCCCTTTTACCCACATTCACCCCTTCTAGCCAGCCTCTATCCCCTGCCCAGGACTTCACAACCCTGTTGTCTGTGTCCATACGTTATGCATGCTATCTACTAAAAGAGTAATATGCAAATTAGTTGTCACACCCTCACTCCCTCACTCTGTCAGTCTGTCATAAAGATAGCGGCGGCCACAGAGCTGGAGTGAGCAGGAGGCTTAGGTTGCCCCTGGTGATGGAGGAAGCCAAGCTTCCCGCCTTCCCTGGCTGGCCCTGAGCTCTGCTCAAGGCTACAAAGTTTCAATTATAGAAGATAAATAAATCCCAGATACCTGCTTTCAGCCTGTGGCTGTGGCCAGCCTGAAAACAGCCATCAGTCCCTCACCCAGGCAGGCCAGGCACCCCAATAGGAACCCCTACCCTGAAGGGGGCGTGGCCAGCCTGAAAATGGCCCGCAGCCCCTCACCCAGGCTGGCTAGGCACCCTAGTGGGACTCCCACCCTGATCCAGGACACTCTTCAGGGAAAACCAGCCAGCCCCCACCCATGCACCAGGCCTCTATCCTATATTATAAAAGGGTAATATGCAAATTGACCCTAACAGCAGAACGACTGGGAATGACTGGTCACTATGACACACACTGACCACCAGGGGGCAGATGCTCAATGCAGGAGATGTCTCCTGGTGGTCAGTGTGCTCCCACAGGGGTAGCTCTGCTCAGCCACAAGCCAGGCTGATGGCTGCCAGTACAGTGGTGGTGGTAGGAGCCTCTCCCACCTCCTCAGCAGCACTAAGGATGTCCGACTGCAATTTAGGCCTGCTCCCCGCTGGCAAGTGGACATCCCCCAAGGGCTGCCGGGCTGCCAGAGTGATGTCTGACTGCCCGCTTAAGCCCGATCTCCAGGGGAGTGGGCCTAAGTCAGCAGGTGGACATCCCCTGCGGGGTCCCAGACTGCAAGAGGGCACAGGCCAGGCTGAGGGACCCCCCAAGTGCACAAATTTTTGTGCACCGGGCCTCTAGTATATGTATAAAAGTTTTTTGGTTGTTCTCTTCTCACCCATCCACCTTCGCATTCCCTCTGAGATAGAAACATTGATGAGAAAGAAACAGACTGAGATTCCACAGTTAGTTCCATGCTTCTATGTCTCTGGTTCTATTTTGTTTGTCACTTTATTTTGTTCATTAGATTCCACATATGAGTGAGGAGCATTTTTTTTTTTATTGATTTCAAAGATAGGAGAGGAGAATGATAGACATAGAAACATTGATGAAAGAAAAATATCAACAAGCTTCCTCCTGCACGCTCCCTACTGGGAATCAAGCCTGCAATCAGGGCATGCTTCCTGACAGGGAATCAAACCCTGACCTCCTGGTTCATGGATCGATGCTCAACTACTCAGCTACACAGGCAAGGTAGGAATTTCTAATTATTATTATACTTGTATAGAGTAAAATGTATTCAGAATTATAAGAGCCTTGAATTTTACCCAGAACAGAATTAGAACCCTGAAGAGATTAATTTAGAACAGGGTTCTGCTTTCTAGAGATAGTTTTGGAAAAATGTAGTACAGTTTTGTTTTTCATAATAATTGGGGTGCACTACTTACAATCCTTCACTATGCATAACTGGCCCACACCCCACACAAATTTATAGTACTGTACTTGCCATTCATGAAAGTGAAAAATATGGTAATAAATATCTATACAACCTGATTTTTTTTTCAGATAAACAATATTTTGATATGGTTTTAATAGACTGAATTTCCCTACAATCACTACTATGAAAATTGAAAGAAAGTTGTACATTGTTTTGTTTAGAATTTTACCGAGTTGCTTGCTATTTCAGAAATGCACATCACTCAGAATGATGCTTCTGGCATGTCTGAGTTGCCAACACAGCACACCTCTCAGTCTGCATTTGTAGCTGCTGCATATGGTGATTCCCTTTATAAGTGAAAGCCAGTAACTTCTTCATTATCTTTTTGGTGTAATTGACCTGAGTACCAGCATACTGAAATACATATAGTTTGCATTATAAAATTACTTTCCCCTTACTTATCATTACCATTATAGTAAAAAAAATTATAATTTTGAATTAAAGATAGTAAAGGAAATATTGTAAGATTTTTTTTCCTGAAGAGGTGATATTGATTTGATGAAACTAAGAAAGTAGAATTGTCCCAAACAGTTCAGAAAGATTTTACAAAATGAATTTCACAGCATCCTTCTAGAGAAAAAAAATTTTAATTTCTCATCAAAATAATTTCTGATAAAGTTTAATTTTTGATAAAATTTTAGCAACTTCTGTCTCTAAAAGATATTTAGAACTTCTGGGACCTAAGTTACCCATCTGACTGTCTGACTAGCCCAATTATTTCTTTTTCATGTGTCAAACCCAGTGGTTCTCAATCAAGGGCAATTTTTCTCAAGAGAATTTGACAATAACTTGAGAAATATTTGGTTGTCACAACAAGTGGGTGCTACTGGCATCTTGTGGGTAGAAGCCAGGGTGGCTGCAAATATTCTACATTGTACAGGATGGCCCTTGACAAAAAAAGAATTATCCAGTCCCAAATGTCAATAGTGCCAAGGTTGAAAAGTCCTGCTCTAACCATTCTTTTTTCCCCCACAATATGATAACCCAAAAAGAGAATATTGAAATGGTTCACTCTAGGCCTCTTCCCTTAATGCAGGCTTGAACTAAACTTGGCAGGAGATTATTTTTAATTTATTTGAAAAGTTGGTGTTTTTCCATACTATTTAAAGTAGCTAGCCCCGAGGAGGCTATACAAAACAAGATAAAAAATGCTCCTAGTTATTCCTATGGTATTTTTTCTTTTATGTTCAGGGAGAAAGAACCATTACAAAATATAAGTGGTTCTAAAGGAGTTAATAAACAAGAAAGTATAACAAGTTACGTGAAAAAAAATAAGGAATGGGAAGTGATGGAAATAAATAGACAAAGATACAGAAGGCATTGGAGAAGGAGAATCATCTAAATTTCTAAACCAAGTAAATATGGGAAGATTTGAAAATATTATTAAAATTCCAAGTTTCATATTGGTAATGACAATGCCACAAGGTTTAAAAAGAAAGATTTGGTTATCCTCTGTTGATCAAATTCATATGGTGATTAGTTATCTAAAATAATAGATAAAACAAAGCATTTGCCCTTACTTTAAATATCCAGGCTAATGTCTCCTCATTGGTGCCAAACAGGACTATCTACAGGATGGTTTTTAATAAGGAGGCCAGCATCACACAGCCCCCCTGCACCCCCCAGAGAGTGGAGATATAAAGAGACAAAAAGATAGCAGCTTTTATCTTGGGTTATGATGATATTCATATGTTATTCAACTATGAAAACAAAGTTGGTCAAATTTAAAAATAAATATGAGAAAAGCAAAGTGAAAGTTGGGAAATTGTTTAGACATTCTTATGAGAGGAAAATTACCTTCCTAAAACATCTTTCCGTTTAGTTTACTCAGACATATAAGCATTCTTTGCTAATTGGAAGTGCATGTATTGTAATAGTCAATTCCTGAGTTGCACCCTAAATTTATTTTGAATCTTCATTGTTTTCATATGGCTATAAAACACACAATTAACATTTATGTTGATAATAGAGTCCAATGCATGAAATTCAGCACAGGTAGGGTCCCTACTCCAGGCCAGCAATCAGGGCCGATTGGGGCCTTCTGGCTGCTGACCAGGGCCGTCCTTTGTTCCATGCCACCCCCTGGTGGTCAGCGCATGTCTTAGCGAGCGATTGAACTCCCAGTCTGCAGTCGAACTCCTGATGGGACACTTTGCATATTAGCCTTTTAAATACATAGATCTACTAGACCAGTGATGGCAAACCTATGACACGTGTGTCAGAGTTGACATGTGAACTCATCTTTTTGGTTGATTTTTCTTTGTTAAATGGCATTTAAATATATAAAATAAATATCAAAAATATAAGTCTTTGTTTTACTATGTTTGCAAATATCAAAAAATTTCTATATGTGACACAGCACCAGAGTTAAGTTAGGGGTTTTCAAAATGCTGACACACCGAGCTCAAAACGTTCGCCATCACTGTACGAGACCATAAGTCCAATGTTTATGCAATACTGAGAGACTGGTCATGTAATTCCAATAGTAAAGCTTCTCTTAATACACAAGGAGCACCCTCCCACACACACACACTCACCTATTATGTCCTAAACTGCCCACCTGACCATTGTGAAACGTTAGTGTTCTTATATCAGTTTTAAAATATTACAGGAGGTATATTAAATTCTTGAATAATTTACAGGGCTTCAAAATCAGAGCTTTTGTGCTAAATCTTATGATTTTTTTTTTCATTTTTAGAATCATGATACTCCAATATAGAAAATTCTGGCATTTAATTTCAGAAAAGCTGTCAAGGACAAAATAAGCAAGCTAAAATAAAATAAAATGAATAAAGACATGACCATTGAATACAATGGCTGATCCTGGATTGTAAAACAATTGCTATAAATTATATTATTAGGCCAATTTTCATAAAGTATATAGAATGTAGATTTGATAATATATAAATTTGAAAATTTCTGACATTTATTGTGGTATTGTAGAACCTCCTAGGACCTAAAAAATGCACACTGAAATATTTAGGAATACAGAACTATAATTTTTGTAACTGACACTAAAATGATATATTAGAGTTCTCCAGCAAAACAGAACCAATAGGAAATTTTATATATTGTAATATATATTTATACAATATTTTAATGTACATATATTATGTATAACTAGAGGCCTGGTGCACAAAAATTTGTACACTTGGGGGAGGAGGGGGGTCCCTCAGCCCGGCCTGTGCCCTCTCGCAGTCTGGGACCCCTCGGGAGATAACGACCTGCTGGCTTAGGCCTGCTCCCGGGTGGCAGAGGGCAGGCCCAATCCCTAGGTGCAGCCCCTGGTTGTGCTCAGAGCAGGGCTGATTGGGGAGTTGGGGCGCCGCCCTCTGTCATGCACAGAGCAGGGCAGATCAGGAGGTTGTGATGCCACCCTTAGTCACGCTCAGGGTAGGGCTGATTGGGGGGTTGGGGCACCGCCTCTTGTCACACTCAAGGCAGGGTCGATGGGGAGGTTGCGGCGCCACCTCCTGTCACACACAGAGCAGGGCCAATCAGGGGGTTGGGGCGCTGCCCCCTGGCACTCACAGAGAAGGTCCCATCAGGGGGTTTGGGGTTCCATACCCTGTCACACACAAAGCAGGGCGGATAAGGGGGTTGGGGCACCGCACCCTGTCACACTCAAGGCAGGGCTGATGGGGAGGTTATAGCTCTACCCTGTCACACACAGAGCAGGGCCCTTGGGGGGCCGTTGGGGCACCGCCCTCTATCATCCACAGAGCAGGGCTGATCTGGGGGTTGGGGAACTCCCCGCTATCAGGCACAGAGCAGGGCTGATCAGGGGGTTGGGGTGCCTTCCCCTGTCATGTACAGAGAAGGGCAGATAGGGAGGTTGTGGCCCAGCTCCCTGTCACACACAGAGCCACAGGGCGATCAGGGGGTTTGGGTGCTGCCCCCTGTCATGCTGATCCCAGTGCCGGGAGGCATATTACCCTTTTACTATATAGGATAGAGGCCTGGTGCATGGGTGGGGGCCAGCTGGTTTGCCCTGAAGGGTGTCCTGGATCAGGATAGAGGTCCCCACTGGGGTGCCTGGCCAGTCTGGGTGAGGGGCTGAGGGCTGTTTTCAGGCTGGCGGGTGACTGAAGCTCCCAACTGCTCCTTTTTTTCTTTTTTTTTTTATTCTGGGCCAGCTTTAGGTCTGAGGCTTGGCTCCTGCTCTCAGGCCTCAGCTGCTGAAAGCAGGTATCTGGTTTGTTTTGGTTCTATAATCGAAACACTGTTTCAACTCCAGCTCTGAGATCCTGGCTGGCTGAAAGCAGGTTTCTGGGGTTTTGTTTAGCTTCTATATTTGTAACAATGTTTCAAACTGCAAGCTCAGAGGCCGGCAGTGGCAGGCGGGGAACGTTGGAGTCCTCCGTCACCGAAGCAAGCAAGCCTCATGTTCGCTTCAAGCTGCCTGGCTGCCGGCCGCCATCTTGGCTGGCAGTTAATTTGCATATTGCCCTGATTAGCCAATGGGAAGGGTAGTGGAGGTATGGCTAATTACCATGTTTCTCTTTTATTAGATAGGATATCTATATCTATCTATCTATCTATCTATCTATCTATCTATCTATCTACCTAGATATATAAAAGCCTAAGCGATCGTCTGACTGTTTGACCATCTGACTGGTAGCTATGACAGGCAAAGACCACCAGGGGGGCAGGTGCTCTGACTGGTAGCTATGATGTGCACTGACCCACCAGGGGGAAGATGCTCAATGCAGGAGCTGCCGAGCTGTGGTGACTTGGCAGCTGCAGTTCTTGGGTGACACACCTGGAACCAGAGAGGAGGGAGCCCAATTCCAGGGTGTGTCACCCGAGAACCACCCTCACACAATCTGGGACCCCTTGGGAGATGTTGGAGAGCTGGTTTCAACCCGATCCTTACAGGCCAGGCCGAGGGACCCCACTGGTGCACAAATTCGTGCACCAGGCCTCTAGTAATAATAATAATAATAAATATATATATATAATAATAATTATATATATATATATATATATATATATATATATAGTTTGTGTGTGTGTTTTTAAAATTATAATTTTATTGATTTAAGAGAGGAAGGGAAAAGGAGAGAGAGATAGAAACATCAATGATGAGAGAGAATCATTGATTGATTGCCTCCTGCACATCCCCTACTGGGGATTGAGCTTGCAACCTGGGCATGTGCCTTGACCGGGAATCGCACCATGACCTCCTAGTTCATAGGTCGACACTCAATTACTAAGTCAAGCCAGCCAAGCAAGCTTTTAAAATTATTTATATGAAGATATTTAAGAATTGGCTCACACCATAACACTCATTATGGAGGCTGAAAAGTCCCATGATCTGCCATCTGCCAGCTGGAGACCCAGCAAAGCTGATAGTATAATTTAAAGCCTGTGTCTGAAGGTCTGTGAACCAGAAGAGCCAGTGATGTAAATCCCAGTCAAAGAGGAGGAGAAAAAGCAATGTCCCTGCTCAACCAGGCAGGCAGAAAGTAAAAAGGAGTGAATTCTTCTTTCTTCTGTCTTTTTGTTCTGTCCAAATCTTCAGTGGCCTGGATGATGTCAACCCACACTGGGGAGAGCAATCTACTTTACTGAGTCAAATTCAAATGCTAATATTATCTGGAAAGACCTTCACAGGCACACCTAGAAATAATGTTTAATCTGGGCACTCCTTGGCTTAGACAAATGAATGGATATAATTAACCATCACAAATGATTAGCAATAATAACAATTTTAGTATTATTTTTATTATGGATGTTACTATGTATTATGATAATAATAGTATATGTAGTGAACTGTGTGGTGCTTCACCAAAGCCTTGTCTTCATTGTCAAGGCATCCTCATCTGAGATGCTGAGAATATGAGCTACCAAATCATGTAACCCTGTAACTCACAGGGAACTGAATTTAGCATCAAGGAAATGTACAAGATTAGCCCCCCCCCCTCAGGAAGCATTCCTTAGTCAATGATTGGATTATATGGTGATAAAAATAGCCTTGCCTCCTTTCCTCAATTTATGACAATGTTGAGGGCACATCTAACTCCAGAGGTCTTTATAATATTAACTGAGGTTTCAACTAAGGTCCCCCTTTGTTCATTTGTCACTTTGTTCCTCTACTCAGTCCTTCTTTCTATATCAGTGATGGCAAACCTATGACATGTGTGTCAGAGGTGACACGCAAACTCACTTTTTTGGTTGATTTTTCTTTGTTAAATGGCATTTAAATATATAAAATATATATCAAAAATATAAATCTTTGTTTTACTATGGTTGCAAAGATAAAAAAAAATTTCTCTATGTGACACGGCACCAGAGTTAAGTTAGGGTTTTTCAAAATGCTGACATGCCGAGCCCAAAAGGTTCCCCATCACTGTTCTATATTTACTTGGAGGAGCATGTTCCCAACAGGGGTATCTACCAAAAGATATATTAACATATATTTTGCTCATAATTATCCTTACCATAGGCTCTTTCCTAGGAACTATCTCTAGGACATTTAGTACCAAGTACAGTCCTAGGAAGCTAACTCTAACAAGGGATTGTTGAATATGTTACATGCTGGCCAGCAGGCAAGCAGATAAAAACACTACTAGAAGGTAGAGTTTAGCTGTTATGGTTATCCTCTAACATGCTGTAAAAGTATAATTGTTAAAATTTTTACCAATGGTAAACATAAATAGTATATTGGCAGAACAGAACACCCATGCAGGTGAAATATCTGCTGCTTAAGAGGTGTGAGAAAAATTTTCCACAAATATTATGAAATTGAGTAGCTTCTGCTGTGTACTAATGATTCCTGGAAAAGAGATAACAACAGGCTTAGAGAGACTAGTCACCAATTCAAGGAAAATTGTGAAAAACAGAATAACTTCGAAGGTATTTAAGAAGAATAATTTATTACAGCCAAAGAACAGACAGAGCAGACTAGTCTCTGGACTAATTCTATGAGTCATGAAGCATCAGAGGTTGAATTTTCACCCTCAGCAGGTTTTATATGCCAAAGTAAGGCCCTAATAGGAAAGATGGGGGTAGCAAATGAGCCTGACAATTATTCCACTCTTCCTTTCTAGAAATGTGTGCACCCCCCATTTCTTAATTTAAGACAATGCAAAGACCTCAAATGATTTCCTTCCTAAGGCATTACCTTTCCACATTCTTTCCTGGAAACTGCAATATAGCAAGAGTCATATTCCAACATAATTTGTCTAGAAATGTTCTGGGCTTGTGCAAAGAAGAGAGGAATTATTTGTTGAAGGAACTGGCTAATATATGCTAGAAGCAACAAGGAGAATGTGTATGGACTAGATACTGAAGATTTTACATCAAGGAGAAGAACATGAAGTTGGTTAATGTGAATTTTATAAATATGTACTAGTAAACTTTATCTTGTAATAAAGGATTTCAATACCCTAGTAAGGACTCCCAGTAAAGGTATCAACATGCTGCAAACATGGCTCTTGGTATCTTGGAAAAAGTGAAGGGCTCCACTAAGCAAAGTAAAAATGCCTGAAGTTCTGTGACAGAGAGTGGGACAAAGGATCAAAATGCTCAGAGAAATGGGCAGGTTAGATAAATATCCTAAGGTTGGAAAACCCACCAGATGACTAAATGTCAAGGGAAAGCCTAAAGTACACTCCATTTTCCAAAGTGATAAAGAATGAACCTGTAGGAGAGGGAAGACCATCACTGAGGAATTCAGTATTGGCTGTCCTAAAGGGCAGAGATGATGATAGAAGATTCTGCTGTAGAACTGACCTCTCTGGTAGAAATGGTAAAGATAGAAATCCAACATATCAGGCCAGACTGAGGTCCTTACCTATCACAAGTGGGTACAGTTATTGCAATATCCAAGTGGCTTCCAAGAGAACTAAGGAAATATTTGATGGAATATGACAGTCCTAGTGTAATGATATATAAACAGCCAACACGATTATTGGTTAGTATAACCATAACTAAATAAAATCCAAGATGGATTATCAGGAGGCTGAGGGTGTCTGTTCTTCCAAAAATGTCACATTCCCTTGCATTTTCTGGAGCTGAACTAATGATCAGATTTGACTGTTACTTCTGAAGGAGAGACTTTGCCTCTATGTGAAAAGATCCTGCACCATCCTAATAAGTATATTCATCACAATTTTCCTAGTCTTTCTGTAATGCTACCTATGACTATGTAGTAAGGTAATTGTGCATTGGGCAAGAAATATATCAAAATCTTTCAAGGATAGTTGGAAATAGGATGATACTCAAGTACCCAAAGGGCCACCATTGGACAACTCTATATTAGTTATCTATTGCTGCCTACTAAATCACCCCAAAATACAATGGCTTAAAATAATAATAATCATTTATTAACTCTGGATTAAGAATTCACAAACAGCTTACATAAATAGCTTTGCTGAGGGTTTCTTATGAAGTTTCAGTTAAGTTTTAGCTCAAGATGCAGTCATTTCAAGGCAAATTGGATCTGGAGGGTACAATTGTAAGGTGAGTAACTCGCATGACAGGCATATTGTTGCTAGGCATTGGTGAAGATTTCAATTATTCCACATGTGGATCTACTCCAATATTGCTTCAGTGTCCTTTTGATATACTAGCTGGCTTTGGGTGAGTGATCCAAGTGAGTAATGGCAATGTCTTTTATGTCCTGACTCCCAGTAGCCACATCCTGCTGAGCTTTGTCACCTTCCAGCAAAATCTGGGAAAGAGTGAGTTGTGAGGCTCTGGGACAGGGGCTCTTATTCCCTTTCACAACCAACCAGAGAAGGTCTCTCTCTTCACACAGCCAAGTCTGGGTCTGTTGGGGCCTGATAAACTCTGATGGCCTCACAATGAAGACTCATTGAGATCCCACCCCAACTCAGTGGTATGTGAACACCCAGTGGGTAACAGATAGATTTGGTTTACTGGGAACATTTGCTTAGTGTACTCAGACCCAGAACTGACACTGAGTTTGAACCTGTATCGATCTCATAAATAATATTCAGCCCCACTGGTGACTCACTGAGAATTGAACACATGCAACTCAAGTACCAGCAGAGACTTTTCTAGTGACTGAGCCTAACAATAAGCTGGCAGATGGAGGCAGGTGGAAGTGGATCTCGGGGTGCCTTGGGAATTAACTAACCTGCTCCTGGGCATAAATTTTGTAAAAGCTGGCCTTGGTGTGCATCTTGGTCTTTCTCGTGCACACCCAGACCCAGCAGAGGCAGCCACAAACTGTGGATCACTTGTAGTTCCAATTCACTTACCCAGGGCCAGTCACAGGCAGAATATGACATTAGCCAGCACCAGAGTTCCTCCCAAGAGGTTTAGAACAAACACACCCAGTGGCTAGCTACAGAAAACATCAGAGAAGGATCCAATAAGCTTCATAAAAGACATATCCAAATGGAAATCTCCACAGGCACCAGACTCTGCTGAGGCAAATTCTGCTTCAAGTGGTCAGCACATGCAAAGCAGGTCTCATGCCATGATAAGGTTTAAGCCTCACAATCAACCAATCTGAGGGTTGATCCCATGCACAAATAGGCCAATGGTAATCGAGACTCAATTACAATAGGAAGGCCCACATAACCCACAAGAAGGTACATTCCTGGAACACCCAGCTCAGGTGATCAAGAAGATGACACCGCTGGACCCCACAGGACACCTGCTACATAAAATCAGTCCACCAAGTCTGGGCATCATATCAGATCTATCTAATACATAGAAAGAAACACAAAGCAGCAGCCAAAATAGGAAAATAGGAAAACATGCCTCAAATTAAAGAACAGAAGAACTCTCCAGAAAAAAAGAGCTAAATGAAATGGAGATAAGCAATTTATGAGGATGTTTAAGGAACATATTGAGAATGTCAACAAAGAGATAGCAAGCATAAAAAAGGACATAGAAACCATAAAAAAGACCCCATCAGAAATTAAGAGTATAATATCAGAAATGACCAATACACTAGAAGTAATCAACAGCAGATTAGATAAAGCAGAGGATCCAATCAGCAATTTGGAAGACAAGCTGGAAGAAAACACCAAATCAGAGGGTCAGGAGTAGTGGGGCTTGGCGAGGAAGGTGAAGGGATGAAGAAAAAAACCTCAGGTACAGAAAACAGTATGGTGATTACCAGAGTGAAAGGGGCATGATTGGGAATAGAAGAAGGTATAGGGGGTATAAATGGTGATTGAAAGGTGGTTGAAAGAGACTTGACTTGTGGTGATGAACACACAATACACTATACAGATGATATATTGTGGAATCATACAACTGAAACATATAATTTTGTTAACAAATGTCAGCCCATTAAATTCAATAATTAAAATTTTTTTTTTCTCCAATTGCAGTTCAGTTTGGGTGTGTTTTGCTTCCCTGTCTTCTAATTTGCTAATTTGGTCCTCCACTTCTCCCAGTCTACTGTTGAAACTTTCCGTTGTGTTTTTTTTTATTGTAGCTACATCACTCTATTTCTTCTTGATTCTTACATAAGTTGTTGATTTTTTCATCCATCCAGCTTATGAACTGTATTACCATTATTCTGAATTATTTTTCTGACATATTGCATGCCTACATTTCACTTAGCTGCTTTTCTGGTGATTCCTCCTTTTATTTCCTTTGGGGGTTTCTTTGTCTACCCATTTTTGCTCTCACCAAAGAATCTAGGTGTCGAGTCATGCAGGGGCTGCACCTTGGGTGGCAGTGGCTCCTTGGGTGGTGGCTGCTCCGTGTGTGGTTGCGTCAGTGGCTACTCCTCAGTTGGTGGCAGCTCCTCTGGTGGGTGCTGTTCACAGCAGTGGTGGCTCTTCTGGCTGGCGGGGGCAGGCTGCTCATGCAG
Organism: Myotis myotis; assembly: GCF_014108235.1. Classification (NCBI taxonomy): domain Eukaryota; kingdom Metazoa; phylum Chordata; class Mammalia; order Chiroptera; family Vespertilionidae; genus Myotis; species Myotis myotis. The sequence continues at coordinate 108,273,481 of NW_023416346.1, read as the reverse complement.
CTGCTGCTCCTCGGATGGGGGCAGGCTGCTCACAAGGCTGCTGCTCCTCAGACTGGGGAGGGATGCTCACACTGCTGGTGATCCTGGGTCAGGGAAGGCTACTCTTGAACTGATGCTCCTTGGATGGGGGCAGGCTGCTCACGAAGCTGCTGCTCCTCAGATGGGGAAGGGGCGCTCACATAGCTGCCACTCCTTGGATTTGGGCAGTCTCCTCATGTGGCTGCTGCTACTCATATGTGGGCAGGCTGATCACAAGGCTGCTGGTCCTTGGATGAGGGTGGGCTACACGCAAGCCTGTTGTTCCTCAGATGGTGGGTGGGCTCCTCACACTGCTGCTGCTGCTCCTTGGACAAGAGTGGGCTGTTCACATAGCTGCTGCTTGTTTGGTCACAGTTCCCTGGGCTAAAGTGTTGGGCCGGTCAGAAGGGAGCATACTTCAGGACTCACAGGAGCCTGCACCCAAGGTGGCTGGAGTCTCCGTGACCATGGGACTACAGCCGAGGCAAAAGGTCCTTGGCATGGGTGTCTGTAGAGTCCTGTGTGTTATCTGAGAACACCAAAAATAAACTAAAAATGGATAAAGGTCTTAAACATAAGATGGGAAACCATAAAAATATTAGAGGAATCCATAGGCAGCAAAATCTCAGACATATACCAAAGCGATATCTTCACCGATACAGCTCCTAGGGCAATAGAAACTAAAGAGAAAACAAACAAATGGGACTACATCAAAATAAAAAGCTTTTGTACAGCAAAAAAAAACCAAAAAAAACCCATCAACAAAACAACAAGAAAGCCCACTGTATGGGAAATCATATTTTCCAATGTGATCACTGATAAGGGTTTAATCTCCAACATTTATAGGGACCTCATATAACTTAACAAAAGGAAGAAAAACAATCTAATTAAAAAATGGGGGTATGGGAGGCCAGGGGAAGGTCAAGGGGGGAAAAAGGAGACATATGTAATACTCTTTGTGATACTTTAAATAATAAAACAAAATTTTAAAAAATGGACAACAGACCTAAATAGATACTTTTCGAAAAAAGACATAAGGAAGGCCAAGAGACATATGAAAACATGCTCAAAGTCACTAATCATCTGAGAGATGCAAATCAAAACGATAATGCACCACCATCTCACACCTGTCAGAATGGCAATCATCAACAAATCAACAAATGACAAGTTCTGGCAAGAATGCGGAGAAAAAGGAACCCTCATGCACTGTTGGTGGGAATGCAGACTGGTGCAGCCACTGTGGAGAACAGTATGGAGTTTCCTCAAAAAACTAAAAGTGGCCGAAACCGGTTTGGCTCAGTGGATAGAGCGTCGGCCTGCGGACTGAAAAGTCCCAGGTTCGATTCCGGTCAAGGGCATGTACCTGGGTTGCGGGCACATCCCCAGTAAGGAGTGTGCAGGAGGCGGCTGATCAATGTTTCTCTCCCATCGATGTTTCTAACTCTCTGTCTCTCTCTCCCTTCCTCTCTGTAAAAAATCAATAAAATATATTAAAAAAAAACAAAAAGAAAAACACCTAAAAATGGAACTGCCATTTAACCCAGTGACCCCACTTCTAGGAATATATCCCAAGAAATTAGAAACATCAATCAGAAAGGATATATGCATGCCTATGTTCATAGCAGTGCAATTTACCATAGCTAAGATTTGGAAACAGCCTAAGTACCTATCAGCAGATGAGTGGATTAAAAAACTGTGGTACATCTACACAATGGAATACTACCCTGTGGTAAAAAAGAAGGAATTCTTACCATTTATAACAGCATGGGTGGAACTGGAGAGCATTATGCTAAGTGAAATAAGCCAGTCAGAGAAAGATAAATATCACATGATCTCACTCATTTGTGGAATATAATGAACAACATAAACTGATGAACAAAAACTGACCCAGAGACAGAGAAGCATCGATCAGATCGTCAAACCTCAGAGGGAAGGTAGGGGAGGGTGGAGGTAAGGGGAGAGATCAACCAAAAGACTTGTATGCATGCATATAAACTTAACCAATGGACACAGATATCAGGGGTGTGAGGACATGAGTGGGAGGGTGGCGGTGCCATGGGGGGATAAGGACACATATGTAATACCTTAATCAATAAAAAAAAAGAAAAGTTAAAAAAGTCATATATCATTACTTCCACTTTATTATTTTTGTTAGAAGCAATTTACTAAGTCTAGTCCACATTCAAAGGGAGAGGAATTATATTGCACCTTTTGATTGTAGGAGTGTCAAGTAAAACGTGGACATATTTTAAAACTGCCACAGGCCTTTCAGAAAGGAACACTATGGGAGCAAGGTAATTAAAGGAATCCATGTGCCTACTTGATGACCATTTACCTGCCTCTTAATTACATGACTAAAATGAACTTGTATATCTATTCTTCAATATTTGAAGTAAGACCTACTGTAGTGAAAAAGGCCAAGTGAATGCCTCTGATATAATCAACCATATCAGCCAATATGATCAATCAAAAATACCTCATCCAAGTGGCAATGGCTGAAATAAGTGGTACATTCAAAGACAAATTAATTAACATAGCCCCTACAAATACTGGATTAGTCGTGGAGGAAAACAAATAGGAGACCCAATTGAAGATGTTGGGCTGGACATGGCATCTTTGTCAGAGAAGATTATTATGGAATGTGGAATGTGCTTTGGGGCTCCTACTCTGGTGAATACATCCCTATCATAAAGGCAGATCAGAAATGGTTCATATTCAATTAAAACTAGCATGAGTTTACATTAATGGTCTTTTCCCAGGTGTCAGTTTAACTATAATTCCCTAAGTAATAATAACAATCCTATCTAATAACAGATAAACATGGTAATTGACCATACCTTCGCTACACCTCCCATTGGCTAATCAGCATGATATGCAAATTAACCACCAACAAAGATGGCGGCTAATTTGCATATTGCAGGCAGGGCGGGACAGTGCAAGCCACCAGTGTGCTGCCATCCAGGGAAGCCCCACCCCAGAAGCCCCAGGAGATGCCTGATATGGTAGTAACTCTATCAGTAAGCACTCTGAAAGTCAGTGGCATAAATGCACCAATTAAAAGACAGATTAAAAGGGTGAATCAGCCGAAACCGGTTTGGCTCAGTGGATAGAGCGTCGGCTTGAGGACTGAAAGGTCCCAGGTTTGATTCCGGTCAAGGGCATGTACCTGGGTTGCGGGCACATCCCCAGTGGAGGGTGTGCAGGAGGCAGCTGATCGATGTTTCTCTCTCATCAATGTTTCTAACTCTCTATCTCTCTCCCTTCATCTCTGTAAAAAATCAATAAAATATATTAAAAAAAAGGGTGAATCAAAAACAAAACCCACTTTAAATATAAAGACAAGTATAGATTAAAAGTAAATGAATTAAGCTGCAGCTTGTTTTGCTCAGTGGATAGAGCATTGACCCGTGGACTGAAGGGTCCCAGGTTTGATTCCAGTTAAGGGCATGTACCTCAGTTGTTGGCTAGATCCGCAGTCCCTATCAAAGCATGTGCAGGAGGCAACCAATCAATGTGTCTCTCCCTTTCCCTTCACTCTCTCTAAAATTCAATGGGAAAATATCCTTGGGTGAAGATTAACAAAAATAAAATAAATGGATTAAGTAACATTAAAGAGATTATAAGAAAAATATATTCCAAATTTTGTTAGTTGTATAATGGTTATGTTTAAATTATTAACACCTAAGAAATTGTGTGAAGGGTACATATAATATGCTGTAGTATTTTATAGTGTTTTTTTACATGTATGAGATTATTTCAAATTAAAATATTGAAAAATTAAAAATTAATAAAATATTAATTAAAATGTATCTGCATTACATGAGAAATCTCCTAATTGCTTCTAGCATAATTTATTAAATTGTGCTAAAATTTACAATAGTTCAACTAAAAAATATCTTAATTCTAAACGATATAATAGAAAATATATAATAGTGCAGTTATAAGCACTTATCTGAAAATAAAAATTTAAAGAAGTGAATTTAAAGAAGGGATTAGTCAAAGAAAATATATGCACAACCTATGGACACAGACAACAGTTTGGTGATGGCCAGAGAGAAGTGGGGGGCAAGAGCTGGTTAGAGGGGTCAAAAGGGGGGAAATAGGGACATCCTATATCCTATCTAATAATAGACAAACATGATAATTGACCGTACCTTTGCTACTCTTCCCATTGGCTAATCAGGGTGATATACAAATTAACTGCCAACAAAGATGGTGATTAACCGCCAACAAATTAACTACGTATGCAGTTAATTTGCATACGTAGGCGCAATGCTGGGAGGTGAAAGGGGAAGGATGGAAGAAGCCGCCTGCCACTGATGGTGATCAGAAACCCAGGCGGCAGGCAAGAGCCGGGTGGAAGGGCAAAGGTGGCCCTGGGGGTTTTCGGAGAAGTACCTGTATTTTTCTTTTCAAAGTACCTGTATTTTTAATAATTTCTTGACATGGTAAAAGAATTTTACATTACAATCCAAGGGTGGTGGGGTGAGGAGAAGGAGCAGCAGAACAATCCAACAAACAAAAAGGGAAACAGAAATTCACGGTGGAAGGGATTTGAAGGGTGGGTAGGAACATTGCCCAACTAAAATGCAATTGGTTTGTTACTGAGTACTATTCATGGGAAGACAGCATCCTGGCTCCTTCTCTATACAGCATATTGGGAGTAAAAATGATGCATCTTGGTGGAAATATGATTAGGGTTGGAAGACAGACAGGGAAAGAAGAAGTCAGAAATAGACACTGAGAGAGTCACTGGTTAGCTGGCTGCAAATACTGACTCTCCAGTAGTGATAGAATAAAAAAGTGGGGGATATCTCTGGAAGATTCAAGAGATAGGGGGCAACTCTTCTATGGTTTTGACTTGCCCAGCAGATTTCCACATACACATGTGTTCACGTCTATGTTTGCGTGCACACACATATACACATAACTGACTACCCTCCCTGGAAGCACAGAAGAAGAAGCTGCCAGAAGAAGAAGCCACCCACCTTTGGCCCAGGCACCAGTGCCTGTGGCTGGCTGCAGCCCAGGCGATGGACAAGCCACCTGCCTGAGGTCCCAGGCTGCAGCCACCCGGAGAAGCTGCCAGCCCTGTGGTCCAGGGCGCCAGCACCTGTGGCCAGGGAAATAGGTTCCCTCTTCTCCTACTGCAGTCATTACTTCAATATTCCCCTTCTGAATTTCTCTCCTGTGCTGCAATCCAACTCCACTTTTCATCGGAAGGATACGGAACAGAGAGAGCAGTGTTAAAAGCTTACATTTTTAAGCCGGTAAGGTTGGTACTTAAACATATAAATGGAAAACTAGAGTCCTTAAGGTAACAAAGGCTACAAAGGACAGGGACAGTGCATGACCTATTATGTCCAGCAATCCATATGGGGACTGAATACTTTGCAATGATAACAATTAGTGAAGATATGAATCAACTAAAATAGTTGACAGGGACAATTCTTTCATCTTTGAAAATATCTACATCAAATCTGTTTAAATAGATTTTCATCTGCATAATATAACACATTCTGAAAAGACCACCACCACCACCAATGTGGTCAGTGTTTTGCCGATAAATGTTTAATAACCGAGGGACACCCCTGAGTGCCCAAATTTTTGTGCACTAGGCTACTAGTTATATATAAAAACTAGAGGCCCAGTGCACGAATTTGTTCATGGGTGGGGTCCAGCCGACCCAGCCCGAATCAGAGCAGATCAGGGCCAGGCCTGTCAGGAGGAGGAGATGGCGGGAGGTTGGAGGGCAGGCCTGCCCCCGATTGGGGTAGGGGGGCCAATCAGGGTCAGAGCTGGCTGGGGGGAGGGGTCGTGCAGGGGGTTGGCCAGCCACCCCGCCCCCCACCAGGGTGGGAGAGTTCTCTCAGGGACAGGGCCAACTGGGGGGAGAGGCCGTGGGGGGGCCCATCCCCTGATCAGGTTGGTTCGTTGGCTGCAGTGGACATCAGAGTGAACAGTGGTTCTGGTCATTATGGCATTCCAGTCGCTGTTTTTTTGTATATATAGATTAAGACCCCTAATGTTTGTTAGAAAAAAAAATATATAGACTTAGACCATCTGGGCATTCTGCACATCCTTGTTCTAGTCCAATATATCAGACATCATTTCCCCTGGTACCCTATTCCAAGGTTAATTTATATGGTATTCCATGTCTGCAAAATCAAATACTTTATAAATCCAATAGTTGTGATGGCCTAGGACCTGCAGGTAGGAAGTAATCCTACCTTTTAGTAATCAGGCGTCCAAATTACACATTTACTCTCCATGGTCATTTACTATTTAATATACTTTAAGAGTTATCACAGATTATTTTTCAATCACAGTATATTGACTTTTTCATATAATTGAATTACATAACAATGTGCTTTTGGCCAGTTCTTTCTCTCACTGCATATCAGGCCAATGGTAACAACAGACATGGCTCTTCTTCAGAGAAAATTGTTGCCTAGGATGTGTTAGCAGTTTGTTTAAGAATTGTAATAATAATTGCTCACTTAATGCTTTCATAAAATTATGTATGAGGAATAAAATAAAAATATAAACTACTTTTAGAAATTTTAGTGTGTGAATATGAGAAAATATTTACCCTCAGTACTGTTGCATCTCTAGGTCAGAATGCTGGGATTATTCTAATTAATCAATTTATGTTTTTTTTTTAAGCCTCACCTGAGGAATGAGGATATTTTTCCCATTGATTTTTAAAGAGAATGGAAATGAGTGGGGAGGGTGAGAGACAAGGAGGAGAGAGAGAAATATCAATGTGAGAGAGACACTTTGATTGGTTGCCTCTGGCTAGCACCCTGACTGGGGCTAGGGACTCAACCTGCAATCAAGGCATGTGCCCCTGAGTGGGAATTGAACCCAAGATCCTTCAGTCTGCAGGCTGACACTTCAATCACTGTGCAAAACTGGCCAGGGCTCAATTTATGTTTTTTACCAAACATATACTTATTTACTTTATTTTATTTATTTTTTTAATTTTCAGGTGTGATTTATTACTCATCTACTTGCCTCTATATTCACATGCCTCTCTCAACTTAATGACAACTAAGTTGAGGTCATTTTCTTTCTTTATTTTTTAAATTTATCTTTATTGTTGAAAGTATTATAGAAGTCCCCTTACACACCCCCCATTAACCCCATCCACCCCACACTTGCCACCCCAGGCCTACCTTTAAATGATCACATAATAAATACTTTCTAGGCCTTGATTCCTATGCTAAACTGATCTATAGAGATATTTGAACAAGTTGACATGTTTATTTGGTAGACTGGTGATTCAAATATATTTTAACTAGTCATAATTTTACTCACAAATTGTACAGTAGGGTGGAAAACAATTTTATTTGAAAAACCTAAAGGGCAACTATTATGGTTGAATAACTTGTATGATACACAAGTCTGCATTGCCATTCACCTGAGAGTCCATATGAATTCTGGATTTCTGTGTGCCCCAACTTGCATAATTATATTTGGTGGCCTTATAAATCAAGACAGAGCTTGGCATTTTTCAGAAAGGGAAACTAAAATTATAAATGGAATGGAGGATATGTTTTACCAAAAGAAAAGGCAAAACAAACTAACACATCAATAGCAACAAACCAACAACAGCTCTAGAAACCTGAAGTCTGAGAATGTTTTGATCTAGAAAATCACTAGAGTCATGGTTAGAATAATAAAATTGACATTAACCACCAAATTTCAGGACATTTAGAAATAGAGTTTAAACCACGAAGATAATTATACATTCATTTAAGACAAATACAGAGTTGGTAGGATTAAGCAGAATTAATATGCATTATTGTTAAATTATTATGAAAGATTCAATTATTTTTCTACTTTTTCCTTTATGATTATTAAAATATGCACTGTCACACTCTAGTCTTTGGAGTCTATGCTAGAGTTAGAATTCATGCTCATATGACAATTATTTTCATTTAAAAATCTTAATAGTATTGTAAACTGTAGGTTGTGTAAAGAACACTCACAATTTCAGGAATTAAGATTATACATGAGACAGACTTTGACCTTGTTGGATGAAAATGATTTCAACTGTCAAAGAAATAAGGATGTAGAATATTTTACACATAGGTGTACAAAAGAAACACCATAAATGTCTATGTAAAGTATTGCTCTAATTTTGACAAATAAAAACATATGTATGTCATGAGGATGGTGATAATTAGGGGATGGAATGCCAAAAGTATATGTTGATTAAAATGTTGCTATTTTTATATCTTCAGATATGCATTCAACTAGTCTTTTTAAAGTTATAATTATTTTTATTAATATTATGCCTGGTGCCAGTGGGTGACAAATAAGTGATAGGTACTGCTGTATTGTTACAGGTAAGGAAACCCATGCTCAAGAAGTTGAAATAATGTGCCAGTGTTGACACAACTAGTGAAGGCAGAGTAGGGAACACCAGCTTCACAAACAAACGAGTGTGAATTCTCAGAGGAGAAAGTCTTTCTAGCCAAAATGTTGAGTTGGATGTGACTTTGAAGAGACGTATTCTTTAGCTTCCTAGGTCCCTCCTGTAGTTGGCATCCCAAATATGCCATTAGCTTTCTTTTTTATTTAATACTAGAAGCCCAGCACAGGAAACCTTGCCTGAGCCCTGAGCTGCCGCCAAGAGCCACCCTACCCCACTGCCAGGAGCTTCCAGGAGCCAGGCTTTTCTCAGCAGTACCTCCAGTCAGAACTGAGGACATTGGGCAAGCTGGAAGAGGAACACATGGTGATCATTCTAGTGAGAGACACTGCCTAGCTTGGACCTCTTTTCCAGCTCCACATTTGTGTCATAAAAGCAGTTATTTTAAAATCTGATCCGCTGCCTCAGTCCTACCTGCTTTCTTTGAATTTTCTGCACCAGGAGCTGCAAGTAACCCCGCCTTGCCGCTGGGAGCTGCTGCTCACGGGTGAGGGGTTGGGGGAGAGAGAGACTGAGAGGTACACAATGCACCTCATGGTGACCAGTCATCGTTTGATCTTTGTGGTCCCTAATATTGGCTATATATATATATATATATATATATATATATATATATATCTCCTATCTAATAAAAGACAAATAGGGTAATTAACTGTACCTCGGATACGCTTCCCATTGGCTAATCAGGACGATATGCAAAGTAACTGCCAACAAAGATGGCAGCTAATTTGCATACTGCAGGCAGGGTGGGACAGTGCCATCCTGCCTGCCCTGCTGCCATCCGGGCCTGCTATCTGCGACCCAGGCAGCAGGTGGCCTGTATGGGACCTGACCAAGGGCTGGCAGGCGGGACCACAGCAATCCGCCTCCGGCCACTCCCACAAACAGCCCTCCCGTGGGGATCCAAGGCTGGCAGGTGCTAAGCACAGATCTGCCACTGGCTACGCCCAAAAACGGCCCTAGTGCACCCATCTGCCAACACGCACATCCGGGCTGCCTTTGCCCTGCTCGAACTATGCAGCTGGGAGAGGGGAGTGTAGCCGCTGGGAGCAGGACGGGAATTTCCTGGGGTTTGCATCAGGCAGCCCAGAGCAGAGTGTGAACTATCCCTACTGGTAGTTGCTTGCTCATTCACTTACTTGCTCATTCATTCACTCATTCACTCACTCAGCAAACCCTCTCAAGTCCCTGGCACCAGGCCAGGTACTGAAGTTGAAGCAGGATAAGACAGATTTATGTCCTCAAGATGTTAGTAATTCAGTATGCACCCAGGAGAGGGGCGCCAGGCCGCTGGGAGCAGAGCGGGAACTTTCCCGGGGTGGGCTTCAGGCAGCCTGGAGTGGGGCCGGAACTTCTGCGGTGTTGCCATGGCAATACGGCAGAAGTTCCCCTCCCCCCCTTAGCTGCTTGCTCATTCACTTACTCGCTCATTCATTCACTCATTCACTCACTCATTATTCACTCACTCAGCAAACCCTCTCAGGTCGCTGGCACCAGGCCAGGCACTGAAGGTGAAGCAGGATAAGACAGAGCTATGTCCTCAAGATGTTAGTAATTCAGTAGGGCGAAGCAGGCACATGAATGAGGCAGTTGTATGCACAGATACAGTGTACTGGGTCCAGTGAGGGCTGTAACTAACGCCGACTTTGTTCTCTTGATAAAATGGGGCCTCGGGAGCCAGGTTGCCCCAAGCCTGTAGGCCTGTGCCTAGGCCAGGAGTGGCTGGGGTCCGGGAACATGACAGAGGGTGCAGGTTGGGCTGAGGGGTCTGGCCCCACCCCTCACCCTCAGCCCCGAGTGCACAAATTCTTGTGCACTGAGCTACTAATATATATATATATTTGGGTGATATTACTTAATAAAATTATATAAGTATCAGGTGTACAATTTTATAATAGACTCAATTAGTTTTTAATTCTGTTAAAAACCTATAAAGTGCTTTAATAAATGTTTTAATTATGCATAGGTAAACCACAGGTGTTGTTTTGTTAGTGATAAAATGAGGTGTCAGGTAAATCTTAATAATTGTGTTGATGATTCTATGATGACTTCTCCCTTCTAAACTGCTCCTCTCACAGCTCACTGAGATTATACAGGCTCAGTGAAACAGAGTGGGAGGTTGGACCAAGAATTAACAATTGGCTGAACCAAAAATTGTAATAGGAGAAATAAGTCACCTAACTCCCCAAGACAATAGACTGAGCTAATAGTTAATTTCTCTCTCAAAGATATGAAGGATGCTGAATGGAGACAATGTATAATGTAGCAAGACCCCCCAGATTCAGGGGCTGAGAAGAGTCCAAAAAACTTTGGACATTGTTCACTAAAAGTTATAAAGGTGTGATCACACATCATATCTTCTATCAAGGAACAAGGTTCCATGGGAAGGAGTGTCCCTTGAGAACAGCAGTTTACTTAATTCCACTGATGGAAATGAGGAGTCTAAATTTGATGTAGTCTGTGGAGAAAAAGATGGTTGTGTTTTATTAATAATAAAGACAAGTGAATCAGTCCTCCTATCCGGCCAATCCACCCTTCTGCCTGTCATTCATATCCTATGAGATGTATCTTATATTATGAGTATAGGGACATTTGCACCTGCAATAGTCAGCTCTAGGGTAGAAATCACCCAGTTAAAACCTGCCAGTGCCTGGCCAGCATGGCTCAGTGGTTGAGTGTCGACCTATAAACCAGGAAGTCAAGGTTCAATTCCTCTCTCTCTCTCTCTCTCTCTCTCTCTCTCTCTCTCTCTCTCTCTCTCCCCCTTTCTCTCTGAAATCAATAAAAATACATTTTTAAAAACATAAAACCTGCCAGCAATGTGTATTTAATTGCAAATAAAGATGGGAAGGCTCCTTTGTTGGGTAAAATATTTCCTTTATAGAAATATACTATTCTGAAGTTGTGAAGCTAGAGACAACAAAGTGTCTGCTATTCTGCACAATAATTTGTAGTGGCTCCCAAATTTGGTGTGCATGAGAATAACATGAATAGTTTGTCAAAAATACTGACAACCTACCACTCTGATTCAATATGTAGGATTTGAGAATAAACATCTGAATTAAAAAAAAAACTTTTATGATTCAACTTTATGTCAAAATATAAGAAAATCCCAATCAATTTTATCTTCGTTATTTGCAAAGTAATTTTTCTGAGAACTTGAAGTCATGTTTAAAAAAAAAAAAACTAATTAAATTTTATCTCTCTTTTTTTCCTTCTAAGATTATAAGTGAAGACTACTCTTTCATGTGGAGGAATCAAGATGGCTTCTGTAATGTTGTGTCAAACTGAGAGCTTAGGATAAAGCAGTTTATTTAGGAAACATGTGGAGTGCCTTGGCGAATGCATTTGGGAAGCAATCATACCGTATGTACAGTTTTAAGTTGGCTGTGTTATTGTTGCTGTTGTTGGTGGTGGTGGTAGTATTCCTATCCCAAGTCTTTAGTAAGGTTTCACAGACATTTATTTTACAACTCTGCTTTAGGAAACAAAAATCTAAACATGTGACCATGGGTGAAAAAAAGCAATAGGAGAGGAGCAATAACAGATCAGGGAAAATCAGTATCAAGCCAAGAGGTGATGTACAATTTAGAGAAGTAGAATCCCAAAAAGTGACAACCCAAAGTCAGGACTTCTTTGTGGAACATGCAAGAATACCTTTGAGATCTCTATAAAATCACTGCAAAGAGAATCTGGTAAAGTCTGATGTTCCAAAGCCAAGTGGCATGAGGGCTTACATTACCATTTGGGCATTTGATAAGGATGTGATTCTTAAATACTGGAGAAATTAGGAAAATATGCATAGCATCTGTAATTACTTGGGGTAATGCTAACCAGTGAGGTGGGAGATAAGTTGTGAAGGAAGGTATAATGAAAATGTCACAACTTTGGTTTAGGATCTCATCAATCCCATAAGGAAGCAAAATTTGAACTTTTAGAAAATGCATTTGGCTTTTTAAATCACTACATAGATATGATGTTACATTCCATAAATTTGGTCATTGGTGACATAACACCAGCAGCTTCAAAGCCTGAGAGGTGTCATTCAAATCAATGCTACATGCAAGAGTATCACGATAACTCACTTAAGTTTCACTACTAGTTAGTTTTTCAAATGAGAAGTGTGCATTCTCAATCTCGACTGAAATGTTGACATCTGCCTTTCCCTTATATCATTGAAGGAAAATGTAAGAAAATACTTTTTCTTTTAGAGAAATCCTTCAGGAGGGACTCAGAAAAATTGTGAGTGGGGAAGAAAAATAGTTAGCTAGCCAGATCAAGCCAAATTAATGAGGCAATCAAAACTCAGCCTCCAATATTCATCCAACTATCCATCAATCCATCCATCATCCACCCATTCATACTTTCAGTCTTTAAAATGTTTTGTTATTGTTGTAGTTGCTGTTCTTGTTTTTGCCTGCTCTGTGCTAAGCACTATTCTTAGTTTCCCTGGAACATTTTTGCTGTCCATCCTCCTTCCACCATAATCTTTATGATCTTATCTAACTTCATGGTTTTATAAACAAACTGTATACTGATGGGTACTTCCAGCTTGGCCTTTAGACTTCTCCCATGAAAGTCTTATATATTCAACCAATTCTCCAACATCTGCACTTATATATGTAATCGGCATCTTGCAGTCAACAAGTCCAAATTAGAACTGTTGAATTTCTCCCTTCTAAACTGCTCCTCTCACAGCTCTCCCCATATCGGTTAATAACAACTCCATACTAGTTATTCAGTCCTAAATCTTGGAGTCATCCTACCTTGAATCTTCTCTTTCTCTTAGACCACTGTTTCAAATATATCAGAAAACCCTGTCACCATTTCTAAACTGAGCCACCAACATAATCCTCCTGGATTATTTCAATTGCTAATTTCACATGCATAGTGCATATACATATGTATGTGTTCATATCATTCAACCAATAGCAGTGATGATACTTAGTTTCCATATTGTAAAACAGTTTAAACAACCAACCAACCAGTTGTCTACTATTTCATACAATGTTCAAAATATATGTAACTCCCTAAGAAGATTTTCTGTTCTATTTATCTAATATTCAAATTGTATGTAACCATAAAAATATTCTAGATTTATTACATTCAATAAAGGGTGAGGAAAAAGTAAGTTTACAGTTTTTCATATAGAAAATAAGACAATAATTAATAAATAATAATACTTAAAATAATAATAACAATTAACTGTTTTGCATACTCACAGCTGTAAATCTACTTTTGTCTCACTCTGTATTCAAATTGTATAATGTCACATAAAAATTCAAGAATAAAAATTTAAGCAGGAGAGAAGAAAGTGGTAGCCAAAAAAGCAGACGTGTTGTGCACCTCCTTCAAGGGCCAGCCTGGAAAAGCAACTGAATCAGAGAACATCCACCCAGAGTTAATAAATTAGACACAACTGAGGAGACAATTTTCAATAAGGAAGGCCAGAGGATGCCTGGAGAATGGCAGGAGTGGGGATCTGGACTGGAAGGGGACGCCCAGCCCCCTGGCCAAGAGGGTGAGGTGAAGGCTCATTGCACCAAAGTTACATCCCTTGGTGACAAGTGTAATACCCAATTGTGAAAAGGAAACCCCGCAGACCTGCTGACACCCAGAGAATCTAGACCTGGGACCACAGCTTCAGAGGGCTGCACCCTGAAAGACAGCCTGAAAAGTGCCTGTGCAGCGTTGTGCTGGGATGGGGGGGGGGGTGGAGAAACTTGCAGTTTCATGGTTGTTTTGCTTTCATTTTGTCTTTGATTTTATTCAATAAACCCAGCATATAGGACTTTCCAGCTGCAAAAATTCACCCAGAGCTCTGGTGAAGGAGAATCACGAATTTGTAGAACCAGAGGAGGGGCTAGGAAGGGAAGGAGGGCAATGAGACATGGCCAAGGCTCTTCCTAACCCTCCAAACCCAAGCAGTCATTTCTCCCCCGAGGGGCTAGCCCCTCTCAGTGGTCTCAAGGCAGGGAATACAACCTGCCACACCCTGCCTGCCTTTTGAGCTATACAAAGGAAACAAAGGCTCTGAATAGCACCAAAGAGCCCTCAGTGGCTTGGTTGATAAAGGGACCGGTCTGCTCCACTATTCTGGGAATCAGACTGATAAAAGCTTCAGGTTGCAAACCAACCACACTGGTCTCCATACAAGGATCTCTCATCAACCAAGGCCAGAGTAATATTTTGGGCCAATTGTGGAGGAGTCGACCAGAGTCTGTAAAAATACATCCATCTGATCCATGGATAGTGGAATAGCACCAACCCCACCTAAAGCCCTGACAGAAACAGATGGTTAAGTGATTAAGATTGACAGTTGGCAGACAGGCAAAGCAGGAAGATTGATCCTGCCTGCTTTCAGCAAAGGCCTATGGAGAAAGACACAAGCAGAGAAGAAGTGGATCTCCAAAGACAGTGCCAGATAGTGGTCAGTACCTAAATACCTAACAGGGAGCCCAGAATTGGCAGACAGAACAGAAGAGTGTGGTCCTAAACCAGCCCACATGGGACATTAAAACATGGCTAAAGCAAACCATATTTTATTTATTTATGTATTTATTTATTTATTTATTTATTTCATTTTCTTTTTAACTTTCAGTATTATATTTTTATCATTTTATAATTGTTATTCTATTTTCTTTTTCATTTTTCTTCATCACTTCTCCCTTTTTCATCCTGTTTTTCTTCTCCTTTCCCCACTTTAGCTTTTCTTTCATTTACCCCTTGTTAAAAAGTAATATTCTTTATCTGTTTTATTGATGTATTATTATTATTGTAGTCTCTGTTGGCTTATTCATATATGTAATTTCCTCTTCCCTACTCCATTTCCCCTTCTCTTTTCTCTTCCCGCACTACTCATTTATTTTTATTTTTTTCCCGTCTCCTCCTTTGTTCTTTTCTGCTCCTAATTTTAAAATTATTTTCAATTCCTAAATTCAGGCCTATGTGCTCTCTCCTCTATTCTCCTTTTCAATAAATATATAAATAATTTTGTTTTATCTTTTACACTTATCCACTCATTCTCTTTCTCCCTCCTCTATACTAAACCATGGTCCTTCCCCTATATATCCAATTTATTAACCTTATTTTCTGTATTTAAGCTCTGCCTCTATAGATTCTGCCCCTTCCTATTCTTCTGGGTGTTTTTTTATTTGCCCCTTTTTGTTTGTTTGTTTTATTGTGTTGTCTCCCAATATTCTTTCTTTTTTCTCAGTATAAGTTTTGCTCTCCTTTCTCTCTCCTACTTCTCTTTTCTCTGGTGGTCACTTCTATTGGAGTTATAGTTGTCTTGAGTACATTTGTATTTTGTTCCTTTTGGTTTTGTGTCTTGTGTTGTATTTTGTGCTGTTCAATCAGCACCTCCATAATGCTTGTCACTATAGGGTAGAGACCGAGCCATATAAACAAACACTCTGAGAGGAGACTCCATCCATGAACAGGACAATAACATTTAATACCCAACTACAACAAGAGAACCCAAATATCTCAAGTAAGATGAATACCTAGAATATCCAGCCAAGAATACATGAGAGACTAAACCTCTGTGTCCCACAAAACATCTACTACATAAGAAAAATTCATAAAATCTGGGTGGCTAGCAATTTGATCTAATACATAGAAACAATCAGAAAGAAACAGCAAAGATGGGGAGACAAAGACACAACCCCCATATGAAAGAAAAGGAGGAAACACCAGAAAAGGAAATAAATGAAATGGAGGCAAGCAATATGTCATATAAAGAATTCAGAGTAATGGTAATAAGGGTGCTGAAAAGACTGGATGAGAAATTCACCATTTGTAAGATTCAAAAGGAAATGAAGAATGACATAGCTGCAATAAAAAGCACAATGGATGCTTCTAGAGTAGACTAGAAGCTGAGGACTGAATCAGTAAGTTAGAAGACAAGGTAGAAAAAAACACCCAAGCAGAGCAGCAACTGGATAAAAAACTTAAAAAAGCAGCAGAATCTAAGGGAGCCCTGGGACAACACAAAACAAAACAAAACAAAAACCAAATCCACATAATAGGGATGCCAGAAGGAGAGAAAGTTGAGCAAAGAAAAGAAAACCTGTTTGAAGAAATAATGACAGAAAACTACCCTGAATTTCGTAAGAAAAACTCACACAAGTCAAAGAAGCACACAGGGTCCCAAATAAGATAAACCCAAAAAAACCAACACCAAGACACATTGTAATCAAATTGGCAAACATCAGTGACAAAGTAAGAATATTAAAGGCTGCCAGAGAGAGACAGAAAGTTACCTAAAAGGGATCTCCCATTATACTAGCAACTGATTTATCAACAGAAACACAACAGGCCTGAAGGGAATGGAATGAAGTATACAAAGTGATGCAAGGCAAGGGACTGAATCCAAGAATACTTTATCCAGCAAAGCTATCATAAAAAATTGAAGGGAAAATCAGAAGTTTTGCAGACAAAAAAAAAGTATAAGGGAATTTATTAACACCAAACCAGCACTGCAATAAATGCTAAAGGGACTTCTAAAAAGAACAAATACAAAGGGAAGATGGAACACAGACATAAAGAATGAAAAATGACAAAAAATAATTACCTATCAATAATAACCTTAAGCATAAATGGATTAAATGCTCCAATCAAAAGACATAGGTTAGCTAAATGAATAAGAAAACATGACTCACATATACACTGTCTACAAGAGACCCATATTGGAACAACAGACTCACCCAAACTGAAAGTGAAGGGATGGGAAAAAATTTTCAGGCAAATGGAAATGAAAAAAAAGCTGGGGTAGCAATACTTATATTTGATAAAATTTACCTCAAAGTGAAGGCCACAACAAGAGATAAGGAAGGCCACTTCATAATACTAAATGGATCTATTCAGCAAGAAGATATAACTCTGGTAAACATATATGAACCCAGTACAGGAGCACCCAAATACATGAAAAACAAACAAACAAACAAAAACTTCTGGAAGATATCAAGGAGAGATCGTATAGTCATGGTAGGGGATTTTAATACCCCATTGACACCACTGGATAAATCCTTCAGACAAAAAAAAAAAAAAACAGCAAAGAAACAGCATTCCTAAATGACTCACTAGATCAGATGGAATTAATTCACATCTACTGAACATTCCTCCCCAAAGCTAAGGAATCTACAATCTTCTTAATGCATCCAGCAATACATTAAAAAGATTATACACCATAACCAAGTAGGATTAATTCTGGGGATACAAGGCTGGTGCAATATCATCAAATCAAAAAACGTGATAGACCACATAGGAGACAAAGGAGGCAAGAGGATTCAATGGGGTCAAGACAGTCTCTTCAATAATTGAAATTGGACAGATTCATGCAAAAAATAAATAAAACTAGATCACCAACTGAAAACATACAAAGAAATAAATGAAAAAAATGGATAAAAGACTTAAAGATAACATGGGAAACCATAAAAATCTTAGAAGAATCCATAGGAAGCAAAATATCAGACATATGTCATAGAAATCTCTTTACTAATACAGCTCCTAGGGCAATGGAAACTAAAAAGAAAATAAACAAGTGGGACTACATCAAAATAAAAAGCTTCTGCACAGCAAAAGAAACCAATAAAACAACAAGGGAGTCTACTGCATGGGAGAACATCTTTGCCAATGTTACATCTGATAAGGGTTTAATATCTAAAATTTATAGGGAACTCATATAACTTAACAAAAGGAAGATAAACCAATTAAAAATGGACAAAGAACCTAGATACTTTTCCTTTTTTAAATATATTTTATTGATTTTTTTACAGAGAGGAAGGGAGAGGGATAGAGAGTTAGAAACTTTGATGAGAGAGAAACATCAATTCAGCTGTCTCTTGCACACTCCCTACTGGGTATGTGCCCACAACCTAGGTACATGCCCTTGACT
Source organism: Myotis myotis (assembly GCF_014108235.1). NCBI lineage: Eukaryota > Metazoa > Chordata > Mammalia > Chiroptera > Vespertilionidae > Myotis > Myotis myotis. Next base: position 108,255,125 of record NW_023416346.1, on the reverse strand, counting down.
GGAATCGAACCTGGGACCCTTGAGTCCTCAGGCTGACACTCTATCCACTGAGCCAAACCTGTTAGGGCAGAACCTAGATACTTTTCGAAAGTGGACATACAGAAGGCCAAGAGACATATGAAAACATGCTCAAAGTCACTAATCATCTAAGAGACGCAAATCAAAACAAAAATGCGTTAGCATCTCATACTTGTCAGAATGGCTACCATCAACAAATCAACAAATGACAAGTGCTGGCAAGGATGTGGATAAAAAGGAACCCTCGTGTACAGCTGGTGGGAATGTAGACTGGTGCAGGTATTGTGGAAAACAGTATGAAGTTTCCTCAAAAAATTAAAAATTGAACTTCCATTTGACCCAGGAATCCCACTTCTAGGAATACAAACCAAGAAACTAGAAACACCAATCAGAAAGGATATATGCACCCCTATGTTCATAGCAGCACAATTTACCATAGCTAAGATTTTGAAATAGCCTAAATGCCCATCAGCAGATGAGTGGATTAAAAACCAGTGGTGCATCTACACAATGGAATACTACACTGCTGTAAGAAAGAAATAACTTTTATAATTTGCAACAGCATGGACAGATCTGGAGAGCATTATGCTCAGCAAAATAAACCAGTTGGAGAAAGATAAATATCACATGATCTCATTCATTTGAAGAATATAATGAACAACATAAACTGATGGAAAAAATAGATCCAGAGACATAGAAGCATCGAATAGACTGTCCAACTTCAGAGGGAAGGCAGGGGAGGGTGGGGGGGTGTAAGTGATCAACCAAAAGACTTGTATCCATGCATATTACAATGACCAATGGACACAGACAATGGGGAGGGGTCAATGGGGAAAAAAGGAGACATATGTAAAACTTTCAACAATAATAAATAAGTAAATAAATATATAAATATAATTTAAGTAGTTATTTTTGCTTTTGCTCTTTCTTCTACAAGCTACGCCTACTCTCAATACCTAGGTATTCTGTTGAAACTTTAAGAACAAGTTAGTCTGTAGTAAAAACATACCTGTAGCTTGTCATCTCAGGTAGATTAAAAGACTCAATCCTTGCAAATGTTTTACAAGACTGAGTTTAAGTCCTATACATCTTTGATCTCATTCCCAAAGGCTCTTTCTTTTACTTACCTTTCTTCAGCCACACTGATCTTGTTGAACATCATTAACCAGGGATGACCTCACTTCTGGGCTTTTGTACTTTTAGTGTCCTCTTGTCAATAACTTTCCTCCTTTAACCCTATATAATAAAGAGGTAATATGCAAATTGACCATCACACCATTGCACAAGATGGCTGCCCCCATGTGGTCAAAGATAGCCACCACAAGATGGTTGGCAAGGGAGGGCAGTTGTGAGCAATCAGGCCAGCAGGGGAGGGCAGTTGGGGAGGACCAGGCCTGCAGGGGAGGGCAGTTGGGGGTGATCGGGCTGGCAGGGGAGCAGTTAGGCATCAATCAGGCTGGCAGGGGAGTGGTTAGGGGTGATCAGGCTGTCTGGCAGAAACAGTTAGGTGCAACCAAGCAGGAAGGCAGCCCAGCGGTTGGGAGCCAGCAGTCCTGGATTGTGAGTGAGATGTCTGACTGCCAGTTTAGACCCGAGGGGTCCAAGATTGGAAAAGGTGCAGGCTGGGCTGAGAGACACCCCCCAGTGCATGAATTTTGTGCACCATGCTTCTAGTTATAAAATGGTTCGCTCTCATTTCCTTGAAGTTTTGCTAAAATGCCTCCCTCTTTGGAAGGCTTCTCTGGTAGCTCTATTCTAGATGTAATGCCTCCCCCATTTCTTCTTGTTTTCTTTTTCACTGTAGTACTAATTATAACACATTATATTTTATTTATATATTTTTGCTGTCTATCCTGTCTGACCTGGAATGTCAGCTCCTCATGGATTTGTTTTATTCATTGCTAAGACCTTGTATCTTAATTGTTCCTGACATATTTGTTGCTAAATAAGTATTTCCCCATAAAATCAACCAATTAATTTAACCTTGAACAATAGTTTTCTGTATATCACTGTCATGATTGTGAAAGTCTTAGAAAAAAATCCAGTAAAATTAATTGAAAATGGGAGGTTACTAATTCATTTTTGTTTCTTTTGTATTTGCTCTTGGGTAAATCTAGAATCTGTATGTGAGTGATGCATTATTAACTAGGAACAAAATTCCTACAGATGATATCCTTTGGAAAGTAAAACTTTTCAAGATACATTATCAATTTTCCTTCCTATTTAGACATTTCTTGGTCTTATTATATAAAATTGTACAAATAGAACTGTCCTGGCTGGTTTAGAGCAGTTTTCCCTCATCACCCCTTGACTCTTGTTCCACCATTTAACTAACATGACAAATTGAACAAAAGAGCAGATGGAGTTACAACCTGTAGATGTTTAATTAGTGTCTTCATTATTCAGAGACACTCATTTGTAATACTCTAGACTCCTTTCTATGATGCATAGGAGATGGTTGGCTAAGCCTGATAAAGTTAATATATTCAGATCTTGTCATTTTCCCCTGAATTTATTTTTTTGCCCTTAGATTAGAACAGTATTTTTTGTATAGACATTAAAAAGTTTGACATTTTATTCAAAAATTTTCAGACATTTTACAAATACCCAGGAACTCTTTCTCTGGATGTGCCCTGATATTGATATAACTTGAAAGTGATATTCTTTTTTGAAAGAAGTTTTTTTTTTTCTTCCTAATAGGACAGTATTTTTATACATTTTAGTTTTTGATATAAACACAGAAGGATAGCAGTGGCAGAATATAATTGCTTTCTTTCTATACAATAACCCAAAAATGTTAAAGGTTTCAGTATTATAAAAACATTAAGTCTATTAATCCGTAACATATCTATGGCATCAGGTTATAGATTGTGGAAATTTTTGTTATTGCTTAAAAATTACTGTTGAACTGACATTCTTACTCTTCTTCCTGGCCATTTGCAATTATTTTTCATATTTCTGTTTGCATATTCATTTTGATGTTTCATTCCTTTAAATATCTATACACATTAACATTGAGACTATTAACTTGAATTTTATAAAAAAATAGTTTTTGAAAGAGCAACGGGACAGATGATATTTCAATTCTTTACTAAGATTTTCATGAGGCTTTGAATATTGCTTTTTTGGTCTGAATTTTTCTTCATAGTTTCTTCATACTTGTAAGAAGTATGATAAGATAGTATTTTGTAGGAAACAAAAATCAATAAACTAATTTATTAAATCTTATATTCTACAAAATGAAGATAATGTATATATGATAATGTCTTCTGCATTTCTAGTATATTTTGTGTGTTTTATAAATGGGAATAAAAGTATTTTATTTCTATTATAGCACTTACCTAAATTATGTATTTATTTACATATCTGTTACATGTTTTATGCTTAGAACTATGCCTGATCTTAGAACCTACTTCTTAATAAATTATACTGTGGTCATTGTATATATTATTTTTTTTTAATTTTGTACTAGTTTTCTTTGTAAAACTTGTGTTAGGTTTAACCATTTACAGGTATTTTTGTTCTAAGGGACATACATTTATTTGCTTATTTTTTATCTTTGGTTTCAAACTCTAATTTTTACCTAAAGCATAGTATATAATTATTAAGCATCTTTCCATTATCTATTAAATTGGATTGACCCATACTAGATTTTTATTCATATATTAAATACATTTTAATTTGTAATTTTAAAATCCAAAGTGTTCTCCTTCTAGCAGGGAAAAACTGTTACAAATTTTATATTTTTAGATATTTTCTTGGTTAAGAGTTATTATTCTTTTTCCTTGAGTTTAAGGTTCTAAAAGTGATAAATTATGCCACATTCTTTTTTTGAGATGTCATTTTTAACCCCCTGAATGAGAAGGGACCTGAAATTTCATACATAAGATGAAACATAAATTTGATTCTGTGCATTATAATCTCTCATAACTCTGAAAAGAAAATACATTCTTATGCATTTGTAAGTGCCTAGAGGTTTAGTGTGACTTTATCTTTAAAGTCAACATGAGTGGATGGAAAGAAAATATTTCCTTTCTCAATATTCTGCTCACTAATGCCCATTTAAGAGCATTCAGTAGGCTAAATGTGCTTAAAATTTGATTTTGGAAAAAAAAGAGGAATAGAAAATGAGCTACATAGAGTCTAAAATGGTTCAAAAAGACATCCTTGATTTCTCTTTGTTAAATAAAAATCATGATGAATTAGTGATGTCATTACATATCAATACTCACTCAACCATTCCTCCTCTAACATTCCCCAGAGAAGCAAAGAAAATGGCAGAGGAAAATAATATGCCAATCTTTGATGGCTTATCTTGGAACCTAAACCCAAATGCAAAGAACTCTTGGTCAGGATGAGTTAAAATCTTAAAAGCCTACTTTCTCTAGATAAGTACATTCTTCCATTTCTTTTCCCTTCTTCTGTTAATTTGACTCACTGAACACTAAAGCTCACAGTTGACCAGGGATGTGGCTTATTCATTTACCATGGTGCCAATATGACAGAATGATAGTGATTCTATTTCCTGCCATGAACTTTTTTTGAATCTGTGAATCATGACTTCTAGAAGAGATATTTCTGTTTTGTACCAGGTTTAAAATCCAGTTTCTGCATGCAACCAACATTTCTCTGCTCTGCTTTTTTGGCTAACATGCTTCTTGTTCTAATATCCCTCTACACTGTACAGTATGGAGTTTCTTATGTTGAGAAATACGAAGATATGAATGTTTGGTTTGTTAAGGTAATCCACAGATCATTTACCTGCCTATTATCAACTGACTGAATAGAATGATTACACCCACAATGCTTTATACCACTCCCACTCCATACTTCAACCACATCAGAAATTACTAGTAATTATAGTATTGTCTGTTTATCCTTTAGTAAACCTTATCTTCTCTATAATGGGCCTTAAAGTCATAAACCAATTACTTCTCTAGCATTACCTAATGGCATAAGAGACTATCATCTAAAATTGCTTCAATAGTGTGAAACTCACCAACTAATGCCTGAAGTGTCTTGTACTGAAGTTCCTCATCTTACTTTCAAATTTTCCCATATTATCTTCAATCCCATTGTATAGTCATAAAGGGTAATGAGAGTGTTTATTTTGATGCACATTTGTAAATTTCAACACTATCTACACTAATAAAAGAGAAACATGCAAATTTGTGTCACTCTGCTACACCCACAAGCCACATCCACCATCCAATCAGGAGCAAGTATGCAAATTAACCCAACCAAGATGGCAGCTGGCATGGAGCTGGAGTGAGCAGGAGGCTTGGGTTGCCCCCAGCGATGGAGGAAGCCAAGGCTACAAAGTTTCAATTATAGAAGATAAATAAATCCCAGATACCTGCTTCCCTCCACTCAAGGAGGTGCTGAAAAAGAAAAAAGAAAAAAAGGAGGGGTTGGGAGCTTAGGTCACTCAGGGCTGTGGCCAGCCTGCAAACAGCCATCAGCCTCTCATCCAGGCTGGCCAGGCACCCCAGTGGGAACCCCCCACCATAAAGGGGGTGTGGCCAGCCTGAAAATAACCATCAGCTCCTCACTCAGGCTTGCCACACCCTCATGGGGTGAGGGTACCCAGTGGGGGGCTTAGCCAGCCTGCAAACAGCCATCAGCCCCTCACCAGGTTGGCCAGGCACCCCAGCAGGGACCCCCACCCTGAAGGTGGTGTGGCCAGGTTGAAAACAGCCCTCAGTTCCTCACTGAGGATAGCCACACACCCCCAGCGGGGACTTTCACCCCATGGGGAAGTGGCTGGCCTGCAAACCACCACAGGCCCCTTGCCCAGGCAGCCCCAGGCCCCAAGGGACCCCCCACGCTGATCCGGGACACCCTTCAGGGCAAACCAGCTGGCTCCCACACGTGCACCAGGCCTCTATCTATACTAATAAAATGGTAATATGCTAATTAGACTGGGAGACCTTCCAGGAGACCTTTCAGACATTCTTCTGGACAAAGCCATGGTGGCGGGGTTGAGGTAGAGGCAGTTAGAGGCCAAGAGGGGAGGGCAGTTGTGGGTGATCAGGCTGGTGGTGGGCGGGGCCTTTGGGAGTAAGCAGACCAGCAGGGGGGTCAGTTGGTGGCAAGCAGGCCATCAGTGGGGGTCAGTTGGAGGTGATCAGGACAGCAGGGGGAGCAGTTTGGAGTGAGCAGGCCAGCAGAGGGGCAGTTGGGGGTGAGCAGGCTGGCACGGGAGGCAGTTGGGGCCGAGCACACTGGCACAGGGGGCAGTTGGGGATGATCAGACTGGTGGGGAGCATTTGGGAGCAAGCGGACTGGCAGCGGGGGCAGTTGGGGCTGAGCAAGCCAGCAGTCAGAGTGGTTAGGGGTAATCAGGCAGACAGGCAGGCAGGTGAGTGGTTAGGAGCCAGCAGTCCCAGATTGCGAGAGGGATGTCCGACTGCCCGTTTAGGCCTGATCCCTGTAAACTGGCAGTAGGACATCTTTTGAAGGGTACCAGATTGAAGAGGGTGCAGGCCAGGCTGAGGAACACCCCCTCCTCCATGCATGAATTTCATGCACCAGGCCACTAGTATTTTCTATATTTTCCTGTAGAGTGTGTTTACTACACAATACCATGATAAACTAAGTATAGGATGATTAGAAAACTTATACTGGATTACAGTTTATGATAGGCTCATTATACTTTTGGTTCCAATTGAAAGTTTAGGGCATTTACTAGGACCCCTTCTTCCTTGGTGCGTTCTGAACATCAATTGTGTTGCCTTAACATCAGGAAATTGTTGAAACCTCCACTACTCAGATTTTAGCAGCTTTCATCTTCATTTCTCTGCCTTTGACCCTGAAATAGCTTAATAATTATGCAAATGCCTTCAAGTGAAACCTGACTTTACACTTTGCTCTTTCTTTTTCATTAGGGATGGTGGCCTCTCAAGCCCTGGTGGCCTTGGTAGCCACACACTTCAATATTTGTGTATCCTTCTTTTTATTGAGACTGCAAAAATTTCTTCTGGCTCTACTTCCTTGAAAGAGTGGCACTTGACTAGATTTATAGCATCCTGCTTAATGCCAAGAATTGCATCTATAGGATTCAGTGGTAATCCAATGAGATTCCTATAAAAGTACATGTTTGAATATCTCTTTTTTCACAAACATGTTTCTTTTCTCTTTTTTTCACACACAGGCTACTCTATCACAGTCAGAAGCACAAGCTCTGAAGTAAAGATAATCTCTTCAACAAATGATGTTGGGAAAACTGGACAGACGCATGCAAAAAGATCAAGCTAGACCACAAATTTACACCATATTCAATAATACATTCAAAATGTATAAAAGACTTAAATGTAAGACATGAAACCATAAAAATCCTAGAAGAAAACATAGGCAGTAAAATCTCAGACATCTCCTGTAGCAGAATTTTTGCTGATACATCTCCTAGGGCAAGAGAAACAAAGGAAAAAAATAAACAAATGGGTCTACATCAAAAGAAACTGTGGGGAAGCACAAGACTTTGTTGGAAAGTCTGTAAGGAGAATTCTCCGAAAGGTCAGGGCCTCTGAGGGGACCTTGCCAAAGGTGGCAGCCCCTACCTTGACTTTTCCAAACAAGTCCAAGCCCCCAGGTATTTTGCTGGAATCTCTATGGTTAGTCTTTAAGACTCGACCTTATAGAAGCATGTGCTTTTTCAAGAATACTTACCCTGCTCATTATATCTAGAGGTTAATTTTAGTCCAAGATGTTGTTACAATAAAAGCCTAAGAAGGCAGGTAATAGAGGCTGTTTTGGTGACTAATGCCAACTGGCCCCTTAACCTCTCTTTCACAGAAATGTGTGTCAGAGTAATCTATTCATCCATCGCTCAGGGTCTGCTGGACAGTCTTGGCAAGAAACCAACATCAAAATGAAAAGGGAACCTACTGTATGGGATAACATATTATCTAATGATAATCTGATAGTAAGGTAATCTCCAAAATATGTAAAGTACTCATACAACTCAAAAAAAGGAAGACAAACAATCCAATTAAAAAATGGGCAGAAGACCGGAATAGACACTTCTCCAAAGAGGACATACAATTGGCCAAGAGACATATTAAAAAATGCTCAAAGTCACTAATCATCAGAAAGAAGCAAATTAAAACCACAATGAGGTATCACCTCACACATGTCAGAAGGGCTTCCCTAAATAAATAAAAAAATGACAAGTGCTGGCATGGATGTAGAGAAAAGGGAACCCTTTTCTATGTAGAGAAAAGGGAACCCTAGCACTGTGATGGGACTGCAGACTTGTGCAGCTACCATAGAAATCAGTATGAAGTTTCCTCAAAAAATTAAATAAGGAACTTCCATTTGACCCAGTGAGCCCACTTTTGGGAATATTTCCCAAGAAACCAGAAACACCAATCAGAAAGAATATTTTCAACCCTTTGTACATAGTAGCATTATTTACATGAGGAAGGGAGCCAAATGACCATGGTTCCCACTTCTGCTATACTTCCATCCTGCACATATGTCCTCATGAGGAGGTAATTACTATAAATTAACTTCCATATGTGGAATTATGGAACACCTTACATCATCATGATTTTCCACACAGATGTTCCTTTTTATCAAGGAACTCACCTCACAGCAAATGAAGAGCAATAATGGGCCCATGCTCAAGGAATTCACTGTTCTTAATATGTTCCTCATAATCCTAAAACAGCTGGTTTGGTAGAATTATGGAGTGGCCTTTACTCAGCTACAGGACCAGATAGGTAGGACTGAGGTAATTTTTATCCAAATTAAGTATAGTTATATATACTTAATAGATAGATTATATATATATATATATCTCCTATCTAATAAAAGAAAAACATGGTAATTGGCGTATGACCGCTACCCTTCCCATTGGATAATCAGCAAGATATGCAAATTAACTGTCAGCCAAGATGGCGGCCGGCAGCCAGGCAGCTTGAAACTAACATGAGGCTTTGTTGCTTCAGTGACGGGGGACTCCAACGTTCCCCACCTGCCACTGCAGGCCTCTGAGCTGGCAGTTTGAAACATTGTAACAAATACAGATGCTAAACAAAACCCCAGAAACCTGCCGGGCTTCAGCCAGCAGGATCGCAACATTGTAAGCAAAGGCCAGAAACCTACTTTCAGCAGCAGAGGCCTAAGAGCTGGAGCCAAGCCTCAAAGCTAAAGCTGGCCCAGAATAAAAAAAGAAAAAAGAAAAAAAGGAGCGGTTGGGAGCTTCAGTCACCCCCAGCCTGAAAGCAGCCCTCAGCTCCTCGCCCAGACTGGCCAGGCACCGCAGGGGGGACCCCCACCCTGAAGGGTGCGTTACCAGCTGCAAACAGCCATCATCCCCTCACCCAGGCTGGTCAGGCACCCCAGTGGGGACCCCCACCCTGATCCAGGACACCTTTCAGGGCAAACCAGCTGGCACCCACCCATGAACCAGGCCTCTACCCTATATAGTAAAAGGGTAATATGCCTCCCAGCACTGGGATCAGCGGAGCCATGAGGCCTCCCGGCACCAGGATCAGCATGACAGGGGGCAGTGCCCAAACCCCCTGATCGCCCTGCGGCTCTGTGTGTACAGGGTGTGGTGCCCCAACCTTTTGATCAGCCCTGCTCTGTGTGTGACAGGGTGTGGCGCCCCAACCCCCCCCCCCCACACACACACACACGGGCCCTGCTCTGTGTGTGATGGGGTAGAGCCATAACCTTCCCATTGGCCCTACCCTGAGTGTGAGAGTGGCGGCACCCCAACCCACTGATCGGCCCTGCTCTGTGGGTGTTAGAGGGGGGCGCCCCAACCCCCTGATGGGCCCTGCTCTGTGCATGACAGGGGGCTGCGCCCCAACCCCCTGATTGGCCCTGCTCTGTGGGTGACAGGGGGTGGTGCCACAACCTCCCCATCGACCCTGCCTTGAGTGTGACAGGGGATGGTGCCCCAACCCCCCAATAGGCCCTACCCTGAGCGTGACTGAGGGTGGCATCACAACCTCCCAATCACCCTGCTCTGTGCATGACAGGGGAAGGCGCCCCAACTCCCCAGTCGGCCCTGCTCTGAGCCCGACCAGGGGCTGCACCTAGGGATTGGGCCTGCCCTCTGCTACCCGGGAGCAGGCCTAAGCCAGCAGGTCATTATCTCCCGAGGGGTCCCAGACTGCGAGAGGGCACAGGCCGGCTTGAGGGACCCCCTTCCCCTCCGAGTACACAAATTTTTGTGCACCGGGCCTCTAGTGTGTATATCAACACTAATAAAAGAGAAAAATGGTAATTGGCGTATGACGCTACCCTTTTCATTGGCTAATCAGGGCTATATGCAAATTAACTGCCAACTAAGATTGGCAGTTAACTGCCAACTAAGATTGGCAGTTAACTGCCAACTAAGATTGGCAGTTAACTGCCAACAAGATGGCGGTTAACTGCCAAGAAGATGGAGGTTAATTTGCATATGTAGGCACAATGCAGGGAGGCGAAAGGGAAAGCAGGAAGAAGCCCCCTGCCACTGACGGTGATCAGAAACCCAGGGGGGAGCTAAGAGCTGGGGGCCACCTTTGCCCTGCCCCCCAGCCATGATTGGAGAATCAGGCGCCTTTGCCGCCCTGGCCAGTGATAGCAGGAAGTAGGGGTGGAACCAGCGATGGGAGCTGGGCACGGTTGAAGCTGGAAGTCCCAGGAGCTAGGGGTCCCTTGCAGGGCCTAAAGCGGAGCCCACGATCGTGGGGCCGCTGCAGCTGCGGGTCCCGCTGCCCGGGCTGGACGCCTAGGCCAGAGGCGTTAGGCCTGGGCAGGGGCGGAGCCTGCAACCGCGGGGAGCTGGGGGTCCCCTGCCCAGGCCTGACACCTCTGCCGGAGGCCTCAGGCCTGGTCAAGGGGCCGATCCGGAGATTGGTGATCGGAGGGTGATGAGGGTCAACTCCTCTGGCCGAGGCATCAGGCCTGGGTGGGGGGCGGAGCCGGGGATTGGGGGGAAATGAGGGTCCCCTGCCCAGGCCTGACACCTCTGTCAGAGGCATCAGGCTTGGGCAAGGGGCCAATCCTGCGATTGGAGGGTGATGGGGGTCAACGCCTGAGGGCTCCCAGTATGTGAGAGGGGGCAGGCTGGGCTGAGGGACATTCCCCCCCCCCAGTGCACGAATTTCGTGCACCGGGCCCCTAGTATATATATATATATGCCAAGTTGACAAGGGATAGACTGTGATGCTCAGTTTTATGCATCATTTTGGCTAGGCTATATCCCCCCCCCCCCCCAGTTATACACAAGCAATAGTATTGCTTCCTGTCTCCAGGACCTTATGCTCCATTGGTCTGGATGTCTTAATTCCAAAGGAAGCAATGCTTATACCAAGAGACACAATAATAACTCCATTGAACTGGAAGTTAAGACTGCTATTCGGCCATTTGGGGCTCTTAATTGTCTCCTAATCAACAAGCAAAGAAGATAAGTACTGTACTGATTGGGCTGATTTATCCTAATTAACAAAGGAAAGTTGGAAGCTCCAACAAAATAAAAGTAAAAAAGAGTATTCTGGAATACAGGAGGTATTTTAGGGCATCTCTTAGTACTTCCATGCTCTGTGATTATTGTCAATGGAAAACGCCAACAGCCCAAATCAAGAAGAACTACTAATAAGTCAGACACTGCATTAATTAATCTTACCTGCTAAGGGGCTTGCTGAGGGCAAAGGTCATATGAAATGGATAGTAGAAGACAGTAGTTATAAATACAAGTTATGATCATGGGACCAGTCAAGGAGCTGAAGACTAACTGTTAATATTATTTCTTATTTTGTTGTAAATATGTTTGTGTGTATTTATACATCATATATATATATATATATATATATATATATATATATATATATATTCACATATATATTATATATGCATTGAAGTTATGTGATATCATGGACAAGAATGAACATCACCCAGGGATTTCACACCCCCTTCTGGGGAACGAGTTAGCATATTTTTGTTTGTACACAAGATAATTGTATTATGTAATGTGGAAGCATGGCATTGCTATTTTTTATTTATAGATTAAGTATGGCTAAAGATGTATATGTATATGAATATGTACCTGGTATGTATGTGTGTGTGTATATATATGTATGTATGTGTGTGTGTATATATATATATATATAATTCCAGGTTGACAAGAGGTAAACTGCAATGGTTAGTTTTTTGTATCATCGTGGCTAGTCTATAGTACTCACTCAGTCAAACACTAATCTATTGTGTTGCTATGAAGGTATTTTGTAGTTATGGTTAATATCTATAATCAATTGACTTTAAGCAAAAGAGATTATTCTTGATAATGTGGGAAGGCATCATCCAATTAATTGCAAGTGCTTAAAAGCAAAACTGGGTTTTCCCTAAGGAAGAAGTTCTGCCTCAAAACTATAGCATCCACACCTGCCTGAGAATTTCCAGCCTTCCAGCTGATATACTGATATCAGACTTTCTGGTGTCATAATCATGTATTTCAATTTCTTAAAATCCCAATCTCTCTTTTCCCACCACTACCCACCCCTACCCCCGCTCCCACACACACACACACACACACTGGTTCTGTTTCTGTGGAGAACTCTGACTAATACACTAGTCCTGAATGTTCTTTTATATGACTAATTAGACACATATTAATCTAGTGTATTGTGTACAATATTTTTCTGTTACCTAGCTATTAACATAACATTTAGCAAAAATGAAAATGGTCACAAGATTTGAGCTGAGTTAAGGATTGTATTTCACCTTAAATAAATGATTCTGCTTTTATGTCATTCTTATCTTAAAAGGTAAAAGGGATGGAATACTTTTAGATAGAGGATGCTTATGACTTGAAAATCATGGATGGGCTCTGTATACAGCTCTCAACTCTACTGATTTCATTGGTTTTGGAGCAAGCATAATACACACATGGATATAACCCAACATTTTTACATTTTTAGACTAATATCACAGAAGACTATATATATATATATATATATATGAAATGTTGAGTAAATTATTACTAGTAGAGTGTGAAAATTGAAAAAGAAAAAGCATTACCTTTCAACTTATTATATTTATAATTACATTGTATTTCCTTTGTTCATGTAATTATTTTATAACCTACTAATGCTAATCACAATTCTGTCTCCTAATACACTTAGCTAAAATTTAAATATCAAATTTAAATCTATTTGATATTTAAATTTTAGCTAAGTGTATTAGGAGACAGAATTATCTCCTAATTTTATATATATATATATATCTCCTATCTAATAATAGAGAAACATGGTAATTAACCATAACTTCACTACCCTTCCCATTGGCTAATCAGCGAGATATGCAAATTAACTGCCAACCAAGATGGCGGCCGGCAGCCAGGCAGCTGAAGCGAATAGGAGGCTTGCTTGCTCCAGTGACGGAGGAAGCCAAGGTTCCCTGCCTGCCGCTGCTGGCCTCTGAGCTGCAACTCTAAGAAACAATGTTGCAAATATAGAAGCTAAACCATCCCCAGAAACCTGCATTCAGCCAGCCGGGATCTCAGAGCTGGAGTTGCAACAGTGTTACAATTATAGAGCCCAAACAAACCCAGATCAGCAGCTGAGGTCTCAGAGCTAAAGCCGGCTGTCAGTTCCAATGTCAGCCATAGAAGGTAAATAAATACCAGAATAAAAAAGAAAAGAAAAAAAGGAGAGGTTGGGAGCTTCATTTGCCCACCAGCCTGAAAATGGCTCTCAGCCCCTCACCCAGACTGGCCAGGCACCCCAGTGGGGACCCCCACCCTGAAGGGGTTGTGACCAGCTGCAAACAACCATCATCCCCTCATCCCGTCTGGCCAGGTACCCAAGCAGGACCCCCACCCTGATCCAGGACACCTTTCAGGGCAAACCAGCCAGCCCCCACCCATGCACCAAGCCTCTATCCTATATAGTAAAAGGGTAATATGCCTCCCAGCACCGGGATCAGTGGAGCAGCGAGGCCTCCTGGCCCCTGGAGCAGCGTGACAGGGGGCAGCGCCCAAACCCCCTGATCGCCCTGCAGCTCTGTGTGTGACCAGGGGCGGTGCCCCAACTCCCCTATCGGCCCTACTCTGTGCGTGACGGGGGGAGCTCCCCAATCCCCTGATCGGCCCTACTCTATGCATGACAGGGTACAGAGACCCAATCCCCTGATTGGCCCTGCTCTGTGCATGACAGGGGGGAGCTCCCCAACCCCCTGATGGGCCCTGCTCTATGCGTGACAGGGTATGGAGCCCCAACCCCCCTGATGGGCCCTGCTCTGTGAGTGACAGGGGGTAGCTCCCCAACCCCCTGATCCGCCCTGCTCTGTGCATGACAGTGGGTGGCACCGCAACCTCCCCATCGACCCTGCCTTGAGTGTCACAGGGGGCAGCGCCCCAACCCCCCAATCGGTCCTACCCTGAGCGTGACTGGGGGTGGCATCGCAACCTCCGGATCCACCCTGCTCTGTGCATGACAGGGGGTGGCGCCCCAACTCTCCAATCAGCCTTTCTCTGAGCTTGACCAGGGGCTGCACCTAGGGATTGGGCCTGCCCTCTGCCACCTGGGAGCAGGCCTAAGCCAGCAGGTCATTATCTCCCGCGGGTCCCAGACTGTGAGAGGGCACAAGTGGGGCTGAGAGACACCAACCCCTTGCCAGTGCACAAATTTTTGTGCACCGGGTCTCTAGTGTATATATACATATATATTTTTTAAATCCTCACCATAAGGCATGCTTAGAGTAAGTAAGAGAGAGAGAGAGAGAGAGAGAGAGAGAGAGAGAGAGAGAGAGAGAGAGAGAAACATTCACCAGCCATCCTCTGCATGTGCCCTTAAGGGGGATGGAACCTGCACTCAGGCATGCACCCTGACCAGTAATGGAACCAGCAACCTTACGGTGCACAAGGCCACTCTTGCCAGGCAGCAATTGCTTCTTTATAGACATCTTTAAATGCTTAATTTTAAAGCTGCAATAACAGCAAAAATTATTTTGATAAATTTAAAAGAAAATAAAATATGATCCCACTAGCTAAAAGCAATTTTTATTTTTGCATATAAACTTTAAGGGTTTTCTATGAACATAAATATTCTGCATAACTTTAGTCATAGTATGACATATGTATAAAAGAGAATTTTAGCTGTCGCCAGGTGCTCAGTTGGTTGGAATGTCATCCTGTGCACCAAAAGTTTGTGGGTTCTATTCATGAGCAGGGCACATACCTGGGTGTGTGCAGGAGGCAGCCAATTGATGTTTCTCTCTTATACCCATGTTTCTCTATCTATCTAAATATCAATTAAAAAGTATTCTCAGATGAGGATTTAAAAATAAGTAAAGTAAAATAGATTTTATATATCTATATACTCCATAGTTGTTATAGTAAAGGTTGCACAGAAGTAGGAAATTAGATGAGATTTGAGAATATGTGAGAAAAGGGAGATAGTTGCCAAAGAAAAATCATTTTCCTGGATCTTTTGACCAAAATCTGTACTGTTCATGTGACATAATTTGCTGAACAATGTATCTGTCAATGGTTATTTTCAATTTAATGCAATTCAAACTTTTTTTATTTATTGATTTGAGAGAGAGTGAAGAAGGGGAAGAGAGAGAGAGAGAGAGAGAGAGAGAGAGAGAGAGAGAGAGAGAGAGAGATTGATTAACTAAGTGATATCTCATTCATGCATTCATTGGTTGATTCTTGTATGTGTTCTGACTGGGGATGGAACCTGTAAACTTAGTGTATTGGGATGATGTGCCAACCAAATGAGCTACCTGGCCAGGACCAATTTAATGTAATTTAGATTATGCTATATCATAGGTAGAAATAGCTTATGGCTGCTCTTAACACAAACCTAAATACAATGTCTGAAACATAATTAAGGTCAGTTCAGAGCTACTTTTTCCTCAAGAAGATATCAGTGACTTAGGCTTCTTCTGTCTTTCTGCCTTTGACCCTTTTTTACATGACACCCATATTCAAGATAATAAGGTGGCTGGAGATATACCAGCCACCACATCTAATACTAGACAGAAGGCCATCAATTGTTTCTTGAGAGATTTCAATATTTATAACTTGTGTGTTCATGCGTTTTATATATAAATATAGTTTAAAATTAAGTGTGTGTGTGCATAAATACATATATAATTTAACTAAAATTAAATAATTGTTTCTCAAGTAACACGTATATGTGAAAAGATGTAATTGAAGGAGAGGACTAAAAGAATTTGGTGAAAAAGAAGGAGTGGCCAAATTAGCTTAGGAAGCCAATTACACTGTTCAGTATAAACCTTTGATGATAGCAGCCTGTGCAGCCCAGTAGATTGGAGATGATGGCCTACACCTGAAGCACTAGAGATGGTGCTGAGCCCCTTGAGCCTTGTAGATAAAGTAAAGATACCCAGTAATTTGAGGTTTTTAAAAAATGCTGGGATTGTCTCCCATAGGAAGCACTGGTATTGAAGTTGTTTCTATGTTGAAAGGACAATTAATCAGGGCTATTTGGAATACCTTAACGTAAAGAAGACCAATAAAAAACATCCAGCTAATAATCTGTTATGGTAATCTAGATATAGGCTAATATACTTCAGAACAAGAACAATAGCAAGGAAAAATGAAAGAGACATAATTAAGAGGAACTTCTAGGGAAAAACAAAACTTTCAACTGTCAACAGCCTGTAAAATAGTGAACAAATTAAAAACATCGAAAATAACTTCAAGATATCCAGCCTTGATTGCCTGAGAAGAATAACACACTCCTGAGCTAAAATATACCAGTATTTATATTTTCCATTTTCTTCAGGAAAATATTTCTTAACTATAAAGAAGTAATACAAATTAATTCGATATGTTGCTTACAAGTTATGTATTTAATATATTTTATATTTAAAATGTTTAAATCTTAAAAATTAATGAATCCATACTGGTTTGTACCATCTAACTGCATTCAGCTTTCTCTACATGGGAAGATGTACCTTGCCAGCTATTTTATTCTTTGTTGTTAGAATAAGACAAGCACATCTGAAAGTCTCAAAAAGCCCAGCAAGTAGGTTTTAAGACATTCATATTTCTAAGAAGTGTCGAGACTATTGTTCCTAGTTCCTTTTCTGAAAATAGCATCATGGTAAATGATTTCAAACCTCTAACTGATTATTTTTCCTGTTGTTTGGATAAGAACATTTTATGCAGCAAGTGCATGCCTCTAAAAACCCATAGAGGAAAAGCAATCCTGCTTTAACACTTTCATTTTATTCCATAAGATGAATGATTTGTGAGTGACCTGGGGAACTTCTACAGAATCATTTTTAAAACTATTGTATTGTTTTTTAGATCATCACATATCTTCCAACAGTTATTGGGTACTTGGGAATTGGGAGAGTGAACTGTTTCATTACTATTTCAGTCTCTCTGAAGTTTAAAGTTAAAATATTAATTTCTTGATTATTAATAATTAGCATTTGGCCAAAAAACCTTATCCTATATAGTAAGAGAGGAATATGCTAATTATCCATTAGGCTGTAACATCACGACCAATCTACAAGTGGTGGAGAGCTAAAGGAGGGCGGGGCAGCAGGTGTAGAGCTACGGGGGCAGGAGGGGGCAGTGGGCAGAGAGCTACAGGAGGGCGGGGCAGTGATCTATGAGCAGTGGAGAGCTACCAGCAGTGGTGTGTGGGTGCCTGCTGAGACAAGCCACGGTGAGCTACTCGCACACAGATTCATGGGCAGGGCCACTAGTACATTATAAGCAATTTCAAATTTATTTAAAAGTTCAGCATCTTATTTAAACATTTTATAGATTTCTATTTTTTAAATAGTGAAATTTTCTTTCTGAGGTGATCATTTTTAAGCTGTAACTCCTAAGTAGTGTTTTATGTAATGCTTATGTCATAAAAACAAGGTTATCAGAAATAGATCAGGTGGAAATTTCCTGTGCCATGTGAAAAAATTTATTAATATCCATCTTAAAGAAGCAAAGACTATTCAATAAAATGAGAATGCCAATCACCCAGAAAGGACAAGATTAATCACACATGAACTGTGAAGTAACATATTTGAAATATGCAGTCTTAAAAACCCAAATGGAACTCTATGTAAATACAATGGAGTTTTATATTATGCTATTTTTGTCTCAAAATTTATATATTTGCTCTTTAATCCATAAGGTATTTAGATGACTATTCATTATTTCCCAGTAGAGAAAAAATATTTTCAGAGGATCATCCCATTTTTTTATTTTTTGCTTTTGTTTTGACATCTGATTGTTATGGGCCAACAATATGGCCTATAAATGTCTGTTTGGGAGAATGTATTCAAGTTGTTTTTTTTTTTTTTTCTAGCCCTAGCCGGTTTGGTTTAGTGGATAAAGCATTGGCCTGCGGACTGAAGGTTCCCAGGTTCAATTCTGGCCAAGGGCACATGCCTGGGTGGTGGGGTCGATCCCCAGTAAGGAGCATGCAGGAGGCAGCCAATCAATGATTCTCTCTCATCATTGATGTTTCTCTCTTTCCTTCTCCCTTCCTCTCTACAATCAGTAAAAAATATATATTAAAAAAGTTTTTTTTCTAGCCAAACTCAAAATTGGTATTTGTAAGTTCTATACAAATACAATAAATTAATATATACTCTCTTTAGAGAGTAAAAGCTTACCTTCTTACAGAGAGTAATCTCTTCTCCTCATCCCTTTCACTCATAAAAAATGTTATTATGTTGTTTACATCCCAAGCAACCATACTATTTTTTTTCCTTAAGCAAGTATATTAACATATATTACTATGATGATTCTGGTAGTTTGGAGTTTTTGATTTATATATTTTATTGTTTTTTGGTTTGACACATAAAAACTGACAGTTTTATATTCTCTGTTGATTAATATATTATTATAGAAATATGCATTGGTTTTATACTGCTACTGTAACAAATTACAATGAACTCAGTGGCATAAAATAATGTACATTTTTTATCTTATAGTTGTGTAGATTAAAAATCTGACACAGGTCTTATTGAATTTAAATCAATTGCATTCCTTACTGGAGACTCTAAGAGATAATCAATTTCTTTGACATTTCCAGCTTCCAAAGGCGGCCCTCTTCCTCCTTCTTCAAAGCCAGTAATGTTAAGACTCTAATCCTTCTTCTGTGTCACACCTCTCTCTAACCATAGCCAGGAAAGACCCTCTGCTTTTTAAAAATTCTTTATTGTTTAAAGTATTACATGAGTCTCCTTTCCCCTGCCCCTCATTGACCTCTTCCCCACCATCCCCTCCCCCAAGCACAAGCCCTCACCCCCTACTGTCTGTGTCCATTGGTTTTGCTCATATGCATGCATACAAGTTCTTTGGTTGATCTCTTACCTCCTCACTCCCTGCCTTTCCTCATAGGTTGCATAGTCTGTTCGATGCTTCTGTGTCTCTGGTTCTATTTTTGTTCATCAGTTTATGTTGTTCATTATATTCCACAAATGAGTGAGGTCATGTGATATTTATCTTTCTCTGACTGGCTTATTTCACTTAGCATAATGCTCTCTAGTTCCATCCATGCTGCTGCAAATGGTAAGAATTCCTTCTTTTTTATGGCAGCATAGTATTCCATTGTGTAGATGTACCACAATTTTCTAATCTCGTCTGCTGATGGGCACTTAGGCTGTTTCTAAATCCTGACTATTGTAAGTTGTGCTGCTATGAACATAGGGGTGCATATATCCTTTCAGATTGGTGTTTCTAGTTTCTTGGGATATATTCCTAGAAGTGGGATCACTGGATCAAATGGAAATTCCATTTTTAATTTTTTGAAGAAACGTCATACTGTTTTGCACAGTGGCTGCACCAGCCTGAATTCCTACCAGGAACCCTCTGCTTTTAAGGACTCATATGATTAGGTTGTGCCATCCTAGATAATCAAGATAAGATCCCCTTCTCCAGTTCCTTAAACTCAGTCTTTACTGCCAAAGTCTTTTTTCCCCCGGTTTAATAAACTAACATATTCACAAATTACAGGAATTGAAGCATCTGAAGTAACATTCTCCCATTTTATCATACTTGATGTTTCATTCTGGTAATGAATGCTGCCTTCATGACATGAATATTGATTTTTTGTATTTGTTTTTTGAATCATTTTTCATCCCTTATCTTTCAGTATATCTGTTTTATCTTTCTGAAGTAAATTTTTGGACTAAATATTTGCTTGAATATTTTCTTACTTTACTTTCTGTCACTTAGGAGAAAGTAGCCTATTGTTTATTTTGTTAACTGATATAATTGATTTTATTTCTTTCATCTTATTTTAGGTATACCTTCTAATAATTTTTGTGGTTTTTTTTTTAATACAAGAGAAAGGTAGTCATCTCCTAAATATCTGGACTAGGATCATTCTAGTCCATTAGGATTAATAATTTTTGAGGCTATTTATATATTCATGATGGGGAACTTTGTTCAAGGATTGCATGTAGCAACTTATGCCACCTATAGGTCCTCTACATTGTAACTTTGGGTCTCTGGAATAACTAGGAAGCTGTATTTTTGGCCCCATGCTTTAGAGAAGGAATATGTTACTACAAATAATTCTAAGACCTACACTGTTTTGTAGAAAACTCTCCACAAATGCATCTAAAATTTCCCACAAATATTGCCATGAAACACATTTTAGTTATTAAAACTTTCAGACTAGGAATATATCCCACTTCTAGCAATATATCCCAAGAAGCTCAAAACACCATTAGAAAGAATGTTTGTACCCCTATGTTCATAGCAGCACAATTTACAATAGCTAAGATCTGAAAACAGCCCAAGTGCCCATCAGTAGATGAGTAGATAAAAAAGCTGTGGTACATTTACACCATGGAATACTATGTAGCAGTAAAAAAAGAATGATCTCTTACCCTTTGAAACAACCTGAAGGGAACTAGAGAACATTATGCTAGGTGATATAAGACAGTCATAAAAAGACAAGTATCACATGATCTCATTCATATGTGGAATCTAATGAACAAAATAAACTGTTGAACAAAATAGATCCAGGGACATATAAGCATGAACACACTGTCAAATCTCAGAGGGAAGGCAGGGGCAGGTGGGTAGGTGGAAAGAGATAAACCAAAGAACTTGTATGCATATATGCATAACCTATAGAGACTGACAATAGGGGGATGGGCTATAAAGGGTTAATTGGAGATAAAAGGGGACATATGCAATACTTCAACAATAAAGTTGAAAACAACAACAATTTTTTTTTTTTAAAGAAATGTTTCAAGCAAGGAGTTGAGAGTAAGACAGATCAAGAACATGTATCCACGCCCTAACTGGTTTGGCTCAGTGGATAGAGTGTCAGCCTGCGGACTCAAGGCTCCCAGGTTCAATTCTGGTCAAGGGCATGTACCTTGGTTGCAGGCACATCCCCAGTAGGGAGTGTGCAGGAGGCAGCTGATCGATGTTTCTCTCTCATCAATGTTTCTAACTCTCTAACCTCTCCCTTCCTCTCTGTAAAAAATTAATAAAATATATTTTTAAAAAACCCATGTATCTGCAAATTCTCTTTCTACATTCACTCTTCCTCCAACCAAAATCAGGTTTCCATTCCAAAGTTTTCTGCTAAATAAAATGGGCACTTTTCTGTGCTTATATGACTTTTTTTGCTTCATTTGTGTTTGTTTTTTTTTAACTTTCATGCTAACTATTTCTACCTACTCAAAAGTCCTTCACGTCTTACAGTCATATCTTTGTTTCTATATCTATTTTCTGTCACTTATGTAAATTCTTTATTTTGCCCAGTTTTATTAGATACTAGAGTCCCAGTGCCTGAATTCATACACCAGTGGAGTTCCTTGGCCTGGCCTGTGGGATCAGGCTGAAATTGTCTCTCTGACATTCTCTGAGGGGTCCCAGATTGTGAGAGGGTGCAGGTCAGGCCAAGGGACCCCACCAGTGCATGATTGGGGCCAGGAAGGGACACGGGAGGTTGGCCAGCCAGGGAGGGACCACAGGAGAGCTCTAGGGAGTGTCTGGTCTGTCTCACTGAGTAACCATTGACCAGACCTCAGCAGCAAGCTAACCTATTGGTCAGAGCGTCTGCCCCCTGGTGGTCAGTGCACATCATAGCGACTGGTCGACCGGTCAACTGTCTGCCCCCTGGTGGGCAGTGCACATCATAGCAAGAGGTTGAGCGGCCTTAGCATATCATTAGCATATTATGTTTTGGTTTGTTGAACAGACAACTGGATGACCAGACACTTAGTGTATTAAGCTTTTATTATATAGGATGATTGACAAAAAGTATACACACCAGTATTTAAACTGTACAATGTGGTGTTTTGTTATACATATACCTTATTTAATAATTGCTACAATCTAATATATCCATCACCTCACATAATTACCATTTGTGTGTGTGATAAGAAAACTTAATACCTACTCACTTAGCTAATTTCAAATATATAATGCATTATTATGAACTATAGTTGCTATTCCTTCTTTTGCAGTCCCTCTCCATGGCTATTTTTTGTCTATTAACATTACTTAGACTTATCACTAGATTTATTTCTTACTCATTCCTTGGTTGTTTTTATCATTTTCCCTGTTTACAAAACTAGATTGATCCTGATTTGATGATTATCTGATGCAGAGATTGAGGAATTGCAGGAATGTAAAATGAAACCTATCATTCTTTATTGGGCAGTTTAATGAATTGCTGTTAGAATGACAGCAGAAGAAACAGGTTTTCCAGAAAATAGCTGTCAGTTTTGATTATCATGAGTTTAAAATGCCTATTATTCAGTTAGAGATATTCAGGTAATTGAAGCCATGAGACTAGATGAGTATATTGTAGAATATTCTGCAACTAGAGAATGAAAGAGAACAGAGTCCAAAGTTCTAAACAACACCATTACTTGACAGTTAAGCAGAAGTGAGCCTCATAACTGGGGCTGGCAGGCCCCGTGACGTCATCACCGCGGGACCTGACAACATGGACGCTGAGGACGGCTGCGGCGCTGGGGCCGGACACGGAGCGCTGGGCTCTCGGGCGGCGGCAGCGACTGTCCGGGAGCTTCTGCAGGACGAGTGTTATAGTGATTTTTTAAATGAAGACTTTGATGTAAAGACTTATACTTCCCAATCTATTCATCAAGCTGTAATTGCTGAACAACTAGCAAAACTTGCCCAAGGAATCAGTCAGTTGGATAAAGAACTACACCTACAGGTTGTTGCAAGACATGAAGATTTATTGGCACAAGCAACTGGGATTGAGTCTTTGGAAGGTGTTCTTCAGATGATGCAGACAAGAATTGGGGCATTACAGGGAGCTGTTGATAGGATGAAAGCAAAAATTTTTGAGCCATATAATAAAATAGTATCCCGTACTGCACAACTAGCAAGACTTCAGGTTGCCTGTGATTTGCTTCGGAGAATAATTCGCATCTTGCATCTCAGTAAGAGACTCCAAGGACAACTGCAAGGGGGTAGTAGAGAGATAACAAAAGCTGCTCAGAGTCTCAATGAACTTGATTATCTTTCTCAAGGAATAGATCTTTCTGGAATTGAAGTAATAGAAAATGATCTACTTTTTATTGCAAGAGCTCGACTTGAAGTGGAAAATCAAGCTAAGCGCCTCCTGGAGCAGGGTGTGGAGACTCAGAATCCAACCCAAGTCGGAACAGCTCTTCAGGTTTTCCATAATCTTGGAACTTTGAAGAATACCATTACCAGTGTCGTGGATGGATATTGTGCCTCTATAGAAGAAAGTATCAATACTGCGTTAGACATCAAAGTTTTGACTCAGCCTTCCCAGTCAGCAGTGAGAGGGGGACCCGGACGATCTACCATGCCAACTCCAGGAAACACTGCAGCTTTTCGTGCTTCCCTCTGGACCAACATGGAGAAACTAGTGGATCATATTTGTACTGTTTGTGGACAGGTACAACATCTACAAAAAATATTAGCCAAGAAGAGAGATCCTGTTTCTCACATTTGTTTCATTGACGAAATAGTTAAGGATGGACAGTCTGAAATTTTATACACATTTTGGAATTCAATTACTCAAGCACTTTACTCTCAATTTCAAGTGGCAACAAATTCTTCTATGTTTTTGAAACAGGCATTTGAAGGAGAATACCCTAAATTATTGCGTCTTTATAATGACTTATGGAAGCGTCTTCAACAGTACAGCCAAAATATTCAAGGAAAATTTAATGCAAGTGGAACCACAGACCTCTATGTTGACTTACAACACATGGAAGATGATACACAAGACATATTCATACCAAAAAAGCCAGATTATGATCCAGAAAAGGCTTTAAAAGACTCAATACAACCCTATGAGGCTGCTTATCTATCAAAGTCCTTATCTCGACTCTTTGACCCTATCAACTTGGTTTTTCCCCCTGGTGGTCGTAATCCTCCTTCTTCAGATGAACTGGAAGGTATTATTAAAACTATAGCAAGTGAGCTAAATGTAGCTGCTGTTGACGCAAACCTCACATTAGCTGTGTCAAAAAACGTGGCCAAGACCATCCAGTTATATGGTGTAAAATCAGAACAGCTACTTTCCACACAAGGAGATGCAAGTCAGGTGATTGGGCCTCTTACGGAAGGGCAGAGGAGAAATGTGGCAGTAGTGAATTCACTGTTCAGATTGCACCAGTCAGTAACAAAGGTGGTTTCCAGTCAGTGCTCATTTCCACCAGCAGCTGAGCAAACTATAATTTCAGCCCTAAAGACAATCCATGTTCTTATGGGAAATGCTGTTCAACCCTTACTGACTTCAGTGGGAGATGCTATAGAGGCCATAATCATCACCATGCACCAAGAAGACTTTTCTGGGTCATTACCCAGCTCAGGGAGGCCTGATGTCCCTTGTTCTCTGTACATGAAGGAGCTCCAAGGTTTCATTGCCAGGGTTATGAGTGACTACTTCAAACACTTCGAGTGCTTGGATTTTGTCTTTGACAACACTGAAGCTATTGCCCAAAGAGCAATTGAACTTTTTATCCGCAATGCCAGTCTCATAAGACCTCTCGGTGAAGGCGGGAAAATGCGACTTGCTGCTGATTTTGCACAGATGGAGATGGCTGTGGGTCCGTTCTGCAGAAGAGTATCTGATTTAGGAAAGTCCTATCGAATGCTGAGGTCATTTAGACCCCTGCTCTTCCAGACAAGTGAACACGTGGCCAGTAGTCCTGCTCTGGGGGACACTATTCCATTCAGCATCATTATTCAGTTTTTGTTCACGAGAGCACCCGCTGAGCTGAAATCCCCCTTCCAGAGGGCAGAGTGGTCCCATGCACGCTTCTCCCAGTGGCTGGATGACCACCCATCTGAAAAGGACAGACTCCTCCTCATCAGGGGAGCCCTGGAGGCTTATGTTCAGTCTGTAAGAAGTAGAGAAGGCAAAGAATTTGCACCAGTGTATCCCATAATGGTTCAACTGCTTCAGAAAGCTATGTCTGCTCTTCAGTAATAATGTGAAGTATTTCTTAATCTCCATTCTTTGCTAACCCAAAGACAGTTAGTATTTACTGTTTTAAGAATGTAACCAACTTTTCTGTATTTTCTATTGATCTTTTTCTGTTGATCTCTTCAGCCCTTCTAATTATGTAGCATAAAATGTCAAAAATCACCATCACCTTCAAACGCTAGAGGCCTGATTTTCCAGAAAGACATCCAACTCTTCTCTCCTTTCAGACTTTTCTACAAGGCTAGCTAAAATTCCTTTCCCATCACATAACTGAGCACCCACTGCTTTTTAAGGTATATGGCCAGGTAACATACAGTAAGTACCCTGCTTCCCCCAATCTTTCTTCCTCACTAGATATGTAGCCAGTGGTTTCCACATCTGCATATTAGAACCAGTGAGGGAAGCTTTTAAAAAGCCGAATATTAATTGATTTGTACTCCATATTAACACATTTGGGGTAGGAGCCACGCATTAGTATTTTTAAAAAACATTTCCAAGTGTTTCCAATATGCAATAAAGTTTGGGAACCAATGGCATATCCTAAAAGCAAAGATGTAGAGCTAAATGTTTAAATATGTCATAATGTATCTGTAATAAAGCTAGAGCAAGCTATCTTAAAAGAAAATTAGAAAAAAAGAAAAAAAAAAAAAAAAAAAAAAAAGAAGTGAGCCTCATAAAATGATCCTATATAATAAAACACTAATATGCAAATTGACCAAATGGCAGAATGACGAACAGGATGACCAGTCATTATGATGCACACTGACTACCAGGGGGCAGATGTTCAATGCAGGAGCTGCTCCCTGGTGGTCAGTGCACTCTCACAATGGGGAGAGGGGGGCCACTCATCCAGAAACAGGGATCATGGCTGGTGAGCACAGTGGTGGTGGCAGGAGCCTCTCCCACCTCCACTGCAGGAGGGCTGTAAGAAGAAGGGGGTCCCGGACTGTGAGAGCCCTGGACTGCGAGAGGGATGTTTGACTGCCAGCTTAGACCCAATCCCTGAGGGGTCCCGGACTGCACGAGGGCGCAGGCCAGGCTGAGTCACCCCAACCCCCCAGTGCATGAATTCCGTGCACTGGGCCTCTAGTTAAGTATGAGCGGTTAGAAAAATGAGAGAAAACTCAGGAGAATGTGATATAATGAAATCAAATGAGATATATACTTGATACATGGAGTTTAGTTGCTTACCTAATAGCTATTCCCTCCTTCAATATAATTTTATAAAATCTACATTGTGTTTAGTCAGCCATATATCCAGAAAGGGAGGAAATATCTTCAGGCTCAGAGGATAAATCATAATTGATCTAAATAAAGTGTGCTAATCTCACACTTCTTTGTTGGTGATTATTTTATAGATTGGTTTGTGACAAAATGCTGCTAATAAATCAGGTGAAATCTTCTCGTTGGCTCTGAAGAAAGTCTAAAGTTCTTTGGTTATGTATGAGATAATTAGATGCCTTTTTTAAGTGAAGCTCCTAATAGTGCCATTTCTTGTTACTTTTAGCCAAACATTTCTTACTTGATAAATACTTTGATTACTGAAAATTAGGTGGTAAAAGCAATAGTACCTAAATTGTGAAATATAGATGAGTAAAAGGGGGCAAATGAGAGCAAGTGACAAACCAGTTATCTCACTCTGGGACACTGGTTACTCTTTTTATACAGAGAAAAATATGTGGAAAAATTTCTGCTGTTGTATTCCATGATTCAGATTATATGCCAAATAATGATAAATAATTAGAAAAACTGCTAGAAAATGTCAGGGTATCGTCACATGTGATGTCTCTTTCTTAAAGCTTCAAGAAGAAAGAGGGTGCCAAGGTTAAATATTTGAAAGAGAAGTATAAAAGCAAGTTTGACTGAGAGAAGTGCTATCTATATCTTGAAATCTAATTTGGCTTAATTTTCTGTGTTGGAAAAATGCCATATTCAAATTGCTGCAAGAAAAGGCTTAGAAAACATAGGCTAACCAAAGACCAGCATTGTGATTTTTTTTTCTGTTATATTCCGCCCATTAATCATTCTTGCTCAAAGAGGCAGAACTTGCTAGCAAAGATTTGACAAAGGTTAGTGTCATCCCAACTAAGGCCACTGTTGCAAATTGCTTGCTTCAAATTGTAGGAAGCTTGGAGAGGATTCAGGAATCTGTCTCCCCACCTAATCAACAGCTGTACTTGCAGAATCTGACTGACTGACTATTTTAGAATTCTGGAATCTGTTGAAGGCTTGAATATTACAGGGGGATACTTGGACAGTAAATTTCAGTTAATTTCAATCAATTTCAGCTCTTAGCACAGTCACACCACCCACCCTCTACCCTCAGCTATGAGGCAGGTGCATGGTTTTCCTGGAGCAGCTTGCACACAACTGGCAGAAGCCACAGTGGGTGAAAAAGACTGTGTCCTCTAAATATAGGGATCTGTGCTATCCTTGATTGCTGCTTCTGGTCACAGAGGTTCCAACAACAAAGGGAACAGCCATTGTTGTTGCACTTCCCCGCAATATCACATGCTCTTCCCCACCAGATGAAGTGATTTGCAGATACTTTAAATAGCCAGTACCCTCCCCCAGACCTCTTCATTTATTGCTTTTTCCAATTTTAGAAGCCATATATTAAAAATTAGGACACTGAAAAACAACTATAACTATAGGAAAAATTAGAAATTGACCATACTTGTCTAGGAAAGGCTCATAAAGTTCCAGAAAAGGCATTAAGTATACATGTCAGGATATTGATAAAGGTAAATAGATGGGCAATTATAAAAGCTAGTATTATTGAAAAAATAACTTGTAATTGCAATTTGTTTTAACCAATTTATGATATCAATACATTTAAAGAAAAAGATAATTATTAGTTTAAAAGTTAATACATATTACTGAAACTTTGGTTTATAACTCCAAATCTTATTTTCTTCATAATTAAGAAATTACTTCATTTAAAATAATTATTAGTTTATGTTTTGTGGCACACAATTTGTAAAGATGTAATTTTATTACATAAACAACTAAAAGGAATTGGACCAGACCTGTAAAGATGCCTAGTTTTTATATGTTATTGACATTAAACTGGTATAAATTTAAAGCACAATGTTATAACTTTAGGATGTTAAATGTAATTCTTATGGTTACTACAAAAAATAGTTAGATAATACCAATGTTTACACAAAAATGAAAAAAATAATTTAAACATTTCACTACAGAAATCAACTAAACACAAATGAATAGAGTAATGCAGGACATGAAGGACAAAAAAATAAAACAAACTTACATGGCATATAGAAAATGAACTCCAAAATGATGAAAGTAAGTCCTTCCTTATCAGTATTACTTTAAATGTAAAAGGATTAAACTCTCTAATCAAAATACAGATTTGGAAGAATGGATAAAAACATATGATTCAATTATATGCTTTCTATAAGAGACTACTTTAGATGCAAAGAAAAACAAGTTGAAAGTGAAATGGTGGACAAATAAATTCCATTCAAATGATAACCAAAAAAGACCAGGGATAGATATATAAATATCAGACACAATAGACTTTAAAAAAAGATATGAGTCAAAGAAGGACATTATCCATTAATAAAAGGCACTATGCAGCAAGAATATTTAACAATAATATACACTTATGTACCTAACACACACCAAAAATATATGAAATGAAAGCTGATGGAATTGAAGAAAGTAATAGACAGTTATATAATAATAGTTGGGAACTTCAAACCCTATCATCAATAATGAATAGAGAAACCAGACAAAAGTATGTAAGGAAATAAAATATTTAAACAACACAATAAATTACCTAGATCTAACAGACATATACAGAACACTCTACCAAAGAACAGCATACACATTCTTATCAAGTGGACATGAGACACTTCCCAATATAGACCATAGGTTAGGGCAAAAATTAAGTCTAGTCTGGGTGGTGTGGCTCAGTGGTTGAGTGTCAACCCATGCACCAGGAGGTCCCTGGTTTGATTCCCTGTCAGGAAACATGCCTGGATTGTGAGCTTTCTCCTCAGTAGGGGGCTTGCAGGAGTCAGCTGATAGATGATTCTTTCTCCTTGATGTTTCTATCTCTCTCCCCTTCCTGTCTCTAAAAATAATCAATAAACATACATTTAAAAATGAAGTCTAGATATATGTAAAATATATCATATGAAGTGTCTTCTCCAAATATAATTGGATGGAGTTAGAAATAAATAACAGAAAGAAAACTGGAAAAATTTACCAGGGGAAATTAAACAAATTACTCTCAACCAATGGAACAAAAAAAGAAATCACAAGGGAATTGGAAAACACATAAAGATAAACCAAAAAGGAAAACACAACATATCAAAACTTATGGGACACACTGAAAGTAATGCCAAGGGGGAAATTTATAGCTATAAAAACAGAAAATATCTCATCAACTACCCACCTATGTAACTTAAAGAACTGGAAAAAGAAGAACAAATAAAATATAAAGCTAGCAGAAGGAAGGAAATAATAAAGAGTAAAACAGAGATCAATGAAATAAAGAATTTTGAAAATATAGTAAATTAATGAACATAAAAGTTGGTTTCTCAAAAAGATAAACAAAATTGACAAACCTTTAGCTAGATAGATTAAAAAATAAAAAGAGAAGACTCCAATAAATAAAATCATAAATGAATGTGAGGAAAAAACTTAACAAAGAATGTGAAGAACTTATATACTGAAAACTATAAAGCATTATTAAAAGAGTTTGGAAAAAGACACAATATAATGGAAAGATATTTTATGGATGAAAAGAATCAAAATAGTTACGTCCATCTTACCCAAACAATATACAGATTTAATGCAATTCCCACCAAAATCCCAAGGATTTTTTTTAAAGAAATGGAACAGAAAAATCATCAGATGTGTATGGAACCACAAAAGACTTCAAATAAACAAAGTGATCCTGAGAAAAAGAACAAAGCTGGAAGTATCATATTACCTCACTTCAACTTATATTACAGGGCAACAATAGTCAAACCACCATGGTATTGGCAGAAAAACAGACATATAGAACAATGAAACAGAAATGAGAGCCAAAAATCAAAACCATATGTACATGGACAAATAATGTTTGACAAAGGGCCAAAAACAAGCAATGGAGAAACAAAAGCCTCTTCCGTAAATGGTACAGAGAAAATAGGAAAGCCACATGCAGATGAATGAAACTAGATTACAGTTTGTCCCCATGTACAAAAATTAATTCAAAATGGATCAAAGACCTACATTCAAGAACCAAAACAATAAACTGCATAGACAAAAACATAGGCACTAAACTTATGGATCTTGGTCTTAGAGAAGATTTTATGAATTTACCCCAAAGAGAAGGTAAAGGTAAATGAATGGAATGACATCAAACTAAATAGCTTCTGCCCCAAAGAAAATGACAACAAAAAAGCAAACAAACAAATGGGAGATAATATTTGCAAACAACACCCCAGACAGGGGGTTAATATCCAAAATATATAAAGAATACATACAACTCAACACCAAACTAACAAACAATCCAATTAAAAAATGGTCAGAGAACCTGGACACCTCTTCTAAGAAGACATACAAATGACCAACAGATATTTGAAAAGATGCTCAACTTCACTAGCCATTAGGGAAATGCAAATCAAAAGTACTATGAGGTACCACCTCACTAGAATGGCTATTATCAACAACAAAGTATTAACAAGTGTTCGAGAGATTTTAAAGAAAAAAGAACACTTCTTCACTGCTGGTGGTAATGTAAACTTGTACAGCCACTATGGAAAATAGTATGGAAGTTCCTAAAAAATTAAGAAATTAAGAAGAGAGTTACCATATGATTCAGCAACCCCATTCCTGGATATGTACTCGAAAAATTGGAAAACATTTATTTACAAAATATATGCACCCCTATGTTCACTGCAGCATTATTCATGGAGGCCAAGACATGGAAACAGCTGAAGTGTCCTTGGATAGATGATTGGATAAAGAATATGTGGTACATGTATATATTGGAATATTACTCAGCCATAAGAAATTATGCAATACTGCCATTTGTGACAACATGGATGGACCATGAGAATATCATGCTAAGTGAAATAACTCAGTTTAAAAAGCTAAGAACCATATGATTTCACTCATATGTAGCATACAAATCTCAAAGCAACAAATAAAAAAATGAAAAAATAAACAAAACCTCATAGGAACTGACAACAATATGGTGGTTACCAGAAGGAAGGGGGGTTGTGAAGTAGTAAAAGGTAAAGGGAGTCAAATACATGGTGACAGAAGATGATCTAACTTTGAGTGATAGGCATACAATAAAATATACAGATCATGAATCACAGAAATGTATACTTAAAACCTGTGTAATCTTATTAACCACTGTCATCCCAATAAATTTAATAAAAAATGGAATAAAAATATAAATTCTCTGCTCTGCCAGCGTGGCTCTATGGTTGAGCATCAACCTATGAACCAGGAGGTCACGGTTCAATTCCCAGTCAGGGCATATGCCCAGTTTGTAGGTTCAATTCCCAGTGTGGGGCATGTAGGAGACAGCCGATCAATGATTCTCTCTCATTGATGTTTCTATGTCTCTCTACCTCTCCCCTCCTCTCTGAAATCAATAAAATATATTTTAAAAACCATAAAATCTTAATGTGAATAAAAATAAATGAAGGTAAAGACATTAGTACTAATTCTACAAAATAAAAAAAGATTACTTCATAACTTGGATGAAATGGACAAATTCCTAGAACCACAAAACCTACCATTACTAACTTGTGAAGAATTGAAAAATTTTAATAGACCTATAACTATAAGGAGATTGAATTATTAATCCTAAATCATCCGATAAAGAAAAGCCCTGGATCTGATAGCTTCAGATCCTCTCGAGATACAATATTCCAGTTGCGCCCATGTGACGACGACAGCGCCCCTCAGAGGGAGAGAGCCAACATATGGGGAGCAGGGAATTCTGAAAACCAAAGCGATGAGAGAGATGCTAAGCCTTTCCTTCATGTGTCTGACACCACTCTTCAGGCGGCCTGCAGGCTGGATGTCTGCTGGACCTTTACCACTTGATGTCCTGGCGGGCTGCCCTGGGCCCTGCTAGGTGGTGTGCAGGGCTGCCTGGGCCTGGGGGGAATCTCCCCTCCACCCCCAGCTA
The DNA here is from genome assembly GCF_014108235.1 of Myotis myotis. Classification (NCBI taxonomy): domain Eukaryota; kingdom Metazoa; phylum Chordata; class Mammalia; order Chiroptera; family Vespertilionidae; genus Myotis; species Myotis myotis. Next base: position 108,222,548 of record NW_023416346.1, on the reverse strand, counting down.
CTCCTAGTACAGCTCCTGCACATGGGCGCTGGTCTCCGGGGGCCACACCAAGATTGCAGCATAGATGCCTTCCATCTGCTGCACAGTTCCCTGTCTGCACACCCATTGTCCGCCTGGGTCTGGCCCCTGCCGCTTAAGCATGCCCAGCACAAGCCAGGACCTCCACGAACTTGCCCCTCTACATCTTCAGGACCACTTCTGGATGTTCCAAAAGCCATAAGCAGCCTCAAAGAGTAGCAGAACCTCTCCATCCCTTTCAAGGGTGACCTCCTGGAAGTCTTTGTTCCTCAGGGTGTGATGGGTGAGCACTCCCACGTCCTCATTGAACAGTTCCTGGGCCATGTGCCTGAAGGTGTGTGCCTGTTACCCGTTGGAGCTGGCATCCTCATGGAGCCTCACCTCCTTCTCCTTCATGTCTCCAGAGTGTCCACAGCGGCGTCATCCGAGGCGAGGTCACTTTGCTCCATTATCTGGACAATTTCACCTGAGGTTAACACACAGTCAGCACCCTGGGAACTGTGTGAAGCTGTGGGAACATCTTCTCAAAGGGCCTCCAGTTTATTGTCATAAACGAGGCCACGATGACATGGAAAATCTTGTCTGCGGACAGGTTTTGCTGTCTGGTGAAGTAATCCTTCACCAGAGAGCCCATGATCTGCTGGGGAGACTTGGTCATGCAGAGGTGAGGGGTGATAGGGTGACCCAGTACATGCTCTGCATATCGGTCCCAGCCAGGGCCGGCGGAGGTCAGCATGGGTAGCCGGGGCTCTTCCTCACGGTGCTGGCAGTACCGACGCACAAATTCCTTCTGACTCCCCAGGATGCTGAAGTCCGCAGCTATCTTCATGTCAAAGACAGTGAGCCCCAAAGCTTTTGAGAAAGCCGCAGAGCCTTCTAGATGCATCAGTGACACTGAGGCTGAATTTAGCAGCAAAATAAGGCAGAAACTAAGGACACATGGACACAGCCAGCACTTTGTGCTGTGAGGTATCATATTTCTTATTAAGCTTCAGAACATAGAAGAAATCCTTGGTGTTCTGTTCAGAAACTTGGACTCCTTCCTCTGCGGTCACACAACTGTCAAATGCCAGGCAGTCACTCAGAAATATCTTGGCAGCAGCCAACTTACGGAATTCTCCCTTCTCTCCATTCTCTTGAGCCAGACTCCGGACATTGACTGTGGCATTCTCTTGGTCATCGGTTTCTGTTTTTTTACTACATTCCTTCCGTGTGCAGTGATCACACTTCATCTGGAGCGGGGCAGACAGGGGCCAGCTCGAATGACCTGGAGGAAGCACAGGGAGAGCAGTCAGTCACTGCTGGTCGCCCCTGGCTCTGCCGGTGGTATCCTGTCTTCCTTGTGGAGCTTCTAGGGAGGGGAAGTGGCCACAGTGCCTGAGGCTGAGTCCCAGGAGGCCTGCAGTGCTTTCGGGATCTTGCGGGAGGCACTGGTCCGTTGGTGCCTGGCCTATCCTCTTCAGAATGAACCTTTAGTACTACTAAGGGAGCTAGTCTAAGGGAGGGGAAGTGGCGTCAGTGCCCGAGGCTGAGTTCTAGGAGACTGGCAGTTTCTTGTCATAACACGGGGCCACATTGACAAGAGAATGGTTGGTGCCTGGCCTGTCCTCTGGAGATTGAACCTACAGGACTACTAAGGAAGCCAGTCCCCAGTTCTGCCAACCTCCACCACTGATTGATTGGAGTCTGAGGGCCAGGAGGAAGGACTAAGAGGCCTGCCTTCCAGCTGCTCACCAGTCTCTGGGCCACTCACTCCAGTTCCCTGTTAACCATTCTTTGATCAATGGGAGCCTGCAGGCAGGGGGAGGGACCAAGCGGTCTGCTTTCCACCTGCCAGCTCAAAATGTTGCTGCTGCCATGGATTCATTGGAGCCTGAGGGATCCCAGTTTCCCCATTAGCCATCCCCTGATCAATGGAGCCTGAGGGCTGGGGGATGGACTAGTCATCCGTTTGGTCATTATGGACCCTGCATTTTTATATATTAGGATAGTGAATTTACCAAAAAAAAAAGAAATTTAAAAACAATCCCATTTACCATTACACCAAAAATATTAAGATACCTTCGCATAAACTTAACTAACGATGTAAAAGGCCTATACACAGAACACTAAAGGACGTTGAAAAAGAGAGAGAGAGAGAGAGAGAGAGAGAGAGAGAGAGAGAGAGAGAAAGACATAAATAAATAGAAGAATATACTGTGTTCATGGATTGGTAGAATCAACATCATTAAAATGTCCATACTACCCAAAGTAATCTATAGATTCAATGCAATCCTCATTTAAATATCAATGACATATTTCACAGACCTAGCACAAACTCTCCAAAAATTCATATGGAATAAAAAAAGACCCCAAATAACTGCAGCAATCCTGAGAAAAAAGAACAAAGTACCAGTAGGAAGGATCACAATACCAGATATCAAGTTATATTAAAAAGCCACTGTCCTCAAAACTGCCTAGTACTGGCACAAGAAGATACATATGGACCAATAGAACAGAACAGAGAACCAAGAAATTGACCCAAACCATTATGATCAATTAATATTTGACAAAGGAGGCAAAAGCATACAATGGAGTCAAGACAGTCTCTTCAATAAATGGTGCTGGGAAAATTAGACAGATTCATGAAAAAAAAAATGAAACTAGACCACCAATTTATACCATACACAAAAATAAACTCAAAATGGATAAAGGGCTTAAATGTAAGATGGGAAACCATGAAAAATCTTAGAGGAATCCATACACAGAAAAATATCAGACATATTTCATAGCAGTATCTTAACTAATACAGCTCCTAGGACAATGGGAACTAAGGAGAAAATAAACAAATAGGACTACATCAAAATAAAAAGCTTCTGCACAGCAAAAGAAACCATCTACAAAACAACAAGAAAGCCTACTGCATGGGAGTACATTTTTGGCAATGTTATCTCCAATAAGGGTTTAATCTCCAACATTTACAGGGAACTCATACAACTTAACAAAAGGAAGATAAACAATTCAATTTAAAAATGGGCAAAGGACCTAAGTAGAAACTTCTCAGAAGTGGACATATGGAAGGCCAAGAGACATATGAAAACATGCTCAAAGTCACTAATCATCAGATAGATGCAAATCAAAATGTCAATGAGGTACCACCTCACACCTGTCAGAATGGCTATCATCAAGAAATTAGCAAAGGACAAGTGTTGCCAAGGATGTGGAAAAAAAGGGAACCCTCGTGCACTCTTAATGGGAATGCAGACTAGTGCAGCCACTGTGGAGAACAGTATGATGTTTCCTCAAAAAATTAAAAATGAAACTCCCATTTCACCCAGTAATCCCACTTCTAAAAATGTATCCAAAGAAATTAGAAGCAACAATCAGCAAGGATATATGTACCCCTATGTTCATAGCAGCACAATTTCCTTAGCTAATTTACAATAGCTAAGATTTGGAAACAGCCTAGGTGCCGCTCAGCAGATGAGTGGATTAAAAAACGGTGGTTCATCTACACAATAGAATACTATGTTGCTGTAAAAAAGAAGGAACTCTTACCATTTTCAACAGCCAGGGAGAGGTCAATGGTGGAAAAGGGAGACATATGTAATACTTTAATCAATAGAGAATAAAAAATATTGGTGAAAAGAATAAAACAAATAGAAACATATGTTTTAAATGCATGAAGCAAAACTGATAGAACTGCAAAGAAAAATGCATGTATCCACTGTTATAGGCTTCAGCACCCCCTCTATCAGTAATTGACAGAATCAGCAGGCCGAAAGTCAGTGAGGTTACAGTTGAACAGAACAGCACCATCAATCAACTGGATCTAACTGACATCTATAAAACACTTCATCCAAAAAACAGTAGAATACACATTCATCTCAAGCTCACGGGAATAGTCAACAAAATAGACCACCTTCTGAATTATAAAACACACCTTATCAAAATTTTAAAAACCAGAAATCATACAAAGAATGCTCTCAGACTACAATAGAATATAATTAAAAAATAACCAAAATATAGATGGAAAAAGTCCAAAATAATGGAGAATAAACAACACTCTTCTAAGTAACATGTGGGCCAAATAAGTCCTAAGAGAAATTTTAAAATATTTTGAATGAATGAAACTGAAAATACTACTCATCAAAAGTTATATGATTCAGTAAACAGAGTATTTACGGGAAAATTTGTAGCATTGAATGCATATTGTAGAAAGGAAAACATGTCTAAATCCAATAATTTAAGCTTACACCTTAGGAAAGTGGTAGAAGAGCAATGTAAACCTAAAGCAAAGAGAAGAAAAGAAAAAAATAAATATAGAGGAGAAGTTATTAAAATTGAAAACAGGAAATCAATAAAGAAAATCAATGAATCACAATGCTAATTCTTTGAAAAGATCAATGAAGCTGATAAAATTATAACCAGGTTAACCCAGAGAAAAAGGGTTATAAATTACTATCAGAAAAGAAATAACATCACTACTGATCCCAAGGATAATAAAAAAATATTCTGAACAATGCATACAAATTTGATAACCTAGATAAAATATACTAATTCCTTGAGAGATACAGTTATCAAAATTCTCACAAGGAGAAATATATAATCTGAATAAGTATACATCAATTAAATAAATTAAATTAATAATTGATAACCTTCCAAAATAGAAAGCATGTTGGATGGTTTCACTAGTGAAGTCTACCAAGGAAGAAATTATTCAATGCTGTATAATCTCTTCCAGACAATAGAAACAGAGGTCATCAAACATTGCCCTAATACCAAACCCAGATAAAAATATTCCAAGAAGGGAAAACTGCAGATCAAGATCTCTCATGAGCACAGATGCAAAAATACTCAATGTTATATTAGCAAAATTACTCCAATACTATATAAAATAAATACACACTATAACCAAGTGAGTTTTATTTCTGATATAAAAGTCTGGTTCAATATTAAAAAATCAGTTAATATAATTAATCCATCACATCAAAAAAGAGTGTATCCCTCTAAAGGCAGAAAATCAATACAAATCTTTTTAGTCAGTTATGGTACGTATTGTGGACCAAAAGCAACTGTGAATTCCATCTCCCTACCCCTTCGTGAATGAAGTTGCTTTATTTCTTATCCACAATTGTATAATGAATATAATAAATATATATAATTTTATTTAGTACTAGAGGCCCGGTGCAGGAAATCCGTGCATGGGGGGAGGGTGTCTCTCAGCCTTGCCTGCACCCTCTCTAATCTGGGATCCCTTACGAAATCCAGAACCACTGGCTCCAATGGCTCCTAAGCACTTACCTGCCTGCCTTATCCCCCTAACTGACTATCTGCTTTCCCCTCCTGGCCTGATCCCCCTAACTGCCTATCTGCTCTCCCCTCCTGGCCTAAACCCCCAAACTCCCCATCTGCTCTCCCTTCCTCTCCATGCTTTCAGACCCCAGCACAGGAGTGCTGAGAGCTCTCTGCCAAGGCCCCGTCCCCGTCTTGATGCCCCCCTTCAGGGCCGGGTGGTGTGTGCCTCCGATGGGGTGGCCACCCCCAGCAGCAGCTCATGTCCTGGTGGGGCAAGTCCTGGCCCCCGGCCCCACCCACCAGCTCCTGTGCATGCACAACCTGTTGAATGGTCATGACTGGGACACCATTAGGACCGATTAGCATATTACCTCTTTATAGATATAGATAATTTTATTGATTTCCAAGAGGAAGGGACAGGGAGAGAGAGATAGAAACATTAATGATGAGAACGAATTATTGATCTGCTGCGTCCTGCACGCTCCCCTCCCCCCACACACACACACACTGGGGATCAAGTCCTCAACCTGGGCACGAGCCCTTGACTGGAATCAAAACCGGAACCCTTTAGTCTACAGGCTGATGCTCTATCCACTGAGCCAAACCAGCTAGGGCAGTAATATATATTTTTTTCATGCAGAGGAGCCACATTGGGACTTAATAAGTGTGATAATCAAACATCATTTAATTCAAGCTAGATTTGGTAACTAGATGAGTCTGTGGGCACTTCTCACTTCGAGAGAGTATAAAATGCCTTGAAAAAGGTAAGCAAAAATTTTAATATGTATATATTGGTAGGAAGAACCTGTATAAATTCTGAACTAGGAAATAAATATACATATCACTGTTGAGGATGTTCCAAAGAGCCCACCAGCCTTCCTTATTCTTAGTTTATAGAAATCAATTTTGTTCAAGTAGCAATATGACTGTCATTCTCCAAGCTTTAGGGAAATCATGAATGACTTAAAGCACTACTATTTTGAGAGTGATCCTTTTCAGAGGTAGGAAGGTAAGTCACTAATATACAGAGCCATAATATAAAGAATACTGTTGATTTAGGGTAAATGTATACTCCTTTTTCCTTTCATTGAAATTTATTTAATAAGAAGATGATACTTGGAGATGCTTCAGTCATGTGCTACCATTGCTAAGGCATTTTCCCAAGTCTGGAAACATCCAAATGTTATATAATAATTAAATGTCTTTACTGTAGAGTTTTGTTTTCTTTACTTATTAATTAGGATAAAAATTACTCTGCTATAACATAGAGAAACATATATATAGTAGCTCAGACCGGATGAAGTTTTATTTCTCTGTACAGTCCGGTGATACATGGACTGTCCAGGGTGCGTACACAGCTTGGTTCTACAATGCCTTGAAAGAAAGTAAGTTTATTCTATTTGTTCCTTTGCTATTCCCTTCCCGTTACTATTGTGTTGCCCTATGGCACATCAATCAATATCCTAGCCAATAAGAAGAGAAAAAGAGCAAGCTGAGGTAAAGCAATTTTATTTTTAAAATAATGTGGAGACAATGTTCTACACATCATTTTTACTCATACTATAATAGCCAAAAGTTAGTCAAATTGCCACATGCAGCTTAAAAGGCTTTTGGAAGATGTAATCTCTATCAGGGAGTTCATGTATTTCTGAAACTTTGTGTGGATTATTGGTTTTCTGTTCCTCAAAATATAAAAATGGAAATAACAACGGATAGTTTTTTCATCACTGGTTGCATTTGAAACACTTTTCAAAAAAAGAATCAGAAGTTAAGTGTTTCTGAGATTTTTAACAAGTAATGAAAATTAATAAGTTTTACCTTTAAGAAGTTCTTTGATTAATTTAAGAAAAATAAGTTCAATAAAAATTCATAATAGAAGCCATATTATAGTAATTAACTAAAAATTTTATAAAGAATTTTGAAATTAATAAATAAATATGGGCACGTGAATTTAAGTTAATATTTTTAAAATGTATTTTTATTGATTTCAGAGAGGAAGGGAGAGGGGGAGAGAGATAGAAACATCAGTAATGAGAGAGAATCATTGATGGGCTGCCTCCTGCATGCCCCACACTGGGGATCAAGCCTGCATGCAAGCCAGGCATGTGCCCTAACTGAGAATGGAACCTTGACTTCCTGGTTCATAGGTTGATGCTCAACCACTGAGGCATGCTGACCAGGCTAAGATTAATATTTTAAAGGATGGAATGAAAAGCATGTCCCAATGTTGGGAGATAGAAGCAAATATTCACATAGTAAATTCTGTTGTCAGATATTTAAATGTTTAAGTATGTGTTCTTTCAACAAATACCAACCTGTAGTGATTTTCCCCTTTTCATGTATTATTGATATTGATGTTTTATTTATAATAATTATCTTTGTGTATAAAAGAGATTGAAATAGATTTGGAAATCAATGTTTTGCTAGCATCATAAAGAAGCTTGGGAGACATTCCAATTAATTATTTTCAGATTCAATTTTTTTTCTTTTAATTTTTTGTTGTTGAAAGTATTACAGGTCCTCCCTTTCCTCCTATCAACCTCTTCCAGCCAGTTTCCATCCTCCCCCCTCCCCACAACCCTCAATACCCCATTGTCTGTGTCCATGGGTTATGCATATATGCATACAAGTTCATTGATTCTCTTCCCACCCACCCTCTCCTGTCTTCCCTCTAAAGTCTGTTCATGCTTCTATGACTCTGGGTCTATTTTTAATCATCAGTTTATTTGGTTCAGTAGATTCCACATATGAGTGAGATCATGTGATACTTATCTTTCTCTGACAGGCTTATTTCACTCAGCATAATTCTCTCCAGGTCCATCCAAGCTGTTGCAAATGGTAAGAGTTCTTTCTTTTTTATTGCCATGTCGTATTCCATTGTGTAAATGTACCATAGTGTTTTTGTTTGTTTGTTTGTTTGTTTTTATCCACTCATCTGATCATGGGCCTTTAGTTGCTAGAAATCTCAAATAAAACCATCTGATCCTAGAACTTCTATGTGAGAAAGTTATAGATATTGTGCAATTGATATTTTTTATTTTTCTTGTTCCACTCTATCAAAATTTTAAATAAACGGTATACACTTATTTATATATTTTTGTGTTGGTAATATCTGTATGACATGTAATGTTGCCCAACCCCCATTTTTTATTTCTGGTTTGAAAATCTGTGCCTTCTTTCGTTGTTTCTTGCTTAGTTGTGCCAAATAGTTATAACTTTATTAGAAATTCCTCAAAAAAACTTTTAGCTGTGTTATTTTCTAAATTCTATATTATTTTCTATTTCACTAATGGTTGCTTATATCTAACTTAGTTTCTGTCCTTTCTCTGCTTTCAAGTACCTTACCATATTATAAATTTTAACATTTTATTATTTTCTAGTGTATACATTTTAAAGCTATTATTTTATTCTATATGCTGCTATAGCTGCATCCTGTAAGTTTTACTAAGACATTTTCAGTGTAACTTGGTTCATACTATATTCTACTTTAAATTTTATCCTCCTCTATAAATATTGGGTTTTGTGGAGGTGTAGTCCTCAATTTCTAAATTGTTGGAGGTTTCCTTGTCATTATTTTGGTGTTTTAATTATTTCTTTATTCCACAGAGCAAGATAATATACTCAGTATGATTGCAGTCCTGTGAAATCTATTGGAATCTGCTTTACAGCTGAACATATAATTAATTTTAAAAATCTATAATTGCTATCATTTAAAAAATATGCACTTTATTTGTAATTTTTACATATTTATTTTTAAACTTTATTTTTATTATTGACACTATTATAAATATTCCCATTTCCCCCACACTTTCTCATCTCCACCAAGCCCCAGACCCTCTTCCATCTGGCCATCACCACACTGTGTCTGTGTCTATGCAAATATGTTCTTTGGATAATCCCTTCACATTCTTTCATCCAGTTGTCTCTTCCTCCTCCCCTCTGAGAGCTGCCAGTTTGTTTCATATTTCCATACCTCTGTTTCTCTTTTGTTCTTATGTTTATTTTGTTCACTAGATTCCACATATAAGTGAGATCATATGGTATTTGTCTTTGTCTGACTAGCTTATTTCACTCAGCGCAATAATCTCCAGGTCCATCCTTGCTGTCGCAAAACATAAGATTTCCTTTTTTATGGCTGAATACTATTCCATTGTGTGAATGTACTACAACTTTTTTTTATCCATTCATCTACTAATGAGCACTTGGAATTTTGTCTACAAGTGTTCTGTGCAGTATTTTATGCACATATCTTGAATAATGTTCTCTAATTGACCTGATTTTTTGTACACTTAATACGATTTTGCCTTGCAGGTACTGAGAAACATTTGTTAAAACAAAACAAAGCACTCTTATTGTGAACTTTTATGTTTCTTTTTTTACTTTTGTCATATTTCTTACTTTATATATTCTTAGAATGTATCACTGAGATCATATGAATTAAGGATAGTTATATATTCTTAGTTGATTATTTTGTCATTATGAGATATCTCTATAATAATTATTCTTGATTTTCAGAAAATTTCATCTGAAATTTGTAGAGCTGTATGAATATCTTTACTTTTCTGTGTTTTCACCACATACATTTATTATTTTTATTTAAAATTTTATCTTCTTTATACTTAAAGTTTGCCTTTTTAAAGCATCAAGCAGTTAGGATTTTATCCAATCTGACAATATTTGTCTTCACAATGGATGAGTTAGACTTTAAAATTGATATAATTTCTGATTTATTTGCATTCATTGAGTTCTCTGTCATTTTCATTCTGCTATATTTTCTATCAAGTGATTTTTTTTGTTTATTTTTGTGTTTGGATTTTTTTTTCCTTCCTTTTTTGGTGATAATTTCATTTTTCAATTCTAAACTTTTATTTGATTCTTCTTTGTATATCTAAATTTTTCCTGAGCTATCCTTTTCACTCATTAGTTTTAAGAAAGTTTGTGATTGCTTCCTATATCATTTTTATAATAGCTATTTAAAATCTTTGCCATATTGTTTCCGACATCTGTGTTCACCTGACAGTTGCATCTGTTCCACGTGCATTGATATTTGTCTCACTTATGCGTCCAAGATATTTTGAATATATTAAACATTTAGTCTTGTTTAAATCCTAACAATAAATAATGTTGATCCTTTCAAGAAGGCAATCAACCTGGCTAATATCAAGCCACAAGTTACATCCCACCTCCTGTGGACTGCAGTTCCAATGACAGTTTAGTATTCAAACAATTTGTAGGGCCGTTGTGATTTGGCTACTGTGTGCCATCAATATGGAATCTGCACCTTGATCTATCAATTAGTTTGCTTTTCAAAGATTTTGCTGTGCTGAATAGGATCAGATCTACTGCATGAGTCATTTAAGAATGAGTCCAGGATATCACAAACAACAGCATGGGGTCACTTTCCCAAACTTCACCCTCTTAGTGATATCTCCTCTTCTCAGCCCTTTGTCCAGAGAGTTACACTTTGATTTCATGGCTCTGTTGTATACTTTTCTGAAATGTTACTTGTATGAGAGGGTCCAAGATGTAGAAAGGAAGACAGATGAAAGAAAAAAGAAACAATTTTTATCTCCATACTCTTGGAAGCACAAACCCATTGAACAGAGATGAAGGTTTTCTATCCATCAGAGTTTTGACTCTTGCTGCCACAGTCACCATAGAATTACTTGGGTACTGGAGAGAGAAAGAACAGAGTAAAAGAAAGAGGGATTTTTAGACTTTTTCTGCACTTTAGGAGTCCCCTTTCCCTTTTCTCTAGCCAGAACCATAGGGCTTCTTCTGGAGGAATCTTTTCTGTACTCTGACACCTCTTAGATTCATTGACTTCTGACTGGGAGATTCTGGTGAATTAAAAATGGTAAATACACCACCAATTTAGTGATATTTCCAATTCCAGTATTCTTCTCTAACTTTCCTGCTAGTATTTACTTTTGGAAAGTTCAAATGATTGCCCTACACATTATATCCAGGTGTTATAGCTGTATACAGTGAGAGAAATGCAGTGGAACAAGTTAAGCCCATCTTACCATAATTGAAAGTTCTGAGGGTATTTTACTTTAAGCATTCTATGAATCTTCCTATGCTTTGGCAATCTTCTTCCCTTCCTAAGTTCTTCATGTATTTTCTTTGACTATTTTTCCATTATTGAGGAGAAAGGAAACTGACATGGGCTAACAATGAAACTGGACATGGAATGCAAATTCAGAAAAAATGGAGACATTCAATATGTAGCTAACAAAAAAAAGGGAAACAACCTGTAGTGGTGCAATGCCATCTAGAACCCTAAACAGAAGGGGAAGAATCAGAGTAAAATATTTTAAATGTAAAAATACCAGAGCAGGGCAGACCTTTAAATCTTATTGGAAATTGTATTAGTACTTTGGTCTACCTAAGCAGCTCATTAAAAATTAACAACAAGTTGAAATTGACACAGTGAAAATCTCAGCTTCATAAAAAAACAACAACAACAAAAAACACAGTACAATCTTGTGGATTCTCACAGCTATAAAGAGAATAGTATTTTGAAGCAATATGAAAGTGTATATTCACTGAAGAGATACATTTCAGAAATTATGATGAAACAGAGGTTTTGCTTAGAACAGGAAGACATATCTACACTAAAAAAAGACAAAGATGCCAATTGACCATACCTTTGCTACATCCTAAGCCATGGCCACGAGCCAATCAGAGTGACTATATGCAAATTAACCCAACCAAGATGGCAGCCGGCAACCACGGAGCTGGAACAAGCAAGAGGCTTGGTTTCCTGGGTGATGGAGGAAGCCAAGCTTCCCAACTGCCCTGAGCCCGCTGTGGTCTCGGCTCATGGCAATGAAGTTTCAATTATAGGAGACAAATAAATCCCAGATACCTGCTTTAAGCCAGCCTCCACTGGGGCTTGAGTGGCTGGGGGTTGTGGCCAGCCTGCAAACAACCATCAGCCCCTCACCCAGGCTGGCCAGGCACTCCTATATAATAAAAGGGTAGTATGAAAACTGACCCTAACAGCAGAACGACTGGGAATGACTGGTCACTCTGACACACACTGACCACCAGGAGACAGATGCTCAATGCAGGAGCTGTCCCCTGGTGGTCAGTGTGCTCCCACAGGGGGAGCTCTGCTCAGCCACAAGCCAGGCGGATGGCTGCCAGTACAGCGGTGGTGGTGCGAGCCTCTCCCACCTCCTCAGCAGCACTAAGGATGTCTAACTGCAGCTTAGGCCTGCTCCCCCCTGGCAAGTGGACATCCCCTGAGGGCTCCCGGGCTGCCAGAGGGATGTCTGACTGCCAGCTTAGGCCCAATCCCCCAGGGAGCAGGCCTAAGCCAGCAGGTGGTCATCCCCCGAGGGGTCCCAGACTGCGAGAGGGCACAGGCCAGGCTGAGGGACTGCCCCCCGAGTGCACAAATTTTTGTGCACCAGGCCTCTAGTTGAGTAATAATCTTCAAAAAGTTCCAACAACTGTAAAATTTTCAGGTTTATGTTAATATTCTAGTCTGATATTTTGCAATAAAAACAAAAGTAATATTAATTACAAAATATTTAAGGCATTTTATTTTCATTATAAGATCAATAAATAGAGAAAATGCTAAAGTGAATTGTATTCTAAAAATGCACATAAAAATAAAAATCTAGTAATGCCTAGCCCCACTGGACTTGGCATTTAAATAGAAATTATTGTTTTAAAAAGGCATAATAGCAGTTTATAGGCATTGGGTGTGAAGGCAGGCCTGAAGATCACCATATATATATGAAGATCACTATAGTAAAAAGCCTTCAAGAATTTTATATATATATATATATATATAAAACCTAAGCGACCAAATGCCCAAACGAGCAGTTGACCAGGCACTATGATGCACACTGACCATCGGGGGCAGATGCTCAATGTAGGAGCTGACCCTGGTGGTCAGTGCGCTCCCACAGTGGGAGTGCCACTCAGCTGACCAACAGGTGCCAGACACCGGGCTCATGGCTGGCGAGCACAGCTGCAGTGGAATGAGCCTTTCACACTTCCACAGCTGTGCTACTGAGTGGCAGTGGTGGCAGGTCCAGAGGGTCCAGGATGAGCGGGAGCTGTGTGGTGCCTGGCCTGGGCTCATGCTCTGGCTCCTCCACAGCCTCTTGCCACTTTGTGCACTACTACATCCCATGGGGGATGTCAGACTGTCAGGGATCAGGCCGAAACCATCAGTCTGATGGTCCGACATCCCCTTAGGGATCCTGGATTGAAAGAGGGGGCAGGCCAGGCTGAGGGACCCCACCAGTGCACAAATCCATGCATCTGGCCTCTTTTCAGTAATATAAGCAAGAATATAGCATATGTCTGAAATCACATTAAAATCATCATGAAAATGAATAACATTTTTCGTGAAGTGTTTATACTTGAACATTGTGATCATCACTAGAAAACAATACTATTAACTTTACATTCCTTCCCTTCTTCTCCTTTAAACTTAAAGATTCAACAGTGGTATTTTTAACTACTTTGGGCAAATTTCCCTGTAGAGCTTTTCCTTAAAATGTTTGAAAAAAAATTCTTGAAGGCTTTTTACTATGTGTTTGTGTTAGTGTGGTAGGTGATTTTTCTGTCATTATATTGTTCAGCAATTTTTGATGGTCTAGTCCAGATGTTTATGCTCAGAACAAATTAAAGAGGAGTTAGTAATTTAAAAATTATGATTAATCCATGTGATTATTTAATAATCATAATGACATTAAAGCATTGTAATTAGCTTTTACAAATTTACTGCTTTTATTAAGACAATATAATTAAATTCTATAAAGAAGCTTTGTGAAAAATACTAATTTTCTGTTACAAAATAATACAGAGTTCTATTAATTATGTTTTCAATTACTGTAAACTTCAAGAGGGAGGAATAGTATTGCCCTGATCAACTCTGTGAACTCATATATCATTTAAACCTATGAGGACCTATAGATATAAGATGAATGCTTAAAGAGGGGATTATATACTTTTTTGTTACCAGCCTCTACATTTCATGAGGATGTATTTCTCACATTGGGAATTACAATTACTTTAAGGAAGACATGTTTACATGTAACTCTTGGTTGAATAATGTACTTATTATTATGAGGATAATTCATTGACTGGAATCCGAGGAAAAAAGAAGGCAAAGGCCAAAGGCATGATAGTAGGTATGATGGCTATATCTTATAAAGTACAAAATAAGGACTTAAATTATAAAAAAATGGATGGTTATTCATAATAATAGTTGTACACCAACTGTAACTTTGTAATGAGTAATTTTAGTGTAAATGAAACTGGAGTGTGGTTAGCAGGCTATATGAATAAGCACAGAGAAATAGTCCTCTCAAGAAGCTAAATTTTATGTGCAACTTTCATATTTTCACAATTGTCCACTAATTTATTGATGCTTCATTTGCATGCCGAGTGTATGACATTTGGAAGAAATATGAAAGATTACTATCATATTCAATCTAATTTTACAAGTATTCATGAATCTACTTATGCATTTTGCATTCTCTAAAGAATACAAAAGAGATAATGAAAACTGCCCTAGCCTGAAGGAATTTTTAAACTACCAGAGATAACACATGGCATCATTAAATGCTGAAAAAACTGATGCAAACTCTGGGCACTATAGAATTTCTGACTGCAATGAAAAAAATGGACTGGGATAATCAGGAAGTTTTCATGAGAGTGACATTTTTGCTATCATTGATATAAATTTATATACAATCAACATATTATATTACCATCTATGTGTGAGATTCTGTTCTGTATGGTTCAGAACATATGAGAATATTGAACCATGTATTCAAAGATTTTGTAATTCAAGAGAATAATAAGACAAGTTCATAAATAACTGTAATATAAGGCAGAATTTTATATGTTACAAATGAAATAAATATGCAATAAAATATAAGAAAGTTCAGAAAATGTAGTTATCATGTAAATAAAAGAATCAGAAAATTATAAGGCATTTAAAACATGACATTTCTAATGGTGTTGAAAGGAAAGGTTATCGGTGGCTACTGGGAGTGGCTAGCTCCTCTCAGGAAAAATAGCCTTTTCGGTTTGGGATCCTATGATCCTGGCTGCTGCTGTTCCACATCTTCCCACAATGCTGCCCACCCCAGCCTCTCCTTAGACACCTCAAGTCCGTGTCTCCTTCCCTGCACCAAAGCCTTGGAAGAAGAAGCCTTAATCCTGCTATATCTGAAGACCACCTTCCCAGGTCTACAAATTTGGGACTAAAATTTGGCCACAAGAATCAAGAGGAAGGGAAGAGATTGGCTGCTAACCCAGAGACACCAGGTCTGGGACAGCACGACTACTTGGAGTCCTGCTTCTCACAGAAAGGTCCGGTCTCTCCTGAAGATCCAAGCAACAGCAGCCTCCTGATCACCACACACTCTGTCTGAGGAACAGCAGCTGTACATGAAGCCTCCCCAAAACAGCCAGAAGAGCCACCACAGCTGTCAATAGAACCCACCAGAGGAGCTGCTGCCAACTGAGGAGCAGCTGCTACCGCAACCACCCGAGGAGCAACCACAGCCTGAGGAGCCACTGCTACCCAGGGAGAAACCACTCAACGACTCAAAATCTAGATACGTCAGTGAGAAAAAATATGGGTAGACAAAGAAACTTCCAAAGGAAAGAAAAGGAGGACTCGTCAGAAAAGCAGCTAAGTGATACAGAGGCATTCAACATGACAGAAAAAGAATTCAGAATAAGGGTCCTAGAGTGCATAAACCGGATGGAGGAAAAAATCAACAACTTATGCAAGAAGCAAGAAGAAACAAATGAAAAAATCAATAACTTATGTAAGACCCAAGAAGAAATGAAGAGTGATATAGCTGCAATAAAAAACACCATTGAAAGTATCAACATTAGACTAGGAGAAGCGGAGGACAAAATTAGTGAATTAGAAGACAAGGAAGCAAAACACACCCAAACTGTACTGCAATTGGAGGAAAAAAATAAAAGACAGGTGGAGAACCTAAGGGAGCTTTGGGACAACATGAAACAAAACAACATACGAATAATAGGGTTGCCAGAACAACAGAAAGAGGAACAAGGATTAGAAAACCAATTCGAAGAAATAATATCAGAAAACTTCCCTGAGGTGGGGAAGAAAAAAGTCACACAAGCACAGAGAGTCCCAAACAAGGTGAACTCCCGAAAACAAGGTCTCTTCCCGAAAAGACTCACATGAAGATACATCATAATTATTATGGAAAATATTCAGGACAAAAAGAATCTTACAGGCTGCAAGAGAGAGACGGAAAGTTACATACAAGTGATCTCCCATTAGATTATCAAATGATTTCTCAAAAGAAACACATCAGGCCGGAAAAGAATGGATGGAAATTTACAAAGTGATGCAAAGCAAAGGACTGAATCCAAGAATACTCTATCAAGCAAGGCTATCATTCAAAATTGAAGGGGAAATAAGAAGCTTCACAGACAAACAAAGGCTAAGGGAGTTCATCACCACCAAGCCAGCAATGCAAGAAATACTAAAGGGACTGGTTAAAAAGAAGAAATAAAAAGCTCAGAAAAAAAACAGCCACACAAAAAAAGAAATGGCTACAAACAAGTACCTTTCAATAATAACTTTAAATGTAAACGGACTAAATGCTCCAACCAAAAGACATCGAGTGGCTGAATGGATAAAAGACATGACCCATACATTTGCTGTCTACAAGAGACCCAACTCATTAGAAGGGACTCACACAGACTGAAAGTGAAGGGATGGAAAAATATCTTTCAGGCAAATGGAAATGAAAAGAAAGCTGGGGTAGCAATACTTATATCAGACAAAATAGACCTCAAAGTGAAGGCCATAACAAGAGATAAGGAAGGCCACTTCATAATATTAAAGGGATCAATGCAACAAGAAGCTATAACCCTGGTAAACATATCTGCACCCAATGCAGGAGCACCCAAATACATAAAAAAAACTCCTGGAAGATATCAAAGGAGGGATCGACAACAATACAATCATAGCAGGGGACTTTAATACACCACTGACATCACTGGATAAATCCTCTAGACAAACAATCAGCAAAGAAACAGCAATCCTAAATGACTCACTAGATCAGATGGACTTAATTGACATCTTCAGAACACTTCACCCCAAAGCCATGGAATATACATTCTTCTCAAGTGCTCATGGGACATCTTCAAACATAGACCACCTATTGGGTCACAAACAAAGTCTCCCCAAATTCAAGAAGATTGAAATCATACGGAGCATCATCTCAGACCACAAGGGCATAATATTAGAAATAAACTACAATAAAAACAACCCAAAATACTCAAACACTTGGAAGCTGAATAGCATGTTATTAAATATTGATTGGGTTAACAATGAGATCAAAGAAGAAACTAAAAACATCCTGGAAACTAATGACAATGAAAACACAACAATCCAAAACCTATGGGATGCGATGAAAGCAGTCCTGAGAGGGAAGTTTATAGCTCTACAGGCCTATCTCAAAAAAACAAGAAAAAAATGGTAGTAAAACATCTAACTCTACATCTCAAAGAATTAGAAAGAGAACAACAAGAAAACCGCAGAGTGATCAGAAGGAAGGAGATAATAAAGATTAGAGCAGAAATAAATGACACAGAGACCAAAGAAACAATACAGAAAATCAATGAAACCAAGAGCTGGTTCTTTGAAAGGATAAACAAGATTGACAAACCTCTAGCCAGGCTCACCAAGAAGCAAAGAGAGAGGACCCAAATAAACAAAATCAGAAATGAAAGAGGCGAAATAACAACAGACCCCACAGAAATACAAATGATTGTTAAAAAATACTATGGACAACTCTATTCCAACAAACTAGACAACCTGGAGGAAATAGACAAATTCCTAGAAAAATACAACATTCCAAAACTCAATCAGGAAGAATCTAAAAATCTCAATAGGCCAATAACTATGGAAGAAATTGAAGCAGTCGTCAAAAAACTTCCAGCAAACAAAAGCCCAGGACTAGACGGCTTCACAGGGGAGTTTTACAAACATTCAAGGAACAACTAAAACCTATCCTCCTCAGACTTCTACAAAAAATTCAAGAGGAAGGAACACTTCCAAGCTCATTTTATGAAGCCAGCATCACCCTATTACCAAAACCAGGTAAAGACAACACAATGAAAGAGAATTACAGGCCAATATCCCTCATGAACATAGATGCCAAAAACCTCAACAAAATCTTAGCAAATTGGATCCAGCACTACATCAGAAAGATGATACACCATGACCAAGTAGGATTCATCCCAGGGATGGTACAATATCAGAAAATCAATAAATGTGATAGATCACATAAACAAATTGAAAGAAAAAACCACATAGTCATATCAATTGATGCAGAAAAAGCATTTGACAAAATTCAACACCCATTTTTGATAAAAACTCTCAGCAAGGTGGGAATAGAAGGATCACACCTCAACATAAAAAAAGCCATATATAAAAAGCCCACAGCCAACATCATACTCAATGGACAAAAACTAACACAATTTCCCCTAAGAAGAGGAACAAGACAGTGATGCCCACTCTCACCACTTCTGTTCAACATAGTACTGGAAGTATTAGCCATTGCAATTAGGCAAGAAGAAGAAATAAACGGCATCCAAATTGAAAAAGAGGAAGTAAAACTGTCCTTATTTGCAGATGACATGATATTATACATACAAAACCCTAAAGACTTCATCAAAAAACTACTAGACTTAATACATGAATTTGGCAATGTAGCAGGATACAAAATTAACCCCAAGAAATCTATGGCATTTCTATACACCAATAGTGAACTTTCAGAAAGAGAGATTACAAAAACAATCCCATTTACCATTGCACCAAAAAAATTAAGCTACCTAGGAATAAACTTAACAAAAGAGGTAAAAGACCTTTACTAAGAAAACTAAGGGACGTTGGGAAAAGAGATAGAGGACGACATAAACAGATGGAAGAACATACCGTGTTCATGGATTGGTAGAATCAACATCATTAAAATGTCCATACTACCCAAAGCAATCTATAAATTCAAAGCACTTCCCATTAAAATACCGATGGCATATTTCACAGATCTAGAATGAACTCTCCAAAAATTCATCTGGAATAAAAAAAGACCCCGAATAGCTGCAGTGATCTTGAGAAAGAACAAAGTAGGTGGGATTTCAATACCAGATATCAAGCTGTATTACAAAGCCACTGTTCTCAAAACTTCCTGGTACTGGCACAAGAACAGACATATAGATCAATGGAATAGAATAGAGAGCCCAGAAATCGGCCCGAACCAATATGTTCAATTAATATTTGACAAAGGAGGCAAGAACATACAATGGAGTCAAGATAGTCTCTTCAATAAATGGTGTTGGGAAAATTGGACAGATACATGCAAGAAAATGAAACTAGACCACCAACTTACATCATACACAAAAATAAACTCAAAATGGATAAAGGACTTAAATGTATGACGAGAAACCATAAAAATTCTAGAAGAATCTAGAGGCAACAAAATCTTAGACATATGCCGAAGCAATTTATTCACTGACACAGCTCCTAGGGCACTTGAAACTAAGAAAAAATGAACAAATGGGACTACATGAAAATAAAAAGCTTCTGCACAGCAAAAGAAATCATCAACAAAACAAGAAAGCCCAGTGCGTGGGAAAACATATTTTCCAATGTCATATATGATAACTGCCTAATCTCCAAAATTTATAGGGAACTCATACAACTTAACAAAAGGAAGATAAACAATCCAATCAAAAAATGGGCAAAGGATCTAAATAGACAACTTTCAAAAGAGGACATTCAGAAAGCCAAGAGCCATATGAAAACATGCTCAAAGTCACTAATCATCCAAGAGATGCAAATCAAAACACCAATGAGGTACTATCTCATACCTGTCAGAATGGCTATCATCAACAAATCAACAAATGACAAGTGCTGGAGAGGATGTGGAGAAAAAGGAACACTCGTGCACTGCTGGTGGGAATGCAGACTGGTGCAGCCACTATGGAGAACAGTATGGAGCTTCCTCAAAAAACTACAAATGGAACTCCCATTTGACCCTGTGATCCCACTTCTAGGAATATATCCCAAGAAACCAGAAACACCAATCAGAAAGGATATATGCACCCATATGTTCATAGCAGCACAAGTCACCATAGTTAAGATCTGGAAACAGCCTAAGTGCCCATCAGCAAATGAATGGATTAGAAAACTGTGATACATCTACACAATGGAATACCATGCTGCTATAAAAGAAGGAATTCTTACCACTTGCAACAGCATGGATGGAACTGGAGAGCATTATGCTAAGTGAAATAAGCCAGTCAATGAAGGAAAACTACCACATGATCTCATTCATGGATAATAAAGACGATTATAAACTTACGAACAAAAATAGATACAGAGGCAGAGCTGCCTCAAACAGACTGTCAAACTGCAGCAGGAAGGCTGGGGATGTAGGGGAGCAGAAGGGGGGAGTAGGAGATCAACTGAAGGACTTATATGCATGCATATAAGCATAACCAATGGACATAAGACACTGGGGGGTAGGGAAGGCCAGGGGATTATCAAGAGTGAGGGAAAAAAGGAGACATATGTAATACCCTTTGTAATACTTTAAGCAATAAAACTAAAAAAAAAGAAAGAAAGGAAAGGTTATCATTTTAACTGTCTTAAAAAGAGAGATAAAAGTAGTACCTTCAGTAAGAAAGAATAGGAAACTAAAGATCTGGAGTCAAGAAAAAGGACAGGATCTATTTGACATAAAGTAAATAGTGGTAAATAAATGTATAAAATGGACTGAATTGCCATAATGAACATTGGCTTGAAATTCAAGAGCACGATTCTAACTTCTCTACATAGTAAAGAGTCATTGACCTTTGAAAAAAACTAGCTTTAAATTTCAAATTACAGAATATTGTTAATTTCCCATTTTAACCATTTGGACAGGTATGATAATGAATAATAAATACAAATCAAAATTTTCAAAATGGGAAAACTTCAAGTCTGCTGAGTAGAGGAAATAGATGAGCAAATATTATTGGATCCATTTATTCAAAAGATACTTTTGATATATATATACACACACACACAATCATCATAATAAAAGCATAATATGCTAATTAGACCGGGCATCCTTGTGGACGTCCTTCTGGATGACCTTCCAGAAGAAGCTAGGGCAGTAAGGGAAGCCTAAGTCCCTGGTGCCAGTGAGAAGCCAGTGCCAGCAGCCTAGGGAAGGAAGACCTACTCTTGCACGAACTTCATGCATCGGGCCTCTAAAATATATATATATATATATATATATATATATATATATATATATATATATATATATATATATATATATTAAGGTATAACATACGTGTCCTTATTCCCCCATTGCCTCCCCCGGCACTTGCCCTTACCCCCTAATGTCTGTGTGCATTGATTATGTTTATATGCATTCATATAAGTCCTTTAGTTGATCTCTTACCCTTTCCGACACCCTCCCCTGCCTTCCCTTTGAGGTTTGACAGTCTGATGGATGCTTCTCTGTCTCTGGATCTGTTTTTGTTCGTTAGTTTATGTTATTCATTATATTCCACAAATGAGTGAGATCATGTGATATTCATCTTTCTCTGACTGGCTTATTTCTCTTAGCAGAATGCTCTCCAGTTCCATCCATGCTGTGGCAAATGGTAGGAGTTCCTTCCTTTCTATAGCAGCATAGTATTCCATTGTGCAGATGTACCACATTATTCTAATCCACTCATTTGCTGATGAGCACTTAATTAGATTCCAAATCTTAGCTATTGTAAATTGTGCTACTATGATCACAGGGGTGCATATATCCTTTCTGACTGGTGTTTCTAGGGATATATTCCTATTCTTATAAGTAGGATCACTGGGTCAAATGGGAGTTCCATTTTTAGTTTTTGAGGAAACTCCACACTGTTCTGCACAGTGGCTGCACCAGTCTGCATTCCCATCAGCAGTGCAAGAGGGTTCCTTTTTCACCACATTCTCCCCAGCACTTGTCATCTGTTGATTTGTTGATGGTAGCCATTCTGATAGGTGTGAGATGGTACCGCATTGTCATTTTGATTTGCATCTCTTGGATGATTAGTGGACTTTGAGCATGCTTTTATATGTCTCTTGGCCTTCTGTATGTCCTCTTTCAAAAAGTATCTATTTAGTATCTTTTCCCATTTTTTGATTGAATTGTTTGTCTTTCTTTTGTTAAGTTGTATGAGTTCCTTGTAAATGTTGGAGATTAAACACTTATTGGAGAAAACATTGGCAAATATGTTCTCCCATGCAGTGGGCTTTTTGTGGTTTTGTTGATTGTTTCTTTTGCTGTGCAGAAGCTTTTTATTTTGATGTAGTTCCATTTGTTTATTTTCTCTTTAAGAAGCTATATAGTGAAGATATTGCTTCGGCATATGTCTGAGATTTTGCTGCTTGTGGATTCCTCTAATATTTTTTAATTTCCCGTCTTATGTTTAAGTCCTTTATCCATTTTGAGTTTATTTTTGTGTACGGTGTAAGTTGGTGGTCTAGTTTCATTATTTGCATGTATCTGTCCAATTTTCCCAACACCATTTTTTGAAGAGACTGTTTTGACTTCATTGTATGCTCTTGCGTCCTTTATGAAATATTGAGCATAGTGGTTTGGTTCGATTTCTGGGTTCTCTATCCTATTTCATTGGCCTATATGTCTGTCTTGTGCCAATACCAGGAAGTTTTGAGAACAATGGCTTTGTAATACATCTTGATATCTGGTATTGAGATCCCTCCTACTTTGTTCCTCTTTCTCAGGATTGCTGCAGCTAATTGGGGTCTTTTTTAAATTCCAGATAAATTTTTGAAGAGTTCGTTCTAGGTCCTTGAAATATGCCGTTAGTATTTTAATAGGGAGTGCATTGAATCTATAGATTGCTTTGGGTAGTACAGACATTTTAATGATGTTGATGCTACCAATCAAGGAACATGGCATGTTTTTTTGCATCTGTTTATGTCTTCCTCTATCTGATTTTTCAGTGTCCTGTAGTTTTCTGAGTACAGGTCTTTTGCCTCCTTAGTTAAGTTTATTCCTAGGTATCTTAATTATTTTGTTGCACTGTAAATGGGATTGTTTGTTTAATCTCTCTTTATGTGAGTTAATTATTGGTGTATAAAAATGCCATAGAGTTCTGGGTGTTGATTTTGTATCCTGCTACCTTTCTGAATTCATTTATTAAGTCTAATAATTTTTTGATGGGGTCTTTAGTGTTTTCTATGTACAGTATCATGTTATCTGCAAATAAGGACAGTTTTACTTAATCTTTTCTAATTTGGATGCTTTTTATTTCTTCTTCTTGTCTAATGACTATGGCTAGCACTTCCAGTATTATTTTGAACAGGAGTGGAGAAAGTGGGCATCCTTTCTTGTTCCTGTTTTTAGGTGAAATGGTTTTATTATTTCCACATTGAGTATGATGTTGGCTGTAGGTTTGTCATATATGGCTTTTATTATATTGAAGTATGATCCCTCTATTCTCACTTTGCTGAGGTTTTTTTTTTTTATCAAGAAAGGGTGTTGGATTTTGTCAAATGCTTTTTCTGCATCAATTGATATGACTATGTGATTTTTTTTATCTCTCAATTTGTTTATGTGATGTATCACATTTATTGGTTGCATCCCCGGGATAAATCCTACTTGGTCATGGTATATGATATTTTTGATGTAATGATAGATTGGATTTTCTAGAATTTTACTGAGGATTTTGGCACTATGTTCATGAGGGATATTGGCCTGTAATTCTCTTTCTTTGTGTTGTCTTTATCTGATTTTGGTATTAGGGTAATACTGACTACATAAAATACGCTTGTAAGTGTTCCTTCCTCTTGAATATTTTTTCCAATAGTCTGAGGAGGATAGGTTTTAGTTCTTCATTGAATGTTTGGTAAAACTCCCCTGTGAAGCCATCTGGCCCCAGGCTTTTGCTTCCAGGAATCATTTTGATGACTGCTTCAATTTCCTCCATAGTTGTCCATCAATTCAGATTTTTAGATTCTTCCTGATTGAGTTTTGGAAGGTTGTGTTTTTCTAGGAATATGTTCATTTTCTCAAGGTTGTCTTGTTTGTTGGAAAAGAGCTGTTCATCGTATTATTTTACAATTCTTTGTATTTCTGTGGGGTCTGTTGTTATTTCGCCTCTTTCATTTCTGATTTTGTTTATTTGGGTCCTCTCTCTTTGCTTCTTGGTGAGCCTGGTGAGAGGTTTATCAATATTGTTTATCCTTTCAGAGAACCAGCTCTAGGTTTCATTGATCTTTTGTATTGTTTTTTGGTCTCTATGTCATTTATTTCTGCCCTGATTTTTATTATCTCCTTCTTTCTGCTCACTCTGGGCTTTTCTCGTTGCTCTCTTTCTAATTTTTTGAGTTGCAGGGTTAGATGATTTATTATCATTTTTTCTTGTTTTTTGAGATAGGCCTGTACAGCTATAAACTTCCCACTCAAGATTGCTTTCTTTGTGTCCCATAGATTTTGGATTGTTGTGTTTTTATTGTCATTAGTTTCCAGGATGTTTTTAATTTCATCTTTGATCTCTTTGGTAACCCAATCATGGTTTAATAGCATGCTATTCAGCTTCCAAGTTTGAATTTTTTGGATTATTTTTATTGTAGTTTATTTCTAATATTATGCCATTGTGGTCTTAGAAAAATGTTTGATATGATTTCAATCTTCTTGAATTTGGGGAGACTTTGCTTGTGACCCAATATGTGGTCTATTTTTGAAAATGCCCCATGGGCGCTTGAGAATGATGTATATTCCATGGCTTTGGAGTGAAATGTTCTGAAGATGTCAATTAAGTCCATCTGATCTAGTAAGTCATTTGGGATTGCTGTTTCTTTGCTGATTTTTTGTCTAGAGGATTTATGCAATGATGTCAGGGATGTATTAAAATCCCCTACTATGATTATATTGTTGTCTATCTCTCCCTTGATATCATCGAGGAGTTGTTTTTTTATGTATTTGGGTGCATATATGTTTACCAGGGTTATATCCTCTTGTTGTATCAATCCCTTTAGTATTATGAAGTGGCCTTCCTTATCTCTTGTTATGGCCTTCACATTGAAGTCTATTCTGTCTGATATAAGTATTGCTACCCCAGCTTTTTTTTTCATTTCCATTTGCTTGAAAGATATTTTTCCATATCAAAATAATAACAGAATAATAATAAAATAAAATAAAATAAAATAAAATAAAATAAAATAAAAATGAAATAGTGAAGTGTCATTCCTTTCCAACAAGTTTTAATTCCCCATGAGGGCTGGTTTAAGATCCACTATCTGCCACTTCTCAGCTTCCTGTTGCTGGGACTGAATGGCCTCTCTTTAGCCCAGTCCCTGAAGGCTCTCAGGAACTATTCAGATTTATTTCTTTGTATCCTTTGTACCACTCAGGGGGTAGTCTGGGTGTAGCTGTATTGGTTGACTGGAGACTGCAGGGAGGGGCTATCTCTTCAGGAGAAAATAGCTTGCTAGGTCCAGCGTGTCAGGTATGACTCATGGCCAGACTCGCGGCCACCTCTCCCCGACCCTCTCCTCTCCCAGACTCTCCCCAGACTCCACAAGTCTACACCTCCACCCACACCTCAGCCACAGGTGAGTGTTTGTATTTGAAAGGTCCTATGAACTAGGTTTAGTGAATAAAAGGAAAGACCAAAAAGATGGGGAAAGAGCTGTGCCACTGTGAGCCCCTCTCACCCCGACATGGCACGGCTTAGGCAACTGTCCAGGCTGCCTCCTCTTGGATCAGCCCCTCGTAGCTGTGGACTTAGATATATCATCCCCTGCCACCAGCAGTCCTGTGGACCCCCTTTCCACAGTCAGATGCTGGGCCTGTCCCAAGGGACATGGCCTCAGTGCCCTGCAGCTTTCTTCTGACGCTCCGGGATCAGAGGTCTCACAGTTCTCTCCAGCTCAGATCCCTGATTTTACCATTTTCCAGGCATCCTCTGCCTTTCCCGGCTGCAAATTTTCTTACCAGCTGTGTTTACTTTGCCAATTCGGGGTGGATGTTATTCATTTATTCTAGTTCTATCTGCTCTGGGACAAGGCTCAGAAGACGTCAGCCTATTCCGCCAACATTTTCTGGGCAAACTCCTAACACATTCTTTACTTTTACCCCTTCAAGCTGAATGGAAGTTCCTGAAAAGTCCTCTATGGCATTCAAGCTTTCACTCTCTTACATCAAGTGTGCAGGTTCCCTGGAAGATAGAAAACTAGCACCTATTGAGCAAGGATTTTCTACCTCCCCAGGTTCCCTGGTTTCAAACCAAGTTGAACTTATTTCCTATTTGTATCTCATTCCCGGTGCCCCTCAGTTGCTTAAAAACAAGGTCTTGATAAAACCAATCATAAAATTGGCTTCAGAGGAGAGAGCATTGAAACAGGATTATAGCAGCCAGAGTGAAGACCTAACAATAGGGAAGACCATATACAAAGACATAGAGGTGTGAAAGCACAGGTGGACTGGCGTCTGTAATGTAGGATGTTTGTATGGCAGTATGTGTGTGGGAGGTGTGCCTACGTAAACAGATATGTTATTGATTAGCCTGGAGAGATAGCAAGCCTGTGAATTGGACCAGGTTTGCATTTTTGAAAAACATACTTAAAGAGAAGAAAGACTAGTTTGGAAACAAGTGCAGAATTAAAATACAATGGTGATGTAAACTTAATTATTCTGAGAAAGTCTGGGTCAGAGAGACATTCTAGGCCTTGACTTACAAAAATAAATAGAAAAGACCTGGTTCTTAAAGCTCACAATACTCACAGACAGACTTCATTTAAAATAGAAAATTTGCAAATAAACATATATATTTCCTGTCCTATCAAGATGAAATATTATATACATATAGTTCTATTTACATATGAATTCCTTTATGAAGGCAAGCAGAAGTGCACTGTAGATCTACACTACAAATCTTTCTTGCTATAAATTGTCCCATCACAGACAGGTTTAGCTGTTATTTTTAAAATGTAAAGAAGTTGCCAAAACCGGTTTGGCTCAGTGGATAGAGCGTCGGCCTGCGGACTGAAAGGTCCCAGGTTCGATTCCGATCAAGGGCATGTACCTGGGTTGCGGGCATATCCCCAGTAGGAGATGTGCAGGAGGCAGCTGATCGATGTTTTTCTCTCATCGATGTTTCTAACTCTCTATCTCTCTCCCTTCCTCTCTGTAAAAAATCAATAAAATATATTTTAAAAAAATAAAATAAAATGTAAAGGAGTTGCTTGATTTCTCATGTTACATTTATGAGTGAATTTTAAGTTGATATTCATGGCATGCAAAGATTACCTGCACTTGAATAGAAATGGGAGGATATTTGGTGGTGCTGGGTAGTTTTATTCACCTATCAATTTTGCACAGGAGATTTTCAGCACTTGAAGCTCCTTGGTGTTCTACAGCTCTGTTATATGATATGGAAATACGCTTTCAGCCCAGCTGGCAAGGCTCAGTGCTTGAGTGTCAATCCATGAACCAGGAGGTCATCTTTCAATTTCTGGGCAGGGCACATGCCTGGGGTTCAGCAGGCTCAATCCCCAGTAAGGGGCGTGCAGGAGGCAGCTGATCAATGATTCTCATCATTGATGATTCTCTCTCTCCCTCTCCCTTTCTCTCTGAAATCAATAAAAATATTTTTTAAAAGATATAAACTTTCACAGTGAATTTTTATGACTATAATAAGAAAATTTAAATATATTCTATAGGGAGCAATGATAAAATAAAACACCTAAAGGTTATCCTATAATTTTTGTTTAGTAGGTTCCAATCAGGTTTTGGGCCTTGATGCAATCCTAATAAAGGTGATCACAATTTTATTATTAAATGAGACTTAAATTAACTTGGCTACAGATTTCAACTTTTGATTAACAAAATAATTGTCATAATAAATTCCTTAATAATTTTAATATTAGTGGAACTATAGAATTCTCTTATTCTTTAGTCTATAACTCAATCCTAACAGTAATGTTAAGAATAATCACGAAATATAGGTTTTTCTGGTGGCTCACAAACAGAATGATGATAATAGCCTCATTTGCAAGAATTAATTATTTTAGTGAAAATGTTTTCATAATTTATAGACTCTAGTGACCTCAGGGAAGATTCTGCTTCTAGTTCAAAGGTTATAAACTCAAATACCCATGTGGGCCAGGGAGGTCATTTAACTGTGTAAAATGGATCAAAGACTTACTAAGATGGGATGAGGATGGTGATAAAGTAGCAAGTGCAGCCCCCACAGAAAAGCATTCAATTAAAAAGATTGAAAAATGTTATGGATATACAAAACACGTTTCCTGGCCAACCCACCTTTGTGGACATCCAATTGAATTAATTAGCCATTTCAGTTGGGAAGAAAGTTAGTTTGTCTCTATCATGTTCAGGGTGCCTTATCTCACATTTAACATCCACATTTTTGGAGTCATGGGAAATCTCTGCATGACAAGTCATCACGTGGAGAGACATCACAAGAAGCAGGAACTATAAGCTATGATGATTTGCCTCAGGGATTTTTGACCCTAAGAATATTGAAATTAATAGGCAGATTTGAAAAGGGTTAAAAAAAGGTCTAACTAAATAGTTATTCTTTAAAAGTATTTTACTTTATTCTATTCCATAGATGAGCATGTATTATCTTTCCTTCAATTAAAGTGTGGCATCATTGACTTAATATATGTATGAATATATTTTTTCTTCTAGATTAGGAGGACAGTACATTTTACTGTAATAATTCAGATAGGAAATATTTTAAGCTTGCAGGCCATGTGATCTCTGTGACAATTCCTAAATTCTCATGTTGTAGTGCAAAGGCAGCCATAGATAATTCACAAACAATGCATAAAATTACTTTGGCTATGTGTTACAAGTTTTGATTAAAAAAATATTGACATAATGCATTATAGGTGAAATATAATTGGAGTGATACAGTTCTTTCATTCTGAACAATTATTTTGAGATTCATTCCATGTGGTAGCTGGCATAATTTTTTATAAATATATTTTTACTGATTTTTAGAGAGGGAAAGAAAGAGAAAGAAACATCAATGATGATAGATAATCATTAGTCGGCTGCTTCCTGCATGCCCCCCCATTGGGGTCAAGCCTGCAACCAGAGCATGTGCCCTGACTGGGAATCAAACCATGACCTCCTGGTTCATAGGTCAATTCTCAACCACTGAGCCACATCGGCTGGGCAACAAGATCCTTTGTAAGTAATTCTTTCATTTATAGTTACTTTTAATAAATAATTGAAATAAAAATATAATATTCCTAATGCAATAAAAACCAAGAGGAGTATATGTAAATATTGATTTCATAGTTGGTAAAATAAATACATAAAATATTGATGAACACAAGCAGAAGCTCATTTAGAAATTTTTATTAGCAGTAGGTGTTAAATTTACAGATGTTTTGGAATCAAATTGTCCATACACAGTGAGGCACTCATGGTGAATTCTGGCTGATGTTAAAATGAGAGAGACACACTAGCCAAGTGAGTAGTAAATAGAAAATTGTCTAATTCTCTTCTTCCTCTGAATCCCCCTCTTTGGGTTTGGAGAGGAGTTTCATTACTCGGTGTATAGGAGTCTTCACAGACTCATATTTCCATCCCTTCCTCATAAACATCTTCTCAATCACACCTGGCATCTTGTAGCCCTTGCTTACAATGAAATCTTTGAAGGCAATTGGTCCATAAAGGTCATCAATAATGTCTGGTTCAAAATGCCTTCGATAGGTCCAATATTCCTTGTCAGGGACGACTTCAGGGTCGGGCAAAGGCTGGTCACTGGCCAGCTTTTTCCAGGATTTGGGGTCCAGGTACCATGCTCCATACCTTATCTTCCGCTGTTTGGGTTTATAAGGGTCTTTTCGTTTGCGGAGTTTCCTTTCCCAGTTATCTTCCTGCAGGGAGAATTTTCTCTGCTTCATTGCATCTAGCTGTGTGCAGGGCCTTATATTCAAAGGAAGCTGGGTTATTTTCTTTATTTTGACTGTATTATGGGTGAATGGGCCCTCAAAGTCAATTTCAAACTTTTTCATGATGTCCTCTTCATCAATGCCTATGTCTCCAAATTTATCATTGATCCATCTGCAGAATTCCCGAACTATTCTTTTTGCTTTTTGGAGCCCAGGATCTTTGGGGATATCCGTTGTGCATGCTGCATTTGTCTCTTCCTCAGGAAACAAACTGAATAAATATGACTGGAGACTCTCCTTGGCTGTTTCCACGTGGGCTTGGTCTTCAGGTTCCAGGTTGTCCTCCTCGGGAGGTTCCAGGTTGAGCTTCCAGGGAGATTCCGGGTGGACTGCCTCGGGAGGCTCCAGGTTCACTGCCTGGGGAGGCTCCAGGTTCACTGCCTCGGGAGGTTCTAGGTTCACTGCCTGGGGAGGCTCCAGGTTGACCTCCTCAGGATGTTCTTCACACAGGTGTGTGGGGGTCTTCTTTCTTTCCTTGGTGCCCTCACAATACGCCCACGTGTCCTCCAGCTTCCTGTCAGGATCTAGCACTTCCAGGACCTTGAGGAGGAGGTCTGGAGGGAGATCTTCCTCCAGATTCAGGCAGTTCGCCAGGGAATGCTGGGTCAGGCTGGCTTCAATGTTCTCTACAAAGGCCTTCCGTGCTCGCTGGGCTTGGGAGAGCTTGGAACACAGGTTCGCTCCCTTGGGCGGCTGCTTGTGAATCTTTTTGGGCGGAGGGCGGGGAATTCTATGAGCAATCATGGGGAGAAAGCTCTCCCGAGGGCCACGAGTGATCACATCTTCAGGAGATGGACAGCCCTTTCTGAAGTCGTCCACCCCCTCCTTCACAAATACCCACCGCCTGCTGTCCATGGAGGCGGGGCACTTCCCAAGCTTGTTCTGCTTTGAGATATAGCGGGAAGGCAACCTGTCCCTGTCCTTGAACCAGGGCTTACATTTCATGCCCAGGGGTAAGGGATCCAGCCTCCGTGGTCCTAGCAGCCACTTCTTGTTGAACTCCGGCTTCTTGTCCAGCTTTGGCCCTGACTGCCATGGCTTGATCATCCCCGATTCTATGAGCGCCTTCTTCCTCAGGTCCGACTTTAACAGCCACCCCTTGTGGGGCTCAGGTAAGGGCCACTGCTGGCCCGCCATGGCGCCCTTGGACCAGGGCGCCCAGGGGCCTCAGGGGTTTGTTGTCCCAGCCGCCCCGTTGCTAGGAGACCATTGCCTGGTGCTGCAGCATTCTTATTCTTTCCTGAGGTGGGTCAGCATGTGCCCCTGCACAGCCTGCATTGTCCCGGGATGGCCCGCAAGGTTGTATTCTTGCTTGTGGTAGAGAACTATTCCCGTGTATGGGCACACCACAGTTCAGCTGCCATTCATCTTTTGATGGACTTTTGGATTGATTCCAGTTTGAGGCTGTTTGGAAATCAAGGGGTCACGAATATTTCACGTGTTCACATCTTCATACAAGTACTTTCATTTCTCCTGGATAAATTATAGGTGACAATTGATAGGCGGGAGATTCTGAGAGCCATGTTTTTTTCTATGTACTCACAGCCCTCAGGTTTTGATATTTGCCCAAATATGGGTGAGGTGAGTGAGACATTGGGTATACAACTTAACGTGGCACTCAAAATCCCCCTCCGAAATCAAGATCAATTATCTTTTAAGGTAACATTTTCAACATTAATCTGAAAAACAGTGCCATATTAAAGCCATATTAGAGGGCAAAGGATAGATCCGTGCCCTACTACTGATCCTGTCTTTATTTAAAACCCATGTGTTGTTCAACATCCATTTTCTTTTTACAAATAATATTTGCCCTTTTTGGATACCGTTGTGTTGCTTGGAAACAGTTTGATTCTTTGGGATCCTTTTTTTTTGGGGGGGGGATCCTTTTTAAGATTTGATTGAAATAAGCAGAGCAGTTCCCTGTGATAGTACATGCCTAATTAATGTTATACCATGTGGTATGGTTAACTGTTCCTCACTCCTGCAGCAAGACCCTTCCACGTAAATTATTCAGTGCCTGTGCATCTAGAACAGTGGTTCTCAACCTTGGCTGCACATTAGAATCACCTGGGAATCTTTTTAAAATCCTGATTATTGGGCCTCATCCTCCAGAAATTCTGTTTCTTTGTTATGGGGTGGGGCCACAACATTAGTAACAAAGAAACAGAATTTTCGGAGGATGAGACCCAGAAATCAGGATTTTAAAAAGATTCCCAGGTGATTCTAATGTGCAGCCAAGGTTGAGAACCACTGCTCTATGAGGTTTTCTAGTCTGGCTGACAGTAAAGATCACTATTGCAGGCCCTGTGTGAGTATCAGTTATCAAGAATCCTTTCCAGTGGTTTCTTTCCTGGCTTTGTAAAAAATATATATTTTATTGATTTTTTTACAGAGAGGAAGGGAGAGGGATAGAGAGTTAGAAACATTGATGAGAGAGAAACATCAATTAGCTGCCTCCTGCACGTCCCCTACTGGGGATGTGCCTGCAACCAAGGTACATGCCCTTGACTGGAATCGAACCTGGGACCCTTCAGTCTGCAGGCAGATGCTCTATCCACTGAGCCAAACCGGTTAGGGCTTTCCTGGCTTCTAATAATGTATTCACACATGAGCTGATCAGTAATCAGCTGAATGAATCATTCCTGTGGGGTGCAAGATTCTGGAGTTCTTTCTCTCATTTTGCTCTCTGGTTGTCTGCCTTGAGAACTCTACCCACCTTTTTCTCCACAGTGTCTTAGCTCCATCTCCTCTACATACTAGTAGTGAGACCACTGGTCTTTGCCTGGGTTCTGCCTCTCTGAGCTGTGGCCTAGAAACTCAAGGAATTTGAAGCAATCATAGGCCTCACCTCCTTTATTTCCTATCTGTGAGGGGTCAGTCTCTGCTTCCTGATGTCCAGTGTCTTTCATAATTTTATCTTATTTTCTTTCCCTTTTTTCAGGTGTTCCAGGGCATATATCTGATCCCTGTTACTCTACTTTGGCCAGAACAGAAATTATAATTTACTTTTTTTGTTTTGTCTCCATCAATTGGTGAGTCTGCCTTTTCAAAGTTCAGTGAACATGTCTAAGCCATCAAATACCTCATTAAATTCTCGCTGTTCTCCATGATTAGAAATTGTAGATCACACCTACATTATTAAAATGCCTCTCTTACAATCCTTACCAATCTATTTTTCTTTTTTCCCTAATACTCAGCATATTCATCTACTTTAAAATCCATAAAATAAATACTAAACTCCTTAGTATATAACATTAAGTGTTTTACAATTTTCAATTCATCGTGGCTTTTTTTTTTTTGTCAAAGCCAATAATACTCTAATACACAAATTACAGATTAGATGTAATTCTTCAACCATGGCAGCAACTTGAATCTTTTCTTAAGATACATTTTTTCATTCATTCAGTTATTCAGCACACATTTATTCAGTACCCATTTTGTATGAGGTAGTGTGCCGGATTCTCAAACAATTGCAATTAAAGATACAAACACTATGTCTTCCCTATAATAAAATTCCCATCAATCTTTGCCATATGAATTATTTCCAAGGTTTTCCTTAGTCTTCACCCTTGAAATACATTCTTTCTGAGTAAGTGTTAAGTGAAGCAGGTTAAGATTGCATATCAATGAAATAGAATTAAATATATTCATACAGTTAAGATGACTTAAGATTGTTGGTAGTAGTTAAAATATGAAGCAAAGGAATAAAAAATCAGTGACCATGATTCAATGGGAACTTGGTCTACGCTAGCAAACATTGTTTGTAAATTAGTATTCTTACTATTATTATTCCTGCAGTATGAAGCACAGGGGAGATATCTCCATTTAAGCTCAAGAGCAAAGTGACATTTTCATAGGAAAAAAGACAATTAGCCTAAAGGTAATTCCTGATATATTCAAATGCCTTTGAAAGTTCACTATTGTTCCCTTTTGTCATATGACATATACTTTTGCAAAAGAGGATAGATGTACAACAGAAATTACATATACCCACTATTAAAGTTATCAAGTGAAATGTAATGAATGAGCATCAAGTGCTCCAAGTTAAGTTTCCAGAGCTCTCTTCCCTCTTAAATACAAGAGATTACATTAATCTATTCAAATCAGTATCTTCCAAGGATCCATCCTACTCTGGCTATGGCAGGTATTCCAGGGCATAAATCTGATCCCTGGAGTACCAGCCATAACATTAGGAATTATGGCTATTGAAAATGGGCTTGCTGTAGTTTTTTAGCATCTCCCAAAACAAATATTCCTGAAGACTGATCATTGATGTAGAATGCTTATCTTTCTCAATTGTCCCATATTTTGCTTCTTAAAGCAATACAGAGCATGTGAAGATTGTGTCTTAAAAGTAGTTCTTACCATAACTTTGATCACTTATAATAAGCACATTTAAAACATTTCTGATACCTTGTAATGTAGCAAACTTTTTCAACATCAAATTATTCCACTACATTTCCCTTTATGTTTTCACTTCTAAAAAATCAAAATTACATTGTTTCTGGATCTATTTTGTTCATCAGTTTATTGTCTTCATAAGATTCCACATATGAATGAGCTCATGTGATACTTATCTTTCTCTGACTGGCTTATTTCACTTAGCATAGTGCTCTCCAGTTCCATCCATGCTGCTGCAAATGGTAAGAGCTCTTTTTTTTTTCTGCAGCATAGTATTCCATTGTGTAGATGTACTGCAGTTTTTTAATCAACTCACCTGCTTATGGGCACTTAGGATGTTTCTAAATCATAGTTATGGTGAATTGTGCCTCTATGAACATAGGGGTGCATATATCCTTTCTGATTGATGTTTCTAGTTTCTTGGGATATATCCCTAGAAGTGGTATCACTGGGTCAAATGGGGGTTCCATTTTTAGTTTTTTTTGAGGAAACTGCATACTGTTCTGCATAGTGGCTGCACCAGTCTGCATTCCCACCAGCAGTGCACGAGGGTTCTTATTTCTCTGCATCCTTGCCAGCACTTGTCATTTGTTGATTTGTTGATGATAGCCATTCTGACAGGTGTGAGATGGTACCGCATGTCATTTTGATTTGCATCTCAGATGATTAGTGACTTTGAGCATGTTTTCATATGTCTCTTGGCCATTTGTATGTCCTCTTTCGAAAAGAACCTATTTACTTCATTGTTTGATTGGGTTGTTTTTCTTACTTTTGTTAAGTTGTATGAGCTCCCTGTAAATGTTGGAGATTAAATCCTTATCTGTGATAACATTGGCAAATATGTTCTCCCATGCCATGGGCTTTCTTGTTGTTTTGTTGATGGTTTCTTTTGCTGTACAGAATGTGTTTTTTTTTATTTTGAATTAATCCCATTTGTTTATGTTCTCTTTAATTTCCATTGCCCTAAGAGCTGTAACAGTGAAGGTATTGCTTTGGCAAAGGTCTGATATATTGCTGCCTGTGGATTTCTCTAAGACTTTTATGGTTTCCCATCTTATGTTTAAGTCCTTTATCCATTTTGAGTTTATTTTTGCGTATGGTGTAAGTTTGTGGTCTAGTTTCATTTTTTTTTTGCATGTATCTGTCCAATTTTCCCAACACTATTTTTTGAATAGACTTTCTTGACTCCATTGAATGCTCTTGCCTCCTTTGTAAAATATTAATTGAGCTTAGTGTTTTGGGTTGATTTCTGGGTTCTTTATTCTATCCCATTGGTCTATATGTATGTTTTTGTGCAAGTACCAGGCAGTTTTGAGAACAGTGGCTTTGTAATACAGCTTGATATCTGGTATTGAGATCCCTCCCCTCCTACTTTGTTCTTCTTACTCAGAATTGATGCAGCTATTCGGGGTCTTTTTTTTATTCCAGATGAATTTTTGGAGGGTTTGTTCTAGGTCTGTGAAGTATGCTGCTGGTATTTTAATTGGGAGTGCATTGAATCTATAGATTGCTTTGTGTAGTATAGGCATTTTAATGATGTTGATTCTATCAATCCATGAACAGGGTATATTCTTCAATCTGTTTATGTCTTCCTCTGACTCCTTTTTCAATGCCCTGTAGTTTTCTGAGTACAGGTCTTTTACCTCCTTAGTTAAGTTTATTTCTCAGTATCTTAATTTTTTTTGGTGCAAGGGTAAATGGGATTGATTTTTAATCTCTCTTTTTATAAGTTCACTATTGGTGTAAAAATGCCATAGATTTCTTGACATTAATTTTGTATCCTGCTACCTTGATGAATTCATTTATAAAGTTTAATAATTTTTGATAGGGTCTTTAGGGTTTTCTATGTACAATATCATGTTATCTGTGAATAATGTCAGTTTTACGCCTTCTTTTCCAATTTGGTTAAATTTTTTTCTTCTTCTTGTCTAATTGCTATGGCTAGCAATTCCAAGAGGGTAAAAGTCGGCATCCCTGTCTTGTTCCTGTTTTTAGGTGAAATGGTGTTAGTTTTTGCCCATTGAGTATGATGTTGGCTGTAGGTTTGTCATATAAGGCTTTCATTATGTAGAGGTATGATCCCTCTATTCTCACTTTGCTGAGGGTTTTTTTCAAGACAGATTGTTGGATTTTGTCAAATGCTTTTTCTGCATCAATTAATATAAATATGTGATTTTTATCTCTCAATTTGTTTATATGATGTATCACATTTATTGATTTTCAGATACTGTACCACCCTTGCATCCCTGGGATAAATCCTACTTGGTCATGGTGTATGATCTTTCTAATGTAACACTGGGTTCAATTTGCTAGATTTTGGTTTTTTTTGACGATTTTATGCATCTATGTTCATAAGGGATATTGACCTATAATTCTCTTTCATTTTGTTGTCTTTATCTGGTTTTGGTATTAGGGTGGTGCTGGCTTCATTGAATGAGCTGGGAAATGTTCCTTATTCTTGAATTTTGTGGAATTGTTTGAGGACAGGCTTTCGTTCTTCATTTAATGTTTGGTAAAACTCCACTGTGAACAATGTCGCTTTTGTTTGTTGGATGATATTCCATGGCTGCTTCAATTTCCTCCATAGTTATCAGCCTACTGAGATTTTTAGATTCTTCCTGATTGAGTTTTGGAGGGTTTTATTTTTCTAGGAATATTTCCATTTCCTCTAGGTTGCCCAGTTTGTTGGACTAGTGTTGATCATAGTATTTTTTAACAATCCTTTTTTATTTCTGTGGGGTCTTTTGTTATTTCGCCTCTTTCATTTATGATTTTACTTATTTGGGCCCACTGTCTTTGCTTCTTGGTGAGCCTAGCTGGAGGTGCATCAATCTTGTTTATCCTTTCAAAGAACCAGCTCTTGGTTTCATTTATCTTTTGTTTTTTTGTTTTTTTGACTCTGTCATTTATTTCTGCCCTGATCTTTATTATCTTCTTCCTTCTGCCCACTCTGGGCTTTTCTTGTTGCTCTCTTTCTAATTCTTTAAGTTGTAGCATTAGATGATTTATTACCACTTTTTCTTGTTTTTTTTGAGGTAGGCTTTTAGAGCTATAAACTTCCCTCTCAGGACTGCTTTCACTGTGTCTCACAGAGTTAGGATTGTTGTGTTTTCATTGTCATTCATTTCCAGGAGGTTTTAATTTCTTCTTTGATCTCTTTGGTAAGCCAATCATTGTTTACTAGTATGTTATTCAGATTTCAAATTTTTGAATTTTTTATTGTTTTTATTGTAGTTTATTTTTAATATTTTGCCATTGTGTTCTGAGAAGATGCTTGATATGATTTCAGTCTTCTTGAATTTTGAGAGACTTTGCCTGTGACCCAATATGTGATCTATCTTTGAAAAAATCCCATGTGCACTTGAGAAGAACATATATTTCGGGGCTTAGGGGTGAAATGTTCTGAGGCTGTCTATTAAGTCCAACTGTTCTAGTGGGTCATTTAGAATTGCTGTTTGTTTTTTGTTTTTTCATGGTTTTTGGTTTAGAGGATTTATCCAATGATGTGAATGGGGTATTAAAGTCCCCTACTATGATTGCATTGTTGTCTATCTCTCCCTTGATATCGTCCAGGAGTTGTTTTTTTATGTATTTGGGTGCTCCTGCATTGGGTGCATATATGTTTACCAGGGTTATATACTCTTGTTTTATCAATCCCTTTGGTATTATTGAGTGGTCTTCCTTATCCCTTGCTATGGCCTTCACTTTAAAGTCTATTTTGCCAGATATAAGTATTGTTACCCCAGGTTCATTATTTTTTTCATTTTCATTTCCCTGAAACATATTTTTCCATCCTTTCACTTTCAGTCTGTGTGAGTCCCTCTTTTTGAGGTGGGTCACTTGTAGACAGCATATGTATGGATCATGTTTTTTTATCCACTCAGACACTTGATGTCTTTTGATTGGAACATTTAGTCTGTTTATGTTTAAAGTTATTATTGATAGGTACTTATTTGTAGCCATTTTTATTTTTTGTCCCCATGTCTCTTATTCCCTTTTTATTTCTTCTTACACCAGTCCCTTTAGAATTTCTTGGATTGCTGGCTTGGTGGTGATGAAATCCCTTAGCCTTTGTTTATCTGTGAAGCTTCTTATTTCCCCTTCAATTTTGAATGATAGCCTTGCTGGATAGAGTATTCTTGGATTCAGTCCTTTGCTTTGCATCACTTTGTAAATTTCCATCCATTCTTTTCTGGCCTGATGTGTTTCTTTTGAGAAATAATTTGATAATCCAAGGGGAGATTTTTTGTACATAATTTCCATTCTCTCTCATGCATCCTTTAAGATTCTCTCTTTGTCCTGAACATTTTCCATCATAATTAAGATGTGTCTTGTTATGTGTCTTTTCGGGTTTATCTTGTTTGGGACTCTCTGTGCTGTGTGACTTTTTTCTTCCCCACATCAGGGAAGTTTTCTGACATTATTTCTTCAAATAATTTTTCTAACCCTTGTTCCTCTTCTTGTCATTCTGCACCCCTGTTATTCATATGTTTCTTTGTTTCATATTGTCCCAAAGTTCCCTTAGGTTCTCTTTGTGTCTTTTAATTTTTTTTCCTCCAGTTACAGTTCAGTTTGGGTGTATTTGTTTCCCTGTCTTCTATTTCGCTAATTTGGTCCTTCGCTTCTCCTAGTCTACTGTTGAAACTTTTCATGGTGTTATTTATTGCAGCTATATCACTCTTTACTTCTTCTTGATTCTCACATAAGTTTTTTACTTTTTCATTCATCTGGTTTATAAATTCTATGATCCTTAATCTGAATTCTTTTTCTGACATATTGCATGGCTTTGTTTCACTTAGCTGCTTTTCTGGTGATTTCTCCTTTTTCTTTTTTTCCTTTGGGGGTTTCTTTGTCTCCCCACTTTTGCTCTCATTGAAGGATCTAGGTGTCAAGTCATGTGGGTGCTGCTCCTTGGACAGCAGCTGCACCTCGGGTGGTCATGGCAGTGGCTGCTCCTCACTTGGTGATGGCTCCTCTGGTGGGTGCTGCTTGTGGCAGTGGTGTCTTCTCTGGATGGCAGGTGCACGATGCTCATGCATCTGCTGCTCCTCAGATGGGGCCAGGCTGTGTGTGGCTGCTGCTCTTTGGAAGGGGGCAGGCTGCTGCTCCTCCTCAGATGGGGCAGGCTGCTCATGTTGCTATTCTTCAGATGTGAGTGGGACACTCTCCTTGCTGCTGCTCCTTGGACGGGGATGGGGCACTCATGGGGCTGTTGCTCCTCAGACTGGGGCAGGCTGTGTGAGGCTGCTGCTCCTTATACTGGAGTGGATGGCTTGCATGGGTGCTGCTCATGTGGCTGTGGGGCCCTGGGTTAAAGCCTTGGGCTGGCCATACGGAAACATGCTTCAGAACTCACAGGATCCTGCACTGGGGGGTGGCTGGAGTCTCAGTGAATGTGGGACCACAGCCAAGGCAGCAGGTCCCTGGCAGGGGTGACTGTAGAGTCCTGGGTGCTGTCTGAGGGCACCCTGGGTGGAGGTGAGGCTGGGCTCCCAGTCACAGCAGCTCTCCCCTTTAAAAAGGCTCAGCCTCTATGGATGTGCCGGCTGCTCTGGGACTGTTTACAATGGTAGCAGAGGCTGCCTGGTTAGGCAAGTACAGTCATCCTGCCCCTGAAGGTCCTGTGAGATCTGTGTCTCACTCACACACACATACACACCCACATGTCCACACACTCCTCTTTCACTCCCTCACTCACTTACACTCTCTCCCTCATTGCCACCTTTTTTCCTGCCTCTGTAGTTGGGTCTGGAGTGTTATTGACCCATTCGTGAATGGAGTCTCCTTTCTGGGTGTCTGGTTATGTGGGTCGCTCTCTACCACATTGGCCAAACAGGACAAAATGTAACTGGACAAGACACAACACAAAGGGAACAAAACATGAATGCATTTATGATGCCAATAACCCCAATATAAGTGACCATCAAAGAAAAGAGAATTAGGAGAGAGAAAAGAGAGCACAAATGATATTAAAGAGAGAAAAAATGCTATGAGGGAAAAGGAAAAGTATAAAACTAGAAAAAAATGAAAAAAAATGTGGAGAAAACACCAGAGAAAAAACAGGTAAACCAAAACATACAAACACCAAATATCCAGTAAAGAATGTGGGTGTGGACTCTGTAGAGGCTGAGCTTATATACAGAAAGTAAGGTTAAGGAATTGGATGACTATAGGGAGAGTCTAAGTTCAGTATAGAGGAAGTAGAAAGAGGATGAGTGGATAAGAAGAATGAGAAAGAGAAGAAAACAACAACAACAACAATAATAATAATAAATTAATTAATTTTAAAAATAGGATAAAAATACAAAAATTAGAATGATGAAAAAATAATGCAAAAATAAATAAAAAATAAAGAAACAAATGAAAAAAGGAAAATAATGAAAAAAGAGATAACAAAATAATAATAAAATGAAATAAAATAAAAATGAAAAAGTGAAGTGTCATTCTTTTCCACTGAGTTTTAATTCTTCATGAGGGATGGTTTAAGATCCACTGTCTGCTGCTTTTCAGTTTCCTGTTGCTGAGACTGAAAGGCCTCTCTTTAACCCAATCCCTTATGACTCTAATGACTATTCAGATTTATTTCTTTGAATCCTTTGTACCACTCAGGGGGTTGTCTGGGTGTGGCTGTTTTGGTTCCCTGGAGACTGCAAGGAGGGGCTATCTCTTCAGGAGAAAATGGCTACCTAGGTCCAGCACATCATGTATGATGCAGTGCCAGAATCACAGCCACCTTTTCCTAACCTTCTCCTCTCCCCAGACTCCACAAGTCTACACCTCCGCCAACACCTCAGCCACAGGTGAGTGTTTGTATTTGAAAGGTCCTATGAACTTGGTTTAGCAAATAAAAGCAAGACCGAAAATATGGGAAAGAGCTGTGCCACTGTGAGTTTCTCCCCTCCCGGCACCACATGACTTGGGCAGTTGTTCAAGTTGCCCCCTCTGGGCTCAGCCTCTTATGGCTGTGGTCTTAGATCTAGAATCCCCTGCTGCCAGCAGCCCTATGGACTTCCTTTCCACAGTCAGATGTTATGCCTGTCCCAAGGGACATGGCAGATATCCCCCTGGAATATTTCAAGAGTTAGTTTTCTTCTGACCCTCCGGGATTGGAGGTTTCGCAATTCTCTCCAGCCCAGATCTCTGATTTTACTGTTCTCCAGGCATGATCTGCCCTTCCTGGCTGTGATTTGTCTCACCAGCTGTGTCTACTTTGCTAAATTGGGGTGGGTGTTATTCGTTTTAGTTGCTCCTTCTATCTGCTCTCAGAAAAGGCTCGGGACACATCTGCCTATTTGGCTGCCATTTTGTCTTTGAGTCATTGAAGTTTTAAACTGGGAATAACTTGATTAGAGCTATGATTTAGAAAGGCTAGTGAAACAGAAAGTTTTAAGAGTGAAATGAAAAGGAGTATTTTTGGAAATAAAGGGATAAATGGTTTTTACCTTAAGTAATTTTATGCCCATTTTTTTAAGTGCATACACATTAAGAATTGTAAAGTCTTAAAGACTTGACCAATTTATTATTATGCCATGTTCCTCTTTATCCCTCATAATTTTCTTTGCTATGAAGTTGACTCTATCCTAATTTAACATAGCTACTCCAGCTTTTTAAAAATTAGTGTTATCATGGCATATAGTTCTACATACCTTTACTTTTCATCAATATATGAATTTATATTTAAAGTGAGTTTCTTGTAGATGACATAGTTTATCTTGTTTTTTCCTCTGTTGATCTCTCCATTTAATTGTATTTTTATCATAGATATTTAATGTTATTGATATAATTGAATTAATATCTACCATATTTGTGGCTGTTTTCTATTTGTTTATCTTGTTATTATATTGTCTTTTGATATTTTTCTGTCTTATGTGGTTTCACTCAGCATTTTAAACAAGTCCATTTTCTCTCCTTTATTAGCATATTAATTATACTTCTTTTATTACATTTTTAGTAATTTCCTTAGAGTTTGCAACATACATTTACAAATGATCCAACACCATTTCAAATAACACCATACTACTCCCCAAATAGTGCAAATACCTTAATAATAAAGTATTCCTAAGTCCTCCCTTTCATCTCTTGCTATTGCTGTTATTCATTTCACTGATACATAAACACTAATAATTGAATAAATTATTGAATAAATGATGCTATTATCATTTTGAACAAATTGTTACCTTTTAGATCTATTACTAGTAAGAAATTAAAAGTTTCATTTTACTCTCTCTTATTCTTTCTCCAATATTCTTTCTTTCTTTATGTAAGTTTCTGATCTATACTATTTTCTCTACTCTCTGAAGATATATTTTTAACATTTTTTGCAAGGCAAGTCTACTAGCTACACATTTCTTTAATTTTTGTTTGTCTGAGAAAAATCTTTATTTCCCCTTCACCTTTGAAGGATAATTTTACAGGATACAAAATTATTAGCTGGTGTATTTATTTCTCAAAACTTTAAATATTTCACTCTATTCTTTTCTTGCTTGCTGGGTTTCTGAGAAGAAGTCAGATGTAATACTTTTCTTTGCTCCTCTATAGGTAAGATCTATTGTTTTTCCCTCTGGCATATTTCAAGAGTTACTTTCCCTTTCTCCTGTTAGGAGCACAAGGAGATTTCTCTCTGATCTTTACTATGAGAACATAGGAAGGCTCTAGAGGTAAAATTCACAAAAGTATGGGCACATCCCCTAAAACTGGGCCCTCCTGCAGTTTTTAACTCTAGGACTTCTCTACACTGAGCCTCAAGCAATTCATCATTATAGTTTAGGTTTGCCTACATTGGTACTGGTTCCCATGGAAATTTCTGCTCATGGGTTTCATTTCCCACAAGTTGTGGTTCTTTGTATCTGCCTATCTTTATAATTTTGTGAGTGGCAGTTTGCCCTGTGACATCAATTCTCTGATGAATCTAAAAAGAGGTGTTTATTTTCGGTTTACTCAGTTTTTTAATTGTTGTTGAAACAAAATGGCTATTTCCAAGCTCCTTACATGCTGGATTAGAAATAGGAATACAGGAAGAAATAACCTCTGTTTCTAACATTGTCAATGTCACATACCAATACTTAGGTAGAAGGTTTATATTGTTATCATTTTCCTCATATTTTTTAGAATCTGGACATTGAGAAATAGGAGCTTATAGAAATCATATGAAGTTGGAATGTTGTCAAAACAGGGGTCTTACCATAGGTCATTACAGTAAGACTGACTAGGCATTGCAACCTAATAAGAAATAATGGTAGGAATTTTGTGGCATAAATCCAATAAAATTTGAAAAGTACATATTTGAAAAATCATTTAATCTCTATAAGATCCAACTTTATTATGCAGCTACAAAATAAAAGATATCTTACCCTTTGAGACAGCATGGAGGGACCTGGAGAGTATTATGCTAAGCAAAATAAGCCAGTCAGAGTAACACAGGTATCACAAGATCTCACTCATAGGTGAAATCTAATGAACAAAATAGATCTAGAGACCTAGAAGCATGGAACTGTCAAATATCAGAGGAAAGGCAGGAGTGTGTAGGTGGGTGGTTAGAGATTAAACAAAAAATGTATATGCATATATGCATAACCCAGGGACACAGACAATAGTGTGGTAAAGGCCTTGGGTGAAGGCTAGAAGGGGCTCAAAAGTGAAAAAGGGGGCATTTGTAACAGTATCAACAATAAAGATAAATTTAAAGAAAAAGAGAGAAAGATAATAAATAAACAAATCCTATATAATAAAAGCCTAATATGCTAATTGCCTGGTCATCTGGTTGTCTGTTCAACCAATCACAGCATAATATGCTAATGATATGCTAAAGCTGCTCAACCACCCGCTATGTTGTGCACTGACCACAAGGAGGCAGACAGTCAACTGGTTGACCAGTCGCTATGACATAAACTGACCACTAGGGGGCAGATGCTCCAACTGGTAGGTTACCTTGCTGCTGGGGTCCAGCTGATTGGGACTGAGCGAG
Organism: Myotis myotis; assembly: GCF_014108235.1. NCBI lineage: Eukaryota > Metazoa > Chordata > Mammalia > Chiroptera > Vespertilionidae > Myotis > Myotis myotis. Next base: position 108,177,867 of record NW_023416346.1, on the reverse strand, counting down.
ATGGGCCAGACACGTCCTGGAGCCCTCCCGTGGTCCCTCCCTGGCTGGCCAATCTCCTGCATCCCTCTCCAGCTCCAGTTGTGCACCAGTGGGCTCTGTAGGCCTGGCCTGCACCCTCTCGCAATCCGTGTCCCCTCGGGGGATGTCAGAGAGCCCATTTCTGCCCAATCCCACAGGCCAGGCCGAGGGACCCCACTAATGCACGAATTCGTGCACTGGGCCTCTAGTAAATAAATGAAATGAGAAAGGTGATGACAACATTTACTTTTTATACTAAGTATATTGTGAGCCACTAATTGGAAAAGATTTTGAGATATGAAAAACATTTAAAATTTTTATTTAAAATAACCAATATTGAAAAAATATTATAAATTTTGAGTTTGCCCATCTCAAGAAAAATTGATTTTAGAGTTAAATATATTAAGACAAAGGAGAACAGTATCACAAAATCAATTTAATATTTATAGTTTATGTCTAAAACAAAAAGATGATTATTATGCATTAGGTAATTTGAAAAGGTTGTTATTTTAAAAACTGAATAAAAATAACTTTAAATATTTTATGTGAGGAAAAATTAGTTTCAATACTTTCATTCTCTAAACTCAATTTTTAAATATTAAAATTAAATATCAATTATCAGTTTTATTTTCTTAAATAAGGTTTTATAAAATATATTGCTCATATAAATGAAAATATTACAAGATCCATCAAATTAAGAAACAATAATTTCATAAAAATATGGCCTTTACCAATATCTAAAAATGTTCACTTTTCACTCTAGGATATATTGACAAAAAATAAAGCTCATCTCTTCCATATAAAAGTAAGATTTTTTTATCAAAATGGCAGAGCCCTTCCAATTGTCTAATGATTTCTTTGCCAGTTTTGGTATTATACATAACATATTTACCTAACTGAATGGTTATGCATAATCCTACATATGGATGACAACTTTATTATTAATTTTAATATTTATCTTTACATGGTGTTATATTTTCAAAACATATATTTCTTAGTATTTATTTCAATGTGGTACTATAGAAAGGGAATAAAATGATAAATCTCCTTACGAATAGAGTCCAATGTGACCCAAGTGTCCACTGCCAAGGTACCCTGTGTGCTCCAGTCTGCTTAAGTCAACGTGAACTTTAAGATTTAAACAAAAACAGCCATATTTCACACAGTATAAAATCCCATGTTTATGGTCATCTTGGATGATCATCCTTGATGATCCTTTGGTATCTTATATTTATCTTCTCCATCTCTGGCTTCATTTTTTTTTTTTTTCCGACTCTTTGATTCTGAATCTTTCCTTTGTATCTCAACTTTTGTGTAAGCCATTGTGTCACATACTGATGTTCAAACTATCTTTTTCCTGGACAATTTTGGCAGCTAAAAGTTGATACTTCATTGCACAAATTAACTCAATTCTTTTTATGGACTCCCAGAGAGTGCCCTGAAGATATCTGCTATTGTGTTCACAGCAGTCTTTTGAGATATTTTTTTAACAAAGGGGCACACATTGGAAAGTGGACTCTGTTGAAATCTTAGGAAGTCAACAAATCTGTGTCAACTGTGATTTTAAATAACATTTTCTCAGCTACATATATAATTCCTTGATTTGTGTGATAATTTTGAGGGAGATGGTATCACAGAATGGAAGACATCTTTAATTGGGCAACAGAGCAAAAGCCTGATTCCAGAATTATTATTTTTACATTGATTATAAGACATACTTAGATTAAATGTTTTTATACATATCATTTTAGAATATGATTTTTGTACAAATTACTTACACATGAGTTTTACATTTTAATATAACATTTCATAAGATAAATACCATCTCCATTTTATACACAAGGTTACTAAAACTCTAGGTATAAGCGAATTTCCCATGTTCTCTCAAACCCTAGTTGAGATAGAATTTAGCTTGCATAGTCTCACTTTTATTCCAGAAATCTTTCTACTACATGTGGAGTAATTTAGAAAATATCAGAGAGATAAAAGCTAAAGGAAAGCATTTATATTATCTATAAACAAAGTGATAGAACATTTATAGAGTAATTAAAAATGCAATGACAAGAAGGTGGAGTACAGAAAGTTGACGATGTTATTTCTGATAATTATAAAAGAAATAGTTTACTGAGAGTAGGAAGCAGAAAATATTTGACTATGAAAGTAAAAGCTAAGGTGAACATTATGGGAGGGCCATTCTATCTAAAAGATATATCACATTCTGCATTCTGTAAGATTCTTCATTATAACTTTATAATTATATACTAGAGTCTAGGTGCATGAAAATTCATGACTGGAGGGGAGGTCCCTCAGCTCAGCCTGCCCTCTCTCACAGTCTGGGAGCCCTCAGGGGATGTCCTACTGACAGCTTAGGCCTGCTCTGCAGGAGGCAACTGGCCAATCAGGGGAAGGCGCTGGCCCCATCACCCTCTGCTCTTGCCACTGCTCACCTCCACAGTTGCACTTGGCCCTCCCAGCCGCCAAGGTGTTTTCATCAACACGGACTCCAGTCCCTTCACCATGAAAAAAATGACAACTTTCTTTAGGCATTTTTAAGATGTCTCTTTTATAGAATATATTTCTTTCTTTCTTTCTTTCTTTTTTTTAATCTTCATCTGAGGATATTTTTCCATTGATTTTTAGAGAGCATGAAAGAGAGAGGGAAAGACAGAGAGAAACATCAATGTGAGAGGGACACTTCGATTGGTTGCCTTCTGCATGAGCCCTGACCTGGGCCCTGGCCAGGGTGGAGCCTGCAACCGAGGTATGTGCCCTTGACCAGAATCGAACTGAGACCCTGCGGTAGGCAGGCCAAGGCTCTATTCACTGAGCCAAACCAGCTAGGGCAGGATATGACATTTCTTAGCCCCTCTAGAAGCAGACCTCCACTTTTCCCTCCAGGAGTGAGGTGGAAAAACCGTAGATCGACTTCTTGGATTCTTATTACCCAAGTGAGTGGTGTACTGCAAGCTTAGCCAATGAGCAGTCAGAAAAGGTGTTTCCTGTGCAGCTCACATGCAGAGGCTGGACTTCCAGCACAAGGAGACTGTGGAGGCCCTGTCTCCTCTTTCCAGCCCTCCACAGCCATGGCAGCTTTGTTGGAAAGGACATCTGGAAGGTCGCCTGAAAGACATCTGGTCTAATTAGCATATTACCATTTTATTAGTATAGATGACTATATCAGCATTTTATAGATTTTCACATTTATGCTCCTATGTTATCCAATAATAACTGGAGTGGCGTTACTTTATGAAATTGCTTATATTTTATTTTCCTTATCTCATATAGCATCACTCAAGGATTTAGTAAGAAGGAACACATTGCTTGAGTGTATTTTTAGGCCTCTCAGAGAAAAATGCTTTAGTATAAAAAGCCACATGATATATTGAATGAGTTTTCTTATGGTGCTGATGTTGAGGAAGACTTTGCCTTTATCGAAAACTTTCTTTGTTGTGATTATAGTTTGAAAATATTATGATATTTGAGAAGGAAAGCAGTTTCTTAAAAATCGCCCCCTTGTGATGATATCAAAGGTTCTACAAGTTCTGTAGTTCAGTGTTTTTAAGTCATAAAATTTGGAAATATAATTTCCAGTTGAGGTTAAAAATCCTTAAGAACAGAGAGAGTAGGATCTTCAAAGTTTATGGAATGTATCAGAGCCCAAACCAAATAATAAAAACTGTTTGATCATGACTAGGGTACCTAGAAAAGGCCTTCTGTGTACCTTTTGCATTGGGAGTTAAATATAAGAATAATTAGAGAGCTCATCCATAGCTAAGAGAATTATGAGAATCTTCCACCTGACCCAAGTCTCAGGCAGGGTCTCTGAGAGCACTGAAATCAATTCTGATTACTCTGGATCTGCTGGCTTCCATCCTGAACCCTCTATTGTATCATTACCAGCCTTAATAACAGTTTCTTATCAAGTTAACTCAGGACACCAAGAAAATTTATAAAACATTTATGTGGCTTTTCAAAATCTAGTCAGTTATACCAGTACAGAGAATAGTTTAAAATTAACTTGTATACTATTGTCCAGATCAATTTATTTTAATTATAGAAATTAGTATTATTCTCTTGAACTCAGCCACTTTGACAATACAATACCAAAAATGAATAAGGGAGAGATCAATCATAATGAGTGACAGAATACAGAGAGAGCTTATCTATATATATAAAATCCTAAGTGACCATTTGACTGTTCGACTATTGGCTATGACGTGCACTGACTACCAGTGGGCAGATGCACAGGCATGGAAACATGGAACAGACTGATGAATCTCAGAGGCCTGCTGCATGGATTCCTGCACTGGTGGGGGTCCCTCAGCCTGGCCTGTGGGGATTGCGCCAAAACCAGCAATCCAACATTCCCCAAGGGGGCTCAGATTTCGAGAGGGTGCAGGCCAGGCCAAAGGACTCCACTGGTGCATGAATTCATGCACTGGGACTCTAGTATTTAATAACTTCAAAGAGACTGTCTGTAGAAAACCATTATTGCCATCTGTTATTAATGGTTACAAAACATTACATTTTGTGTTGTAATATAGTCCCTATCTCACTAGTGAAAAGGTTATAGTTTAGTAGATTTTACATTTTTAATCATAATAACCATAAACATCTAAATAAAAGACACATCTGAATACTTATAGTAATTTCACAAATTACTATAAAATGTTTTTATTACAAACAAAATTTTGTCATTGTACACAAGTCAATTTTTCACCACATGGATATTGTACAAAACCAGGGGAAGTAAGATCATAAATATTCAAATTTCCCAATGCCAACTAAGAAACTAAAGACTGATTATTTCACTGAGTGTTCAGCTTTAAGTGAATAATAAATACTTTCAAGCATTTTATGAAATTTAAGTGTTCCATGATATTTTAAAATGTACTTAATACTTGATGGTACATCTTTTTATACAAGTTATGAGGCCTTTTCACCTGACATGGATGTGTTATTAGACCATGTACTTGTTTATAATTGTCATATCCACCTCAGACTTCCTTTAGAAAGACATGGGGTTATTACATGCAGCATGATGAAGCTGTGTGTTTTCTCATATCCTCTCCTTTCTCATTATTCTCACTAAACTAAAAGTTCTGAAGGAAGTAAAGCTATTTGCCTCAGTCACAGCTCCTGTTTCTGAAGGATACCAGGGGAAACTGGGATATAAGTTAACCTCCAGCCCCCTGGTCAGTATAAATATTTCAGATGCAAAAGAAGCAGCTACCAGCTGCTTGTAGATGTCTCATGCAGATTCTGGCCAAGATATGTTGTTCCTTCCAGCCACAACCCTTTATTATTTATTGACCATTTTGTCTTACTTCAGTGGTATGTGGGAAAGGATTGACAAGGAAACCAACTAGAATAGGAATTAACCCTGGTCCCACATTTTCAGATTCTGCTTACTAAAATAAATGCATGTAGTGGACTATGCCTGCACTCCTAGGAAGGCACATTAGTGACTATACACTGTTATATCAACATGCCTATTGAGTGTCATGTTCCCTCTCTCAAGTGTTTTTTTTTTCTTTTCCAAATATTTTCTTTTCAACCATAGAAAAAATTTCCCCTAAGAAAAACAGTGGTAAATACAAAGTTTTCCATTTTGTAACATTGCAAGGGATATTGCTCTCTGGCACCCCTTCTTCATGGGTACTTTTTTAAAAATATATTTTATTGATTTTTCACAGAGCAGAAGGAGAGGGATAGAGAGGTAGAAACATCAATGAGAGAGGAACATCGATCAGCTGCCTCCGGCACACCTCCTACTGGGGATGTGCCTGCAACCAAGGTACATGCCCTTGGCCAGAATTGAACCTGGGACCTTTCAGTCCACAGGCCGACGCTCTATCCACTGAGCCAAACCGGTTAGGGCAATGGGTACTTCTTGTAATTACTCTATTGGTTTCCTCATTATTCATATCTGGTTCCATTCTTGGATAAAAATAATCCACTGTAACCACCATAGCTATAGTATGCTTAGATTTTGAGAGATTGTGAGAGATTTTCTAACTATCAGATCAATATCACAGTTAAGGGAATTTTTAATATCAATCTCTTTAAGGCTAAAAGGATATCAAAGACAGAAGAGAGACCCAGAAGAACCACATATAAAGAGCAGGTGAACCTTCCTTATTTTTAAGACATCTGACACAGAGGTGTAGTTAGGAATTCAAGGATATTGAGTTTGAAAACCATTACGCTGACAGCCTGAAAATTAATGATAGCTTCTTTATCAATTTCTGGTAAGATGAGTCTTCACTGCCTTGTCTTACTTGGGGCAATGATTATTTCTACCTTTGGATATAGGGACTCTTCCTTCTTGGCAGAGAAAAAAGGTAAGAACTGTAGCTCAAACTAGCCAACATAGAAAAGACAACACAAAAAGGAAAACAAGGTTATGTGTACCTTTTATTTTTTAAAATATATGTGTTTCCCAATGGGCAATAATCTCCTTGAAAACACGGACAGCATTGGTCTTCTTCACCATCGTTTCCTCAGAATCTGTTCAAGTGCATGGTGTGCAGTGATTTCTTTCTTTTTTCAACAAATTTTTTAAAAAAATATATTTTATTGATTTTTCACAGAGAGGAAGGGAGGGGGATAGAGAGTTAGAAACATCAATGAGAAAGAAACATCAATCAGCTGCCTCCTACACGCCCCCTATTGGGGATGTGCCTGCAACCAAGGTACATCCCCTTGACTGGAGTCAAATCCGGGACACTTCAGTCTGCAGGCCAATGCATTATCCACCGAGCCAAACTGGTCAGGGCTAATTTCTTAATAAATATATGCTGAATGATAGAATGAATGTTGCCTGAGCAAAAATTTTGAAGACAGAGCAAATGTGATTAGTTTAATACTCTTGGAGAAAATATTAGTTTATATAAAATCCAAATTCTATAAATGTTTTTCCAGGAATATTTAAAAAACACAGATTAAAAACACTCAAGGGTGATAGAGAATGGAATTTTATGGGTTGGGTCCTTAGGAGGTAAATTCTTAAATTGATATCTGAGCACAATAAGTTTGCTGGTGAGTAACCTCTTGGAGAACAAAAGAACACAGGGAAGAGGTATGATACAGTCTCAAGAAAGGCTTTGGGTGATCCATGGGGAGCACTGATGCTGCAGAGCTCTCAAGTCCTTGAAAATTAGCTACTGTCAGGGAGAGGGAACCTGGACTTTAGAGCCTCACCCTTGAATTGACCATTAACTGGATATGGTTTGCCCTTGGAAGGGTGTAGTATAACCTACAGCAAAACAGCATACTGTAGCAGAGATCATTTTGTTTATCTTCTATCACTGAAAATTTGTAGCCTTGATTAGAGCTCAGGGCCAACCAGGGCAAGCAGGAAGCTTGGCTTCCTCCATGGCCGGGGGAAACCCAAGCTTCCTGCTCGCTCCAGCTTCATGACCGTGGCCATCTTTGTGATGGAGTGAGGGAGTGATGGTGTGATGGTTAATTTGCATACTACTATTTTATTAGATAGGATATTGCATAGCCAAATATTATTTATGGTAAACTGGAGAAAAATTACTAATGCATGAGTGTGATAATCTACCCTTCTGGCTAGATTTCTAAAGGGGAAGTGTCTTTCTTTATTTATATATGTCCACAGTCTACTATTTTCTGTAAAAAATATGACTAATATATGAAGAGGAAACAATGATAAATTTTCTAAATAAAGAACTGGCTTCTGAGTATACTCAGAGGGAAGGTGGGTTGTGGTTATCCAAAGTCAACATGAATAATTCTCATGGTGATTTAACTTTTTAGTAACTTGACTGCAGTGCCATATATAAAAACCTACACTGATGATAAAATTGTCTCAAACTCTATAAACCAACATGTGAGCAAATACACACATGCAAACATGCATACATGTGAGTACAAGTAAAATTGAGGAAACTTAAATATGATGGATAGACTATATCAATGCCAACATCCTGGTTGTGATATTGTACTATCCTATCTAATAAAAAAGTAATATGCAAATTAACCCTCACTCCGTCACAAAGATGGCGGCAGCCATGGAGCTAGAGTGAGCAGGAGGCTCCGGTTGCCCCCGGCGATGGAGGAAGCCAAGCTTCCCACCTGCCCTGCCGGCCCTGAGCTCCACTCAAGGCAACAAAGTTTCAATTATAGAAGATAAATAAACCCCAGATACCTGCTTCCAGCCAGCGTGGCCTCTGCTCAAGGAGGGGCTGGGTTGGAAGGAAGCTTCTAGCCCAGCCATGGGTAATCTACCGCCTGCGGGCCAGATCCGGCCCGTTTGAAATGAATAAAACTATTGAAATAAAAGACCATGCCCTTTTATGTAATGATGTTTACTTTGAATTTATATTAGTTCACACAAACACTCCATCCATGCTTTTGTTCCAGCCCTCCGGTCCAGTTTAAGAACCCATTGTGGCCCTCGAGTCAAAAAGTTTGCCCACCCCTGTTCTAGCCAGACCAAGGTTACAAAGTTTCAATTATAGAAGTTAAATAAATCCAAGATACCTGCTTCCATCCTGCAGGTGTGGCCAGCCTGATAACAGCCATCAGCCCCTCACCCAGGCTGATAGGCACCCCAGTAGGGACCCCCACCCTGAAGAAGCTGTGGACAATCTGAAAACAGCCCTCATCCCCTCACCCAGGCTGGCCAGGAACCCCAGTGGGGACCCACACCCTGCAGGGGGTGTGGCCAGCCTGAAAATGGCCCTCAGCCCCTCACCCAGACTGGCCAGGTACCCCACCAGGATCCCCACCCTGATCCAGGACACCCTTCCGGGCAAACCAGCTGACCCCCACCCCTGCACCAGGCCTCTATCCTATATAATAAAAGGGTAATATGCAAATTGACCCCAACAGCAGAACAACTGGGAATGTCTGGTCACTATGACACACACTGACCGCCAGGAGGCAGACGCTCAATGCAGGAGCTTCCCCCTGGTGGTCAGTGTGCTCCCACAGGGGGAGCTCTGCTCAGCCTCAAGCCAGGCTGATGGCTGCCAGCACAGTGGTGGAGTTGGGAGAGACTCCTCAGCAGCGCTAAGGATGTCCAACTGCAGCTTAGGCCTGCTCCCCACAGGCAAGTAGACATCCCCTGAGGGCTCCCGGGCTGCCAGAGGTATGTCTGACTGCCAGCTTAGGCCTGATCCTCCGGGGAGCAGGCCTAAGCCAGCAGGTGGACATCCCTCGAGGGGTCTCAGACTGCGAGAGGGCACAGGCTGGGTGAGGGACACCCCCGAGTGCACGAATTTTTGTGCACTGGGCCTCTAGTAGTTTTATAAAATGTTACCATTGGGGGAAACTTGGTAAAACCTATATAGATCTTTGGTATTTATTACAATCACATGTGAATTTACAATTATCTTTATCTTCATAAAACTAATATTGAAAAATAATAATAGTATGAGTGGACAATTTTAAGTGTTAAGTTCTATTTGAGTTCATATTATTAACTACTGCAATAATTTAAGAGTAAACAGAAACTGATGATGTTGGAGATATTAAAGTATTATATAGAAAGCTTCCTTATATTTTGACAACTTTTTCTAGATACTGAACACAGACTGAATCTTGTCTTCTGCCAGAAATTCTACAAAATTGAAAAGGGATCACTGTCTTTGAGAAAATGTAATGACTCTGGCCAGAGCATAGAACTTAGGGAGCAATCTATTAAGGTGAGGTGAGGAATACAGAGTACCTTTAAGAAAAACAAACAATGCCTCATATATATTGAACACTTATTTGTACTTCACTGTGCTAATTGTATGTTATTTATCTCTTTAATCTTCAAAACAATACCACAAAGTAGTTCTTACTATTGTCATTTTACAGGAATATTATATTTCTAAGTCCATAGAGTTAATGAGGGGAAGAATTGGAACTCAAATTCAGATCTTTTCCTATGCTTCCAGTCACTACTTCTGTGGTATATCATGAAAGCATACAGTTTAGTAAAAGCTCAGTACAAAGCATGAAAGACTTTGTCTTCACTATATATTTTTAGTACTGGTAGACATATTTAACACTTAGGGGAAAATCACTTAAAGGATCTGGGCAGTAATTTAGGGGTCATCCACTCGTGCTCTTCAACCACTCTCCAACAGAGAACATTCTGATCAAATCTCCAGAAATGATAGAATATAGCTATTGTTGAACAATTTATAATTTTATTTGTGCAGATTTTCTCTGTTGGAACTTTAAAATAAATATATGTTTTATATCATATGAATTACAGCTTGTGGTTATAATTGAGATCATTTTGGCAGCCTAGCAGGAATATCCTAAAAAACAACAACATAGTTGCCTATTTTCTCCCCAAAGGAACAGTTAACGCTACTGCAGATAATCAAATAAGGAAATTAGGACTGCGGATGTAATATGAGAACATGTGTCAGAATAGATGCAAACCAGGCACTAAAATAATGAGTTTTTTCATTATTTCTGTTCACTCTTCTATCTACCTCATTTCTCTCCTCTCTCTTCCTTTTTCATTTTTTAAAAATATATTTTAATTGTCATTCTCTTCCATAATTTGCTTTCTGTTTCTTCATCTTTCTTTTCCTGGATCTCCCTTTCATTCTATGCCCAATCACATAACTATATTGTCTGTTCTGAAGCACAAATGCAGTCACTTAATGTTCATTACTTATCTTCATAGTGAAATATGAACTAAGCCCAGCCCACATCCTTCTTTCTCCTCTCAAAACCCATTTCTGTGTGTGTAGACACCAAGCCACAATTAGATTAGAATATATTCTCACTTAGTTCATTTTATGTAATAATAATAATAATAATAATAATTACAATAATTTCTTTCTGAAGTTCTTAAATTAGTTTCTTATAAAATACATCCTTATGTTTATCCTTAAGTATATCTCATTTCTTGGCCATATTTCATACTGCACATTCTAATTGAGTTTACTGTGGGTTATTTTTGTTTTACAAACTCAGAATTTTCTTCCTCCCAGCTATTCATTAGTAATTATCTATTCTCCTCATGTGGGGCTTTCCAAACTTAACCCAACAGAGGTCTTTGCTGGACACCATCCAATAGGCGCAGGTCATCATCCTGCTATGATGATTACAGATGTCCTCATTTTTTATGAAAGGGGAAAGAAGCAATAACTCACAGTTCGCTGTAAGTCCCAGTATTCCTGCTTATCTTGATGGAAGTAAGATAACTAGCCAAGTGGTCTAGAAATCGCAAGATAAAAAACTATATCTCTCTGGACATGCATTTGGCTAAAGAAAAGTTATAATTTAGAAAAAATATTTTCATCTATACAAGTATGATATAAAAAGCTGTTTTTTTTGTCCTAATTAACTTTAATGTGTTTCTTTCTTAGTTATTCTGGATAGACTTAAGCTGCTGCATCAGTTTATATTCTGCTCTCTTTTACAGATTTGAGGAATTCAGATAAAAATCTTTCTAAAGTATTTCAAAGCCCAAAATTATTCAAAACCTACTCTTCAGAAACAGGAACACATATTAAAAGTGTATTATAAAGAACAGAAGTGATTGAAGATTGTAATAAAATCTAGTTTATAATTATTTATTTAAAGGTCATTTTCTTCTGATTTCCCCAGTGGCTAACACAAAACAGAGCCCTTAAAATCCCAACAATAATTATAAAGAAGGACAAAGTGCACTAAAGTTCTTGATATTGAGTACTGTAGGGAACAATTTTGCCCCCAGAGACTCATTTTTTCCATATGTAAATTCATAAAAAAGATCTTTCAATTCATTTGAACTCATTTCAATTGCCATTTTTAATAGTCTCTCAGCTATCTACACTAATAATAGACAAATATATAAATTAACTGTACCTCCCCAATGCCCCACAGCCAATCAGGAGGGAATATGCAAAATAGTGGGACAAAGATGGCAGCGGTCACAGAGCCAGCTGGAGCAGACAGGAGGCTTGGGTCACCCCTGGCGACAGAGGAAGCCAAGCCTCCCGCCCACCTGGGCCGGCTGCTGAATGAGGGGCCTGTGGGCGGTGGCCACGGAGCAGGCCTGAGTGCCCAGGAGGCTTGGGTCGCCCGGGCTGGCTGCTGAGAGAGGGGCCTGGAAACGGCCCTCAGCCCTTCAACCAGGCTGGCCATGCCACCATCAGGGTGAGGGTCCCCGCTGGGGTGGGTGGCCAGCCTGCAAACAGCCATCAGCCCTTCACCCAGGCTGGCCAGGCACCCCAGTGGGACCCCCACCCTGAAGGGGGTGTGGTCAGACTGAAAACGGCCCTCAGCCCCTCACCCAGGCTGGCACCATCCCCAGTGGGGACCCCCACCCCAATGGGGGTGTGGCTGGCCTGCAAACCACCACATGTCCCTCGCCCAGATCACCTTCCCCCCAAGGGAACGCTCATCCTGATCCAGGACACCCTTCAGGGTAAACCAGCTGGCTCCCACCTGTGCACCAGACCTCTATTTATATACTAATAAAATGGTAATATGCTAATTAGACTGAGAGACCTTCTGGACGTTCTTCTGGACAAAGTCATGGTGGCAGGGCCGAGGTAGAGGTGGTTAGGGGCCAAGAGGGGAGGGCAGTTGTGGGTGATCAGGTCAGTGGGGGGGCATTGGTGGTGATCAGGCAGGTCAGGGGGGCATTTGGGGGTAAGCATGCCAGCAGGAAGAGTGGTTAGGGGGAATCAGGAAGGCAAGTAGGTGAGCGGTTAGGAGCCAGCAGTCCTGGATTGCGAGAGGGATGTCCTACTGCTGGTTTAGGCCCTATCTCCCGAGGTGGTTCCAGATTGGAGAGGGTGCAGGTCGGGCTGAGGGACAACCCCCCATGCACAAATTTTGTGTACCAGGCCACTAGTATTTAATAGTTTAGAAATCTATTTCTCCTGAGTTTTCCAATTGTGACAATTAATCGTTTTTATTTAACAATTTCAAGGCTTTAGAGATACTGAGTATAGTATGTGCACACATTCAATACATATTTCTGATGCAACAGATGCTTCATAACCTCAAAAATAAACAACCTACATTCCTAAAGTAATCATAAGTAAAATTCATATACTTTCTATGCCAGATAGAACAATTAACACCAAAATAAATACTTATGAGGAGAGGCCAAAAAATAAATAAATTGACAACAGTGTGGCTAAAAGAAACAATAATTTTTCTAAACTCATAAAATATATTTCAAAATTACTGCGAAGCTGTATAATTAAAGACACATTATTACTTTGAGTAGAATCTTGAAACTTTAGAATTGCAAGAAAATTTCCAGCAAGGATTTGTAACCTTTTCAACAGTCAAGACTCTTGAGCATCTGGTTAATGCCATGCACCCTCTCTTAAGAAACATATACAATGAAATAGTTAAAATATTGCTTAACTATAAGTAGTTTATAGAAAATCTGAAGGTCTCTTGGAGATAATACATTCAAAGTTAAAACACTTCTTATGTCAGGAAAGTCACTACTTTACATGTTTTTAGATAATGTTAATAGTTTTTCTAAAACATTGTGCCTTCTATTAACTGAAGTCTGATTCTTTTGAAACTCTATCCACTGTAATTTATTCTGAAATATATAGATACACAGAATAAATCTCATGATGGCCTTTATGCATAACATATAGCTATAATACTTTTCTTAGGTTTCCTCTTATTCAGGCCAAATATCCCCCCAAACCTTCACCCCATCCTCGTAAAACCTAGTTTTGTGGTCCTTAAAATCTCTGATTGCTCTCATTTGAGCATTCCAATTTGAAAATGTCCTCCTTAAATATAGCAATCAAAGGCAAGTGTACATGTTAATTTATCAAATAAGAATATGTTTCCCAACTGTATGGAATCAAAAATAAGAGTAGGAAATTGGTCACCTTTTCTTCCCAAACCTCAGTTCTTAAAGTTAGAAAAATTAGAAAGGGACATATGAAAGAAGTTTTAGGAGTAAAATAGGCAGGTTTAGGGAGTTTTAGGAATATAAAGGGTCCATGGGGGAGGACTGCAAAAGTGGGGGCTTGGAGCTGCCAAAAGGCATACATTCACAGAGAGAAAAAAAGAGATGCCACAGAATAAGGGGAGAGGAAGACATCCATTCACATAAGATAGGGAAAAGCAACAGGGTATGGGGAGAAAGAGGAAACAAACTTTCACAGGGTACAGAGAAATGCTGACAAATGTGAGAAAGAAGAAAACAGATTTTCACAGGAGATAGAAAATTCTACCACTGAAGAGGGAGAAGAAGAGGGAGGCACCACGTGGGTTTTAAGCTTTGACGTTGATATTCTACCAATTGGAAGGCAGCACCAAAAGACAAAGAACTGAAGTCTTAGTGAACCTTAGACAAAAAGGGGCTTATTTGGCCACCCTCTTTGGGACCCCCTCCCCTTGTTGGAGTCTGTACTTGTTTCCAATAAATTTCCACATTTTCATATGCCACCTTTTGTCCATAACTTCACTCTTTGAATCCACCCAGACAAGAATCCAGGAAAGAAACCACCTTTGCGCCCTACGCAGAAAACAAACAAACAAACAAATGAACAAACAAACAAAAAACACTCAATTCACGTACCTATCTATCTATATAAAGAGACAGGGTCCGTAATGACCGAAGGCTCACCAAACACTGGAAGTTTGACTGCAGCCGGTGCTGGCGTAGCGACCCAGCAGTGACCCAGCAGTGACTGTGGATCAAGCCCAGAGAGGGGCCTGCAGAGAGCGAGGCAGGGTTTGATCCACAGTCTCTATGGCAGTTGTTGATCAGCTGTTGGCTCTCTCTTTCTCTCCAGGCTTCCCCACCAACCATGCCTCTGTTTCCCTCCTGGGCCTCCCCAGGAGCTGGCTCTGCACCTCTTTGATCAGGCCCAGAGATAGGCCCAGAAATGCTGACTGGCATAGAAATCAACCAATCAGAACCTAATCTGGGTGAAGTGCCAGGAGCCAATGGCTTCCTAGGAGGTGGAGCTTTTGACAATGACTGGCATAGAAACTGACCAATCAGAACCAAATCTGGTGAAGGGCCAAATCTGGTGAAGGGATGATGGCTGCCTAGGAGGCAGAGTTTTTGACACTGACTGGCATCGAAACCGACCAATCAGAGCCTAATCTGGGTGAACTATGAAGGCAGAACCTAAGGTGGTAGCTGAGGAAGGGTTTTAAGGGCAACAGCTATTTGGTGTAAGGTGTAAAAAAGAGGTTCAATTTTTTAATGACCGGTTTGGCAGTATAGTGCATATGGCTGGCTATCAGTCCAGATATAGGGATTATGTGGGTTTTTTTTTCTGCCAAGAGCATCTCCTCCAGCTGAAAAAGGCTTTGTTCTCCCCCCATTTAAGCAATCCTATCCTATATAATCTATCTATACTAATGAAAGGGTAATATGGTAATTAGACCAGGATGACCGGCCATCTTCCAGACATCCGACTTCCTTTTGCACAAAGCCATGGTGGTAGGGGCCAAGTCAGAGACTGTTAGGGGTGATAATGCTGGCAGGGGAGTGCAGTTGGGGGAAAGATCAGGCATATAGGGAAGGGCAGTTAGGGGTGATGAGGCAGGCAGAGGCAGTTAGGGGTGACCAGGCTGGCAAAAGAGGGAAGTTAGGGGCGAGATCAGGCTAGCAAGAGAGGGCTATTGGGGGCAAGATCAGACCAGCAGGAGAGGGCATTTGGGGGCAACAATGGTGGCAGGGTAGGCAGTTGGGGGTGAGATTACGCCAGCAGGTGAGGGCCATTGGGGGCAAGATCAGGCCGGCTGGGGAGGACAGTTGGGGGCAACCAGGCTGGCAGGGGAGTGGTTAGGAGGTGATCAGGCTGGAAGTCAGAAGTAGTTAGGGGCAATCAGGCAGGCAGGCAGGGGAGCAGTTGGGAGCCAGCAGTCCTGGATTGCAAGAGGAATGTCCGACTGCCGGTTTAGGTCCAATCCCACTGTCAGGCATCCCCTGAGGGGTCCCAGATTGGAGAGGGTGCAGGCTGGGCTGAGGGACGCCCCCCCCCCAGTGCATGAATTTCATGCACCGGTCCCCTAGTCTACACTAATAAAAGAGAAACATGCAAATTGACCGCACCTCCGCTACACCTTTAGCCATGCCCACCAGCCAATCAGAGCGACTATATGCAAATTAACCCAACCAATATGGCGGCCGGCAGCCATGGAGCTGGAGCAAGTAGGAGGCTTGGTTGCCCCAATGATGGAGGAAGGCAAACTTGCCACTTGCTGCGGTGGCTCTGAGCTCAACTCAAAGAAACAAAGTTTCAATTATAGAAGGTAAATAAATCCCAGATACCTGCTTTCAGCCAGCCGTGGCCACGGAGCTGGAGCAAGCAGGAGGCTTCCCTCCTGCCCGTCCTGGCTGGCTCTGAGCTCCTCTCAAGGCTACAAAGTTTCACTCATAGAAGGTAAATAAATCCAAGAATAAAAAAAAAAAAGGAAAAAAGGAGAGGCTGGGAGCTTCTGTCGCCGGTGGGCTTGGCCAGCCTGAAATTGGCCCTCAGCCCCTAAACCACACTGGCCAGGCACCCCAGTGGACCTCCCAACATAAAGGGGGTGTGGCCAGACTGAAAAAAGCCATCAGCCTCTCAACCAGGCTGGCCAAACCTCCATGGGGTGAGGGTCCCAACTTGGGGGGAGGGCTTGACCAGCCTGAAAACAGACATCAGCCCCTCATCCAGGCTGGCCAGGCACCCCAGTGGGGACCCCCACTCTGAAGAGGGTGTGACCAGCTGCAAACACCCATCAGCCCCTCACCCAGGCTAGCCAGGCACCCCAGCGGGACCCCACCCTGATCCGGGACATTCTTCAGGGCAAACCAGCCAGCCCCCACCCATGCACCAGACCTCTATCCTATATAATAAAAGGGTAATATGCAAATTGACCCTAACAGTAGAATGACTGGGAATGACTGGTCACTATGACACACACTGACCCCCAGGGGGCAGACACTCAACGCAGGAGCTTCCCCTTGGTGGTCAGTGTGCTCTCACAGGGGGAGCTCTGCTCAGCCACAAGCAAGGCTGATGGCTGCCAGTACAACGGTGGTGGTGGCAGCCTCTCCTGCCTCCTCAGCAGCACTAAGGATGTCTGACAGCAGCTTAGGCCTGCTCCCTACTGGCAAGTGGACATCCCTGAGGGCTCCTGGGCTGCCAGGGGGATGTCTGACTGCAAGCTTGGACCAGATCCCCCAGGGAGCAGGCCTAAGCCAACAGGTGGACATCCTCCGAGGGTTCCCAGACTGCAAGAGCGCATAGGCTGGGCTGAGGGACCCCCCTGAGTGCACAAATTTTTGTGCACCGGTCCTCTAGTCCTATCTAATAATAGACAAACATGGTAATTAACCGTAACTTTGCTACCCTTCCCATTGGCTAATCAGGGTGATATGCAAATTAACTGTGAACCAAGATGGTGGCTGGCAGCCACGCAGCTGAAGCGAACATGAAGCTAGCTTGTTCCAGTGATGGAGGAAGCCAAGGTTCCCTGCCTGCTGCAGCCCAGCTCTGAGCTCCAGATGCAACAATGTTGCAATTATAGAAGCTAAACAAACCCAGATACCTGCTTTCAGCCAGCCACAGCCTCAGAGCTGGAACCAATTCTCAGCTCCACTGACAGTTATAGAAGGTAAATAAATCCCAGTATAAAAAAAAAAAAAAGAAAAAAAAGAGGCTGGGAGCTTCAGTTGCCTGCCAGCCTGAAAACAGCCCTCAGCCCCTCACCCAGACTGGCCAGGCACCCCATTGGGGACCCCCACCCTGAAGGGGGTGTGACCAGCTGCAAACAGCCATCAGCCCATCATCCAGGCTGGTCAAGCACCCAAGTGGTACCCCCACCCTCATCACCCTTCAGGGCAAACCAGCCAGCCCCCACCCGTGCACCAGGCCTCTATCCTATATAGTAAAAGGGTAATATTCAAACTGACCCTAACAGCAGAAAGACTGGGATTGACTGGTCACTGTGACACACACTGACCACCAGGGGGCAGACGCTCAATGCAGGAGCTGCCCACTGGTTGTCAGTCACTCTCACAGCACATAACTCTGCTCAGCCACAAGCCAGGCTGATGGTTGCTAGTACAGCAGTGGTTAGGGGAGCCTCTCCTGCCTCCTCAGCAGCACTAAGGATGTCCGACTGCAGCTTAGGTCTGCTCCCTGCTGGCAAGTGGGCATCCCCTGAGGGCTGCCGGGCTGCCAGAGGGATGTCTGATTGCCAGCTTAGGCCCAATCCCCCAGGGAGCAGGCCTAAGCCAGCAAGTGGTCACCCCTGAGGGGTCCCAGACTGTGAGAGGGCACAGGCCAGGCTGAGGGACCCCCTACCCCTGAGTGCACAATTTTTTGTGCACTGGGCCTCTAGTATATATATAAAAGCCTATTATGCAAAGTGTCCCCTTGGGAGTTTGACCGACCAGGAGTTCAGTTGCTCACTATGACATGCACTGACCACCAGGGGGCTTTATAGAATGAAGGAAGGCCTTGGCTGGCAGTTGGCAGCCGGCAGCCAGGGAAAGGAGGCTCCGGCTGGCAACCGGCAGCCACTAGGGACTTTACCTGTGCATGAATGTTATGCAACAGGCCTCTAGTATGTATATAAGGTCTTTGGTTAAACAGACAAAGTGCAGTGAAGGCCTGGGGATCAGGAGGTCAATTGGGGGAGGAGGGATGGAACACCTGTAAAACTTTTAGCAGTAAAGATAACTTTTTAAAAATATGAAGGAATAAATATGTTATGAAAAATTGGTTTGATTCTTAAGATAATCCTGCTAGCTTCCTACTCTCTCCTTAACATTCTATATAATAAAAGGCTAATATGCAAATTATCCCCTCGACTTGGAGTTCTACCAGTGGGCGGGGCCAGCTGGCCAATTGCCTGAGTCACCTCTCCCTGGCTGACCCTGCCCCATCGGCCCCAATCAGGGTGGGCCAGCCAGACCCCACCAGTGCATGAATTCGTGCACCAGGCCTCTAGTTTTATCTATGAAATCTCAGGGTAGCAGGACAAGAATATCATTGTAGTTAAGAAAAATAGGGGGAAAGCAATTATATTGTACACTAAAAGAGTAAAATTTAAAAACTTTAAGTTAGTAGACAATTTTGGAAAGGAAGTTAAGAATTTTCCAACATTTATTCAGACATTGGACTTGTAGTGTAGGAATGGTACAGGAATGGCCTGGATGAAATGTCTCTCAAGGTTATCCTTTTCCTTTTCTGATTTGGTGGTCATCAAGAGACTTTCTGATTATTCATTTGATTGTTAATGGCCCTATTATTGGAAAGGAGATGCTTTGAGTAGAAAACCTAACCATCACAGTCACTAAAATCTAAGTCCCACTCTTATATCATGACCACTGTTATTTAATTCAGTCACAGTAATGACTCATAATTAGTTTGAGTCCATTTAAGATAGAATAATTTTACCCCTTTCTTTTTTCGTATTAAATTTTTCATGTGAATCTTGGACATAACGACAGAACATTACCATAAATTTGTGACTGAAGTTCTTCTAGAACAGACAGGGCCAATCAAGTTATTTGGATACAAACTTAGTGGTACATCTGCTAGTAGTTCTAATATACAAAAAAAATTGATGGGGCTGGTGAATGAGGCTGAGATTCCTTCTTTTTCCAAAATTATTAAGAAACTTTCTCATTTTCATCATTCAAAAACTTAATTGTTTTCCTTATTAAAACCATTAAAAAGTATATTGAATAAGACAAGACTGAGTAAGACCAATAGAGATATTGGTATAATTTGATAAGAGCCAGTTAAGGATGATTGACCTTTGTATTAGTTTCCAAAGGCTGTTACAACAAATTACCACACAATTGGTGACTAAAAACAAGTGGTGGGTTAGGTATGTGTGTTTATCTCCATGACAGAGATAAGAACTTTGAGTCAGAAGAAGATAATGGTATTAACCTCTTACTGTCTCCCTAACATTTTATCCATGAAATCTCAGGGAGGCAGGACAAGAATATTATTGTAGTTAAGAAAAATGAAAAAAAAATCAGTTATATTGTATCCTAGCTTCAGCAGGATATTCAAATCACCAAGTTCAGAGGAAATAAGAATTTACATAGATTTTGGTCTGTCTTCATTATATATACCTCATTCTCGTGGGTTCCAATTTATTCCTGCTCTCTGCCTTTTGCACCCATCTTCTTTACCTGGCATCAGCTACAAAGAAAACCTCTTAGATACGGCTTAAGTAGCTTCCACAACTGCATAAGGTGGAGTTCAGAGGGTAGAGTTGAGAGCCATGGACAATTATCAATGAACTTACAACATTTTTTCCAGGTGAATCTCAGAATTTCTATGGAACAGTGAATCTTTAGTGACTTCCATTTTCCCCCTTTTTAACAGTTTTGTAGCACTCATCTCATACTGTTACCATTGTAATTAGCTGGTTGTTAATAATAGGAAAGGAGAAAAAGGGAGGCCAAACATTATAAGCATGGCCATCTGGGAAGCTTCACCAGGAAGTTGCAGATTACTGGGGAAGGGACTGGACAAAGGGGAGATGGATGCATGGCAGTAAAGTCTGGGTGACATAAGGAAGGTTTCAGGCTAACCTGGAAACAAAGATAACTGTCCAGAGGGGATGGAGCCACTGCAAACCCACAATAATTTGGGATACATAATCCCCCAAACAAAGGAGCTCACTCTCTCTTGTTGCTCTTACTTTGTTCCTGCCCTTGTTCCCTCAATTGCCATATGGCCCTGCGGACTCCGCATGCAATGGACTGATGGACTGAAACTGGGAACACAAACTAAGCTAGCCTGATGCTGGATTGGACTATACAATCATAGAACAGAAACTCTGGGAAACAGCTTTAACCTAACACTGTTAAAGTCACAGCTGGATTTCTTCCTTGGTGGGACGAAGGGAAATCGAACCTGAGAAACTCAGGGATTTAACTCCATGCAAATAAATGCCACTCATTCTTCCATACAAGTCTCAGGAAATTCTTTTTGGCATGATATTGCAAGAAGCCCACTTCCCCCAGGAACTGTTGAGGACACTGAGAGCTCCCTACCGATGACAATACCTCTTACCATTACAGATGTTGACTATCCAAGGGGCAGATGGCTTGTTTCTTTAGTTTCCCAGATCTACAAATTGAGAATTGTGCATGAATAGCTATACTTAGCAACTATACCCCAAAGGCTTGCCCTTTCCCAAACCAAATTTATATAATGAGATTTTGGACTTTGAGATGATGCTTATTATGGGATAAGTTTCTTGTTATTTCAGAATGGGTTTAGTATGTATTTTATATGTGAGGGAGATGTGGATAATTGAAGACTGGTAGGCAACCTACAAGATTGCTACAAATGATACCTACCTCCTACCTTTTGGGAGTGAGTTGGACTGAGTGACTTGCTTCTAGCTAAAAGAATGTGACAGATATGATAGCTTCCAAGTTTAAGTTAAAAAGGAACTTTAGCTTTTATCCTTGCTCTTTATCTCATTCTAGGGGAAACAAGTTGCCATGTTGTGAATTACCCAATGGATGCCCTATGGAGAGGGCCACATGAAAATGAACTCATGACTCTGGCCATAGTGAGGCCTGCCAAAAGTTATGTGAGTGAGCTTGGAAGCAGTTTTTAGCTAAATTGGAATGCTTCTACAAATAGAACATCTTAACGGTTACATGTTGTTTTTATTTCTCCTTTATTTTTAGAAGTTTGAAATCCTCTTCTCAGATATTAAGATATTATAATGTTATTCCTATGTACCAACAATGTATTCTAATTAATTATAAATGTACCTAGTTAACTATTCTATAATAGATCTTAATTTTAAACACCATTTTTAAAACACTTTTCTAATCAATTGTGCATGACTATCAATATCCCTTGATATAGAAAATATTACAAAATAATCAAATATATTTACCCTCACTTTAATTATTCTTATTGAATGTATCTTACATCCTAGGAATGACTTCTTATATTTTTAAAAATTTATTTTATTGATGAAAGTATTACAGATGCCTCCCTTTTTCCCCTCCTCCCTACTCCTGTCCCCTCCCTAGGTCTTCACGCCACTATTGTCTATGTCCATGGGTTATGCAAATATGAATTTAAGTTCTTTGGTTGATCTCTTCCCTCCCCACTCATTCTCTCTGAAGATCTTCAGTCTGTTGCATGCTTCCATGTCTCTGGATCTCTTTTGTTTGTCAGCTTCTTTTGTTCATTAGATTCCACATATAAGCAAGATCATGTGATAGTTACCTTTCTCTGACTGACTTATTTCACTTAGCAAATACTCTCCAGGTCCTTCCATGCTGTCTCAAAAGGTAAGAAATCCTTCTTTTTTATAGCTGCATAGTATTCAGTTGTGTAGATAGATGTACCACAGCTTTTTTATCCACTCATCTACTGATGGGCATTTGGGCTGTTTCCAGATCTTAGCTATTGCAATTTGAGCTGCTATGAACATAGGGGTGCACATATTCTTTCTGATTGGTGTTTCAGGCTTCTTAGGATATATTTCTAGAAGTGGGATCAGTAGGTTAAATGGCAGTTCCATTGTTAATTTTTGAGGAAACTCC
Organism: Myotis myotis; assembly: GCF_014108235.1. Classification (NCBI taxonomy): domain Eukaryota; kingdom Metazoa; phylum Chordata; class Mammalia; order Chiroptera; family Vespertilionidae; genus Myotis; species Myotis myotis. Next base: position 108,155,351 of record NW_023416346.1, on the reverse strand, counting down.
ACACTGCTCTTAATAGTGGCTATACCAATCTGCATTCCTACCTGGAGTATAATTAGGGGTCCATTTTCTCCACATACTCACCAGCCCTTGTTTGTTGGTTTATGGATGATAGTCACTCTGGCAGGTGTGTGGTAGTACCTCATTGTCATTTTAATTTGCATCTTTCTGATGATTAGTGACATTGAGCTTTTTCTCATATGTCTCTTAATCATTTGTTTGTCCTCTTGGGGGAAGTGTCTATTTGGTTCTTCTACCCATTTTTGTATTGGATTATTTGTCTTCCTTTTGTTGAGTTTATGAGTACAATATATATTTTGGAAGTTAACCCCTTGTCAGATTTATCATTAGCAAATATGTTCTCCCATACAGAGTGTTTCATTTTCTTTTTGATGCTGGTTTCTTTTGCTGTGCAGAAGCTTTTCATTTTGATGTAGTCCATTTGTTTACTTTTTCCTTTGTTTCTCTTGCCCAAGGAGTTGTATCATTGACAATTTTGCTATGTGAGAAGTCTAATATTTTTCTGCTTATGTTTTTTTTTTCAAGGACTTTCATGGTTTATATTGTCATTAAGAATCTTTTTAAAGAGCTACTAAGACAGTTATACCTGGGTTCAAATTAGTTTCTGAATTTTACTCCCCATCATAAAAAAGATAATTCTTGATCCTACTAATACAAAATTATTGTGATAGTTCTTTTTAACTTGTAACATTAATTTTGGTTAATTGATGTGATTTAATTTAATTAGTAAATACTCATAAGATATCTTTCCTTCATTCAATTAAATTTTTTGAGCAAAGCATATAACACCAGTGCCTTAATAAACAAACAAAATGAACAAACTCATAGACGCACAGAGTGGACTGGTGGTTGCCAGAGGGGCGTGGTGCTGGGGGCCTGGGTGGAAGAGGTGAAGGGATTAATAAGTACAAATTGGCAATTACAGAATAGTCATCCGGATGTAATATATAGCAGAGGAAATATAGTCAATAATGTTGTGATAACTATGTGTGGTGTCAGATGGGTACTGGAAATATAAGGGGGATCACTTTGTAAATTATATGATTATCGAACCACTATGCTATACACCTGAAATCAATATAAAATAATATTGAATGGAATCTGTAATTGAAAGATAAAAAAAAAATTTTCTATTCCAGTCATAAATATACAAGCATCTATTATTGACCTTTAGGCAACAAAACACATACGTAGCACACAACTACTTATTACTGAGTAAATAACTTTCAAACATTTCCTGTATTTATTTTTTTTCTCAGATTCCTCTACATTTGTACAGAGATTTTAAGCAACCCATCAATCTAGATATATCTAGAGTAACTCTAGTCCCATACTGTTTCTCTTTTCTTATTACTAACTAGAGGCCTGGTGCACTGGTGGAGTCCAGCCGGTCCTACCCAATGGGGGCCATCAGGGATGGGGCTGGCTGGGGCGAGGGGCCTCGGTTGGTTTGCTGGCCAGCCCTGCCCCAGATAGGGATGGGGAGGCCTGCCTGGGGGCTGGGCCAGTCAGGGCAAGGGGCCACAGGAATTCTGGTCATTCTGCCATCTGGTCTGTTTGCATATTACTCTTTTACTATATAGGATGTGTTTCCTTTAAAGTGTTCTTCCTTCTTTATAGAGTTTATGTCCCCTCTCTGCATTCACACTTCTATTATTTAACATACTTTTCTTTATAATCCCTGCTTCCTCCTCTAGCATCATAACCTACCTTAAGGATTGCACTCTCAATAATATCCTTTCAGAAAAAATCATAAATATAACCTAAATTTCTACAGCTGCAGGTTCAGGCTATTCTGTTGCTTATTATCACTTTGACAACAAAATGCTATTCATTATTCTTCATCAATTATCGGTTTATATACTGCTTATATTTCACCTGTTTTATATATTTTATCATATTTTTCTTTAATCAGACCTTACAGGATCTACCTCCTACTCTAAACTTTACCAATATTGATGATAACTAACTTGACATGGTCAGGCTAATTTTCAGTCCTTAATTATAATCCTTAAAAATTGACAGGTTATGATATGACTTAAATGCTTAAACATATGTTAACATGATAATTAATCAACAACTCAGTCTAAAATGAAGACTACTCAAAATACACTGAAGGTAAGCTGAAATGAAAACTAACAGGAATTCCATAAATAAACATGTAGCTGCTCATGCAGGAGTGTCTGTATTTATGGTCCTGACTAAATGTAGTTCTACCTGATATTATTTAATATTTTCATTAACAAACTGGAAAAGCAAATACTAGCACTTAATTAGATTTTGAAGTGAAAGGAAATTGAGAAGCCATGTGGAAAACTGCTGAGGACAGAAACCATATAGAAAAATAGAGGTCACCAAACCAGCAGGGAATGAAACAATGGCTAATAAAAAATAAGTGCAAGCTCATATATAAGAAAATTAGGTAACTTTTTAAAAAAATATTTATCAATTAAACTTTTTGGGGACAGTGTTCTGGGGTAAATACTAGAATAAAGGGAACAAAATGCATGTCCTGTCTTGAAGAACATTCATAATCTAGTGACCACCAGTTTGAGTCCTAAAAACTAAAATTCCAATGCACTATAGCCAGATGCTTAGAAACAACTTAGAGTCCACAATTCTATTTCAGATTTTATAGATCAAGACTTACAGTATTCGCTAAAGACTGACCTCATTAATTGAACCATATTAATAATTAATTAGTTGATTTCATTTTTTAAATTTAAGTTCTTTATTGTTTAATGTATTAAATAAGTCTCCCTTTTCCCCCATTGACCTCTCCCCAGCCGCCCTCAACCCTGAGCACATGCACTCACCCCCCTACTCTCTGTGTCCATTGGTTATGCTCATACGCATGCATACAAGTCCTTTGGTTGATCTTTTACCCCCTCAACCCCTGCCTTCCCTCATAGGTTGGACAGTCTATTCGATGCTTCTATGTTTCTGGTTCTGGTTTTTTTCATCAATTTTCATTTTTAATCCATTCTTATTCTACTGTCATCAGGAATAGAAAAAATCAAACTAAAGCATAGATATTAATGACTACTCTCTGCCTCAATGCCTTATAATTATAATATCTCAAGAAATTTTAGACATTACAAATCTAGCAATAAACTACCAGTATGTCTGTTAACGTCATTGAAGAGATAAAATATCTTTGAATAAAACATTTCTCTAACATATTCTCTGATGACAAAATTTTTAAAAAGATATTTTAATGAGAAATACTGCATCCAGCAGTTCCTTTTTTTAAGTTTAGCTATATATAAAGCTCTATCTTCAAACTTATAGAAGTAAAAAGGAAAAAAAATTACATTATTAGAATTCAGGAATTACTTAATTATGTATAACTAGAAAAATTAAAATATAAATTTGATGATAATGCTGATATAAAAAATATTAAAGAGATCTAATTAAAATACATGTCTTTATGAGAATAACATTACTGTTGATATTTTTGGCTATATGGAAATATTATTCATTAAAGTTATAAAGCATTTTAACCTCACATCTCAAAAACATAACTCTTGATTTTGAATACTAAAACCTATTCTTCCATCTGTCTTCCTCATCTCAGAGGATGTGAATTTCTACACTACCAGTTGTTCAAGCCAAAATATTAAAAGTGTTCTTGATTCTTTTCCTTCCCTGATAACTCATATCAAATAGAAAATTCTGTTGTTTAACTTTCAAAAAATATACAACCTAATTCTTATCCCTGCCAATGTTTACCAACACTATCTGAAGATATCTTATACATCTTACCTCTTTTGGATTCTTTTAAAAGTCACCTGCCATTCCTTTTCTATCCTGGCCTTCTCACAACCTATTCTCCCTGATACTGATCTTTCCAAACTATTCTCTGAATAGACCAGTGTTCTGCACAAAATATCTTCTCATCTTACTCAGGGCAAAATTCAGAGTCCTTTCCATTACCCACAAAGCTCTACATGATTTAGCATGTTGTATATTGTTGCCTCAAAGCCTTTGCAATGATTGTCCCCTCTGCCAGGAATGGTCTATCTCTGACTGGTCATACATCCTTTTATGTCTCTGCTCAAATGTAACTTTATCAAAAAGGGCTTTCCTCAGTACCCTATGTAAAATAGTAAATTATATCTCTGTATTTAATAACCTACTTCACATTTTACATCATTTTTCATTATCCATTATATTATAAATACTTATTTGTTTTCTATTAATACACCTCACTGTTGTGCTGTTTCCCTAGTGCTTAGAACCATGTATTTTAGATGCTTACAAAATATTTTATAAATAAATTGTTCAATACTAAAATATGTGGCAGCTGCAAAGTGTGAAGTTAGCTGATAGTCTCCAGATACCACATTTTGGGGATTTACCACCATGTTTAAGCTGAAGGCAAGCTCTCCTCAGGACTGCTTCCAGCAATAACTGAGCACAACACGGATACTAGAGAATGTCCATTGCTGCTGCCCAATGCATGACTCTGTTAGTGGGCAGTATGAAGATCTGAAATTCAGTCTATCTAATCTTCCTTCCTCTCCTCTCTCCTTTCATTAGTGTCAGAACTGATTTACAGCCTATATCTATCCTAACCCTGCTTCCTTACCAGTTCTTCCTTCATAGGCATTTCCCCCATTTCCCCCAATAAACCGCTTTCTATTTCTATCTTGTGTCGTTTCTGGGGGGACCTAAACTGACAGAGGTTGCCATTTGGGGTTTACTATTTATTATTTTATGAATCAGAATTTTGGATATTTTGCTGGAAAAAGAATTTTATAGTTAAAGGGGAAATTGTGTGTGTGTGTGTGTGTGTGTGAGAGAGAGAGAGAGAGAGAGAGAGACTTTTCACTTTCACTTAGGGCAAGAGTGGAGAATCTCCAGCCTGAAAACTGTAAAAGGCCTCAAAATCATTTGACCTGGCCTTGCTAAGGCATTAGTGGTGAGTTAAATAAATGTTTGAGCAAATATAGCAGACTAATTTTAAGTTGATAATTTTGTATGGACCAAAAATGATTTTGTAAATATCCAAATGGCCCTCAGCAGAAAAAAAAGGTTCCGCACCCTGCCTTAGGGACTGGGGCTTGTCTTAGTGTAGCAGTTGCCAGAATCAGTGACTGATAGGAGGAAGATCCAGCCACTGAGTTCAAGAGAGCATTGAGAATAAAAACAAGAGAAGCTGAACCAGTCCTCAGCCAAAGGGGCTAACAAGAAGTAATTGCTAATTGGCAGCAATCAAATTATGATAGTTAATTTGGAGGATATTTAAATATTGAAATGGGATTAAAAGGTAAAACTGGAATAAAGTGAGGTGGTCGCACATTTCTATAAAATGAACCATGGGACATATGCTGATTTTATGCTAGGTTGTAGGGCATGCTGTGGTTAAACACAACACATTCACATTACAACAGACTTCATCAAACATGGAAGTAAATAATAAACTAGAAACACATTATCAAGTTACATAGTGTTTATTTTTAATGTCTATATCTCTATCATTTTAGTCTCTGTTCTGGTTTGTCAAACATTAAGAGCAATGGTCATAAAACAGAATACTTGGATTCCCAAGGATTGCTGGGGAATTTCCAAGAGAGCCACAGAAGCAAAAAGACATCGCTTCTAGCAGCTAGGTAATGGCACTGAATAACGTGCTTGACTGCAGAGAGCCATAGTCATAAAATTTTCAGTGCCCTTTCAAAACTCTTCCTTCGATTTAGATTTTATTTTTATTATAATACTGTTATTATACACTGCATCATGCACATACCAGCAAGCTAATTCAAAGATTACTTTGAGATCTATGATGCAGCAGTAATATAACCCCATGCCGTGTTAGAATAAAGGAGGGATATAAGTTGAAATGTGAATAATACAAACTAATTTTTAGCAATATTGGAAGAATAAGCTTTTTCAGGGTGAATAGGACATAAAAGGTTTTTGACACCAATAATTAATTTTAAATTAATTTTGAAGACATTTCTGGACACATACTATAAACTAAGGACTAGTGATCTAGGGATGTTGAACACAACAGAGAGGCCCTTGCCCTGTTGACACTTAGTATGCATTTCAAATACTTCTCCATGATTCTAATGTTACACCAATTGAATTAGGACTGTAATTCAAGATTGTATCATCATTTTTCAAATGCATTTAGTTGTAGGGGGAAATCACATATAAATATTGGTTAGAAGTATTATAGAATGTAAAATTACATTCTATCAATTTGCAGTATTAAAAACAAAGAGGTAGTGTACCTGTAAGATTATTGGGGGAAGATATTCTGTGGAATGCCTATAGTTCCTTTAGAGAAGTGGATAAAACGGGCTAGTGTCAAACATGTTAGAGACATCCTGTAGTACAGAGCCTCATGTTTAAGTAGAAGTTTCTTGGTTAACAAGATGCATAATCCAAGAGAGTTTAAAACTGTTAGTAGCCCAGAAATAACTGATTGGAATGTAATAAATATAGAGGATAACATTTAATACAAAACAGAGTTGACACTAACAGTATTTACACAACCTTACTTCCGTCTTAGGCTAACAGTCTTAGGTGTCTGATAGAACAGCAAACATTCAAAGTATTACAATATCTGACAGGCAAGATCTGAAAGGTGATATTTCCTTAAATGCAATAGATCAGATAAGAATAACAGAATGGGATCAGTTAGATCTTAAAGATCTTGCTGTAAGGAGTATTAGTGATGCTCAAAAGTAGTTCTTGTGTAAGTTCTACAAATACACACAAAATGACTAAAAAGTGAAGATAAAAGAGGAAGAACACAGAAAATAAGGCAATGATAAGAGATTTTCTTCCTTCATTTGAAGCCATTATCAAGTCAACATTGATCAAAGGCAAGCAGTCTTTGAAAGTTACTAGTATATTCCAAATTGTTATCATAAAATGGGATGATCCAGTCACGGCTGTTAGGAGACAGAGACCTACATTCTGTAGGAAATGGCCATTGACCAATGATTTGATTAATTTTAGAAGACCTTCTCTATAGTGAGAAGACTGAAAAGGTTTTAGATAAATGTATTGAGATGTACTTCCCTGGCAAGATGATTGGCTTTTTAGAAAGGCTAAATGTCAAATCATGACGAAATCTTATGGCACATGTAAACCCAGCCTCAGTTGTATGCTTATAAATGTCATTCAGAGCCTTCTAGTGTGCATCCCCCATTAGGTCGGTCTTCACTGTTCCCTTTATTTATCAATGCAAGTCCTTTCAGTGTTACACAAATCTTTCAGAGCTGCAAACTATTAATCTTTTGGAAAACTTGCTACAAAAACTCCCCTTTAAGAGATAGAAATGTTTAGTTTTCAGCATGAGCCCAATATTACTACAGGGAAGTATATCATAGAGGTTTTGAAGCATTAGATCAAACCTCACAGATAAGCCATGCATTCCTCTTGCAAGTCAAAGAGAAAAGGACATGTATAGGAGTCAAATAAGATATCACATCCTTCTCTTTTATGATGAAAGCATTATAGATATTATTAATTTGTCTTTCTAAATAAATTGATTAAAGATTTTGTTAGTTTGGGTTCTTCCAAAAGCAAAGGCTGAAACCAAGATTGAGAAGAGGTAATTTGGGAGGTGATCAAATGAATCAAAGTGAATAAGGACGATACAGGCAAAAGTGAGAAAAAGTCAAAAAAGGCTGTACATCTGGGGCTTAATTCAAGGTACCTGTGAGGTACCATGTAGAACATGAGCTGGGAATACCTCACTGGTATTTGGGGTGGCAGAGCCAACTGAGGTGGGTAGGGGGATTTATTCCTTAATTCTCATCCCTCACAGATTGAGAGTTGTGTGGGGAGAGGTGCTCAAACTTAAATACCTGATATGATCATCTTGTAGCTAAGCAAATTCCATATAGTAAATATTATATTACTATATACCAATGAAAAGATGTAATAAAAACACATCTGGCCCTAACCGGTTTGGCTCAGTGGTTAGAGTGTCGGCCTGCAGACTGAAGGGTCCCAGTAGGGGGTGTGCAGGAGGCAGCTGATCGATGTTTCTCTCTCATTGATGTTTCTAACTCTCTATCCCTCTCTCTTCCTCTCTGTAAAAAATCAATAAAATATATTTTTAAAAAACATGTTTTTCTCCTATACTAATTATTTCTAGTTGGGGGAGGAAACACATTTAAAGAAAAGTCCTAAGTAAAACATGTACAACTAGATGGCTCTGCTTTCTGAATATAATTCTTTGACAGTACCTTGCTCGTGATACGTTTTCTCATCTTAGAGATCATTCCCTGATCTGCACTTAAAAATACTCTATAAAGAGTTTGAAACTTCAATGAATGTAAAATGCTTCATTTTAAATCCTATGAATATTGAAAATTCTTGAGTGTTTCAGGCATGGTTTATGTATTGAGCCATCTTAGACTTAAACACCACTTAAAATTTAGAAACGAATAAGTTTTCATAAAAGAAAAAGATTCACTTTAAACTTTTTTTTGTATTGCTTGCCTCTAATTGGTGAACACTCAGGTATGCGTACAGATCACACACACATCTCACACACAAACATACAAGGCTGTTTCTTTGAACTCAATATATTTTTTCTGTAATTTTTTTTCAATTATACTTTACATGCAATATTACTTTGTATTAGTTTAATGTATACAGCATGGTAGTTCGACAATCCTATACTATACAAAGTGTTCTCCCTGAGATGGAAATCAATATTAATCAGAGTAGGTAATCAAGAAAACAAAATATCTACTGTTAAAAAATAAAACAAAAAAAAATTTCTTAAAGCTAGAAATTAAGGAATTTCTAAATAGCTCAACACTTAGCAGCAAATGGGTAAATCTTACTCATATTTACTAACTTGAATTCATAAAATATATTTCTAATGTTGAGAACAGCAGAGTAAGAATATACATTTTTCTGAATTTCTATTAGTGAAAAGCTTTAAGGTTCCTGACTAGAAAGATTAGTTGTACCTAGCTGAGAAAAGTGTAAGAATAGAAAATTAATGTTTTTTTTTTTAACATAATAGGTTTAGTTAAATTGGGATAAAATTGTCCAAATTAGGAACTTTGCAGATAGCACATTAGAGCTTTGTTGAGTTCTCATAAGATGTGCAAAATGGTAAGGTAAAGTATTTTATAGGTAAAGTATTTATACTCTCACATTCTTTCTAACTATATAAATAAAATATTTAATGGTAGTTATTTACAGCATTTTTGTATACCCATTCAGTTTTTCTTTTCAAAAAATTTTCTTTTCCTTGGTGAATGTTTACATTGTTTAAAACTAAAGATGGCTGACAATGAGGTACCACCTCACACCTGCCAGAATGGCTACCATCACTAAATCAACAAACAACAAATGTTGGCAAGGATGTGGAGAAAAGAGAACCCTCATACACTGTTGGTGGGAATGCAGAATGGTACAACCACTATGGAAAACAGATGGAGTTTCCTCAAAAAGTTAAACATGGAACTGCCATTTGACTCAGTGATCCCACTTCCAGGAGTATATCCTAAGAAGTCTAAAATACCAATCAAAAATAATATATGCATCCCTATGTTCATAGAAGCACAATTTACAGTAACTAAGATCTGGAAACAGCCCAAGTACCTATCAATAGATGAATGGATAAAAAAGCTGTGGTATATTTACACAATGGAATATTATGCAGCTGTAAAAAAAAAAAAAGAACTCTTACCATTTGCAACAGCATGGATGGACCTGGAGAGTATTATGCTAAGTGAAATAAGCCAGTCAGAGAAAGATAAGTATCATATGATCTTACTTATATGTGGAATCTAATGAACAAAAGTAACTAATAAAGAAAAGAGATCCAAAGACATGGAAGCATGCAACAGATTGACAATTCTCAAAAGGAAGGGGTTGGGGAGAGGGGTGGGTGTGAAGAGATTAACCAAAGAACTAATATGCATATATGCATAACCCATGGACACAGACACTAGTGGGATGAAGGTCTTGGGAAGGGATGGAAGGGGGAAGGAAGGAATGAATGGGGTGAGGGAATGGGGCATTTGTAATACTTTCAAAAACAAATATAAATTTAAAAAATAATGTTGTAAAAATATTTTTTGCGAGTCTATTCAGTCTGGGAAATCACAAATATGATGGGTTCTTAAAGTAGGTAAATGGCAAATCTAGAATCCAAAAGCAATTTTTATATGCTATACCAATAAGAAGTAGAAATTTGAAATATTTTTGGCTATTTTATTATTCATTTACTAAATTTTATTGGGGTGACATTGGTCAACATGAACATATAGGTTTCATGTGTGTATTTCTAAGTTACAAAATCTTTATCTGTATTTAATCTAAAGAGAGACTTATGAGTAAAATTATGTACCTTATATTTGTTTCATGTAAATTTTATTTAAATGTAATTCAGAACTTTAAGGTTTTGTCTTAAACCAAAAATATTTATTTCATTTACAGTGGTAGGCTTACAGTTGTGAGTCTGCAGAAGAGTTTATTATTATATTATTTATTTATTATTGTTATTTATTTTTGTGTTTTTTGTCTTATTATTGTTACTATTTCATATCCTTACTTATGATTTATATTTTAGATAATGATGGCTGGTAATTTAGCCTACTTTGTCCACACCTGTAGAGAATATGGAAATGTTTTTATTGGAATTCTAAATATATTGGGAGTTCTGCAGACTAGGTTGTCATTTATCTTAGAATCTAAATTCACTGCAAATTATATTATTTTAGCAATTCCAAATAGATCCAGTGTGGTCACTGATGAATCAGATTGGCTGGGACAAGTTTTAAGATACATGAGAAAAGTGAAAGGGATTAAAAAGTATAAATTTTCAGTTATAAAAATGGTCATGGGGATATAAAGGACAGTATAGGGAATATAGTAAATAACATTTTTGTAACTATGTATTGTGCCAGATGGGTATGAGATTTATCAGGGTGATGTCATTGTAATGCATATAAATATCTGATCACTATGCTGCACAGCTGAAACATATAATGTTATATGTCAAGTGTAACTGAAAAATAAATTTAAACTAAAATAAAATGTGTGGTTTCTAGGTCTAGGCATACAAACTTAAGTAGCCAGTTTGCATTTAAAACCCAATGAAGCCACCTGAAAACACAAAGGGAAAATTTTTAAAAGAGAGACTCCATCCATTCTGTCTGTGCTTCAAAAATGAGTTATTTCTACAATTATTTCTTTGGAAATCAAGAGTGTAAAGTAAGTCTATATGAGATATGTACGTGTGTCTGTGGGGGGCGTATTTGATTTTGATTACTCTGGTTATCTTAATAACCAGGAGATCATACAAAAAATTGAAAATCTTCCAAAGTACTCAGATTTGTTTTTTAAATATATTTTATTGATTTTTTACAGAGAGGAAGGGAGAGAGAGATAGAGAGTTAGAAACATGGATGGGAGAGAAACATCGATCAGCCGCCTCCTGCACATCTCCTACTGCGGATGTGACCTCAACCCAGGTACATGCCCTTGACCGGAATCGAACCTGGGACCTTTCAGTCCGCAGGCCGACGCTCTATCCACTGAGCCAAACCGGTTTCGGCAGTGCTCAGATTTTTTGCTATTGAAATATTTCCAAACTACAGAGTACTTTAATATTCTTAATATAATTTTCTTTAGATGGAAAAGTTAAGTGTTTTATACTTTAATTCATTTATTTTTTTAAAGTTTATTTAAATTCACATTTTCATCATATTAAAGTCTTTTCAAATCAAGTAAATTCAATGAAACAATGATTGAGAGAAAGGAAGGTATAGAAAAAGCAAAATGGCATTCAGAGTAATATAGGGAAAGATGTAAACACTTGATTTTATAGTATTACATATGGATTATTAAACAATATACATAGACTATATCAATATCTATTATTAATATGTGTAACAAGAATAATTATGCCTAACTTGCAATATGATTATAAAAAGATCAAATGAATAATACATATGATTCCTACTCTATAATATATGTTAATCATTGAAAGTTATAAATCCTAATCAGTTTGATTGTTTACTTATTCAACAGCATGGGTTGATGGATTGATGGATTTTTTATTTTCTTTAATCAGTTATAACCCTTAAATATTATTATTTATTTTGAGGTTCATATTTGCCCAAGTTAGGTTTTTGTGTTCTTTTCATATGTCCATAGGTCTTTGAGTTTTTATTTATTAGTGTCTGGTGCAAAAGGATGTTACAGGCTCATCTTGTATTTTCCCTACCCCAGTCCCAGAAGAATTAGTAATTTCTATCAGGATCTCTGCTTCCTTTTAGTGAAGAATGATATTTAGAAACCAAGGTCAAAGTGCTATGTATGTTCAATACTGCTGGCATTTCATTGTTTTTTGGCCCTCTTAGCAAACAGTTTATTTTAATACTTCCAATTCCAGTCCAATACAGCAAGGCACATTCTATTCATACTTTTTTCATATCTGCAACTCCATTATCCAATAGCAAACCTTCATCTCATTATCTTGAATATATTTACACATCTAGTGTACACAATAAGTAATTTCAGAATTGTTAAGCCCATGCTACTGCTGAAAGTAACCCTATAAATTACAGTTCAATATTTGTTTATTTTTAAACACAAATGTAAAAATCTTCATTGTATAAGTTTTTTAATATATATTTTTATTGATTAAGATATTACATATGTGTCCTTATCCCCACTTTACCCCCTATCCCCCCTCTCATGCCCTCACCCCCCTGTTGTCCGTGTCAATTGGTTAGGCCTATATGCTTGCACATAATTCCTTTGGTTGATCTCTCCCCCCTTACCCCCACCCTCCCCTACTGCATAAGCTATAAATATATTAAAATATGTAATATTTTCATCATCCCAGAATATTCCCTCATGCTTTCCCAGTCAATTCCCCTTCCTAAAAAAACTACTTTGATGATAACTTTCAACATAGATCATATTTGCCTGTACTAGAATTTCACAAAAATGATATATAGTATTTACGATTTTATAAATGGTTTCTTTTATGTAGCATGATATCTGTGAGATTCATTCCTATGGTAGAAGAAATGAGTAACTTGTTATTTTTTATTGCTGAATTTTATTTTATTTTATCAATATATTACAACTGGTTTATTCATTCACATATTGATGGAAAAATGTTTATAAAGCTTTTTTTTTTAATAATTAGGAATAAAGCTGCAATGTACTTTCCTGTACAAATCTTTTGTAAACATATATTTTCTTTACTATTTGGTAAACACCTAAATTAAAATTGCTGAGCCCGGGTATGTGAAATTTTATAAGAAACTGTATATCAAAGGAATAATACTGTTTTACTTTCCCACTGACGATGTATGAGAGTTCTGCTTCATAGGGTGATTATTGTCATTGAAATGTATTTTTATATCCTTTTGGAAAGAATTAATATCTTAAAAGTAATGTCTTCCAATCTTTGAAAATGGTATATATTTCCTTGTAATTTAGTCATCTTTAATATTTTTCAGCCATACTTTGTAGCTTTCAGTATAGCAGTCTTTTGGTGCTGTTATTGCTGGCATAAGGAAATATGATTAATTTTATATGTGTATTGACATAGTAAACTGACTATGCTAAGTTCACTTATAGTCATTGCTTCAATGACTATAAGTCAAAACACCATAGAAAATCTTAGGTGTTTTTTTAATCACTGGTCATGGTATGTGAAAACTCAAAATTTGGGATTTGTCTGCTTTTTTGATTGTCACTTTTTTGCTTCATGTATATATTAGTTTTCTAAGGCTGCCATAACAAAGTAGCACAGATTGGGTGGTTAAAAGCAACAGAAATTTATTGTCAAACATTATGGAGGTTAGAAATCCAAACTCAGAGTCCTACAGTATGGATTCTTTCTAAGGGATCTGAGGGAGAATTTGTTCCAGGCCTATCTCCTAACCTCTGGTGATGGCCAACAATCCTTGGCCATTTTTGGCTTGTGGACCTATCACTCCAATATCTATTTCCATCTTCACATGGTATTTTCCCTGCGACTCAGTATCTTCATATGGCTATCTTCTACTCAACCTACTCCATTATGACCTCATGCTAATATAACAAATTATCTCTACAATGACCCTATTTCTAAAATAAGTTACATTCTGAGATACTGGGGGTTTGGACTTAAACATATCTTCTTTTGGAGTAGGACACAGTTCAGCTCATTATAATGCATTTTGAAGCTCTTTTAATTTTTATATATACAATAGAGGCCTGGTGCACGCAATTCTGCACTGGGGGCAGAGGTCCCTCAGCCTGACCTGCACTTTCTTGCAGTCTGGGAGCCCTTGGGGGAGCAGGCCTAAGCCATCAGTCAGACATCCTCAGCACTGCTACAAAGGCTGGAGAGGCTTCCACCACCACTGCTGCGCTTGCTAGCCATGAGCTCAGCTTCTGGATGAGTGGTGCTCCCCGTGAGGGAGTGCACTGACCACCAGAGGGTAGCTCCTGCATAGAGTGTCTGCCCCCTGGTGGTCAGTGCACATCATAGCTATTGGTCATTCTGCCATTCAGTCGATTTGCATATTAGCCTTTTATTATATAGGATTTGTTATTTTTATGTTTTTCTGATGAATTGACTGATCATTATATTATTTCTGGTATTCTTTTTCATATCTATCATTTTGCTATTTATTTTTCTATTTATTCCATCCTTCCTTTGCTTTATGTTCTGCTTAACTGCCTTCCTTCTGATTATTTAAAAGTTTTCAAATCCCATTAGAATTTATTTATTGGCCTTTAGCAATTATACTTTGCATTATTGTTATTTTTTGTTGCTGTTAATCCTCACATGAGGATATTTTTTCCACTGAATTTTAGAGAGACAGAGTAGGGGAGAGGGAGAGAAAGAGAGAAACATTGATGTGAGAGAGACACATTTATTGGTTGCCTCCCACATGCACCCCTACTGTGGCAAGGAATGGAGCCAGGAACCGCAACTGAGCAAGGTAAAAGCCCTTGATCAGAATCAAACCTGCAACACTCCAGTCTGAGGGCTGGCACTCTAACCACTGAGATAAACTGGCTAGGGCTGCATTAATTTTAACTGTATTATTCCATGAATTAAAATATTCATCCTTAAAATATAAAGTTCTCTCAGAATCAATATCACATAAAATTCAAGAAGTATTTAGTCCCACCCATTATATATGCTGTTATTACAGTACTAGGGGCCCAGTGCATGAATTTTTGCACCTTGAAAGGAACTTCGGGCTGCAAGGCAGCAGTGGGCACTGGGGCAGGTCTCAGCCCATCCTCCACGCCTCCGCCCAGCCCCTCCTGTTGTGGCCCTGCTCCCACTGGCACTGCTCCCATGTGCTGATGGCACCGGAGTGATTAGGGCCGGCACCAGCAGCAGGTGTGAGCAGCAGCTGCTGCCTGATTGCTCCTCAGGAGCAGAAGGAGGTGGAGAAGCCCTCAGGTATGATTGGAGCTGGCAGCCGCCACTTGCACCCACTGATGGCACTGAGCAATCGGGACTGGTGCTGGGCGCCGGCAGCAGGTGTGAGCGGCAGCTCCAGTGCCAGCTGTGGGTGCAAGTGGGGTTGGTGCCAGTAGTGATTGCAAGCAGCAGCTCCAGCACCGGCAGAGGGTACAAGCAGGGCCTTTGCCGGCAGCAGATACGAGGGTTGGCTGACAGACCTGATCATCCCTCAGGAGTAGGGGGAGGTGGAGAAGCCCTGAAGGGTGATTGAGGCCAGTGTCGGGCACTGGCAGCGGGTGTGAGTGGCAGCTCTGGTGCTGGCAGCAGTTGCAAGTGCCTGGTAGGACCGCAGCACACAGGAGCAAATAATTTTCAGTAACCACCAGAGGCTTGCCCCAATGACAACGACTGGCACCTTTCCTTGGTCTGATACCCCTGCTCACCTGCTCCACCATTCAGCCTCGTCTGATGCCTGCCATGGTCTACACACCACCCCCCTTGGTGGTTAGCACATGTCATAGCGACTGGTTGTTTGGTTGTTTGGTTGTTCCACCATTCAGTCTATTTCCATATTAAGGATATATATATTAGAGGCCCGGTGCACAAAAATTTGTGCACTCGGGGGTGGGGGGGGCCTCAGCCTGGCCTGTGCCCTTCCACAGTCAGGGATCTCTCGGGGGATGACCACTTGCTGGCTTAGGACTGCTCCCCGGGGAATTGGGCCTAAGCTGGCAGTCGGACATCCCTCTGGCAGCCCGGGAGCCCTTGGGGGATGTCCACTTGCCAGCCAGGAGCAGGCCTAAGCTGCAGTCGGACATCCTTAGCACTGCTGAGGAGGCAGGAGAGGCTCCCACCACCACCGCTGTACTGGCAGCCATCAGCCTTGCTTGTGGCTGAGCAGAGCTCCCCCTGTAGGAGCGCACTGACCACTAGGGGGCAGCTCCTGCATTGAGCGTCTGCCCCTGGTGGTCAGTGTGTGTATAGTGACCAGTCATTCCCAGTCGTTCTGCTGTTAGGGTCAATTTGCATATTGCCCTCTTATTACATAGGATAGAGGCCTGGTGCATGGGTGGGGGCTGGCTGGTTTGCCCTGAAGGGTGTCCCGGATCAGGGTGGGGGTCCTGCTGGGGTGCCTGGCCAGCCTGGGTGAGGGGCTGAGGGCCATTTTCAGGCTGGCCACACCCTCTTCAGGTTGGGGGTGTCCTGCTGGAGTGCCTGGCCAGTCTGGTTGAGGGGCTGATGGCTGTTTGCAGGCTGGCTAAGCCCCCCAGCAGGGACCCTCACCCCATGAGGTTGTGGCCGGCCTGGGTGATGGGCTGATGGCTGTTTGCAGGCTGGCCACAGCTACCAGCCACCCAAGTTCCCAGTGGAGGCTGGCTGGAAGCAGGTATCTGGGATTTATTAATCTTCTATAATTGAAACTTTGTTGCCTTGAGTGGATGCCACAGCCAGCCAGGGCAGGCAGAAATCTTGGATTCCTCCATTGCCAGGGCAACCAAGCCTCCTGCTTGCTCCAACTCCATGGCTGTTGGCCGCCATCTTAGTTGGGTTAATTTGCATTTAGTTGATCTGATTGGCTGGTGGGCATGGCTTTGGGCATAGCAGAGGTGCAGTCAATTTGCATGTTTCTCTTTTATTAGATTAGATATATATTAGAGGCCCAGGGCATGAAACTCATGCAGGGGTGAGGGGTCCCTCAGCCCAGCCAGCACCCTCTCCAACCCAGGACCCCTTAGGGGATGTCCGACTGTCGGTTTATGAAGGATCGGGCCTAAACCAGCAGTCGGACAGCCCTCTTGCAATCCAGGACCACTGGCTCCTAACTCACCCGCTTGCCTGCCTAATGCCCCCAACTGCCCTCCCCTGCCAGCCTGATCTCGTCCCTAACTGCTCTCCCCTGCTGGCCTGATCACCCCTAACTGTCTCTGCCCTCATTACCATGGCTTTGTCTGGAAGGATGTTGGACACCAGTCAAACTGGTCTGATAATATTACCTTTATATTAATATAGATAGATTATATAGGATAGGATTGCTTAAATGGCGGGGGCGGGGGAGCCTTGTTCAGCAGAAGAAGATGCTCTTGGCAGACAAAAATACATAACCCCTATATCTGGACTGATAGCCAGCCATATGCACTATACTGCCAAACTGGTCATTAAAAAATTGAACCACTTTCTTTTTTCTTTTTCTTTCTTCCTTTCTTTCTTTCTTTCTTTCTTTCTTTCTTTCTTTCTTTCTTTCTTTCTTTCTTTCTTTCTTTCTTTCTTTCTTTCTTTCTTTCTTTCTTTCTTTCTTTCTTTCTTGTTTTTTTTTTTTTTTTTTTTTTTTTTTTTTTTTTTTTTTTTTTTTTTTTTTACAGAGAGGAATGGAGAGGGATAGAGAGTTAGAAACATCGATGAGAAACATCGATCAGCTGCCTCCTGCACACTCCCTACTGGGTATGTGCCCACAACCAAGGTACATCCTCTTCACTGGAATCAAACCTGGGACCCTTGAGTCCACAGGCCAACACTCTATCCACTGAGCCAAACTTGTTAGGGTTGAACCGCTTTCTTACACCTTACACCAAACAGCTGTTGCCCTTAAAACCCCTCCTCAGCTCCCACCTTAGGTTCTGTCTTCATAGTTCACCCAAATTAGGTTCTGATTAGTCGACTTCTATGCCAGTCAGCATCAAAAGCTCCACCTCCTAGGCAGCTATTGGCTCCTCTGGGAAATCCAGAACGGCCCTGCCTTCACGTTGGCACCAGCCATTCAGTCACACCCCCAGTGCTACCAGGTGTATCTCTGGCCACTCTGAGAAGCGGCACTTCAGGTCTGTGCTGATGGCAATTTTGAATTCTCATCCCTGAACTAACCTTCTTACAGTGTGAGCTCCGTGAAGGCAAGCATTTGTCCATTTGTCTTGTTCACTTTTAGTTCACTCATAGACTTTACCTGTGTCTATGCATCTATGCTAGCACTGCATGGTGACCAGTTGAACAGTGATTTAGGTCATCATGGTCTATATATATATATATATATATATATATATATATATATATATATATATATATGTATATATTCATCTATATACATTATAGTGTTTTCCCCCTGGAATGAGTATGTTTTTAAAACTTATTTCAGAAAAGAAAATACTAAATACTAGTGAACAGTTTTCCATATATTTACCATGAATAGTGTTTTTTATCCTTCATGTATATTTGAGTTGTACCTGGTATAATTTCCCTTTAGCCAAAAGGACTTCTTTTTTAAATTTTTGTATTCAAGTTCTCCTAGCAATAAATTATCTCAGTTTTCATTTATCTGAAGACATATTTTGAAGAATATTTTCATTAGGTATATAATTTTAGGTTGACATTTTTCTTACTTTCAGCATATTTAATATTTGATTTATTTGATTTTTTTCCTTTGATATTTCTGAGAAAAGTTCAGGTAGATTTTACCTAGTTCTGTTTTCTTATTTATTCCTCTTGGGGTTTAATGAGACCTTTGGGTTTCTCAGTCTATCTCTTTCACAAAATTATTAAGCTAGTAATTCTTTATATACTTCTCTATTACATTCCCTTTCTTCTCTCCTTTACATATTAGAGATAGTAGCTCCTTGTCTGTAGTATATGTCACAGATATTATATTCTAGTTTTACAGTTGTATTTTGACATTTTTGTAGTAGTTTTGGATGTGCAAAATAACTTTGTAGTCTAATTTATCAATCTTTTCTTTTGTTGTCTCTGGATTTTGAGTCATAGTTAGAAAGCATTTCCCTACACTGAGGTTAATAAGCAATGCAACCATGTTTTCTTTTAGTACTTGTATGGTTAGAGCCTTTATATTTAGATCTGATTATATTAAAGAGAATAATGCAATGGTACTACAAACAAATAGAGCTAAGAGACTGATGATAGTGCACAATTATGACCAATATAGGTGCTTACATTATGAAAATTATTTTGGATAGAAAGATTTTTAGACAATGATAGTATAGAAGTCATTATGACTATTTATAAAATTTGAATAATTTGAATATTTTTACACTTAATTTTGCTCTCTAAAATGGTGCCACTATGGTCAGTGAATTTTATAGTCTTTCTATCAGAACTTACATTTTATGTATGTATCAGATACAAAATAGCAATTGGTACTGTAAAAATCTCAAACTAATCCTTTGAGAATACTCTACAAGCACACAAATTCAGACTAGAAATTAGGATACATTTTCTACCAAAATTAAACATCAGATTGTACTTCATATTTCTTTTGAAATAAAAATAAGCAACCAGCCACAGAAGGGACGTTAAGACAGCACTGATATTGGGTGGCGGGCACACAATGCAATATACAGGTGATATATCTTAGAATTGTACACTCAAAACCTATATAATTTTATGGACCACTGTCAACCTAATAAATTTAATTTAAAAAAAAGAAAAAAGGCAGCATCAAAAAGAACCTGAATTTTGAAGTCAGGAAAAGAATAGGTTTAACTTTCTTTAGCATTTCTAATTTGCTGTAACCTTTCTGACCATGAATTTTCGTACTTTTAGAATAGAGATAAGAATACCTTCCATCTTGAAAATTAAAAAGTTATAATCTATAAAACACCTTACACATGGTAAGTCATCAGTTCTTGTTGGGTCTCTTGAATCTACAAGCTCAAAGACCATCTACCAGAAACCAAGCCAAACGCCAGTATTGAAGAACTTGGGAATGGGCAGTTTTTGAGCAGTTGAGATTTGCTGAGTAAATCCTTTCCTGCCCACTTACTATTGCCATTTACTATTTATCATTTGCTTTATATAATTTATTACATGTTTTTTAAGTGAACCAATTATGTAGTGAAGGGAATAGGAAGTTCAGTGGATTTGACTCAGGGCCTGCATTATCCAATGGATACTTCTGGGGTTCTCACATGTTTGTTCAGTGGCGAAGAATTGTTGGATTAATTTAGGCATGATTGAATGAAGACCAAATGCCAGCATGCCTGGAAAATAGAATTGAAATGGTTGAGAAAATAAAAAACTTAGAAAGAATAACTTTAAATTGGCAACATAGAAAAATAATTTAGATCATTTTAAATATATATATTATTGATTTCAAAGAGGAAGGGAGAGGGAGAGAGAGAAACATCAATGATGGGAGAGAATAGATTGGCTACCTCCTGCACACCCCACACTGAGGATTGAGCCTGCAACCCCAGGCATGTTCCCTGACAGGGAATCAAACCATGACTTCTTGGTTCATAGCTCCATGCTCAACCACTGAGCCACACTAGCAGGGCTAGATACTTTTCTTTATATTTTGTCCAATGACGAAGAAATTGAGATAAAAAACTCCAATTTCTTTTGGTACTCAGTCTTTCCAAATCTAACATTTCTAAAATCCATAGAAGTACATAAGTAAATGTCATGATGTGAAGAAAATTAAAGGGTTTTCCCCAATCAATGTCATTTAGCTGGTTAGGTTTCAGTTCAATATATCAAGTATAAAAAGGAGGATTCATTAACATCTGACATTCCATTAGTGTATGTACAATAAAAGTACTGATGTTATCAGAGAGCAGTGTCATAATTCTAAGATTGTATTGGATTCTTGTATTTTACAAAGATTAGAAATAAAATTCATTAGATAATATACTAGATTAAACATGATAATTATTATCTTCATTTTAACACAATTATAATGCTATAAATGCTGAAAGCATTAACTGGATGTGTTAATAACTTACTATTGGATGTTCATTCAGACAAAATCACATAGATTTTTTCAGGGACTAAAATTATATGTGCTTTCAGATATAAGCTAGATAACTGAATCCATGTACATTTTTGTTTCCTAGAGATTGTGCTAATATTATAGAAAGTTTTCATTTGTAATTTTTTATCCAAGAGGAATAAAAGCATAGTATTTTAATTAAAACCAAGGATAAAGAAGTATACCTGTCTCTGGACCATGATCTCACATATAACAGATTTCAAAGAATTGTTTTTTCCAATATATTCCACAAGAGTATGGAATGGAGGGGGTCAATGGAGGGGAAGGGGGACATTTGTAATACTTTCAACAGTAAAGATAATATTTTAAAAATTAAATACCAAAAAAGTGCTTATTACAATCCAAAATCTATCAGTCATCTTGTTTGAATACATTCTCTTTACTAAAGATTGGTCATTTTAACAAAGATAAGATTGTTTCTCAAATGTGGCACTCCTTCACATCCAGTTGTATTATCTCTGATTAAATCAAACTTTTAAAATTGATTACATTTTTTCCTCCCTGGGCATTAGGCAATCTGTTGAATTACGCTATGCTCCTTATCTGCAAATCAGTATATGATAGCTCTTTTAGCAGAAAGAAAAGCATTTCTCTTTACTCATAAAACATGAATTTGGGTATTTGGATTTGCAAATATTTTTGTTTGTATCACGGATTAAAACACTAAAAAATTATATGTGTGTGGGTGTATGTGTGTGTGTATGTGTGTGCGCATGTATGAGATTCTTTGTGTGTGTCTTATGAACATAATAAATTTTCAGCACCTACTTATATGTAAAATATTTTGTTTAGGGCCAAGGTAGATAAAAAGCTGTATTTCCTTTATTGTGATTATGAATAATTGACATAAATAGATTCCAAATACTTGTATTTTAAAACAATTTTTTCTCTAAAATAAGCAATATGAAATTGAGTGTGATAATTTCCACATTCGTTATGTTGCCGCTGGTGTTATTAAAGTGATACTCCATTTGTTCAGAAATCAATTATTGTACCTATAAACTTTGAAATAGAGTGACCCCAAGATAAGAGTTAAGTGTAAAATAGTTTTGAGCATGACAGATATTAGCATAATATTCCAAGAGGAAATTGAAACTGTGTTCCCCTGAATGACAATATAATGTGTTGGTCAAGAGCTGGACTACCAGGGTTCAAATCTGGCCTTTCCCAATTTCAAATGATAAGTAAAAGTAGCCAAAATAGTTTCCTATGATACCAAATTAAAATTCTCTTTTGCAAATTTTATCTTCCTCACCATTTTAATTCTAGTTACCATGCACCCCTATCTTCTTCTACATCCTCCTAGTGAACTATGGCAAATTACATATAAATGCATGTAATTCACTCAGCTCTGTACAGTAGGCAACATTGTTAGCTATTGCATTTAATACTCAATTAATATGCTTGGTTATCATAAACATTTCACCAAATAAAATCTTGCATTTCAAAATATGTTCATGCTATCTCATTTTTATTAATGATATTCATAAATAATTTACAAGAAAGCTCTCATTATTATGATTTAATAGATTAGGAGACTGAAGCTCAGAGAGTTAGTTTTATCAAGTTTTCCAGGCAAGTAAATGGTAGATTATAATCAGTAAAATAGCCCAGCAGATGTTGCTCAGTGGTTTAGCATCAACCTATGAACCAGGAGGTCACAGTTGCATTCCCAATCAGGGAACATGCCTGGGTTGCAGGCTCAATCCCCAATAAGGATGTGTGAGGAGGCAGCTAATAGATGATTTTCTCTCATCATTTTTTTTTTAATAATATCTTTTTTTTAAAATATATTTTATTGATTTTTTACAGAGAGGAAGGGAGAGAGATAGAGAGTCAGAAACATCGATGAGAGAGAAACATCGACCAGCCGCCTCCTGCACATCCCCCACCGGGGATGTGCCCGCAACCCAGGTACATGCCCTTGACCGGAATCGAACCTGGGACCTTTCAGTCCGCAGGCTGACGCTCTATCCACTGAGCCAAACTGGTTTCGGTGATGATTTTCTCTCATCATTGATGTCTCTATCCCTCTCTTCCTCTCCTTTCCTCTCTGAAATAAATAAAAAAATATATAATCAGTGAAATAGAGAAAATTTTAAAGTTTACTTTACAAATAGCAAATTCTGTTGATAACCTGAAAACTGGTTGGAGAAAGCCAAAACAATGCATAACAAAATCCTCAAAAGCAAATGGGAAACTGTGCTAGAACTCACATATTCACATTAAGAGTTGAATAGATATGCATAAGTACTATACTACTTTATACAAAGGAATAGTAAATTAGGACACAAGTACTGCCACTCCCTCCTCCTTCATCTATGAAGGACATGGTTAGTTAATCATAGCAACATTTAACACTTTGCCTAAATGAAGACATACATCATCCTCTACTCATTGCTCCATGCACCTGCTTTAGGGTGTTGGTGTTAGGAGCACATAGTCTAGAACCACATTCTCTAATTTGAGACCTTAGTAGCTTCATTACTTAAAATCTCTGCATCTCAGTGTTCTCTCAAATATTAATATTTTCTATGTCAAAGGACTGTCTTGAGCCTTAAATTAGATGAGATAGTGAGAGTTATATAAATGTCACTCTTATAATTACTGCCTAATAATGGAATTTGACAATAAGATGAATAACATTTTCAGGTTAAAATATGTTAAATAAAATAAATAACAACAAAAAAACTTTCATGTGTATAGCACTTTAGTTTTTTTTCCATAAAATGCCCAACATTAATGTACTTTTTAATTTAAATGTAAGCTTCACTATATAGAAACATCATTAAACCGAGAGAGTTAAATGAGATGTTTTCTATGTTGTCTTTCAAAGATGTAATTGATGTTCCTTTTGGCTATATTTTTTTCAGGTAATTGAAAATTATTTAGTAAATCACTATTGCTTTGTACTTTTAAAAACTTCTACACTGGTCCTTGCTCCCATATTTTCTTCATGCCCTTTTGTCTACTGGTGTATTCCTACTATTTGGATGCTCTATGGATCTCTTATGGATAATTTCATATTATAAGGAGTGAAATAAATAATAATTTGTTGTGTTACCATAGAGTCCTATTGTCTTTCATGTATTTTGTGGTGAATATTTAGATGAGAAACCTCTATTGGAAAAAATGAGGATTATATAAACTATTATTTTCTAATAATATCCTATTTCTTTCATTTTTCAAAGAATTAAGATATACAATTTTACCTTTTTTCTAAACATTAATATCTTTGTTAATACTATATCAGAATAATTTTATTTATCAAGTGTTCTTGGCCATCAACCATCAGTCATTATGCTAAAGATTATGTATACAACCTAACCACATATTTTAATTTTTATATCCATAATTTTCATATTCAGCTGAATGTCATTCCAGTAATCAAAATCTTACAAAATTAGGATGCCTAAATAAATTAACAGTCTGTATCAATAACTATTTCTGCACTAAAAATAAAAATATCAGTGGCTTAAAACAATAACAATTTGTCATTGCTCATGAGTATCTGGTTGAGTTGGAAGTTCTACTGATCTGGACTAGGCATGACTAATAATAGTTTGCTCATATGTCTTCAGCTAGCAAATAAGTTGCCTAGAGACTGGTTCTTATAGGATGGTTTCACTCTTATGTCTGATGTTTGTAAGGATAGGTATTGGCAGGAGAAACAGATGGCTGGGCCACATGTCACTCATCATTCAACAGATTAGCTTTGGTTTGATCACTTGATAATGATAGAGCTCCAAAAGAGTGAGTGAAATTATGCCAGGCCTCTTGAGTTTTGGGTTCATACTGGCATAGAGTCACTCTTGCTACATTTTATCTGTCAAAGAAGTTACAAGAACTCCCCAGATCCTCACAGTGGGAAAAGACTCTTTCTCTTGATGGCATGAGCTACAAAGTCACATTTCAATGGGTAATGGGGGGAGAATAATTACAGCCATAATTGCAAACAATCCATAAAATCACTTAACAGTCATTTGACTACTTGTGCAATTACCTTTATATACTTTTAAAAATTTGAAAAGTACAGACCACTGAGACATTCAGATTTAGAAATTCAAGGAACTACCTTTTATATGGAAAATGATGTGCTTTTTATGCATACATAAAGTTCATTATGGATCAGAATTTTATCACCTAGCAAAGCCAGTTTAATTTTTAATTTAATGCCTCTTAGTTACCAACTAAATGTTGACTAATAAAAGAACACACTGAAAATCTTTCCTGGTGAATACATAAACATGAAATAAATGAATAACTACATTTTTCCTATTCACAGTGTTTTCTTTCTTCTTATGCTATTGTATTCATTAAGCTAAATATTCCAGGATAATAAAGAATTTATAAGCACACTTTAAATATTGTGGGAGGTTTCCTAACTTATTTTCATATCACTGTCATGCTCATATACTATTCTACATATTTTGAATAATTGTGTTAATTTAAAAATGATACTAAGATGTTTCCAAGTCTTACCTAATTGGAACACTTAAATAATTGGTAGAGTAGATTCAGCTATATTCAATATTTGGTTTGAAATTGAACTTGGTTGCTTTATTTTAGATTATCATGCCTTATCCCAACCAAGCTTTACTACTCTGAAGTTTATGAATAATATTCCCTTAATTATGGTAATACCAATGCATGTAGAATTAGTATGTATATATAAGAGGTTTGATATGGATAAAAATTGTCTTCATCCATTTCTATCAAGATAGAAACTGTTTTATTGATTCCTCTATGGATGGTGCTTGACACAAAACATAGCATAGAAAGTGGCATGTAGTTAGTGTTCAATAAATGCTTGTTGTGTAAAAATTGGGTGAATTCTGAATTTGAATATAAAAGATAAAGAAATTTGATAATTCTATTGATTCCTACAGATATAGATTGTAAATAATCCTCCAGTGAACAGTGCTAGGTATCTCAAGAACATCACAGTTATGTTACTGGTTGCCATTTAATTGCACATTATTCTTATTATTTTTTGTCTATTTATGATTCTATTTTAAATATATCAGGAGTGATATGAAACAAAATTCAAAAGGTGGGAAGAAATAGGAAGGTGGAAATGAGCAAGAGTTTTCAGATATGGTACCTTAATGGCACCCATAGCAGCAAGTCATGGTAAAACCATATTGGTGGAAGGAATGTTTTTGTTTGTTTAATTTTTATTTTTGAAAGTATTACAGATGTCCCCTTCCCTTTCCTCCCATTACCCTCCTCAACCCAGATCCTACCTTGCCTAGGATTTCACCAGTCTATTGTCTGTGTCCATGGGTTATGCATATATGCATAAAAATTCTTTGGTTAATCCCTTCCCACCCCCAAATCCCCTTCCGTCCAAAGATTTGTCAGACTTCCATGTATCCATGCTTCTGATTCTATTTAGTTCATCAGTTTATTTTGTTCATTAGGTTCCTTGTTCGTTTATTTTGATTTTTAGATTCAATTGTTGATAAATATGTATTTATTTCTTCTTCTTCTTCTTCTTCTTCTTCTTCTTCTTCTTCTTCTTCTTCTTCTTCTTCTTCTTCTTCTTCTTCTTCTTCTCCTTCTTCTCCTTCTTCTCCTTCTTCTCCTTCTTCTCCTTCTTCTCCTTCTTCTCCTTCTTCTCCTTCTTCTCCTTCTTCTCCTTCTTCTCCTTCTTCTCCTTCTTCTCCTTCTTCTCCTTCTTCTCCTTCTTCTCCTTCTTCTCCTTCTTCTCCTTCTTCTCCTTCTCCTTCTCCTTCTCCTTCTCCTTCTCCTTCTCCTTCTCCTTCTCCTTCTCCTTCTCCTTCTCTTCTCCTTCTCCTTCTCCTTCTCCTTCTCCTTCTCCTTCTCCTTCTCTTCTTCTTCTTCTTCTTCTTCTTCTTCTTCTTCTTCTTCTTCTTCTTCATCTTCATCTTCATCTTCTTCTTCTTCAAGAATACCCTTTAACATTTCATGTAATATTGTTTTGATGGCGATGAACTCCTTTAAGCTTTATCTAGTCTGTGAAGCTCTTTATCTGACCTTCCATTTTAAATGACAGCTTTACTGGGTAGAGTAATCTTGGTTGTAGTTCTCTGCTTTTCATCACTTTGAATATTTCTTTGTCACTCCTTTCTGGCCTGCAAAGTTTCTGTTGAGAAATCAGCTGACAGTCATATAGATGCTCCCTTGTAGGTAACTGGTTTTTTCTTGTTGCCTTTAAGAGTCTCTTTTTGTCTTTAACCTTTGGAATTTTATGATGTGTCTTGGTGTGGGCCTCTTTGGGTGCAACTTGTTTTGGACTCTGTACTTCCTGGACTTGTAAGTCTATTTCTTTCACCTGGTGGAGGACGTTTTCTGTCATTATTTCTTCAAAGAAGTTTTCAATTTCTTGCTTCCTATCTTCTCTCTTTGGCACCCCAATAATGTGAATGTTGGTATGCTTGTCCCAGAGGCTCCTTACACTATCTTCATATTTGTGGAATCTTTTTCTTTTTGCTCTTCTGATTGGATACTTTTTGCTTCCTCATATTCCAAATCATTGATTTGATTCATGTCATCCTCTACTGTTCATTTCCTGTAGATTATTAGTCATTTCAGTTAGTGTATCCTTCATTTCTGACTGGTCATTTTTCATGTCTTTTATGTTCTCACTAAGATCATTGAAATTCTCACTAAGTTTCTTGACATTCTAAGTTCCTTGAAGCTCTCAAGTTCCTTGAGCATCCTTGTAACTATTGTTTTGAACTCTGTATCTGGTAGTTTGCTTGCTTCCATTTCATTTACTTCTTTTTCTGAAGATTTCTTCTGTTCTTTCATTTGTTACATGTTTCTTTGTCCCCACATTTTGGCTGCTTCCCTGTGTTTGTTTCTATGTATTAGGTAGAGCTGCTATGTCTCTTGAAATTGGTAGAGCGGCTTAGTGTAATAGATGTCCTTTAGGGCCTAGTTTCTCAGCCTCCCCAGTCACCTGAGGTGGGCACTCTAGGTGCACCCCTGTGCAGGCTGTGTGCAAAGTCTTGTTGTAGTTGAGCCTTGAATGCTGTTGTCATCACTGGGAGGAATTGACCTCTAGGCCAATTGACTATGAGAACCAGCTACGACTATAGCTGAAGAGTTGCTGTGTAGAAGACACCCCTATGGAGCAGGACTTGCATCAGTTGGGCTTTGGTGCTCACTGAATCTTCCCCTTGATCAAGTCACTCATGGATATGGTAGAGTTGTAATCTGTCGTGGTCTGAAGCTGTCCACTAGGTGCCCACCTGGGGCCACCTGACACAAGCTACAGAGTGATCTGCAGGTGGCTGCTACTTTTATTGGGCTTGGAGATGCCCAGGAGAGGCCAAATTGTGAACCAAGACAGGCTGGTGCAAGTGCCAGTCCTAAGGCCACTTATCAAGAGATATAGGTCATGTTGAGTCAGCTGCTACTTGTTTGAAACATTTTAGGTAAGTCTGAAGCCCAAACCATGACAAGCCATTCATAGGGAAAAGCCACTGCAAACATCTTGAGTGGGGCTGCAATTGGATTTGGCAGAGTCTCAGGGAATCACCAGGGCTGAGCAAACAGTGTTGGCCATGTTGATGGAGATTCAGATATGGCTCCTTCCAGTCAGTTCTGTGGAGGTTGCTGGGGTTCAGCATAGGAACAATGACCTCTGCCAGCACTTTTATTTGGAAGAAATCTTCCCCCTGCACCAGTTATTGCCCTGATGC
The DNA here is from genome assembly GCF_014108235.1 of Myotis myotis. Classification (NCBI taxonomy): domain Eukaryota; kingdom Metazoa; phylum Chordata; class Mammalia; order Chiroptera; family Vespertilionidae; genus Myotis; species Myotis myotis. The sequence goes on along the minus strand of NW_023416346.1, from coordinate 108,126,466 downwards.
CAGAAAATTTAGTTCCTCCCTGTATATCCCTTTCAAGTTTCTGTTCCAGTGCTGGAGTTCAGAGGCAGTGAGTCTGAGTAAGTCTGTGTGCCAGTCCTTTAAGAGGAACTGTTTTGGTCTCCATCAGCCTCCTTGTCACTTAGCCACAATCCTAGCTGGTTTTACAACCCAATGTTATGAGGACCCTTCTTCTCAGGGGACTCTGGGACTGGAGTTCTGGGTTGGGGGCCTGGTGAGGGACTGGGACCCCTTGCTCCTCATAGAAACCTCCTCATCCAAGACATCTCTCCTGATTAAAAAAAAAAAAACCCACACATTGGTGTCATACAAGCCTGTTCTGCATCTCTCACCCCAACACCACCACCAGTCTCAATGTGCTTTCTTATTTACTTCTCTATTGTAGGACTTCCATTCAGCCAGATTTTAGGTGGTTCTGAATGATGGCTGCTCTGTATTTTAGTTGTAATTTTGATATGGTTGTGGGAGAATGAGAGTACTGTGTTTGCCTATGCCACCATCTTGGTTCCTCCCTACATCTATTTTTTTAAAATATATTTTTATTGATTTCAAAGAGGAAGGGAGAGGGAGAGAGACATAGAAACATCAATGATGAGAGAGAATCATTGATCAGCCTCCTCTTGCACACCCCACAGTGGGGATCTAGCCTGTTACCCAGGCATGTGACCTGACCTGGAATCAAACCATTACCTCCTGGTTCACAGGTCAATGTCCAACCACTGAGCCATGCCAGCCCAGGCCCTTCATCTATTTTTTTTATTGATTTTTTACAGAGAGGAAGGGAGAGGGATAGAGAGTTAGAAACATCAATGAGAGAGAAGCATTGATCAGCTGCCTCCTGCACACCCCTTACTGAAGATGTGCCTGCAACCAAGGTACATGCCCTTGACCGGAATCGAACCTGGGACTCTTCAGTCCCCAGGCCGACACTCTATCCAGTGAGCCAAACCGGACAGGGCTCCCTCATCTATTTTTATTGATAACATCACTTTATTAGAATTGAACAAATGTTATAGAAAGGACAGGCTTGTTGCTTATTTCCTCTGTTGGCTTAGATTTTAAAAAATAGCATATTGATTTATAGAGAAGTTACTTGTTATAAAAAAACTTAAGTATATCTCACTGATATGTACTTGGCCCAGGAAGAAAATGTGATTATGTTTGAAAACACTTAATTAACACATGGAATGTAGGATTTGTGACCTTCATTGTCCTATCTTTACTCTGATTTCATAAACTGATTTCCATATTTTGATGGCAAATTTTAGTAAAATTGCTTGGAAGCTTTGGTGTGTCATAATGAGACATCACTCTGTTCAGTTAGCCTGACACAAAACCTAGCACAGCATGACATTTTCTATCCACCAGCCAGGAGACAGAATAACATTGCCATTTTTTAAAGAAATTATAAACTGAGGCTCTTTCTGCTTGACAATATTAAGACAGCACATTGTTTTTCATTCAAACTTAGGTTTTAAGCTCTGGGGAAATTCAAATTTATAAAATTTTGTCATCTTTCAGGGAAGAGCCAGTTATGCTTTGTTAGAAAAGTGAGTATATTTAATCAATAGATAAGACATTCTTAAGTGAATTTTGACTTATATTTGTTAAGATACATTCACATTTTGCTGCTGATCTTAAGCATAAATGTTATGTGTCAAATATTTAATACTCTATGTTCTTAGAAGTAAAGAATGTGACATATGCTAATATCTGAGAATGAGAGGGAAAGTTACTCTTAATGCATTAATATTCAGGACTTCATAGCTTTCTTTTAAGTTATAGTGATTTCATAATCTACAATGCTAGAAAGCCCAGCCTTAATTAGCCTTTTGGTTATCCATGTTTTCTGACTGTGCTTCTCACACTGCCAATCATTTTGTAAACAGTCTATTACTTGTCAAAATAGAGACATGGGAGATGCACATTCATATTCATAACATGTGCTGAAAAATTGCTGACCATGAACATTTTATTGAAAGTATCTACAACACCATCTTGAAATATTAAAAAAAAATGATATATTTGAAAGTCATAAAGGATTGCTTCCCATTTATTAATTGATTCATTTTCTTCAAGCACACTTATATCCACTCTCTGAATAGAAAGAGAAGAAAGAAATCTGACACTAGCTTCCATCTGATTCCCTGGAGCTAGCTTTATAAACAACTGCTGCTTCTGACCCTTTGTTGCATGCATTTACAAACTTGTATTGTTTGAACATATATTGTGTACCAGGTTGTATGTTATGCCCTGGGGAAGCAACACAGGTATACTCAGGGAATCAAATGTTATTGCAGTCTATTATCTCTGCAAAATAGTTTATAACATACAAATACACACACAAGTAATTGGCAAAAAAAAGAAAACAAACAACAACAACAACAACAAAACAACACACACACACACACACACGCACACACACAACCACAAAACAGCAAACTGCCCCTTCAACTGATAAGTCCAAGTTCAGTTCTACTAGCAAATAATTTCCTGGCTGTTTGAAATGAGACAAGAAATAACTCTAGAGGTAAGGAAATCTGAGTGATGGGGGTGACCTAGAGAAACTCTTAGCCTTGCATAATGCAACCTTCATAAGCCAGGGTATGTATAAATAGGGAAATACTATTAGTATGCTCAAACAGAATATTAAAATTAAAACTGGGGCAGAAAAAAGACAATCTTAGTCACTCAGTACTAAGGATTTTGCTCATACACCAGCAAAAGGTATTAATAACTAACAACAGAAGCACTGAAACACAGATGGCAATTACAGTCATGCTATTATTTTATATCTATATATATAAAAGCCTAAGTAACAGGAGCAACAGGAATGATCAGAACGACCGGAACGACTGGTCACTATGATGTGCACTGACCACCAGGGTGCAGACACTCAATGCAGGAGCTGCCACCTGGTGGTCAGTGCACTCCTACAGCCAATATTCCCCAGCTGGCAAACTCCCCTGTGGTCCCTAACCCTGCCATCAGGCCCTGATTGCCCAATAGGGCTGGCCTTCCCCGGGCTGAGATAAAGAAGCGGGGTGGGTGGCAGTGGATGCGGCACCTTTCCCAGGGGGGGCAAGGGCCAGCTCTCTCCTTCAGGCTGGCGGCCAACCTCCCGTGCCCTCTCCCTCCCTGCAGCCGGCAGGCCCTGATTGGCCTGCCACCTACCTGCCACAGTGGTGGTGCACCCTTGAGGGAAGGAGAAGGGGGGAGGCAAGGAACCACGCAGTGGCGGGGCATAGACAATGGTGGCATCTGGTGTCCGTTCCTTCCACGACCAGCCCGATAACTGTCGCCTCCTCTCCAGCCCAGCCATGATTGACCTGGCCCTGATCAGCCCTGATAACCAGCCAGGCCTAGGGACCCTACCCATGCACAAATTTCGTGCACTGGGCCTCTAGTTTATATATAATTGATTAAAGGCTAATACCTCTAATTCCATAAGAAATTCACTTGCTTCTCTCAGTCTTATCCAAATATCCTACATTTTATTCACATGGTAAATTATTGTTCAATGTACTTTTTACTAGCAAACTCTACATCTCACATTTTACTGCTATTGTCTTCCTTTTGCTACATAATATGCAGATGTGCAACTCAGCCTGTATTCCTTGGTTCTTGAAAAAAAATTACTTGCTTACATCACTTGTGCATATAGCATATTATACAGAAAATTTGGAGTTATAAAGAATATTTATATCAAAACATATCTTAAATGTAGATATCAATTTCTGTTTGAAAAAAATTTAAAACCTTCTTGACAGGTATTTTTCACATTGGCTACCTTTCTCATAATATAAGTTCTAAGATTGCTGTGTCTTTAAAGTAAAGCTAGGCATACACTTCTCGGTATTCTGACACAATGGAGCTCTTTTACAACTCTGTTAGTTGTACAAAATGAATATCAATACAAATGATTCTTGTCCATAGACATCCAAATGAATTGTGTCAAGTAGAAATGAAATTGCTTTATTCCACTATAAATCACTTTTACATCACATTATAAAATGTTGTTCAGCGTTACTTACTGCTTATATATGTATGAGTGGTGGTCAGTGCACTCCTACTTCTTTGAATTCTCGTTTGAGTGGGCTATAACATCTTACTGATTCTGATTCCCTTATTAATTAATGAGTCAAATAACATCTTTCACACGTGTTCATTTCATATTTGTGTGAGAGTCATGATTATAAACTCTTTAGAAACAGCCTTTAACAGGCTCAAGAACAATTTGCTAACTTTCCTCTTTGCCTTCAATATAACTCATTCTCCCTGCTCTGCTATTTTCAGGAATCCTTAGTGCTTATGATCAGAGACTCAATTACCCATAGTCCCCATATGTATGCAATAACTCATTACTGTGCATCCTTTGACAAAGGACCACAAGATCTGGGTTTCAATGTTTAGCATCAGCAAAGAATCTGAAGAAATTGAAAAATTCCATATATTTTTCTCGCTCTTCCCCACTGGTCTCTGAAATTTGAAAAAAGCAGTATAGATTTTTATTTCCTACAAATATAAATTATGCCGTGACTGTTAGAAATCAGAACCTGCAACCATGCAGTTTGATTTTTTTTTTTTACCCTGCGGTATACCTACCAAGTCTGGATATTAAACATTAAGCTATTAATTATTTATATGTGATTCATTCCACAGAGTGCAATAGATACTTCTTAACTAATTTTTCATTTCTTACATAATTTTGAGAATTAAAAGGATCTCTATCATTCTTAAGATGTCTTTCACCTAAGGGACCACAAATACAGATCTACAGTCAAAATAAAATAAAATAACATATACCTCTTCACAGTTATTTTTTCTTATGAAAGCCATATCTAGAATGACTCATGACCAATGTGATTCAAGGTATTAAGAAATTTGACTACAAAGTTGAGGTTTATACCATTCTACAAAGTCATAAAAAGTTATGGAATAATAGTAATGTTACAGTTTGCAACATTTTTCATTTATGGTTAGAAGCTCAAACTAAAGTTATAAGTGAGCATACTCATAGGAAGGAACAAGTAACAGAATGGCTGACCTCTCATGTGAACTGAAAACTCCTTGTGCAATTGTAATCATCAGTCTACCTGAACACACATCAATCTTTACTCGGGCCATAAACACGGGAGCTGTATAACAGTTATAGAAAAATATAATGGAAAGTGACAAAACATATTTAACTTTTACAGATATTTCCTTCATTTAAGTAATTTGATATTAAATACAATTCAAAAAAATATGAAGATGTGAACATGAAGGTAATGTTAAGAATAATAGTCTCTTAAGACAAAGAGGTATATATTTTCCTGGCTCAATCAAATATATTAAAAGGAAAAATATAGACTCTGTGGGCTCAAGAGTAAATGTAAAAAAATATTTATCCAGTGTTCAAACAACATGGAGAGATAGCTTAAATCTGGGATTAGCATAAGTAGTACTCCTTTAAAAAGTAGAGCTATTGCTTAGAAAATATAAGAAAAAAAATCTATTATTTAAGTTATAAAACCTCTGATTATATTTATATTTTAAATTTTTCACAAAGAAAATTGTCCTAGTGTTAATTAAAATGAGAAACTACGATTAAAATATTATATTATTATAGTAAAAAATGAACTGCATATAAATTATACTGATTCAAGATTTTATTAATGTAAAATTATGTAATTAGGCCATTATTATTTATAAATACACCAAATGAAACATTTAGTTTAAAATACTTACTGTATCCTCATAGCATACAGTGAACTGGGAATTAACTGTCAATTTCTTTCATAAATATAAGTACAAAAAAAACCAAATAATATGGACTCCAAGGGAAAAAATCAGCAGCAGATAGGCTGGATCAATGTATGTGCAGACTATGACACAGCTGATTCAATAATGCCATCTTCAAAATCTTCATTGTTGGTCACAGCTGGACTAATCTTGTAACAAACTTCACAGATCTTAAAGACAGCTAAAATAATCATATGGGTCAGGCGGGTGGCTCATTCAGTTTGCTTATGTGAATATGATCGGAATGAAAAAAAGTTGGCCACAATAAAAGAAATTACCTAGTAATGTACATCAAAGCAGTTAATCAGTATGGGTAATTCAGGTCTGAATATAGATGCAGAATATAAACTATGACTTTTCACAAAGGTTCTAGCTCATTTAGTTTTGTCAATGTAGATCGATTTTCCAGAAGGATTTTCTTACACAGGGACAATGTCAAAGATTCCAGAAAAACTGACCATCAAAAAAACATAACATCTCTTAAATCAGGATTAATCATTTTGTTTTCCTTTTCTTTCTTTTAAACATTATAATGTAAAGTATTCAGATTTCCCTTCCCCCCTTAATATTACATACATAAACACACACACACACACACACACACACACACACACACACACACACATATGCATGCACACTCATAATATTCCTACTCTTTGGTGCTGTCTTAGAAAAGAAAACTAGGTTCGTAACCAGAAACAATCCTAATGTTATTACGTAAATCAACAAAATATTAATGTGGATTATGGAATTTAAAATTTCAGAACTGATTTTTAAAAGACCATTTCAACAGGGCAGCCATATTTACCAAAATATATTTTTCTTTGTTGTATCTGTGTGAAAATCAGTGTATTTTTTAATGAGGTAAAATTTGCATATAATTACATACACAGATCTTAAGTGAACAGATTGATGAGCTTTTGTTGTTGTTGTTAATACTCATCCAAGGATATTTTTCCATTGATTTTTGAGAGAGAGTGGAAGAGATGGGGAGGAACATAGAGAGAAATATTGATGTGAGAGAGAATGGGATCCTTCAGTCTGCAGGCCAACACTCTATACAGTGAGCCAAACCAACTAGGGCAATGATGAGCTTTGAAAATAGCTGGCAGTACATCATGTAATCCATACAGCTATCAAGATATTGACAATGTTGATTTTTACCCAGTCCTTGTGATCCTATAAACTCACATTTAAATTAGTCTCCCCACCAATTGATGTTCCAGGAAATAGCTTACTGCAAAGAAAAAACCTTTCTGCCCTGGCTAGTTTTGCACAGTGGATAGAGTATTGGCACTCAGACCCGGGGTCTTGAGTTTGATTCCTGGTCAAAGGCATGTACTGCAGTTGTGAGCTTGAATCCCAGCGTGGTGATTGGGGTTCCTGTGAGAAGCAAACAGTTGATGTGTCTCTTTCACATCCATGTCTCTTTCTCTTCCCCGCCTCTCTCCATCCCTCCCTCCCTCCCTCCCCCTTATCTCCCTTCCTCCCTCTCAGCTTCTCTTAAAATCAATGGAGAATATCTTTGGGTGAGGGTTTAAAATAAAAATAAATAAATAAACCTTCCCTACATGACTTGACTAAGACCCACAAATGGTTCTCTTGTTTAACTATATGACAAGGCCAAACATAGACCCTCCAAATTCCTATTATTTGTCTTATACATTATAAGGTGAACTGTTTTGTTCCCGTTGATCAATCAGAATAAAATGCTTTTAAAGTAAAATTTGGTTAGTTTCTTTCCTTCCCTGAGCCAGCATAGACCCCCTCCTTAATATCCCCCTCTGAGAATAGGCTGAGTTCAGGGTAAAATATTATCTGATCTATTGCCCAATCACACTATTCTCTCATTCCCCTTGTCACACATGGTACTTTCTAGACTGAACCTTTTTTACTCCTCCCTATAAAAGAAAAGTTCTTTCTGCTTAACCTTTGAGGTGATTGCAGATCTTATGGTGATGATGATTCTCCCTATTGCAATAGTCCCTCTCCCTTTATTGCATAAGTCCTTTAAGTTTTAAATAGTTTTTCTTAAGTAGTTTCTCCTTATCAAATAGTTTATCCTTATCAAAGTCTGGATTTAGTTTTTACATGACAGTTATGGTGCCATGACTCCTATGGAGATTGGGCCTCACCTACTAGTATAAACTCATATCATCAATACCCAAATAACAGCACCTTATGAGTCCTTTGAACACCTCTTCTGTTTGGCAATTCAACTGTCCTTTGATGAGTTCCACTCTCAAACCAGTGCTCTGGATGCCATATCTGATGTGTTAACGTAGGAAACATCCAAATCTGTAAAGGATTTTTGTGAGTTTATTTGAGCCAAACTATTGTCAATTGCTGGGAAACAGAACCTCAATGTATTGAGATAATGCTCCTGGAGAATGGCAGTTTTTCACCTTGTTTTATACATTATAATCAAAGGAAGAGACCTAAGTGTGTCACACAAAATCAATTGGTGATAGATTAGGGAGGTGGGAGAAAGCAAAGTAGAGAAAACTCTGGGATTGGATAAAACAAAAAATGATAGACACATTTCTTTTACATAGCTGGGTGCAGGATAGTTAACAGTCAACAATTAACATGGTAATAATAACTGTGAGGAAATCTGTGGTCTCAGTCCTGGCGCCCTGGCATTCTGGTGCATTGGTTGTGCCCTGAGGGGTCCAGAAAAGGGAAGTTAAAAATTACTCTGACATTCCAAAGGTGTACTATGTCTTTTTAAATGCAAAAAGACATAGGTTCAGTATCCAAGTTGATCTTTTTCAGGAAATATATTGGCCTAGGATATGACTATTTACCATAGACTGCTTTTTAAGTAAAAAGTTTAATTTCAGCCCTAACCGGTTTGGCTCAGTGGATAGAGCATCGGCCTGTGGACTGAAGGGTCCCGGGTTCCATTCTGGTCAAGGGCATGTACCTTGGTTGCGGGCACATTCCCAGTGGGGGGCGTGCAGGAGGCAGCTGATCGATGTTTCTCTCTCATCAATGTTTCTAACTCTCTATCTCTCTCCCTTCCTCTCTGTAAAAAATCAATAAAATATATAATTTTTAAAACAGTTTAATTTCAAACCATTCTTTGTGGTTACTTTGGGTCTCTGAATTTGCAAGGCCACCACACAGGCCTTCCTTGAATTAGTCAGGTTAGCATGTGGCCCATTTTTGTCCACAGTTGAAAGGAGTTACTTTGATTCCTTGAAAGAAACTTTGCTTTGACCTATGTGGCCCCTCTGGTTTTTCCCCTGCTCTCCAATTTGGGGATTGTGTGAGCGAGTTTCCTTGGTGGTCTGGGGAGTTTGGGGTGGGGGTTTCACTGACCAGAGAATTGTTCTAGAACATTAATCAAGCAGGACTATTTACTATCTCATTTAAGATCTTATCTCAGATTTCAATTTCTAATTCCAGGGTAACACCAACTCTATCAGTTACATTTTCTCCTTTCCTCCCACTGACTATATGCTTCACCATTAGAGCACTAATTCAGTTAAATATCTCTAAATATAGCATGATTGCACTAAGGTTAATTTGAAACTGTAATGACTCTCAGTTTCTTGGGATCTTCCCACATTTGTTCATCTCTGGGTGGGCCCTTGAATCCTGGGGATCCAAAATTCCCTCTAAATAATTTGCTTATTTCTCATGGTATGAAGAAGCTGAATGTGCCACTTAACAAGGGGTATATGTTCTGAGAAATGCATTGTTAGGCAATTTTGTCATTGTGCAAACATTATAGGGTGCATTTATACATCCCTAGATGATATAGCCCACTACACCTAGACTATTTGGTATTACCTATTGCTCCCAGGCTATAAGCCTAGAGTATGCTACTATCCAAAACAAGATGAGATTAAATCAATCCCAAGAGAAAATAATGCAATTTAGAACATGGTAAACATGAGATATATGAGGCTGCTGCCAGTTTAACACAATATACTGTTTCATAACAATTTTTTATAAGTAGAAGGAGCACATTATAAAATAAAATTATAGTACTGCAAACATATAAATCAGCAACATAGACATTTCCTTTCATTACCTAGTATTATGTACAGTACATAAGTTTAAGTACTATACTTTTTATTATTGAAAATTATTTTTTAATTTTGTTTGTTTATTCTATAACTGGATTGTACTATTCACCCAAATTTTAAGAATAAAGAAGACTTTCAATAATATATAATAAGTACTATATTTTTAAAGAACTGGCAGCACAGTAGGTTTGTTTACATCAACATCACCACAAACACATGAGTAATACATTGCTCTACAAACTTACAATGGCTAGGTACCATGTCACTAGGTGATTGGAATTTTTTAGCTCCATTATAACTTTATGGGACCACAGATCTTATGTGACATCTGGTCATTGACCAAAACATCATTATACAATGCATGCCTAATTACTTTCTTCATCCATGCTTAATCAGGGCATTTAGAAATATCAGTCTATCTTACCTGAGGCTATTTGATCTCTGAAAGACCATCTGCCAAACTCAACTATTGCTCTCTCACCCACTCTAAACTCAAAGGCACTCACATCTTCCTCAATTTCCTCTCCTTCCGCAGCTCCTCCAAACTTGTTTCTGTTTCCTTCACCTCCAGGTCACAACTCTCTTTGTATTTACCTATATTTCCCTGAAGCTAACAGTATTTTTCCAGCTCTTATTTCCTACTAGAGGCCTGGTGCACGAAATTCATGCACAGGTAGGCTTTCTAGGCCTGGCAGGCAATTAGGGCCCATTGGGGCCTTCTGGCTGCCAGCCAGGGCCTTCCTTCTGGCTGCTGGCTGGGGTCTTACTTCCCTGGCTGCTAGCCACCTCTGAGGCCTTTTTTCATTTCACACTGTCCCCTGGTGGTCAGCACACGTCATAGCGAGCAATTGAATTCCTGGTCTCCCAGTTGAATGCCTGAGGGGACACGTTGCATGTTAGCCTTTTATATATATAGACTAGAGGCCCAGTGCACGAAATTTGTGCACAGGGTGTGTGTGTGTGTGTGTGTGTGTGTGTGTGTGTGTGTGTGTGTGCCCCTCAGCCCAGCCTGCACCCTCTCTAATCTGGGACCCCCGTTTAGGGTGGGATTGGGCCTAAACCGGCAGTTGGACATCCCTCTCACAATCCAGGACTGCTGTCTCCCAACCGCTCGCCTGCCTGCTTGCCTGATTACCCCTAACCGCTTCTGCCTGCCAGCCTGATCACCCCCTAACCACTCCCCTGCCAGCCTGATCGACACCTAACTGTTCCCCTTGCCCGATTGCCCCTAACTGCCCTCCCTTGCCAGCTTGGTCACCCCAATTGCCCTCCTCTGCAGGCCTGATTGCCCCCAACTGCCCTCCCCTGCTGGCCCGATCACCCCTAACTTCCCTCTCTTGCCAGCCTGGTCGCCCCTAACTTCCCTCCCCCACAGGCCTGATCACCCCCAACTGCCCTCCCTTGCCAGCCATCTTTGACCACATGGGGGCGGCCATCTTGTGTGTTGGAGTGATGGTCAATTTGCATATTACCTCTTTATTATATGTAGCTAGTTATTTAAAACCTTGATCCTGCTTTCCTGGCGCTGGATTCCCAAGCACAAAAATATGCAAAACCTCATTTGCCACCCCCTCCCCCTATAGGTAATGTTAAAGCCTTGTTCTCAAGGTGATTTGAATGCAATCATAAGGATTTCCCTTATATAAAACAAAACAAAACAAAACAAACAAAACAAAACAAAACAAAGCAAAAGGATAATTTTCCATAAAATTTAAGTTAGTTTTAGGAGTATATTTTCCAGGGCTTCCTGATCTGTGCCAATTAGTCCAGCTTCTTAGAATACCTGAAGATACCCCCATAGGGTTCTGTGGCCTTAACACTAAATGTGTCAAAATTAACAAAGACTTAAAGTAAACCAAACTATACCCATAACATATCACAGAGATAAGGACATTGGAGAAAAGGATTGAGGACCACAAGAAAGTGAATAATACTCGAACTATAGGCACTGCTTGGAAAACATCCATAAGGATGATTCAGTTCTAATCCTAAATGATCACATGGCATTCACTTTAGTCACTAGCTTTGTTAGTGGGCCCTGTGCTGAATAAGAGACCATATTAAAAATATTGTGTAAATTTCCATAATTTCCTTCTCTCTGAGATCCAAGCTTTAGTAAAATACTATGAATATGCATAAGCTAATAAAAATAAATTTAAACATTCACTCACGGCTCTTCAACTGAAACCACTTGAAAGTAATCATATGAAAGACTTCAAGAAATCTTCAGCTTTACTTCAATGCCCCATATATTAGAACACCTGTAGCTATTGTACAAAAAAAGGATATTGGTCTAAAGATTAACAAAAGAGAAAAATAATCCAAGTCTCAATTACTCCCAAAAGGAATTTGCTTCTGTCTACCCCCAAATACCCTTAAACACACTGGATGAAATAATCAGTTATTGGGCATTAAACCATCTTTCTGGTAGACACTAGAACCACCTATTCTGCCCCTAACAATTCAAAACACCCCACCATGATTCCCTGGGAGTACATAAACCCTCTTGCTGGTGGTGTTAGATAACTTAAATGCTTTGTTGCTTTATAATCTAACTAGAGGCCCAGTGAATGAATTTGTGCACCTTGAAAGGAACTGTGGGCTGTGAGGCTGCGGTAGGCAAAGGGGCGGGTCTAGGCCCATCCTCCGCATCCCTGCCTGGCCCCTCCCTCCACGCCCCCAGTCCCCTGTCTGCTGGAAGCCCTGCTCCTGCAGCCACTCCCATGCACTGATGGCACTGGCCCACTAGCACCTGCTGATGGTGTGGAGTGATTGTGGCTGGCACCAGCAGTGTGTGCAAGAGGGGCTGGTGCCATCAGTGGGTGTGAGCGGCAGCTGCTGCCTCAATCATCCCCTCAGGAGCAGGGGGAAGTGGAGAAGACCTCAGGGACGATCCAGGCTGGCAGCTGCTGCTTGCACCCTCTGATGGCACCCACTGATCGGGACTGGCGCTGGGTGCCAGCAGCGGGTGAAAGTGGGGCCTACACCAGCAGCAGGTGTGAGTGCCTGGCAGGACCGCAGTGTATAGGAGCAAAGAATTTTTAGTAATCACTAGAAGCTCACCCCGATGACAGTGACTGGCTCCCTGCCTTGGTCTGGAGGTCCCGCTCACCTGCTCCACCTTCCCTCCATGGCCCTGACACCCATCATGTTCCACAAATGCTCCCTGGTGATCAGCACACGTTCTGGCGACCAGCGCATGTTATAGCGACCAGTTGTTTGGTTGTTCAGTTTTTCCGGTTGTTCTGCTGTTCGGTCTCTTTGCATATTAGCCTTTTATTATATAGGATTGATGTATCTCTTGGAATCCATGCTATACAACATAGGTTTTTGTTAAATCCACAACCCGTTATTCTGTTAAACAGTTATAGTTGGAATGATGATATTTATGTTCTCCTGAAGAACTAACTCTTGAAGATCTAGAATCCTCCCCTATTTACCTTTGTCCTCTAACACCTTTGATATGTCACCTCAATTTCCTTGTCCTTATACTTCCCAGATCCCTTGACAGTCCCAGCATTCAGAATATGTTCACTCATATTCTTAAATCCCCTTTGGCCACAGGATCAACAGACACAGATATATTTGGAGTGGTCTTAAAAGTAGAAATAGATACCTCTATGTTCCTCCTTAAACTACCTTAGTATCCTTTAAAATCTGAAGCAACTGAAAGTTCCAGACCTATTATTTAAGGACTTATTGGCAAAGGACTCTGGGTTACTACTCCAGCTCCTTAGCTTGTTGAAAAATGTCTAAGAAAAAAGGATGTCAACTAGTTCAAAATCTGTGGGCCATAAATGAAATAGTAAAACTTACATTCTCTTTTAGTCCCAAATTCAATATCTTTCTCATTTCTATAATCCCTGATACCATTACTTTACTGTTATTGATTTATGTTCCAACTTTTTCAGTATATCCCTCCACCATAATTCCCAAGACCTATTTGCTTTTACTTTGGAAAATAAATACCTTGGACATTAAACAAAAATTTCAAGGATATTGTTTTCCTGTGTAATTGAATACTCATTCAATATGTAAATGACCTCATTCTTTGCTTCAGTAGAATTGATAACTCACTGACAGGTACTCAATAACTATAGAAGCTCTGGCTTGAAAGAGGGATATATTTGATCTCGTTGTTGACACTATTGTAGATGTCCCTCCTCCCCTGCCATTGCCCACCTCCACCCAACCCTCTCTTCCCTCCCCTGGCCTTCACCATACTGTTGTCTGTTCATGGGCTATGCGTATATGTTCTTTGGCTAATCTCTGACCTAATTTTATCCAGTCCCCATCACCCCCTTCCCTCTGAAATCTATCAGTATATTACAAGTATCCATGCCTCTGGTTCTATTTTGTTTTTCAGTTTATTTTGTTCATTAGATTTCACATATTTGTGACATTATATGGTATTTGTCTTTCTCTGACTGGCTTATTTCACTTAAAATAATAATCTCCAGGGCCACCCATGCTATAGCAAAGGTTAATATTTCCTTATTTTTTACAGCCACATAGTAGTCCTTTGTGTAAATAAAGCTTTGAGAAACAAAATAGAGCATTTCAGTCTTCAGGCTCATTATCTAGGACATCATAGTTCCCTTGAGGGGAAAAACTTGAATATGGTATATTTTTCCACTTGTTCATATCTTCCTCTATCCCTTTTTTCAACATCCTATAGTTTTCCAAATACAATACTGTTATCTCCTTGGTTAAGTTTATTCCCTAAGTATTTTAATTTTTTGTTGCAATGTAAAATGAGATTGTTTGTTTAGTTTCTCTTTCTGAGAATTCATTATTGGTGTATAAAAATGCCATCAATTTCTGAGTTTTGTTTTTTTTGTATCTTGCTACATTGTCAAATTCATTTATTAAATCTAGTCATTTTTTGGTGAAGTCTTTAGGGTTTTATTTGTATAATATCATGTCACCTTTGAATAATGACAGTTTTACTTCTTGACAATTTGGATGCCTTTTATGTGTTCTTGTCTAATTGCCATTGTTAGAAGTTGCATTATTATGTTGAATAAGAGTGGTGAAAGCTGACATCCCTGTCTTGTCCCTGTTCTTGGGGAAAATGGTTTTAGTTTCTGCTCATTGAGTATGATGTTGTCTGTAGATTTGTTATAGATGGCCTTTATTATGTTTAGTTATGATCCCTCTATTCCCACTTTGCTGAGAGCTTTTGTCAAAAAAAAGTTGTTGGATTTTATTGAGTGCTTTTTCTGCATTTACTCATGTGATCATGTTTTTTAGTTTTTTACGGTTGTTTTTTTGTCTTTCAATTTGTTTATGTGATGTATCACGTTTATTGATTTCTGCATTTACTCATGTGATCATGTTTTTGTTGTTGTTGTTGTTATTTTGTCTTTCAGTTTGTTTATGTGATGTATCACGTTTATTGATTTATGCATATTGTACCCTGGAATAAATTCCCCTTGGTCATGGTGTATGATCTTTTTAATATATTGCTGGATCCAATTTGGTAATATTTCATTAAGGGTTTTAGCATTTATATCATCAGGTATATTGGCTTGTGGTTCTCTTTCTTTGTAGAGTTGTTACCTGGTTTTGGAATAGGGTGATGCTGGCATCATACAAAGATGTTGGAAGTATTCCTTACTCTTGATTCTTTTCAAATAATTTGAGAAGGATAGGTGTTAGTTCTTCTTTGAATGTTTGGTAAAACTCCCCTGTGAAGCCACCTGAAGAAGGTATTTTGAACCAGGGATTTTTTACTGGGAGTTTTTTTGTTGTTGTTGTTGTCGTCATTGTTGTTGTTTGTTTTTGTTTTTTGCTTCAATTTCATCAGTGGTTTTTGGTTTTTTTTTGTTGTTTTTTTTTTGTTTGTTTTGTTTTTTGCCTTTTTGGGATTTCTGATTCTTCCTGATTCAGTTTTGGAAGATTTTATTTCTCTAGAAATTTGTCCATTTCATCCACATTGTCCAGCTTGTTGGCATATAGTTGTTGATAGTATTTACTTGTAATCCTTTTTATTTCTGTGGTGTCAGTTGTTACTTCAACTCTATAGTTTCTGATTTTGTTTATTTTGGTCCTCTCTCTTTCTTGATGAAGAGTCTGGCTAAAGGTTCATCAACGTTGTTTATGTTTTCAAAGAAGCAGCTCTTGGTTTCATTGATCTTTTGTATTATATTTTTAAAATTTACGTCATTTATTTCTGCTCTAATCTTTATTATTCCCTTCCTTCTACTTATTCCGCGCTTTTCTTCTTGTCCTCTTTCTAATTTTTTTAAGTTGTAAGATTGAATCATTTATCCATAATTTTTCTTATTTTTTTCAGACAGGCCTGTAATGCTATGAACTTGCCTCTCAGGACTGCTTTTACTGTGTCCAAAAGATTTGGGGTTGTTATGTATTCATTTTCATTTGTTTCCAGGAAGTCTTTTATTTCTTTCTTGATCTCATTGGTAACCCATTCATTTTTAATAACATGCTAATTAGCCTCCATTTATTTGAATGTTTTTGAATATTTTTACTGTAGTTTATTTCTAATTTTATTCCATTGTGATCTGAGAAGATGCTTGATATGATTTCAATCTTCTTGAACTTGTCGAGACTTCTTTTGTGTCCTAACATGTGATCTATCTTTGAGAATGACTCATGTGTACTTGTGAAAAATGTATATTCTACAGCTTTGGGGTGAAATGTTTTAGAAATGTCAGTTAAATCCATGCAATCCAGAGTGTCATTTAGAGTCACTGTTTCCTTATTGATTTTTTTTTTGTCTGCAAAATCTATCCAGTGAAGCTAGCCTGGTATTAAATTCCCCTACTATGACTGTACTGCTATCAATCTCTCCCTTAAAGCCTTCCAGAAGTGTGAATATATATATATTCCTATATTGTTTGTATAAATGTTTACCAGGGTCATATCTTTTTGTTGGATCAATCCCTTTAGTAATATGTAGTGACCTTTATTGCCTCTTGTGATGGCCTTCAATTTGAAATCTACTCTGTCAGATATGAGTATTGCTACCCCAGCCTTTTTTTGTTGTTTTCATTTTCATGGAAAATTTTTCTGATCTCTTCATTCTCATCCTGTGTGAGTCTTTTGTTCTAAGGTGCTTCTCTTGTAGACAGCATATAATTTGGTCATATTTTTGTATTCATTCAGCCTACCCTATGTCTTTTGATTGGAGCATTTAATCCATTTGCATTTAAGGTTATTATTGATATGTACTTATTTATAGCCATTTTATTATGCCTATGTTTCTCTCTCTATGTATTCTTCTCATTACACCAGTCCCTTTATATTTTCTTGAAATGCTGCTTTGGCTTTGGTGGTGATAAAGTCCTTTAGTTTTTTTTTTTTGTTTTTTTTTGCCTGCGAAGCTCTTTATTTTACCACCTATTTTTAATGACAAAATTGCTGGATAAAATAGTCTTTCTTTGTTTCAGATTCTTGCTTGTCATTACCTTAAATACTTCATGTTATTCCATTCTGGCTTATAGAGTTTTTTGAGAAATCAGCTGACAACCTTATGGGAACATCTTTGTAGGTAACAACTTGCATTTATCTGGATTATTTTTTGTTATATATTTTATTGATTTTTTTACAGAGAGGAAGGGAGAGAGATAGAGAGTTAGAAACATTGATGAGAGAGAAACATCGATCAGCTGCCTCCTGCACACCCCCTGCTGGAATCAAACCTGGGACCCTTCAGTCCGCAGGCTGACACTCTACCCACTGAGCCAAACCAGTTAGAGCTCTCTGGCTTCTTTTAAGATTCTCTTTTTGTCATTAATTTTTGTCATTTCCATTATGACATGTCTTGGCATGGGCCTGTAAGGGTTCTTCCTCTTTGAGACTCTCTGTGCCTCCTGAAGTTGTGTGATTGTTTCCTTCACCAGGTTAGGACATTTTTTTGCTATTATTTCTTCAAAGAGGTTCTCTATCCCTTGCTCATTTTCTTCCCCTTATAGAACTCATGTGATGTGGATACCATTGTTTCAAGTTGCCTCACAGCTCCCTTAAGTTGTCCTCCTGTTTTTAAATTGTATTTTCTTTTGGGTTCTCTGAGTGATTTTCTCTACCCTATCTTCTAATTCACTGATCAAATCCTTGGCTTCCTCTAATCTGCTGTTTATTTCTTCTAATATTTTCATTATTAGTGCTATGTCGTTCTTCATTTCCAATGGTTCTTTTCTCATACTGACTATATCTTTTATTATACTCTCAATCTTCTTTCTCATCATTATTCTGAATTCTATATCTGATAAATTTCTTTTCTTCATTTCATTTATCTCTTCTGGAGAATTCTCTTGTTCTTTCATTTAAGGCTTGTTTTTGCGTGCGTGTGTGTGTGTGTGTGTGTGTGTGTGTGTGTGTGTGTGTTTTATTTTGTTTTGTTTTGTTTTTGTCTCACCATTTTGGCTGCCTATGTATTAGGTAGATCTGCTATTAATCTCAATCTCTAGTGCAGGACAATGTCAGACCCTGTTTCTGACTGGCCCTGAGTACTCTGTTTGGAGCTATCTGCAATACAAAGTTTGTGGCTCCTTCTGCTACAGCTGGGTGCATTTGGAAATGACCAAGATGTGCACCAGGTTCTGCTTTTCCTATACTTGGGCCCAAAAGGAGATCAGGCAAAGTCTCAAAGCCTCCAGATATCAACCTTTGCCTGCAGTCTGATTATTATTCAGTCTTGATTAGTCTCAGGCTATTGACCATGGGGGGATGGTGAGAGGTTCTCCAACAGGGTGGGACAATTAGTTCCCCCTCCCCAAGGCAAAAACTGCCTTTATGATAAAACTCTGCTGGAGAAAGGTGTCCTATGCAGTATGAGGAAATTACTCAGCACAGGAAACCAGGGCGGCTACCTTCCAAACTCTAACCCCAGAGCACCCAACCCTGGATTCTGCTCACACAGCTCTAGTCCATTCTGCCCTCTCTCTGCCAGAGATCAAGGTGAGTGGCTGCACATGAAATTTTGTGTGTTGGCTCTTTAAGAGGGTGTCTGCATTTCCAGCCATTTATCCCTGGCAGACAGCAACCTCACTGCTTGCTATTCACAGCCAGATGTTATGTGGGCACCTTTCTCAGTTCTGGTGTTCTGGGCTTGGGAGCTCAGCTTGGGGTTTAGACCCCAGAATTCTCAGTGGAAACTCCCCATAGCTGAGATATCCCTCTGGAACTTCAGTTGATGCCTGTGGGAGCCTGGTCAGCCCTCTTGAGTCTCTGCACTTCCTACCAGTCTCTTTGTGGTTTCCACTTTTCATCCTTGGTTATCAGGGTTCTCTCCAGCTAAGCTTCAGTTGATTATTCAGGATGTTTTTTTCTGTATTTTAGTTGTAGTTCCAGTTTGATCCTGGGAACATGCCTGTGTAGCTTTCACTTACTCCCCCACCATTTTGGAAATCCTCTCAGATTTTGTGGGCTCTCTCTTTGTTTACAGCATCGAATGCTTAAAAATCTTTCTCTCCTCTGCCTCCAACTTGGAGGTCACAGATTTCTTGACCTTTTTTCTATTTGTTCATAGGAGAGGACAGTCTCTAGGCATCAAAGAAACATAATGGGAGCTAGAGACACACTGGATATTTTAGTCTCCTTCAGATCTGTGATCAAACCATGAATGATGTGCTAACTCATATCTTGAATATTCATATGTCCCATGTTGTTCAAAACTTTCTCCTGACTGAAAAGATGCAACTTTTTTCAATCTCTATCCTTATCTCTTATAAGATAATTTTACTTTCTCTGTCTAACATTACTCTCCATTCCTTCTCTGATTCCTATTCAGTGTTGTCAACATCTTTATCCCACTAATTTTCTTCCTCTATTGACTGAAGAACAATTACATGACTGCATTTCAGCTACCCAAACTTTAATCCTTCCCCACTCTGGTATTGCAGAACTTCCTCTTTTTGATCCACATGTCATTATATTTGTTGATAGGACATACTTCTGCACGTTAGTAGGGAGCCTCCAGGTAGGATATGCCATTACAGACTTTAAAAACGCTGTATAATATGAGCCTCTACTCAACACAAATTCAATTCCAGTAACAAAATTTTGGGCTGTGACAAGAGCCTGCACTTTAGCTATAGAAAAGAGTTAATGTCTATATGACAGTAGATATTCTTTTGGAGTAGCACATGACTTTGGTATATTATGGAAAGCCAAAGGATTTATGATTGAACCTGGAATACCAGTTGAAAACAGGAAATAGGTGATTGACCTTCTAAATGCATTATTTTTACCACAAGAGGTGATTATACTTAAAGTTAAAGCTCATGTGGCAATAAAATACCTGAGGCCAAGGGAAACTCATTAGCTTGTAATATGTAAATTAACAGCTTATAAATCTGTCCCAATCCCATTGCAATCAGACAAGATATTATTTATTCCACTTACAACATGATCCTCTAATCAAGGAAATCAAAATCTCTTATTATAAGGCTTCTGAAATTGAAAAGGCCATTTGAAACAAGATGGATATATTATCCTCTCAAATGAGATTCTAAGACAACCAGAAACTACTTCATCTTGCCTCAGTCTTTGGTTGAAACTTATTCTATGACCTTCACAAGATTACCTATCACAGGAAAAAAATTAACTACGCCTCCAATATTGATGATTAAACTTCACTCCTTACCTAGAATAAGTGGTACCCTCTTGTCCCATTTGTCAAAAAAACTAAACAAAAAAACCCATAATCCTGACAAATTTGTAAAGGTAAGGCAAGGAAGAGAGCTACATCCAGTGTGGCCCTTTCTCCATTGAAAATGAGATTTTATTCAACTCTCTACATCTCATGGCTCTGAATATTTCCTTACTGTTATTTGCATGTTATCCCATTGGCTAGAAGCTTCCCCATTTAAAAGGGTCACTTTTACTACTGTTGCTATACTTCTGTAGAAGGAATTTTCCCCACTAAGGGTATTTACTTGCCCTCTCAAGTGAACAGAGAATTAATTTCACTGGTAAAGTTATCCAAGGAATCTGATATTATAAATATCCTTGTCTCTTTATTTCATGGAAACTTTTCTTTTCTATAGTTATTTCACTGATACCTGCTTATCTTATTAATAAAAGCCTAATATGCTAAGTGTCCAGTCATCTGGTCATCCATTCAACCAATCAAAGCATAATATGCTAATGATATGCTAAGGCCACTCAACCTCTCTCTATGACATGCACTGACCACCAGGGGCAGACATTCCAATTGGTAGGTTAGCTTGTTGCTGGGGTCTGGCTGATCAGAACTGAGTGAGATGGGCCAGGCATGCCCGGGAGCCCTCCCGTGATACCTCCCTGGCTGGCCAACCTCCCTCATCCTTCTCCAGCCCCGACCCTGCACCAGTGGGGTCCCTCAGCTTGGCCTTCACCTTCTCACAACTCAGAATCCCTCAGGGGGTGTCAGAGAGTCAATTTTGGCCCGATCCTGCAGGCCAGGCCGAGGGACCCAATGGTGCACAAATCCGTGCACTGGGTCTCTAGTTGGACATAATCCTCTATCTAAATTATTTTAGTAGCCCTTACTGATCTTTAACTGGACTGCCTTTTCCCTCATCCTAAATGTTCTATTACCTCTGACTTGGGATTTTCTAGTCCCAAGAGAACTAAGTAATATAAAAAAACCCACTATGTGTTATAGATAAAAGCTCAGGTACAAGATTCCAGCTTTTAAAAGAAAATGTGACTCTCACTTTTAATTAGTTACAGTCACTGAAATGGAAACTCAAAAAACTATAGGTAAAATTAGAGCACTTAACCACTACTGAAGACCCTATAAGAGCAAAGTTCTTGCCCAGAGACACCTTCAGGAGTTCCACTTAGGAAATATATAAAATTCCCACATTTTTCAAGCTTTGTTCTAGGAGGTAACAAGAATTGTGAGTAATCACATTAAAACTATAAACATAATCACTCTAGAATTGCAAGAATTTGAAAAAGCATTCCTTCATAACCTTTTGTCATTGGATATGATTCTGGCTTCTCAAGGGGACATTTGTGAGTGGTCAGATGTGGCTGCTGTGCATGTCATCTCTAAAACATCTATGCCATCATTAAAAACATTTGTAACATACATGCAAACAGAAAAATGTTTTGGGCAATCACCAAAAGATAGTGTCCACAGTCTGCTATCTAGGGACACATCAGCACTAACATCCTGGCATCCTCTCAATTACTTCCTCGAGGCCTTAAGCCTTGGTTTTATTCTCTTATACAGTTGTTAATATTTATTTTGTTTGTTATATCCCCAGCCATTCGTCTCACCAAGTGCATGATTTCTAGGACCATCCAACAAGTGTCAGACTAACAACATGCTCAATAGATCATTCAACTTATTTTTCAGGAAAAACACCAAGAATATTTAGAAGACTTGCTTAGGCTCAGCTTCACTCCACTCCCAAGTTTCTCTGATTTATTCAGCAAGAAATGAACATTAGTCATCTTGAACAAAAGAGGAGACCAACAATAATTAATTTTACCCAAGCTCTGTGACCCTGGTAAAGAGCTAAATTAAACCAAAAATCCACTAGTACTGATTAAAAAGTTCAGTAAAGTAGCAGGATACAAAATAAATATCCAGAAATCAGTTGCATTTTTATATACCAATAATGGACTATCAGAATGGAAAACTAAAAAAAAAAAAATCCATTTACAATTGCATAAAAAAATACCTATGCCCTGGCCAGTATTTCTCAGTGGTTAGATTGTTGGGTCCTGGGTTCAATAACACCAAAGGGTTCTGGATTGAATTCCTGGTCAAGGGCACACACCTGGGGTTGTAGGTTCAGTCCACAGCCACTGTGAGGCGTGTTCGGGAGGCAACCAATCAATGTGTCTCCCTCACATCAAAGATTCTCTCTCTCTCTCTCTCTCTCTCTCTCTCTCTCTCTCTCTCTTTCCCTTACTCTCCTAGAAAATCAATAAAAAGTATAATTTATGGTGAGGATTAAAGAACCCAGGCAAAGGACCTGAATAAATACTTCTCCAAAGAGGGCATATAGATAGAAAATAGACATAGTAAAAGATGCTCGCCTTAACCAATTTGGCTCAGTGGATAGAGCGTCGGTCTGCGGACTGAAGGGTCCCAGGTTCTATTCCGGTCAAGGGCATGTACCTTGGTTGCGGGCACATCCCCAGTGGGGAGTGTGCAGGAGGCAGCTGATCAATGTTTCTCTCTCATTGATGTTTCTAACTCTCTATTCCTCTCTGTAAAAAACCAATAAAATATTTTAAAAAATAAAAAAATAAAAGATGCTCAATGTCACTAATCATCAGACAAATTCAAATTAAAATCACAATGAGAGATCACCTCGCACATGTCAGAATGGCTATCATCAATAAATCAACACACAACAAGTATTGGTGAGGATGTGGAGGAAACTGAACCCTTGTGCACTGTTGGTATGAATACAGATTAGTGTAGCCACTGTGGAAAATAGTATGGAGTTTCCTCAAAAAAGGAAAAATGGAACTAACTTATGACCCAGTGGTTGCACATCTGGGAATATATCCTAAGAATCCTGAAACTTCAATCAGAAAAAAAAATATATATGTTAATAGCAGCTTTATTTATAATAGCTAAGACTTGGAAACAGAACAAGTGTCCATCAGTAGATCAATTGATAAAAATGCTATGGTACATTTTCACAATGGAATATTATTTGGCTATACAAAGGAAAGAAGTCCTAACTTTTGTGGCAACATGGACCTGGAGAGTATTATCCATCGTGAAATAAGCCAGACAGAGAAATATAAATACCATGTAATTTCACTTATATGTGGAAACTAATGAACAAAATTAACTAATAAGCACAATAGAAACAGACTCATAAATACAGAGAACAGACCTACAGGTGTCAGAAGGGAGGGGGTTTGGAGGATTGGGTGAAAAAGATGAAGGGATTAAGTGGAAAAAGAAACACTCATTGACACCTACAGCAGTAGGGTGATTACCAGAGCGAAAGGGGGGTGGGGGAGGTAGAAGAGGGTAAAAGGGGGATAAATGGTGATAGAAGGAGACTTGAATAGAGCTACTTCTCTGACCAGTTTCCTTTTTTGTCAATACCCATTCCCTCAAATTAGAGCTCTGTCAATAGCCATGAATGATTATATCTCTTTTTGCTCTGCTCAGATAGTCCATCCATCCTTGTGTGATCTCCACTTTTTTTGTTCCAGTCTAGAAAGTGTCTCCTGTTAGAAAGATGCGGGGTGGGCAGAGATAATTTTGCTGTTTATCTTCTCTCAGGAATCACAGTCTCACTGTGCCTCTTATCCAACATATACGTACAGAATGTTATTTGATATATTTTGTTCATTTGAAGGGTATAATACCATTTTCTCTTTTGTAGCAAAAAATGCCTAATAAGTATATCTTAAATGAATTTTCCAACTTCCCTAATAAATCATTTCAGGAATATAACAGAAAAAATATTTAGGTAAATTCTAGTATGCACCAATGAAAGATGGTGATTTGGAACATTTTCTGTAAGTTAAAAAAAAATCCAAATTGGTATAATTTGCTTTATGTCTAATATTTATAGAAGTGGGTTTACAAACTTAGAATACTTGTTCATTACTAAAGATACAATTACGCAGTGATTTTTTTTCTTTTCAGTCTGGTTAGTATTTTCTCTTCCTCCAGAGTTTAAATTGCAGTCCTCCACCATGAACACCTTTTACCTGGCTATATTCCTATATTTTTTCTCCTTAACACTTTTCATTATACACTTTCCTACCTAATTTACCTATTCATCTTGTTAATTGTTTGTCTTTCCAACTGTATGTAAGAACTCAGAGGATAGATTTTTATCTGTTTTGTTCAATGTTAAATGACCTCTGCTTGGAACAGAGCCTGGCAAATAATAGATTTGGATAAATGAGTGAATCAATGGATAAATGAAGTTATGCCACTAGTTCCTCCACATATTACCATGTGAGATTTTCACATTAATCAATACAAATAAAAATAATCTTAAAATCAGTCTCTAATATCACCTGAAGAGAGAAAACCTCCTGTGGATTCCAGTCAGGCTTGAAGCCCAGTATATCCTATGTGACTCAGATGAGAAAATCCCATAGAAATTAAATGATAGTCTAGCTCTCTATGGACTGAAAACAATACGGAATAGATTCAATTATATTGACTTGTAGATCTGGTGATAAAACAAATCCTCACCATAGCACACATGCTGTCATCCAAAGAAAATGCTCTTAGAGAAACTTCTCTAAATCTCAGCTTATCCTGCCTTAAATTTTTCCTAAACCAATGGCCAAAAACTCTCAAACACTTAGCCTGGGGCAAAACTTCCTCTTCATTTTAACCTTGTACTCTTAAGTGAATAGTTTTTAATAGTTTCAGAGAGGAAGGAATAGAGAGAGAGAGGGAGAGAGAGGGAGAGAGAGAGAGAGAGAGAGAGAGAGAGAGAGAGAGAGAGAGAGAGAGAAAGAGAGAGATCAATGATGAGAAAAATGGATCAGCTGCCTCCTGCATGCCCCCTACTGGGGATTGAGCCCACAACTCGGGCATGTGTCCTGAATATTGAACCTGTGACCTCTTATTCATGGGTTGATGAACAACCACTGAGTCACCCTGGCTGGGCTTAACTGAACAATTTAGAGAGCAACTTTATATCTCAGTCCCTTACAAAAAGTATTATCTATAGTAACACTGGTTGGTTATACCTCTGTTATGTTCCTTCACCAGGTTGGAGGAAACATGGTGACACCTGTTACATTCTACTCATATAAGCATTTGGCAAACTAGATATTATATATTAGAGTGAGTTTATAAAAATATTTTAACAACGTATTTTATATTGTCATCTAACTTTTCGATATTGTTTTCTAATATCAAGTGAAGTGTGGGATTTCTCTTTGGAACCATTTTTGTCAATTTTCCTAACATTCGAATTAGAATTATATCACATTGATAGAGAAAAATGCCTTCCAAAAATTCATTTATTATCCTTTTGTGATATGTTATAAAATTTAAGATATTCTACTAAAATAATGAAATAATAATATAGTCTGTGATTTTTTTTATTTGTGGCCTGACATAAATATTGAATTGCTTACTCATTCTAGTATCTTTGTACACACACAGTAGATTAAATAGGTGAAGAAGCCACATACAGACATCAGTGCTACCATTAGAGCAGTGCTGTCTTCAAAGAGAAGGGAAATACATACCCACAATTCAAGTCACTTGAGGTTAAATTCTTAAGCCTAGTAATTCTAATTTTCCAACTTATAAATGGAGTCAATATCCTACTGAGACTCTTTGAACTGTAAATCAACCGTATAATTTCCTGAGGGGGTACAGAAATTACAGACCTTGTCAAGATGCAAAAGAAATTATAGAGTTAAATGTGCCCTTCATCAAATCACAAGTCAGACTTTTCATCATAAATATTGCTATCACCTTCTAGACTTTATTTTCAGTAATATTTAAGGAATTAGAGTTGTAAAGGTAATAGCCTCTGTGCTTGCATATTCATTAGCAGTATTTTTTATATAAACATAGCAGAGAAATCAATTAATTATAATGAAGTCATGAAGCCAAATAATGAGGAAATTGTGAAATAGCAAAAAAAATTCAGAGGTTAAGCAGCAAAAAATGAATTTCTTAATTTCCTCCTTTTTAATTATACTGAAATGTCTGTTCTCACTATTAAAAGTAGCCATTTAAATTTAAATTCAAATTAAGTAATTGTATATACAAAATTTAATAAGGGAAATTATGTGGAAATGATGAGTGTGCTCTAAATGAATACTGATCACTGACATTAAAATATGAATAAATATAAAATATTATTTTTTGGAAATATGATAAACTTCACACACAATAGTTATCAATAGAACACACCAGAGCTTGATTTTTGTCATCATTTTTACAGATTACATATGCTTGATTTAACAGATAATTTTCACTTTCTGAAAATCTAAATTTAAACTACAAATCACAACATAAAAATTCTTTGGATTGGATAATTCTCATTACCAATTCTACAAACATTTTCCATCATATGCTCCTCATATGGACATCCTAAATATAGAAAAAAAGTCATTGTTTTACTTCAACATGTGTCTCTCCTCTCACATTTAAAAATATTGATCAATGCATTTACCATATGTCTAGTATAACTGAGACATAAAGCAGTATCACAGAGAAACAAGTTGAAGGCTAATATCAGTAAGCCAGTGAATTAAGTCTGATAAGTAATTAAAATGTAATGTTCAACATGGCTATGGAAAGTTAGAGATAAGACTATTAGGTGCCACAAAGCTAAGAATAGAATTGTGAGCAATAACCAGACAAACAAGGAAGGAAAATAATATATATGAATAGCAGGGGTCATATTTAAATGTGGTACAATTTTAAAAAGGGCCCACTTCTAGGAAAAATGACAATTTAAATAAGTTCTGATTTTTGTTCATTCTGTCTCGATAAAGTCTTTTTAATCCATTCCCTTCCCCACGTTCCTATTTCTAAAGTCATATCTCATCTCTTCCGTATTTAACATAATAGTCTTTTGCTAGGTTTCTGTTATTTTAATCATTCCTCATTCTAGTGTATCCCACATACTGCTAACAAATTTATATTCTCTGAATAATCTCATTACCACAAACTTGCATTGGCTTCCACCAAACTAAAGAATGAAGACCCTATCCCTTAGCTTTAAAGTGTATGTTCTCACCCTATCTGTTTTGGATAGAGTGTCTGCCCATGGACTGAAGGGTCCCAGGTTCAATTCCAGTCAAGGGCATGCACCTGGGTTGCAGGCTCCATTCCAGGTCCTTGTCTGGGCATGTGCAGGAGGCAACCAAACGATGTGTCTCTCTCACATAGATGTTTCTCTCTCTGTCTCTCCCCTTCCTTCCACTATTTCTAAAATTCGATGGAAAAATATCTTCATATGAGGATTAATAACAACTAACTAAAGTGTATGTTATCTTTCATTGGAGGCCAAATTTCTTTTTCTTTAGCCTCATACTGCAACCAAACCAGACTACTCATTATTTCACAAATATGCCCAGAAGTATGACACTGTTGTCTCTTCTCTTGGTCTACTCCCACTGAACCTTGTTTACAGGGACCATTCCTCAGCAACACTTGAGTCCTAATTATCCTTATGTTCCCAACATAGCCTACCTTGTTTAGATGGAAGCTCAGCAAATGTGTTGAAATAAAGTTTCTATACTCAGTTCTTTGGAGAGAATAATTTTTATGATGTGTGACAGCTGGGAGTAAGGTGTTGTCTCAGAAAAATGAGTATCTGTTGACTAAGTTAAGTTCTAGTGTTTAGCCCCATGCAACTCTAGGCCAGGTACAAAATTGTGTGCAACATAATAATAAATTAGAAAAAAAGATTTGACAAAGAAATTAGAATGCAATGACTAATAACAAACTAAGTTACAATAAAATAAAGGAATAGGATAGGTATCTGTGTGACACTGAAAATCTCCTCAGGAAAAAATTAAAATGAAGAAAATTATGTGACTTTCTGCTGAGAGGTTAAATTATTAGAAGTCTAATATTACCTCTCTCTCTCTCTCTCTCTCTCTCTCTCTCTCTCTCTCTATATATATATATATATATATATATATATATATAATATAGATTATATTCTATATATTTTATATTCATTTTCTTAATAGTCATGGTTATATATTATTTATAAAACATTCTAATGTGTTTACTTGTTCAACAATAAAACAATGAACATAGATGATCAAAAGTTTAATTATTTTGAAAATGTAAAAATAAGATAGATAATCCTTTTGTTTCCCAAGAAAATATTATAGACTTCTGCCAGAAACAGGGGTAAATCTATATGTAGAAAAACTATCATCACATTATCTAAGTCTTAATTCTGAATGCCAGCCTATTTCTAATATGCATATGTGAATAACCAAAGACATATTTTCTTAAATGAAACAAAACAAAACAAAACAAAAGAATTTGAAGGGTATAAATGCAGTGGTCTCTGAAGGTATAAATGTGGTGGTCTCTGAGGATCCTTGGGAAGTAAATGGAAACTATCATAGGAGCACAGGAGGCCTGGAAACCCAAGGAATTGGCATGGGGTACAGATGGCATCAGGGAATAATGTAAATAGCTGTCAAAGACAAGAGGAAAGGCTTTTATAGAAACTAAAACTCTGGCAGTGCACAGTACATGTTTAATCATCTTAATACAAACAATGTTTCCTCATAAAGATCAAGGAAAAATATTCTTAAAAAGATAATAGATAAACTCTTAAACAACACTCACAGAACAGTAAAAGCTAAAAATATATTTTAAATAAATTTTACAAACAGGTATTTAGGAAACAAATGCTTGACCAGAAAAAAAGAAAATGTATTGTATGTTTATAATATGCATTCATGAAAAGTTCACTGGATTTGTGTACCTAATAAATCAATAAGACACTGTCATCGAATGTGATTGATATGCTAGTCCCCAAATGGAGATTCTGTAGTTTGGGCATAATTCCAAGTTTCAGATTTGAAGAAGTTACAATGGTCTTTGAAAATATATTTTCACAGTATAAGCAAGCAACAAAAGTGCACACAAAGTAGGAACGCACAAGAATGCCAGCCCTTCTTCAGAACTTTCAGCCTTTGAAAAATGTGGATGAGGTTACCAAGGAAGGTCATCA
This sequence comes from Myotis myotis, assembly GCF_014108235.1. Taxonomy (NCBI): domain Eukaryota; kingdom Metazoa; phylum Chordata; class Mammalia; order Chiroptera; family Vespertilionidae; genus Myotis; species Myotis myotis. The sequence goes on along the minus strand of NW_023416346.1, from coordinate 108,096,993 downwards.
TAAGAGGTGAAACCATCATCAGCCTTTCTTCATAAAATTCCATTATCTGATACCCTACTAGGTCAAATAATGGAAAGTAGTAACACAACTGTTATAAAACACTGAAGGGCAAGCCTTTCTGTTCTCCTCAATATGTCATGGATGAGCAAGTGATGACCAGGACCAGAGAATTCTGAGTACTAATATCCAGTCTTAGCTTACCACTCAACCAGCCATGCCTAATGGTATTTTCTGGAGAAAGCCATTATTTGTGTGTGTGTGTGTGTGTGTTTCTTAGTTCCAATAACTTCTATTGGTAGTTCCTCTTAAAGAAGGTATCTATTTCTCTTAATAATTACTCTTACAACCCTTCATCCTTATCTGTGTTTCCTATTCACAACATATTCCCCATAGCTACACCTAGAGTCTCTCATGTGAACCCCTAGTATTCATTACTTCCTCAAATAGTTCCTGGACTTTTTCATTGTGTGTGTAACTTAGTATTTACTTCTTCCAGCACAACCTCTAAAAGGAAACTCATAGCATATCCTCTAGTATCCTTCAAGTGGCCACTTATAAGACTCTCAATGAATCATGTTCTTAGGAAACATATTTAAAATTCTGAACAACTACATAAAGGAAGAGAAAATAAGCAGCTATCAATGGTGTTATATTGTCCCAAAATACCTGAAACACTTTGCCTCATGTAATGCTTTAATCAGTATTTGTTTATATTTATAAAAGGAATTCATTCTATTGATAATTTGAAAGTATTCAAGAAGAGATTTCAAAGAAGAAAACAAAAGTTAACAATAATATCATCCACTTATAGCCATTACTAATTTTTAGTGTATTCCTTCCAGTCTGTGTGTGTTTCTGTGTGTGTAACTAAGATACTATATTATTTATATTTTTAATGCTGATTTGCTTAATGAATGCTTTGTCATGGGTATTTGTATTTCAATCAAATTAAAGGAATAAGGAGAGAGAATTCCAAGATGGAGGCTGCTTAAGTGGAAGCTACATTTACATGGTCCCAACACCAAATTAGCATTATAACTAAAATATAGAAAGAACATCCTGAATAATCAACTGAAGTCTACGTGGAGAGAACCCTTATAATGAAGGACATAAAGTGGAAACTATACAGAGACTGGTAGGAATTGTGGAGGCATGAGAGGGCTGGCTGATTCCCACAGCAGAAGCTGAAATTCTGAAGGGATATTTCAGCTGTGGAAGGTTCCCACTGAGAACTCTGCAGTCTAAATCCTAAGCTGGGCTTCCCAGCCTAGAGGAGCACACAGAAAAGTGCCCACATAAAATCTGGCTGTGAAAAACAGTGGAGTTTCTGTCTGCCAGGGAGAATAGCTAGAAATGCAGCTACACTATTAAAGAGCCAATGCACAAAATTTTGTGTGCAGTCACTCACTTTGGTCTCTGGCAAGGGGAGGGCAGAGTGGACTAGAGTTGTATGAGAAAAATGCAGAGTTGGTAGTTCTGGGTATAGAGCTCAGAGGGCAGCCACCTGGGTTCCTGTGCTGAGCCATTCCCCAATACTTCAGAGGACATCTTTCTCAGGCACACATTTAAGATCCAGGCAACTTTAGCCTGGGGGGAAACAATTGGCATGCCCATTGGAGAAACCTCTAGCCCCACCCCATGGAGTTCATCTACACCCTGAGGCTCATTAAGAAGCTGACAATAACAATCAGATTGCAGGCAGTGGCAGATCTCTGGATGTTTTGAGTCTCTAAATGATCTGCTTCTGGACCCAGGGCTAGGAAAAGCAGACATTGGTGTGCATTTGGTTCTTTCCAAACACACCAGCCCCAACAGAGTGAGCCACAAGCTGTGGATTGATGATAGCTCAAAACACAGTACTCAGGGCCAGTCACCAACAGTATCCGACATTGGCCTGTACCAGATATCCTCTAAAAAACTGGGAGTAATAGAATATATACCTAATACATAGAAATAAACTCAAGCAGGCTACCAAAATTGAGAAACAAAGAAACAAAAAGGCCCAAATGAAAGAACAAGAAAATTTTCCAGGACAAGAGCTAAATGAAATGGAGATAAACAAGTTATTCAATATAGAGCTCACAGTAATATTTATAAGGATGTTCAGCAGCATGAGAAGAAACATAGAAACTATGAAAAATGACCATCTGGAAATGAAGAATGACATAGCAAAAATAATGAATATATTGGGAGGAATAAATAGCAGATTAGAGGAAGCCAAAGATCGGGTCATTGAATTAGAAGACAGGTAGAGAAAATCATTCAATCAGAGAACCAAAAAGAAAATACAATTAAAAAACAGGTGGACAGTTTAAGGGAATTGTGGTATAATATGAAACATGATATTCACATCATACGAGTACCAGAATGGGAAGAAAGTGAGCAAGGGATAGAGAACACATTTAAAGAAATAATGACAGAAAATGCCCTTAACCTGGTGAAGGAAAAAGTCACACAAGTTCAGGATTCACAGAAACTATCAAGCAAAAAGAACTCTAACAGGTCCATGCCAAGACACAGCATAATCGAAATGCCAAAAATTAAAGAAAGAGAATCTTAAAGGAAGCAAGAGAAAAGCAATGTGTTACCTACTAAGGAGCTCCCACAAGGTTGTGAGCTAATTTCTCATCAGAAACTACAGGCCAGATGGGAATGGTATTAAGTATTTAAGGTAACGAAAAGCAAGGATCTGAGACCAAGATTACTCTATACAACAAGGCTATTATCCATATATATAAAACCCTAATATGCAAATAGACCAAACGGCAGAACAACTGAACTGGTCGCTATGACATGCGCTGACCACCAGGAAGCATGCGCGGAGCATGGCAGGCGTTGGCGGCAGGCGTTGGCAGCAGGTGGCAGAGTGCAGAGCATGGCGGGTGTCAGTGATAGTGGGATGGTGGAGCAGGTGAGTGGGGGTGCCAGACCAAGGTGGGGCACCAGTTGCTGTCATTGGGGTGAGCCTCTGGTGGTTACTGAAAATTCTTTGCTCCCATGTGCCAGGGTCCTGCCCGGCACTCGCACCTGCTGCCTGTGCCGGCCCCACTTGCATCTGCTGCCGGGGCCAGTGCCGCCACTGCAGCCTCAAGGCCCACAGTTCCTTTCAAGGTGCAAGAATTTGAGCACTGGGCCCCTAGTCCTATCTAATAATAAACAAACATGGTAATTGACCATACCTTCACTACCCCTCCCATTGGCTAATCAGTGCGATATGGAAATTAACTGTCAACAAATATGGCAGCTAATTTTCATACCTCAGGCAGGGTGGGACAGCACCCTCCTGCCTGCCCCACCATCCTCTGGACCTGCTATTTGCGACCCTGGGTGGTGGGGCGGAACAGCACCATCCCGCCAGCCCTGTCACCATCCTGGCCTGCTATCTGCCACCCAGGGTGGCGGGCATCCGTGTGCGACCCGACCCGGGGTGGCCGGGTGGGGCAGCAGAGATCAGCCGGCCCGCCTGGGCATCCCGTGTGCAACCCGACCCGGATCGGCCCTGCCGTGTGCATGACTTGGGGAGGCGGGGCAGGCACCAAGGGATCAGGCCTGCCATCTGCCACCCGGGGAGCAGGCTTAAGCCAGCAGGTGGTTATCTCCCGAGGGGTCCCAGACTGTGAGAGGGCACAAGTGGAGCTGAGGGACACTCCCCTCCACCCCCCCTCCCCCGCCAGTGCACAAATTTTTGTGCACCAGGCCTCTAGTCCTATATAATAAAAGCCTAATATGCAAATTGACCAAACAGCAGAACAACCGGTTGCTAAGATGCTCACTGACCATTAGGGGTAGATTCTCAATGCAGGAGCTGCCCCCTGGTGGTCAGTGAGCTCCCAGAGGGGAAGCGCCACTCAGCCAGAAGCTGGGCTCAAGGTTGGTGAGCACAGCAGCAGTGGTGGGAGCCTCTCCCACCTCCACTACAGTGCTAGGGATGTCCGACGGACATCCCCTGAGGGCTCCTGGACTGAAAGAGGGCACAGGCTGAGCTGAGGGACCCCCCTGAGTGCACAAATTTCATGCACTGGGCCTCTAATTTAAAATAGGTGGTGAAATAGTTACTCAGACAGAACTGACCGGTTGGGGTGTTGGCCTGGGGACTCAGGGGTCCCAGGTTCGATTCCCGCCAAGGACATGTGCCTTGGTTGCAGGCCCATCCCCAGTGGGGAGCGTGTAGGAGGCTGCTGATCGATGTTTCTCTCTCGTCGATGTTTCTGACTCTCTGTCCCTCTCCCTTCCTCTCTGTTAAAAATCAATAAAATATATATATTTAAAAAAAAGTTACTCAGACAAAAAAAGGCTAAAGGAGTTTATCACCACCAAGCAGCATTTCAAGAAATGTTAAAGAGACTGGTGTAAAAATGAAAAAAAAAAAAAAAAAAAAAAAAGGAGAAAGAGAAACAGGCATAAAGAATTAAAGTGGGAATAAATAAGTACATATCAATAATAACATTAAGTTTAAATAGATTAAATGCTCCAATCAAAGGACATATGTTAGCTGAATATATAAGAAAATATGACCCACGGCTTCAGTAGTGACTGCTTCTCTAGCTGGGTCTGAGCCTCGCCAGCCCCTCCTCCAGGAGACTGTTGCAGTGGGCCAGCCGCTGCTCCACTGTAACCATGTGCGACCGAAAAGCGGTGATCAAAAATGCCGATATGTCGGAGGAGATGCAACATGACTCCGTGGAATGTGCTACTCAGGCGTTGGAGAAATATAACATAGAAAAGGACATTGTGGCCCATATTAAGAAGGAGTTTGACAAGAAGTACAACCCCACCTGGCACTGCATCATGGGGAGGAGCTTCGGTAGTTACCTGACACATGAAACCAAATACTTCATCTACTTCTACCTGGGCCAAGTGGCCATTCTTCTGTTCAAATCAGTGATCCATCCAAAAATAAGGATTGCAGCCTAAATTCCAAATACCAGAGACAGAAATCTTCAGCCTTGTCTAAAGGAACACCTTGATCTTGAACCTTTATTGTGTTGTTTTATACAGGGTATTCGCTGTACTCATTTGTTGTGATTATAAAACAATTAGCAAAGAAGCTTACATTTGTATTTATTTTCTATTCCATACCTCTCTGCCCCATGTTTTTTCTCCTCAAAATCCATTCCTTTCCCAAAATAAAATTTGTTGGAGAAAAAAAGAAAAGAAAATATGACCCATATATGCTGTCTACAAGAGACCCACCTCATAACAAAAGACTCACACAGGATGACAATGAAAGAATGGGAAAAATTTTTCTATGCAAATGGAAATGAGAAAAAAGCTGGGCTAGCAATACTCATATCTGGCAAATAGATTTCAAAATGAAGGCCATCATGAGAGACAATAAAGGCCACTACATAATACCAAAGGGATCAAAACAACAAGAAGATTTAACCCTGGTAAACATATGCATCCAACATAGGATCACCTAAATATATATATAAAAAAAAAACTTCTGGAGTACTTTAAGGGAGAGATCAACAGCAATATAGTCATAGTATGGGGCTTTAACACCACATTGGCTTCACTGGATAGATGTTCCAGACCAAAAAAAAAAAAAAAAATCAACAACAAAAGAGTGACTCTAAATGACACACTTAATTTAATTGATATTTACAGAACATTTCACCCCAAAGCTGCAGAATATACATTGCTCTATTGTTCCCATGGGACATTTTCAAAGGTAGACCACATGTTAGGACCCAAAAGAAGTCGCTACAAGTTCAAGAAGATTGAAACTGCATCAATCATCTTCTTGGTTCACAATGGCATGAAATTAGATATCAATTACACTAAAAATACCATTAAAACATTAGGAAGATGGGGGCTACTTAGCATGTTTTAGAAAATTAATGGGTTACTAATGAGATCAATAAAGAAATAAATAAAAATACTTCTAGAAACAAATGAAAATGAACACACTACAAGCCCAAATCAATGGGACACAGTAAAAGCAGTATTCAGAAGGAAGTTAATAGCACTAGAGGCCTACCTCAAAAAAAGGAACAAATTTTAATGTTATCTAACCATACAACTTAAAATCTTAGAAAGAGAACAATAAGAAAAGTCCAGAATAAGTAGAAGGAAGGAAATAATAAATATTAGAGTGGAAATATATGACATAGAGACTATAAAACAATACATAAGTTTAATGAAACCAAGGGCTAGTTCTTTGAAACAATAAGCAAGATTAATGAAACTTTAACCAGACTCATCAAGAAACAAAGAGAAAGAGTGCAAATAAATAAAATTAGAAACAAAAGAGGTAAAATAACAACTGACACCACATAAATACAAAGGATTATAAGAAAATACTATGAACAGCTTTATGCACACAAATTGGATAATCTGGGTGAAATGGACAAATTCCTAGAAAAATACAATCTTTTAAAACTGAATTAGAAAGAGTCAGATAACACGAAAAGGCCAAAAACCACTGATGAGATTGAAACCATAATAAAAACAATAATAATAAAAAAAACCCTCCTGGTAAATAAAATCCCTGGTTTAGGTGGCTTCACAGGAGAGTTTTATCAAATATTCAAAGAAGAAGTAATACCTATCCTCCTCAGACTATTCCAAAAACTCCAAGAGGAAGGAACACTGTCAAGCTCTTTACAGGAGGCCAACATTATCCTAATTCCAAAACCAGATAAAGACACTACAAAGAGAGAGAATTACAGGTCAATATCCCTGATGAACATAGATGTTAAAAACCTCAATAAAATATTAGCAAATAGGATGCAGCAATATATTAAAAGGATCATACACCATGACCAAGTGGGATTGATTCCAGAGACACAAGGCTTGTACAATATTCACAAATCAATAAATGTGATACATCAAAAAAACAAATTGAAAGTAAAAAATCACATGATCATATGATTACATGCAGAAAAAGCATTATACAAAATCCAACACCCTTTTTAAATAAAAACTCTCAGCAAAGTGAGAATAGAGGGATCATACCTCAACATAATAAAGGCCATGTATGATAAAACTATAGACAACATACTCAATGGGCAAAAACTAAAACCATTTCCCCTAATAACATGAATAAGACAATGATGCCTGCTTTCACTACTCTTATTCAACATAGTACTGGAATACCTAGCCACAGAGATCAGACAAGAAGAAGACACAAAAGGCATCTAGACTGAAAGGAGGAAGTAAATCTATCATTATTCTCAGATGGCATGATATTGTGTGTAGAAAACTATAAAAACTCCATCACAAAACTACGAGGTTTAATAAATGAATTCAGCAAGGTTGCAGGATACAAATTAACATCAATGGCATTTTTATACACCAATAATGAACTCTCAGAAAGAGAAACAAAAAAAAGTCTCATTTTCTATTGCAACCAAAAATTAAGATACTTAAGAATAAACTTAACCAAGGAGGTTGAAGACTTAAAGACCTGTACTCGGAAAACTATAGGGCATTGAAAAAAGTGACAGAAGATATAAACAAGAGGAAGAATATGCCATGTTCATGGACTGGTAGAATTAGCATGATTAAAATGTCTCCCCCCAAAGCAATTCATCAAAATTCCTATTAAAACACCAATGGCATATTTCACAGATCTAGATAAAACTCTCCAAAAATTTATATGGAACCACAAAAGACCCTGAACAGCCACAGCAATCCTGAGAAAGAAGTACAAAGTTGGAGAGATCACAATATCAGATATCAAGTTATACTACAAAGCCACTGTAATCAAAACAGCCTGGTACTAGCACAAGAACAGGCATATAGATCATTGGAACAATACAGAGAACCCATATATCAACCCACGCCATTACATTCACTTAATATTTGACAAAGTAGGCAAAAGCACATAATTGAGTAAAGACAGTCTTTTTTAAAAATGGCATTGGGAAAATTGGACAGGTACATGCAAAAAAATGAAACTAGACCACCAAATTATGCCTTACACAGGAATAAACTCAAAATGGATGAAAGACTTAAATGTAAGCTGTGAAACCATAAAACTACTAGAAAAAAGCATAGCCAGCAAAATCTCAGACGTCTCTTGTAGCAATATGTTTGCCAATACATCTCCTAGCAGTGTTCAGCAAACTCATTAGTCAACAGAGCAAAATATCAACAGTACTTTTTCAAAATAGAAAAAAAAATAAAAATAAAAAAAATAAAAAAACGAAATAGACTCACCCAGGCTGAAAACCGACTTCTGAGCATGGGCCACGAAGTTTCAATCGCACTGTACGTGCGCCCGCAAGTGGTATTTTGTGGAAGAGCCACACTCAAGGGGCCAAAGAGCCACATGTGGCTCGCGAGCTGCAGTTTGCCGACCACGGTGACCTAGGGCAAGGGAAACAAAGGAGAAAATATATAAATGGGACTACATCAAAATAAAAAGCTTCTGCATATCAGAAACCATAAACAAAATGAAAATGGATCCTTCTGTATGGGAGAACATATTTGCCAATGATACGTATGATAAAGGTTCATTTTCAAAATATATAAGAATCTCATACAACTTAACAAAATTAAGACAATCCAATTAAAAAATGGGCAAAGGACCTAAACAGACACTTCTCCAAAGTTGACCAAGAGAAATGAAAAAAATGTTCAAAGACACTAATCACCAGAGAGATGCAAATTAAAATAATAATGAGTTATCACCTCACACTATCAGAATGGCTATCATCAACAAATTAACAAACAACAAGTGTTGGTGAGGATGTGGAGAAGAGGGGACCCTAATACACTGCTGGTGGGAATGTAGACTGGTGAAGCCACCATGGAAAACAGTATGGAGCTTCCTCAAAAAATTAAAAATGGAACTGCCATTTGACCTACTGCTCCCACTTCTAGAATATATCCTAAGAAACACGAAGCAACAGTCAGAAAGAATATATGCACTCCTATGTTCATAGCAGTGTTATTTATAATCGCTAAGATCTGGAAATAACCCAAGTGCCCATCAGTAGATGAGTGGATAAAAAAGCTGTGGTACATTTATACCATGGAATACTATGCATCTGTGAAAAACAAGAATCTCCTAGTCTTTGAGACAACATGGATTGGCCTGGAGAGTTTATGATGAGCAAAGTAAATCAACCAGAGAAAGATAAGTACCACATGATATCACTCATATATGGAATCTAATAAACAGAATAAAATGATGAACAAAATTGATCCGGAGACATAGAAGAAACCCCTGGATACAGACAATAGCTTAGTAAAGGCATGGAGGAAAGCAGGATGTAGGGGGGGGAGTCAATTGGGTACAAAAAGGGAACATCTGTATTACTTTCAAAAATAAAGATACATTTTAAAAATCAAAAGTAAATAATGAAAAGAATCAGAAAATTATTTTAAAATATTATTCTTAATGGTTAATATAGCTTTTCAATAAAATATTATGAGTGGGAATTTCAGCTTTTACCATTTAAATATTATTATTCACATATTTAAAAATTTATCTTTATATGCATCTTTGATTATAACCTTAGGAAACTTATCTTTCTAGCTACTTACATATTCAATTTATATATATTGAGAATCTTCTATCTATCAGGTATTGTGGCATAAGGCCTGGGAATGCAATAGGAAGTGAAAAAAGCCATAGTCTTCATATTCAGTGGTAGAGAAAGAAGTATAGACACTAAACTGGCATTATATTAATAAAAATAGGATTTCATTGAGAAAAATTGTGTGAAGAAATCAACAGAGTGCTATGATAGAATATCATGTAGATGGGAAGCGTGGAAACCAGCTTGGATAGGAAATTCTTCCTATCTTAGGTTGTGGCAAATATGCTGAGATACAAAGCACAGGAAAGAGCCAGACAAGCAGAATAGGAAAGGGGCAAAAGCTGAGTAAGGATGTGTTTTCAGGGATAGTCTATCCTTGGCCTAAACCATAGGAGAAGGGCTCTGGAACATAAACCTTACCGTAGAGCTCTCCCTTCCATGAGGTAAGGGGCTGACCATTTGTACCTGTATAATAGTGTATTACTCATTCATTGGCTGAGAGCTGCATTGCAACCATGGGAGAGATGTAATTTCCCAGGCAAGACATCTTCTGTCAGCCAAGACTGATTTTCCAAAGAAAGGAGGCACAGTCACAGGAACCAATGAATGGATGCTCAGGCAATCACATTTATATAGGTCTAAGGTAAAAGAGAATTCAAGGCCTTCTAGGAACAAAAACAATGCTAAATTTTGTAGTTACTATCATTTTATAAGAAGCAAAGCTAAATTTAGTGGGATAAAACAACCACCATTTTATTATATTCATGAGAGGCCCAGTGCATGAAATTTGTGCACAGGTAGGGTCCCTAGAGGTTGCTGGCTGCCGGCTGCCGACAGGGACCTCCCTTCCCGTAGTTGGCCGGCCAGTTCTGCCCCCTGGTCGAACTCCTGGTTGGAGGGACAATTTTCATATTAGGCTTTTATTATATAGGATGGATTTTATGGGTAAGGGATTTAGACTGGGCAGAAAAGATGTGATTTATCTGGGGCCTTAGCAGGAAAGAAACAAATGAGTTAGGAGTGATTCAACTGACTGAGCTGAAATTATCTGGGCCTTTTTTACTTACATATCTGAGAAGGAAAATCCTGGGAAAGCCTTCAGAGAGCAAACATTCCAAGCTTCATAGCCTTCTCTATTCTAGCCTCATTGGTCACCCTGCATTACTGCTGTTATATCTTAGTGATTGAAGAAATCAGAGGCACACCCAAATTTAAGGGGAGTGGACATAGATCCCTCCTTCAGTAAGAGGAAAGTCAAAAACAGTTGGCCTTTTTTAAAAAAGCTTCTCCACAATGAGCAAGGGGAGAGTGGTTTAAGATTATTTTAGAGAGATAGGCAGAAAACCAAGTGGTGGGAGAATACTGAAAATTTAAAATTCCATTTTGCAATTGTTAAATTCAGATGCATAGAAATACTACAGTAGAGATATAAAGGATGCAGTTGGATGTGTGTGACTAGAGCTCAAAAGAAAGGTTAAATCTAGATATATGAGTAACTAATTATATATAGATGATTAAAAATGTAATTACTTGTTAAGAAGATATCAATATTCTTAGAGTCACTCAATGTGTATTAACTTTGTTTCTTTCCAGAAATGTGATATAATTTTATGTCCTCACAAGAATAATGGCAGAATGCCATATGCAGATGTCTTGATCTTACTTTGGTTCAGGGTAAACATTCACAGTCCTTAAGGTCAGTCAGCCTGGGATTGTTGTTAAACAGTCAGTCCCCTTTTTCAATATTCAAACATAGCTTTCTAGGTCACTATACGAATTCCTAAATACCTTTTCTAATATTGTTCCCATAATATAGCAGCATAGCTAACCGTATTGAGTTTCAGATGTCTGATAGCTTATAGCTTCCTAAATTTCATATAAAAACTAAATCTTATTTTGCAGTAAATCTCAATATAAAGTCTCAAATAAAACAACAATTACTTAAGGAACTAGAGAATAAAAGGGTATTGAAAAGCCATCATGAGATAAATATCATAGAAGGATAAGCACCAATGGCAACACTAATTATTTAAGGACTTAAAAATATACTTGTGAGCTGAAGAAATATTCTATATACAAAGCAAATGGACCTTACAAATGATCTTATAGATCCATAGTTATTATGACTGGTTTTGGCCCCAGGGTACATACATATTGTCAGGAAATCTTTTAGCTTGTTGCAGCTCTGTGGGGGATGGCTTCTACTGTCATTTAGTAGATGGAGGCCAGGAATGCTGCTGAACATTCTCCATTGCACAGGATAATCCCCCCATGATGAAAAATTTTCCAGTCCAAAGTATCAATATTCTGAGGTTTAAAAAACCTGCTTTGTATGACTCTGTAGTCCAAACTTCTCTGTGTGGATGACCCTGAGTGTCCCATGTGTCTTCCCTATAAATTGTTTATGATTATTGATCCAAGATGAGAGGGCAAATAGAAAGGGGAACATTGGGAGTCATCAACTTCAAATTAGCAATATACCAAGGTAGCTAGAAACTCATAGAACTGATGAGGAAAGGCAGATTTTGTAATGTGAAATTGAGACAGAGTCCTTAATGGTCAGGAATTAGAAGTGGTGCTTGAAGAAAACTATTATAGGAATATGCAATAAAGCATCAGATCAGAAGAGACAAGAGGACAAGGATAATGAATCACTGTAATGGTGAATGAAATTAAAAGAGGCTTCTGAGAGGGGAAGGACAGCACTGATGCATTAAGTATTAGGTATAAATTGGAACAAATAAAAGATAAGACTCCAGCTGGGTATTGTAGCATGTCTTTGTATAAAACTGCTTCTTTGCTTTAACATATGAAAAAAGGATATTATTTGTTAATCTTCTTTTAGATAATGTAAAGAATTTGTTTTAAAAAATCAACATTGGACAGTGTTTTGGAGACAGTTGCATAATTCTCAAATTAAAGGAAGGCACTCTTGGGCTTCACTGCAATTTTTCAATTTGTCTCAATATATTTGCATTGATAAATAAACACATATATTCCATTCCTCTGTGCTAACCAAGGCAATAGGAATAATATGAATCTCACAACTAGGGAAATACTTGAGAAATATGCATCAACATGACTGAAACACATGCTGTATTATGTAAATGCTAAAAAATCATTTGTAATTTAAACTAGACCTGATACCAGAAAGAGAAATGGCAAACTCATTGCTTTTGGATTCTGATCATAGCAATGATTTTGCTGTGCTAAAAATCCTGAAGAATTGGTAACATAGGCATGAGATAATCAAAATACCAACAAAAAGAATCAGGCAGCTTATTGGGTCATTATTTAAGCACTAGAGGCCCAGTGTACAAAATTCGTGCATGTGTAGGGTCCCTAGGCCTGGCCTATGATCAGGGCCAATCAGGGCCTTCCAGCTGCTGGCCAAGGCCTTCCTTCGTCCCTCACTGCCTCCTGGTGGTCAGCGTATGTCATAGTGAGAGATCGAATTTCCAGTCTCCCAGTTGAACTCTCAACGGACACTTTGCATATTAGCCTTGTATATATATAGATACCATCATATTCTGAAAAATCAAATGGTAGCTCAGCTAGTGATAAACTTTCCAATGTTGTAAATTCTTCTTTAAATAAATATGGTTTCATTTTAAGATTTGGGCAGGAGTAGTAATCATCTTGTGAGCTTAGAAATAAGTACTTTGTGGTTAATGCATATGTAGTCTCTGTAAGAATATGTAATTTTTCTAACATCAAAATTCTCTTAAATAAAAATAATCAAATGATCTATCATATACAGCTATAAAAATGTGGAAATAATAAAACTAAGGGTCCACCAAAACTACTTGTACACTGCATGTTCATTGCATGTTATTAAGTTACAATTCTAGAGCAGACTTCCAAAATGGCGACCAGCAGGAAGGTAGGGAGGGAGAGAGTGTGAGAGCTCAAGGAAGTGATAGAGGAGTGTGTGGACACGTGTGGTGTGTGTGTATGAGCTAGGGACAGTTAGATTCTGCAGGTCTTCTAAGGGGCTGCTAAACCGGCAGTCTTAAGCGGCCGAGTCCTGGACCCTGTGCGGACACTCCTGGGTGGCCAGCACAGGCACGGGGGCCATGCCATCTTAGGAAACAGAGCTGCTTGAGACTAGGATCCTGGCCTCAGCACCACCCAGTCTGATCTCAGACGCATACCAGGACCCTGCAGCCACTGGGGACAGAGACCTGTGACCACAGCTACAGACCTGCGGACTCCAAAAGTTCAGAAATCTCCGCGGCAGATCCTTGAGTAACAGAGCCCATCCCCCCTTCCTGCAGGCTTGCGGGCGCCAGAGTAACTAACTGATAGACCTACCCCTTGCCGGGGCCTCAGTGCTCCAGGAACTTTAGCCTGGAAGTGCAAGAGCACCTTGGAACTGATCCTACGTGCACTGCCAGCTTCTGAGCCCTGGGCTGGAAGCAAACGCGTGAACCCCAGGAGCTGAGCCTAGGCGCACTGCCAGCTTCTAAGCCCTGGGCTGGGAGCAATCGCGCGAACACCGGGAATTTGTCCCACATATCACAGGCCCAGGGACCCCGATTCTCTGGGCAGGTGGCAGCACCAAGCACCAGTGACTTGACTGTGTTTCTTTTCACCTGCGCCTGAGATCCTGATTTCCTGTGCATTCATACTAAGAGCCAGTGACTCCAATTCCTGGTGCAAGGGCACACAGGGACCCTGATTCTCAAGGCAAGATCGCGCGAAGCAACAGAGACTCTGATACTGGATTCTGGGGAACTCTGACTCCTGGCGCACTCTAGGGGGCTCTGGTTTTCAACACGCTTCAGGGGGGTCTCTGTTTCAGCATGGTGCAGGCAGGGTCCCTGATTCTAAGGGTGCGTACGAGGCCACATTGAGCGCTGACAACACTGACTCTGAGCGAGCCTGGTTCCCACCAACCCACAACAACCACACATCTTAGTGTCAGAGCTCTTCAGTGACACTAGGGTGGTGGGAGGCTCCCACTGCACAAGGCCCTGGCCCACCCAACTCGACGTTTGAACCATCGGGAGATAATCAGAATGAAGAGACGAAACAACACCCAGAGGAAAGACAATGAGGAGTCACCAAGAAAGGACATTAATGAAATTGAAGCATGCAACATGACAGAAAAAGAATTCAGAATAATGGTTGTACAATTCATTCACCGGATGGATGAGAAAATCAACAACCTATGCAAGAATCAGGAAGAAATGAAAAGTGATATAGCTACAATCAAAAACACCATGGAAAGTTTCAACAGCAGACTAGAAGAAGCAGAGGACCAAATTAGTGAATTAGAAGATAAGGCAGAGAAACAAGCTCAATCTGAACAGCAACTGGAGAAAAAAAATTAAAAAAGTTACAATTCTAACTCTGACTACCATTTTCTGCAGTCCTACATGTCTCTAATGGAGGTTAAATTGCTCAACTTAATTATCTTATTATCCCTTGAATTCAAATTTTCTAAAATCTAGCTCTTAATAGAACTAAGCTCATTTTATTCTGACAGGTAGATATATACATAGATGAATGATACATACATATATACATATATTATTTATATTATTGGCTCCATCATTACGTAGTTTACAGGATTGAAATCACAATCCTTCTTTGGTTTCTCTTACATGTAAAACATTTTATAAATTTAAAAACTATAAATATAATACATTTTACAAAATGACTTGGGCCTTGTCAGTTTTTCTTTTAAATGTCTCTTGAATTTATTGTTTTTGCTCCATTTTCTCTGACTCTAACCAAAGGGTATATAACCTTTTAGCCTAAGTTAATACAAACTCTCATTTGGTTTTCCTGCATCCAGCCTTCTCTAAGCCATTTTATCTTGCACATCGATTAAAATATAATCCCCTGATGGGAATGCATACTGATGCAGCCATTATGGGAAACAGTATGGAGGATCCTCAAAAAATTAAAAATAGAACTATCTTATGAGCCAATCATTCTACTTCTGCATATATATCCAAATCCACTAATTCAAAATAATATATACACCCCTATGTTTATTTCAGTGTTATCTTCAATAGGCAAGATATGAAAGCAACTAAAGTGCCTATCAATAGATGAGTGAATAAAAATGCTGTGGTACATTTACACAATGGAATGCTACTCAGCCATAAAAGTATTAAATCTTGTCGTTAGGGACAGCATGGATTGATCTAGATCAGTGATGGCGAACCTATGACATGCATGTCAGAGGTGACACGTGAACTCATTTCTTTGGTTGATTTTTCTTTTTTAAATGGCATTTAAATATATAAAATAAATATAAAAAATATAAGTGTTTTACTATGATTGCAAATATCAAAAAATTTCTATATGTGACATAGCACCAGAATTAAGTTAGGGTTTTTCAAAATGCTGACACGCCGAGCTCAAAAGGTTCGCCATCACTGATCTAGATGGTATTATGATGAGAGAAATAAATCAGAAAAAAACAAATACCATAAGATTTCACTTACATGTGGAATTCAAAGAACAAAATTAACAAACAAAATAGAAACAGACTCATAGATAAAGAGAACAGATTTATGGTTGCCAGAGAGGAGGGCCGTTGGGGGACTGGGAGAAAAAGATGAAGGGATTGATTAATACAGATTGGTAGTTACAAAATAGTCACAGGGATGTAAAGTACAACATATGAAATATAGTCAGTAATATTGTAATAACTATGTATGGTGCCAGGTGGGTACTGAAACTATGGGGGGGACACTTTGTAAAGTATATGATTGTCTAACCACGATGCTGTATACCCGAAACCTAAACAAAATAATATTGAATGTAAACTGTAACTGAAAAAAAAAGAATCCTGCTGAAACACCTACAAAACAGCTGAAAATTCTTAACTTGATGTTTTCAAAAGCCCTCCTTAGGTTTGGCCTTCATATATCTTTCCAGCCTCATCTCCTATTATAATCTTCCAAGAAGTTTGCTGTGAATTAACTTTTCTCCTAAGGCATCTCCCAAAGACACCATTGTTCATTTTCATGGTCCTCCTAAAATGACCTTTTTCCTGTCTACATACACAAATGTTACCCATCCTTGAAAGCCTTGCCAAATTCTACTTCTTTAAGCCAACTCAAATAGTAACATGTTACCAGTCAGAAGGCAGGTAATATTCACAAAAAATTTAGTCAACTTAATTAATTGATTAAATTTATGAAGATGTCATGAAAATTGACAAAAATATGTAACTGAAGAAGAGTTGGTGGTAGAATTAATATTTTAAATGAATATGGTTAACCAATAAGTAGTCTGGAACACTATAATACATATCACACATGCATATTTAATAAAAGAATACCAGAAAGTTATATATTACTAGAAGCCCAGTGCACAAAATTTGTGCACTGGGTTGGGGTCCCCTCAGCCTGGCCTGAGCCCTCTTGCAGTTCTGGAGCCCTCAGGGGATTGGGCCTAAGCTGGTAGTTGGACATCCCTCTCACAGTCTGGGATCCCTCTCGAGGTCTGGAACCCCTTGCTCCTTATCACCCGCCTGCTCACTGCTCCATACCACTCAGCTCGCTGCTCCTTAGTGCTGCTGCTCCTCAGTGCTTCTGGCTGAGCAGTGTTCCCCCTGTGGGAGCACACTGAACACCAGGTGACAGCTCTTGCTTTGAGTGCACATCATAGTGACAAGTCGTTCCACCAGTGGTTCTGTATTTCAGTCAATTTGCATATTAAGGTTTTATTATATAGGATAGTTCAATGTATGTTGCAAGCAGAATGCTATACTGATCAGGGCAAATGCTTAACTTGTCATCAAAGACATTGAAAACTGCCAAATGTAGCAAAAGGAAAATGGCAAGTTATCTAATGAAGCAGAAGAAGACTTACATGTGAGGGGTTTATAAAGAAAATACTACATTCATTTAATTATTCAGTTCAGAGTTAGATTTTTGCCCATAACTTCAGTTGTGAAACAATCCTACTTTACCAGTTAATCCTTCCCATCTCATATTTCTCAAATATTTACCATAGGCCAATGTTAGCTTTATTGGTTAGAGGAATAGCAAAATGAAGGGATTTTTAGATTTTATGGAGTCAATATTTAGTTTTAATGAAAGAAAGGGGAACAAGGTAAACAATATTTTCACAAACTCTCCACTAATTAATGAAAATATTTATGTATATGGGCCCACATTAACCCCAGTCCAAATTTCTTCTATTAGGTAGACATGAAATATCCTGGATGTCAAAATTTATGGAGAAAGGGATAGGATATTATAATATTACTGTATAATTCTTTGTCTCAAAAATATCCCTCAGTCAATATTTGGGGAATCATTTATCCTGCCTGCATCCAACATTCCCATGGTAAATAAATTTTAATTGTGTTCAGTCACCTAATATTGTGTTGTTGATTTTTTACAGCTACCTGATTTATTACAGCAGGGATATAGATAGTGTCAGGCAATTGGGTCTTTATCTCATGTTTCCAGAAACTCCTGACCACCACCAGAGCATCATGCATAAAGTTATCAATTACTCATTCCCTGGACCTGAGAAATGCGGCATTCTAGGAGAAAAGTGTGTGGCATCATAGATAGGGATGAAGAATTCACACCTGAATGAATACACTTTCATTCAGAGAAGCAGAATCATGAACACACTTTCACCTACACTACATCAGCATTAATTCATATTACACATAGGACAGTGATGACAGCCGTGGATGCCTTGGTTGATCAAACTCAGCTGCATAAAAATTAGATCACACAGTTATTGAGCTATGCAAGATACCATGCAATTTTTAAATTATCTCATCCAATCTTCATAAATATAACTAATATATATATGTTGTTTTTGTTTCTTCCCCAAAGCTAAAATGTAACTTACTAAGATAATAAAACTGTAAAGATACAATGTTGGAATTTGAATCTGAGTGTCTGGACACTAAAAGCTATGCCCTTAACTACTTTGCAATAATACCTCCTCCATAAAACATATATGCAGGTGGAAATATTTGATGGCGACATCCTACTGATCCATGGGAACTTTTCACCAAGGGGCATATGTGCAGATGATATACCATTGTCTATAATATCTTCAATAAGAGAACTTACAACATACCATCTGCTTAAGATACTTGGATTTCTAACAAAAGCTTTGCCCACAGTTTTGCATTTATTTGCTTCATATATTTATTCTCTGAATTCAAAGACAAGAAGACTTACAATTTGTTTGTGACATCATGTTAGGAGGTAGGATAAATGTCTGCCCACTAAATTTAATAATGCACAATAGCCCTGATTTCCCACCTGCAAAATCCCCCATTAAAATGGGTATATTGATCAGATTTTAATGAGCAGTGTGCCCAGATTTAATAAAAAAATACATCTACAGAGACACTCATTCTAAGAGTTCTTTGACTTCAGTTTCCAGCAATATGATTACTGTCACAAATTTCTCAACTTCTCAACATCCTGTACCAATTCTTAGAAGCCCAAGCAGTCTTACAAATGGACGTCTTGGGGCTCAAAACATCATTCACTACCAGGAAGATAAAATATTGAGAGTAACTTTTTAAATATATCTCTCAGACGACATAAGTACTTAGAGAAGCCTGATAAACATGCTAGAGTCTACTCTCTCTCTAAGGCAGACAGATCACAACATATATTATCTACTGCAATGGGGTCTCATCATCTATCTAGATCTATAATGTACAGGAATGTGGAAATGTTTCAGCTCCACAAGTTAATAACCCAGTTCATTCTTTTTTTGCTCAGTCTTTGGAATTAAGACCCCACAGTCAGATCTGTGTATACATTTGGACTAACATTATATATGTCATTGATTAGGATGGTTACAGCTTTGTATTGATAATTATTCTAAAAATTAGACTTATGCATATATGCTTCCATAAAACTATGAAAGATACTACACTACTTCAGCACAAACTCATAATGTCTAATTAAACACAAGGCAATACTCAGAAAAATTTTCTCAGTAGCTATTCTCTTCAGAGATTAACATTCAGATGTCTGTTCTACCAAGATACAAGTATTGATAAAAGCATCTTATCATTTAGTGCTTACTGGAAGTGTGCATCCAAACTAATATATATATATGAAAATATGATCATTTTATCTATTTATAATAAATAAAATCCAATTTTTAAAAATTTTCCCTCTTCCTCTTTAAAATTATTTTACATACAAAAGTTACACATAATGTGTACAACTTGATGAGTTTAGAGAGTCTTCTTTCCCCTTTTTAAAGTGTCTGTATATGAGGTAAGAAAACGTAGGTTTAGAGTTGTTTGAATAAAAAATAGTACAATAAGTAATAATAAAAGACAAAACTGTTTTGATGCAACTGTAAACCTAATCATATATATATATATATATATATATATATATATATATATATATGTAAAACATTTCATCCAACAGCAGCAGCACATTCTTCTCAAGCATGCATGGAACATTTTCCAGGATAGATCATAAGATGGACCACAAAACAAGCCTTGAAATTTTTTTAAAAGACAAATCTTTATGACCAATATGATATGACACTAGAAATCAACAAGAAGAAAGCTAGAAAATTCACAAATACATGTAAATTACACAATGTACTCCAGAACAATCAGTCAAAGAAGAAATCAAAGGAGTCATCAAAAATATCTCAAAACAAGTGAAAATGGAAATATAATGAGCATCATGGTGCCTAAGTCATTCCTCCTTTCAAACTCAACTCAAAAACATATTGAAAAATGAATGGATGAATGAATGGACAAATATGTGTAGTGACCCTGGCCAGGTAGTTCAGTTGATTAGAGTATTGTCCTGATATGGCATGGTTGCAGGTTCAATTCCCTGTCAGGGCACATGCAAGAATCAACCAATGAATGTATAAATAAGTGGAACAACAAACCAATGTTTCTTTTCCTCTCTCTCCTCTCTCTCTCTCTCTCTCTCTCTCTCTCTCTCTCTCTCTCTCTCTCTCCTCTCTCTCAAATATATATATATATATATACACTTATATAATAGAATATTACACAGCACTGAAAAAGAATGAAATCTTGCCATTTGCAATTACATGAATGGATCTAGAGGGTATTATACAAGTGAAATAAGTCAGGTAGAGAAAGACAAATACCATATCATTTCATTTATATATGTGGAATCTTTAAGAAGCAAAAAACCCCCAAACAAATAAACTAAAAAAAAAGATTCAGAGAAACAAATACAAAAGGAATTATTACTAGAAGGGAGGGGGTGGGTAAATGTGTAAAAAGGGGAAGGGTAATACAGTCAATAATATTGTGGTAAGTCAACACAATGATAGATGATTACTAGAGTTAATGGGGTGATCACATTGTAATGTATAAAAATGTTGAATCACTATAGTGTACACCTGAAACAAATATAACCAATATGAGATTATATACCAACTACACTTAAACTGAAAATATAAATTTACAAAAAAAGAACACATTAAAAGTATTATATACCATGCCCAAGTCTAATTTGGGATGCAAGGATGGTCTAACATACACAAATAAAAAAAATGTGATACACCACATTAATAGAATTAAAAATAGAAATCATATGATCATCCCAACAAATGGGGGAAATATTTGACAAAATACAATATCCTTTCATGATTAAAAACCCTCAACAGACTGAGTATCAAAGGACTATAATTTCAGCCCTGGCTGAGTAGCTCAGTTGGTTGGAGTGTCATCCCATACACCAAAAGTTTGTGCGTCAATTCCCAGTTAGGGCACATACCTAGGTTTCAGGGTCCATCCCTGCCGGGGTCCAACCCCAGCAGGTCCAGGGGTTCCCAAAGGCGTAGACGGAGTCGGCGAAGAAGGAAGGACACGGAGACAGTGTTCAGTTGATCAGCAGCCTAGCCAGGATCTCTAGCCAGGATCTCCAGCGAAGTTCTGGTCTGGATCTCCAGCGAAGTTCTGGTTAGGATCTCCAGCCAGGTTCTGTATCCATGTTCTCTTGCTAGGTTCTCCAGGCTCTCCAGCCAGGTTCTGTAGCCATGTTCCCTCGCTAGGTTCTCCAGCCAGGTTCTGTAGCCATGTTCCCTCGCTAGGTTCTCCAGCCAGGTTCTGTCCAGGTTCTCCAGCCAGGTTCAGTCACCAGGTTCTAGTCAGGTTCTCTTGCCAATTTCTGTAGTCAGGTTCAGTCCAGGATCTTTTGCCATGTTCTCTTGCTAGGTTCTGTCTCTAGGTTCTGAGTAGGTTCTGGTCTAGGTTCTGTGCCTCTTGGTTCTGTCTTCTAAGTTCTGTCCTCTTACATCTGTATTTATACAACTTGATTCCAATCCTATCAATCTCTATTCCAAAGGTTAGGGCGTTTCTTATCTCCATTCCAGGGAGTAAAGATTATGTAGCTTAAGCATGATTGTTCGTAGTTAAAGTGATTAATTACCCGCCTGGCACTTAGTTGAGGGGTTTTATTCCCTCCCTAACTTCAGGGGAAAATCCCTACCTGGGGAAACAACCTTTCTCAGAGAGGAGACCTTGGTTAAAACACATAGTGCCAAGAAGGTGAGCAAACATTTTAAGAACAGTATGCCATATATGCCAGGTCCTTTGAAACAGCAAGGATGGACCGGCTCCCGGCACATCCCTGGTTGGGGCACATACAGAAGACAACCAACAAATGTTCTCTCTTCTCTCTCTCTCTCTCTCTCTCTCTCTCTCTCTCTCTCTCTCTCTCTCTCTCTCTCTCTCTCTCCTCTTCCCCTCTTACTAAAATCAATAAGAATATGCTCAGGTGAAAATTAAACATAATAATATAAATATAAATAAAAATACTGAACTACTGATCTACTGATGTATGCTACACTTTTGAAGAACACTGAAAAATTATGCTAAGTGAAAGAGGCCAGTCACAAAAGAGCTCATATTGTACGATTCAATTTATAAATTTATATGAAATGTCCAAAACATATAAATCTATAGATATATAAAGTAGATTAGTAGTGGATAGAGGCTGAAGGAACAGTAATGGGGAGCAAATTCTTGTGAATATGGGATCTTTTTTATGGGGTGATGAATATATTCTGGAATTAGGTAGTGGTGATGAGTTATAAAACCTTGTGAATATACTAAAATGCACTGTATTGCACAAAGGAGGACAGACAATAATACACATGTAGGTTTTGAACTGCTTAAATCTATAAAAAAGACCAGACCACAGTGACTTAAGAAAATAGTGTTTTAATGCATACATACATACATACGAAACCCTAAAGGCAAGAATTCAGGAATTGCTTGTATGATAGAAATAAAGGCCTCTATATATGTCCAGGTACTAATCTCCAGAATCTGTGAATATGTAAGGTAACATGACAAAAGAAAATTAAAACTTCAGATGGAGTTAAATTTACTAATCATCTCACCTTGAGACAGGGAGATTATTCTTGATGATCTAGGTGGATCTAATGTAATCACAAGGATCCTTACAAATGGGATCTTATAGGAGGGAAGCAAATGAAGCAGAACCAGTTGTATGGCAGGGTGAGAAGGACTTGGCCCAATATCGCTTGCCTTAAAGGTGGAGGAAGGGGACCACCAAGCAAGGAATATATGTAGCCTGTAGAAACTGGACAAAGCAAGGAAATGAATTCTCCCCTAAAGCTCCCATGAAGAAAAGCATTCTTGACCATATCTTGATTCTGGCTTAGTGAGACCCACAAAAATAAAAATATTTGGAACCAACTTCATTTTGGATTTTTTTCACTTCTCTCAGGAGACCACAACAAGTAACATGTCTTAAAAGAAAATCCTTTAAGGACAGCATCAGTGAAATTAGGAGACAGAGAAAACCAGAAAACCCCAAAGTCCTTGTAAGCATTGCCCACAAACTCCAGAAAACAGAAAATTGGTGAGGTTCCCACAAAGGTGTAACAAATGTGGAAGAACAGAAAGAAGAGTACTGATTACAGATCCCATGGATCACCAAATTGTCACTGTGCTCAGTCAGAATGGATGGAAAGCCAGCTGGAAAGCAAACAGCAAAACTTGAAGCCAGAGAAATCTCCAACTGAAATTTGGTAGTAAGATAACCAAAGACAGAGCCCAGTACAAACTACCAAAAAGAAGTTACAATAAGTTTATATAATAGAGTTATGTTATGAAGGAGTCTGAGACTCAAAGACATCAAAAATTTTCTGGGTATATCATCTTATCAAAGGAAGAGCCTCACTGCTAAAAGGAATCTGCTGACAGAGGACCCAGTTCAATTAAACTATGATTCCTGGTTAAAGCAGAAAGTAAAGAATTGGAAAGCATAGGAATTAGAAGTTGTCCTGAGTGTCTTCATAGTACATATTTGTGAAAACTGGTCAATTACAGAAAAGGTTGTGAAGAGTTCTAGGAAACATAGTGTGGGAGACAAAACCTTACCTGAAACAAGTTAACTCCAAAAGGCAGTGAAGTAGCAAACAGTCCCTGACTATAGACATGATGAGAGACAGACCTTGACTTAGGAATCTTAAAAAAACATCCTGACCAATCTCACCTAAGTATCTTAGAGTACACTTTTATCACAGTGAAATCTCTTAATTTTAGAATCTTTTGGAATCTGGATAAACTGAGAATTTCCCAAATAAGGGTCCTGGTTCCTTTTTGCTTAACACTCCATACCTCAATTTATCTCTTTCCTGTAACATCTAATCTAATAAAAGGGTAATATGAAAATTAACCATCACTCCATGACAACGATGGCGGCGCCCATGGCCAGGGTGGGATGCTGGCGTCATCACCCCGGCAACAACGCCAGTGTCCTACACCCCAGCTGCGGAGGGAGGGAGGGCTGCAGACACAATGAGGGGCTGCTGGGCTGGGGGCCTGCTCCAAGCTGCCACTGCGTGGTTTGGGGCACACCTCCAGCCCAGCCAACAGAAGCCCAGCAGACAGAATGTGGGGCTTCTGGGCTGGGGGCATGCCCCCAGCGGCTGCCTCACAGCTCGGGGCACATCCCCAGCCCAGAAGACAGAAGCCCAGTGGACAGAAAATGGCTGGAGTTCCCAGTCCTTTTGGTTTCTGCAGCCCCTGGACCAGAAGCAGAAACCAAGAGCACAGGGAGCACCAGGAATTCTGGGAATTGTAGTTCTGGTGGCAGCCCCTGGACCAGAAGAGGAAACTTGTTAAATAAACAATGATACAGTATATGCAATTTAGTATTGTACAACCATAAAAATGAATGGAGATAGATAGGTTAAGGTTTGGGGTGAGGTGGGAGATAGGTGGAGGGGAGGAATGAGGGAAAATGGGGACATCTGTAATACTCTCAACAATAAAATACATTACATTTTTTTTTAAATGGAGAAATTCTATACATACTGTCAATTAGAAATCTCCAGGATATATTCTCAAGTTAACAAGAAAAGGTATAGAGCATACATAAAATATGCTATAATTATGTAAGGACACGAGTAAGCATCCCTACATGTCTGTGTGTATATTTGAGTGTTTTGCATGCATTTGACAAAGGAAACACTGGAAGAATAAATGAGCTCATAAACCAGATAAACATAATTATCTATGTCTGGTAGAGGGGGTGAAGAATAGAGGGAGGGGACCAGTGATGAAAAATGAGCCTTTATCCTATATTTTATGTATCATGTAAGTTTCATTATATATTCAAAATGTAGCAAAACTTAAAATCAGATTGAAAATTACAAAGGGAGGTGGAACCTTGAGGACAATTATTGGATCAGATTCATTTTTGTCAGAACATCCTCATTATGCAGCCCAAAGTTTCTGTTATTCTGTGTTTCAAACTCTTACAGAAGCCCAAGTTTCTTAATCTTTATTTTTTAATCCTCTAATAATAAATTACCTTAAGATTTGGAAGTCTTCATTTGCATGAATACCAGAACTGCAACTACATTCCAGGAAATAAAGAAATGGTTTCAATTCCAAACACATCTCCTGATGCCTCAAACATCAGTTTTGGGGCTGTGCTACTTCAACAGATAAAGATTCCATGGAATTAATCTCCTTTTCATGCTTACTTTACAAGGAAGCTGGTTCTAATCCTAATTTTGAATAAGGACTACTGGTAAACAAAGCCGACTTTGAGATGTGGAAACCTCAATTTTAATGTGCTCAGGATGTTATATTAGTAAAGCCTAACTATTATAGATTGAAGTTATGAAATCATTACAGATGACATAGGTGTTATTTTGGGAAATAAATAATTTTCACATACAGTGTGTTTCATGCAATTAAAACTGCTGAGGACATGCCATATCATGTTTGTCAAAACAACACAAAAAAGTAGAGAACCCAATATCTAATGTAATTCTTTGCATTGATTGAAATGTTTGTTCTATTAGCCACTTATGGTAATTGAGCACTTCAAATGTGGCTACTGAAACTGGGGATCTGAATTTTTAATTTTATTACATTTCATTAAATTTACATTTAAGTAGTCACATGTGAGTAGTGACTACCATTGGAAAGCACAGATTAACTTGACCATTTTATTAGTACTAACGACCACAAGGATTGAGAGGTGGAATAACTGCTTCTGATTGCTGTGGGGAGCTCACAGAAAGAAAATGACAAATTAGGCCTTTAAACACTTCAGGTCACAATCAGATAAACAACCTCATAAACAATCTCTTACCTTTTACAATATCAAATGTTTCTGAAAATAGGATCTAAAATTAACTGCATTACTTGTAGGATTACAATGAAAGTTTAATTCACAGACCAACAAGTTTCTAATGTGAAATTTATAGAATAATTGAAAAAGAGCAGGACTCTAAAAATTGAAATGTGGCTCTCTAGATTAATAAGATGAAAGGGATATGAGACAAACTTCCAAATCTCTCTGATGTTTCTATGCTGTAGGAAGGACATTCCTCTGTGTCTGATGAAACTAAGCTTCAGTTATGTTAGGCTATATAATGCCTTCAACTGAAACAATTGTCTCACAAGCAGACACAATATTCTATTCAAGCTCCATCACAACCACCCCTTAATAATTCTAGAACTGTAGAGTTAGACATTGGCCTAGTCTGAAAGACAGGTGCTAAGTAAGACTGAGGAAGAAATAATTTGCATTCTAAATGTATTTCAGAAATGTCGGGAAAAATACATGCAAGAATAGATTCCTAGGAAATATTTGGCCTAAGCCAAGTATGATATTATAAATTACTGGACGAGATTGAATTTATTGATATCAATACTCCTACTAAAGTGTCAGATTAAATATGTTAAGTTGAATTAGAAGTGCCTTTAAAATTTTACTTGATTAGTTAATTAAAATTTGGACTTGCAATGGCTTACATTCAATAAAGTTGAGGTATTAGAACTTTCATAGCATACTGCAGAAGAAAAAAAATACAAAAGTTGAAGGAAATAGGGATATTACAGTGGACTTACTATGTTCATCCTGCATATTCACCCCAAACACTCTAACCTTTGAGAGGGGCCAGAAGATATGCCCTTTGCTAAGGCATTGTGAAATACCTTCAAATGGAAGCATCAGCTTCTTGTAAATATTCTGGGATATCTTCCCTCTGTTAGCAGTGCCGAGAGTAAAGATGCCACCATAAAATTATTCTCCCTATTTCAGTGGAGATGATGGTATTCCGGAGTGACAAAGGCCAAGTGTTTAACTATCAGAGTCAAGGTGGGTGCATTTAACAAAATGGGTGGCAGCAACAAAATCATCATCATGATATTTTGAACTATGGGATCTTTGTCAGTAGCTTATTAATCAAAGAAAGTTTACAGATGAACAGTCTATGAAAATATGATTTCATTTCTATAATGGGAAAATATCTGGGTCTTATAGCCAAAAATCTGACTTCAGTTGCCAAAATGGAAAGTCGCTCAGTTTCTAGACTTAAGCCACTTCACAGACATAAAGCCCTTTGACTGATGGAGAAACCAGGTGGCCTTGAGGAAGCGCTCTGAAAGATTGTGAATCTGTCTTCCATCCTTGCTCAATGTGATCTATAGCCATTTACAATGGTTATTTTATACTTTAAAAAGGGAAACTATCCATATGTTTCATGGATTTCTAGATATTGATCTAAATTGATAATTTTTGGAGGTAAAAAAATGCCACTCTGTTCTATTAGGCAAAATACAAATATAACAATTAAGTGATGAAAGTAGAACTGGCCCAAATTAGCCTCCCCTAGGCCAATGGAGGCAAAATTCACCCTGTGGTTATTTTCTCCCATTTTTGAATGCATAATTGTCTATTTGAACCATGGGAGACAGTTAGACTAGAAAGGGCTAAAGGCAGGTCTTCTGATTTCCGTTCCCTACCAAAAAAATAAACCAAAAGCAATTCTGATTCACAGAGGAAACTATGAGATGAGTCTTATCATCAAAGTCTTAAAAAATGCATATTCAATTTATTTCACCTGGTTGGCCTATGCATATCTTGGAGATTGACTGTGAATTATTGTACACTCAATCAGATGGTTATTTAATTACAGCTGCTATTATAGCTGTGGTATCTTTACTGCAACAAATTAACACAGCCCTGACAAGAGTATGTAACTTTAGATCTGGCAAATGCTTTTATCTTGCAGCTCCGGCTTCGTCCAGAAGGTCATCTGGAAGGACATTTGGCTGTCCAGTCTAATTAGCATATTACACTTTATTATTATAAATATTATTTAATTTATTATTTCATTTTTTATCGTTTATAATTACTCCTTTGTATGAGGATTTGGGAGTAGTTAATGTTACAATTTAGTCTTTAGGTTACAGAGCATTCAGATGGGATTGTGACTGAACTGGCTCAGGAATAGATACATTATCTGTTGGAACTCAGTACCACCTCTTTTTAGGAAAAGATGAGAGTATCTTTGTACATAGGATTGGCATCTTTTTAGCAGATGCATGAAGAAGTTAATAGTGCTCTTTTGTGGAAGTTCAAATATGTGGTTTGGCTTGCAAGTTAATGCTGAATAGTCAAAGGGGAGAACTGTGCCAGTCATTTATATAGCACATCCAAATTCAAACAAGCCTTTAATGATGTTCTACATCATGCTGACGATATGACTATTCAAGAAGCATTCAGCTTTTGCCAGCAAGGGCACCAGAGAAGGTTAGGAGATGGAAGAAGGGATGCCCTTATTTTTGTTTGCTATTTCTGTCAATATCACCCAATATAATCATTTTGTCTGGAAGCTAAAGTTGATTCTAGGCTACATATATGTTCTGTGTTCCCAGAACCAACAGTGTTGTACCCTACCAGTGGTATTGAATAAAGGTTGTTGAAAAAAGGAGTGAATAAATAAATGAATGTCAGAGTTGAAAATAACTCAATAGCCCGACCAGTGTGGCTCAGTTGTTGAATGTCTACCCATAAACCAAGAGGTCGTGGTTCAATTCCCAGTCAGGACACATGCCTGGGTTGTGGGCTCTATTCCTGATGGGGGCGGGGGGCATGCAGGAGGTAGCTGATCAATGATTCTCTTTCATCACTAATGTTTCTATTTCTCTCTCCCTCTCCTTTCCTCTCTCTGAAATCAATTAAAAATAACTCAATTTTTATTAAGTTTGCCCTGGCTGGGTGGCTCAATTAGTTGGAGTGTCATCCACTACACCAAAAGGTTGTGGGTTCGATCCAGTCAAGGCACATGCCTGGGTTGCCAGTTCAGCCCCTGGGCAGTTAATATTGGCAACTGATGGATGACAACCAATCCATGTTTCTCTCTCACATACATGTTTCTCTATTCTTTCCCTTCCTCTCTCTAAAATCAATAAAAGCATATTCTTGGATGAGGATTATATATATATATATATATATATATATATATATATATATATATATATATATATATTTGTTTAACCCCTAATTACACAGAAATTCTCAAGAAATCTATTTGGTTATATCAAGTAACCATGAGAGAAACGAACACATCAAATTGTAACAAAATTTAAGCAAATAAATATAAAGTTCTAGAAATCTCCTATTTTTATTAAAATTCACATTAAATTATATATATGAAATGTACATGTGGTAGCTAGTAAAAAGTTAAACAACAAATTTTTAAGTGTAGCAAGCAGAAAGGGAAGCATACATTGATTTTCACAGTGAAAATCATGAAACTGTGGTAAAGAAAAAGATAGTTAAATTATAAGAAAAAAATGTCTAGGAAACATTTAGTTTGAAATATATTTTCCCTCCACCTAAAAACTGGAATTTTTATAATACTTCTTATGGCAGAGTGCTACTTAAAGGGCTTTCACAGGTGAACTAGATTGTTTTACATTATTGTACTACTAAACTTAAACCAGAAAAATTAACAATAATAAATTTTAATAGAAAGACATACACAATTTACAAATTTTATACAATCAAGACAGAAGCCTATATTTCAAGTATTGAGCAATTCAGAGAAAATATTATTCCATGGTTAGCAACATTTAGAAGATCACTTTGGTATTGACCAGAAACAGAACTGAATGAATTGGATGAGAGACACATCCCAGAATTAAATACCTATGTGTCCCAACATTTAGTGCAATGATGCATAATGTAGGCATAGTACTTACAGTACTTACTGGGGAACCTGACAAAATGCAGATTCTTATTCAGTAGATTCTACATTTCTAACAAGATTCCAAGTTAAATGGATGAAGATGTAAAGCATTGTGTCTTCATTCTTTGTCTTCATAATATATAGCACTATATCCAGTAAATGAGAGTTAGTAAAAGATTATTGATGGATAAAATGTATAATATAGATAATATTACTGATGAAAAAGACTGATGGATAAAAAATGAGTTTTCCATTTTACCAGAAATAAAGTGTTTTCTAAAGCTATAAATAAATACATTTTTGGATACTTGCAAGTCTGGATATTTGTTGTTGTTTATTTTTAAAAGATAATTGAGCACACTAGCAAGAGTAGAAAACTGAAATGCTTAAATATCATGTAACTTCTTCCTCTGGTTGTGGTTGAATAGACATCTATCTGATCCAACTCAATGCATATACTTTGTGTTCTCTGGTAATTTGTAGACAGAATCACTTATAAGCTAAGTGTGAGCAACAGGCATAGAAGGTCATGTAACCTCAGGAGCTGAGAGTGATCTCATTTGTATTTCACCATGATGGAATGTGGCCAATAAAGGAAAAGATAGTTATAGTGCAGAGAGAGAAGAACAAAGCAGACACAGATAGAAAAAGGCGAAGACATAAAGAACTAGCAAACAGGCAATAGTAAGATGAAGGGACCTTGGTCACAGAACACTTTTCACATTCTGGTTTGAGTTGCAGGTGAGGCTATTTTTATTGCATTGATTTTCTTAAAATCCCCTTTACTGTTTGCTTCACTTTAACTCAAGTGATTTTTCTCATTTTATCAACCAAATAATCCAATTATAAGAGTTCAACTTCTGTCATTTTCTCTTTCCAATAGATGAAGAAACTGAGGCCAAGTCCTTATGAGTGATTCTTGCCCAAGATAATTTGACTGAGATGTTTAACCTTTCCTCAGACCCCTAATCAGAAAACATAAGGTCATTCTAAATAAATGTATACCCCTGCATTCCCACACTGTGAATTCATGTCAAAAAATTTATACTGGATAAAATTATAGCTAAAACATGTTTATTGGAGTGTTAGCAGTGTAATAAAAGATGGGGGAAAAACGCTCAATACACAACAGCAGGAAAATGATTATTTAAATTATAGCATAGGAATCCCATTACACTTTATACAGGCATTGAAAATGACTGTTAAAAATGATGTAATAGTCTTGACATTTTTGTGACAAAATGTGTAGTTCATAAAACAGAATACTGTTTATTAAAAATATTGGAACCTAGTAAAATTTATATTTCTATAAATAAGAATAGAAATAAATAGGTACTTATTTTTGGTTTGTGGAATGTCTGGAAATAGTTATAAAATTGGTTATTGTAACCAATAATATTATGTTAATATATAAAATATGGAGTAAGAGTTAACTTACATTCAAATAGATATAAAACATTATCTTAGTTGGGAAAACAACAAATATTTCTATCTTCCACAATTTTATTATTACAGATGTCTCCATCTGTGTTTCCACCACCCCTACCGCCTTTGCCCACATCTACCCAGTCCCCACCCCATATTTCCTCTGGCCATAATTACACTGTTGTCTCTATCAGTTATGCATATATGTTCGTTGTCTAATCCCTTCACCTTCTTTCATCCAGTCCCCCTCCCCTCTAACAGCTATCAGTATGTTTTCTGTATCTATGAGTCCATTTCAATTTTGTTTTTTAGTTTATTTTGTTCACTAGATTCCACATATAAGTGAGATTATGTGATATTTGTCTTTCTCTGACTGGCTTATTTCACTTAGCATAATACTCTCCAGTTCCATCCATGCTGTCTCAGAGGCTAAGAGATCCTTTTTCATAGCTTTTTCATAGTATAGTATTCCATTGTGTAAATGTATCACTGCTTTTTTTCCCCCCACTCATCTACTGATGGACACTTAGGCTGTTTCCGTATCTTGGATATTGTAAATAATCCTGCAATGAACTAGAGATGCTTATATTCTTTTGAATTGGTGTTTAGGGATTCTTAGGATATATTCCTAGAAGTGGGATTGCTGCATCAGAAGGTAGTTCCATTCACACCAACAGTGCACCAGGGTTCCCTTTTCTCCACATACTCTTCAGTACTTGTTTGCTGATATATTAATGGTAGTCGTTTTGGCAGGTCTAAGCTGATATCTCATTGTGGTTTTAATTTGTACGTCTCTGATGATTTGTAATATTGAGCATGTTTTCACATATTTATTGACCATCTATATGTCCTCTTTAGAGAAGTCTATATTCAGGTTCTTTGCCCGTTTTTTAAATTGGATTGTCTTCCTGGTTTGAGTTGTATAAGTTCTTTACATATTTCAGAAATTAACCCCTTATCAGATGTATCATGGGCAAATATGCTCTCTCATACAGTGGGTTCCCTTTTCATTTGGTTGGTTGTTTCTTTTGCTCTGCAGAAACTTTTTATTTTGATGTAGTCCCACAAATTTATTTTTCCTTAGTTTCCCTTGCCTAGAAGATATGTTGGCAAAATACTGCTTTGAGAGCTGCCTGAGATTTTACTGACTATGTTCTCTTCTAGGATTTTTATGGTTTCACAACTTCCATTTAAGTCTTTTATCCATTTTGAGTTTATTCTTGTGTATAGTGTAAGTTGGCGGTGAAGTTTCATTTTTTTTTTTTTTTTTGCATTCACCTGTCCAATTTTCCCAATACCATTTATTGAAGGGACTATCTTTACTCCTTTGTAAGCTCTTGCCACCTTTGTCAAATATTAATTGACTAAAAAGTCATGGATTTATTTCGGGGCTCTCTACTAAGCCTGTGCCAGTACCAGGCTTTTTTGATTACAGTGGCCATGCAATATAGTTTGATATCAGGTATTGTAATACCTCTAATTTTGTTCTCCATTCTTAGGATTGCTGAGGCTATATGGAGTCTTCTTTTTTTGTTCCATATAAATTTGGGGGATATTTGTCCTAGATCTTTAAAACATGATATTGATATTTTAATAGGAATTGCATTGAATCTATAGATTGCTTTGGGTAGTATGGATGCATTAATAATGTTAATTCTTCCTATCCATGAACATGGTATATGCTTTCAATTATTTGTATCTTCCTCAGTTTCTTTCTTCAGTTCCTATAGTTTTCTGAGTACAGGTATTTTACCTCCTTGGTTATATTTATTCCTAGCTATCTTATTTTTTGTTGTTGTTGCAATAGTAAATGTGATTGTTTTCTTAGTTTCTCTTTCTGATAGTTCATTACCGGTGTATAAAAATGCCACCAATTTCTGAATATTAATTTTGTATCCTGCAACTTTGCCAAATTCATTTAGAAGATCCAGTAGCTTTTTGGTGGAGTCTTTAGGGGTTTCTATGTACAATTCAAGTCATCTGCAAATAATGACAGGTTTACTTCCTTCATGCAATATGGATGCATTTTATTTCTTCATTTTGTCTGATTGCTATGATGAAGACTTCCAGTACTATGTTGAACAAAAGTGATGTAAGTGGACAACCCAGCCTTATTCCTAATCATAAGGGAAACTCTTGTAGTTTTTGGCCATTGAGTATTAAATTGGCTGTGGGTTTGTCATATATGACCTTCATTATGTTGAGGCATCTATTCCCACTTTGTTGAGAATTTTCATCTTAAATGGGTCCTGGATTTTTATAAAATGATTTCTGCATCTATTGATATGATCATGTGGTTTTTATCCTTCATTTTTTAATGCAGTGTATCACATTTATTGATTTTTGAATGTTATGCCAAGCTTTCATCCCTGTAATAAATTCCACTTGATCATGGTATATGATCTTCTTAATGTATTGATGATCTGACTTACTAATATTTTGTTGAGGATTTTAGCATCTATGTTCATCAGGAAAATTAGACTATAATTTTTTAATTTCTTGTGTCTTTATCTTGTTTTGGAATTAGGATAATGCTGGCTTTGTAAAATGAACTTAGGAGTCTTATGTCCTCCTGAATTTTGGGAATAGTTTGAGAAGGATAGGTGTTCTTCTTTGAATATTGGGTAACATTTACTTGTGAAGCCATCCAGTCCAGGGCTGTTGTTTTCTGTGATTTTTATTATTATCATCATTATTATTATTATTTCTGTTTCATTAGTTGTAATCAGTCTATTCAGGTTTTCTTATTCTACCTGTTGCAGTTCTGGAAGATTGTATATGTCTAGGAACAGGGTGTCAATCTTATGAAGGTAAATAGTGATAATTATTAGGAAAATATTAATACTAGTCATTATTAGTGGTTAAACTTTCTGAGGAAAAATAAAAAAACAATATTAAATCTATAATATGATTTAGGTTTTGGATTATAAATGTAAATTACTTTATTTAATTCATGCTACAAACATCTGTATAGTACACAATTTGCTTTGAATTAAAGGATAAGTCTACGGCCATACCACCCTGAACGCGCCCGATCTCGTCTGAATTAAAGGATAAGATGATACTTAATATTTATGTCCAATAAATTAATAGTCAAGTGGGGGAAATAGATATAAAATAATTTAATATAATATGTTGGGTGAAATAAGATTAATGTATAAAGTACACAATTCCATTCCTTAGATTTAAAAATAAATTTCCTTAACATCTGCTCTATTGTCTTATTAATAATTAAAATGTCTTTTCTCTTTTAAAACATGGTTTTGCTTTCATCATATTTTTACAACATTTATGTTTTCATCAAAGAGATTTCCGTCTACAAAATGTGTCTCATTTTTTCATTAAGGTATCCCACTAATTCTCATTCCAGCAACCATGCTGTTCAAATGACTGTGACTGATTATGAGGCTTAATTGACTTGTCAAGGGAAAGATAGTTATTTTCAGTCAATTTTTATTTTTCCATATGGCCAAAAAGGAAAAGCCTATCTCCAGCATACACTCACACATACATGTGCTATATTACAAGATGATTGTAAGTTACTCACACTTGCCCCCTGTGACTTAGAATGGGGGCTACAAATAAATAATAATAAGCACCAATGTTTTCTTGTAGTCTGTATGGATCTTCATCATGGCAATCTTTGATAACAAGAATATATAGAAGTAGATGTTATTGGTTGCTTATTTAATAAATGGATGCCTATGCAGCCTCCATTTCTTTTCCCTATTCCTAAGAAAGTTCCAAATCTGTTTAGGCATCGAGTGGGTAGCATGTATCTTATATACTACAGGAGAAGCTGACCACACCACCAGGATAATCGGTTAAAGTGTAACCCTGTCTTCTTGGTTACTGTTAGTTTCAGAAATAGACATGTAATGTGATTTAGAACACTGAGACATGAAGTTTATTTTTGCTAGGGAGTTCTGAGAAAGCTCTTCTATAATCCTTTGAACTTTTTTTCAGAAGCAGTTGCCTTTTATTCTTTTTCTCCAGTCATTTTTATTTTTTCCCTTCACCTTTGTTTATTGATGCACTAAACATAAAAAAGTACAAAGAATCCAAACACAAAAGAAAATATATACAGCCTTTTATGTTTTTATTTTTTTAAATATATTTTTATTGATTTTTTACTGAGAGGAAGGGAGAGAGATAGTCAGAAACATCGATGAGAGAGAAACATCGATCAGCGGCCCCCTGCACATCCCCCACCGGGGATGTGCCCGCAACCCAGGCACATGCCCTTGACCGGAATCGAACCTGGGACCTTTCAGTCCGCAGGCCGATGCTCTATCCACTGAGCCAAACCAGTTTCGGCAAAAAATATGTACAACCTTTTAAATACTCAACAGAATATATTTTCTATTCCAAAAGCTGTCAACTAGGTCACACTGTACAAGCTAAAATAAATACCAGCTTTGCATTCTATGTATTTATTTACTTAATTATTATTTCTTAATTTATTCTTATTTTTTAATTTTAAAATATTTTTTAAAAAATCTTTATTGTTGAAAGTAATACATATGTCTTCTTTCCCCCCCCCCACACTGACCCCCTTCTAGCCTGCCCACAACCCACACCCCAGACCTTCACCACCTTATTGCCTGTGACCATGGGTTATGCATATATGCATACAAGTACTTTAGCTGATTTCTTCCCACCCACCACCAGCCTTATATTTTAATAAGTTCTATGGTAAACACTGTAAAGTATAGCACAATTGCATGCCCTCTCATCAATGCCTTGGCTTGCTAGAGTAGTATAGTAAAGAAGCATGTACATGCTTCTCTGATCCTCTTTAGATATGCGGTCTGGGTTGGAATAAGCCATCTTGCTCTCAATCTGTGAATGAAGCCATCCATTCATTAGTAGAGAACAGAGCCAGGAGAATCTATGAGAAAAGGATCACAGCTAATTGTTAACCCTGAGGACTGGTTATGCGTTATGATGAGACACATTTAATCATGTTTAAGACAGATTTGTTTGGGTTTCTCTTGTTCAATACAACTCCATTCATTTATTCCTTCAAAATATTTACTGATCAATTACTGAAAACTGGTAAATGTTCTAAGTGTGGGTGATACAAGTGGTGAAAAAGAAAAAAACAAATGTGTCTACCTTCATGGAGACCACATTCTTTTGAAATATAATTTTCATTCTATCCAATAAAAATGTATAAAGGGAGTGATTTTGAAAAGTATTAATGATTTGAAACAAGTCCCAGGGCATACATGTACTCTAAAGGGTAATACTTTTTTATTTTATATGTAAACTGAAAGAAAATTACATGATTACAGCAGCTGCTGTGGTATCTTTGAATTCCCATGTATGTCTGTGTCTATATTTCCTGAATGTGGAAATCCAGAAATGCGGTGAAGGGGACAAAATGCCCCCAAAGGCAATATTCAACCAATGAGAAATGGGGTTTGGTAGATATCCCCCAGTGGAAAAATTCCAGTTTATTTTCCCACAGCTTTAACCTGTTCATGAATGGACCCTTAGAGTCCATGCTCCCTTCTTGCTTTCCCATTCCATTTCCATCCTGAGACCATAGCCCAAATAAACCACTTACACTCAAATTATTATAGAAAATTCTACATTTGGGGCAAACCAAACTATGACAATGGCAAATACATCTATCAGTATCAGTTGCTTACCTGCTCCTCTAATGCTACTTCTTAAAGTTTGGGCTTTAGCTGTCTCCACCAAATACCAAAATACCAGCATAAAATCTAGAAAAGGCAATCCTGATACCATATCTTTCTGTCACCAAACATCACCAGTGACGAAAGAGAACTAGTGCATTGTTTAGCTACATATCTATTTTTAAGCAATAGTCTATTATATTCTTTGCTCATCCTTCTCTGAACTTTTTCTTATAAGCATTTTCTGCCTTTCAAATGAGGTTCTGAGTTTCTTCTTATGAATTGAATTTATCTTTCTCCATTGAGCTTTTGCTACTCATAAGTAGCCAATAAAACTCAATATCCTGGGCTTCAAAAGTACATTTCTCATTCTATTTCTTCCTGTCATTTTCTCTGACCTTCACATTCCTTTTTGTTGGAATGAATCTATATTTGATTTGACCTTCTCTGCTCCTGTCTTTCATTCTTTCTTCCTCCTTTCCTCCCTCCCAAGCTTTTTCCTGCCTGTTTTCTTCTTTTCCTTCCTTTTTTCTTTTCTTTCATTCTTCCATTCTGTTTGTTTGGTGTGTTTCTTTTTTCATTTTCAGCCAAAATTATGCACCTTAAATAAAGATCCATGGTACTTATTAGGCCTGTTCTATTTTCTGTGACTAATTATTCTCATCTGTCTCTCTGCCCAAGATAGGTAGCATAGACTAGGGGCCACAGAGGAGTCTATAATCACAGGAGCCTAGTGGGTAATGTGTTATGATGATTACATGACTAGCATTTCCATCCTGTATACATGTATCTGAACTAACTCCCAATCAGAATAGCAGCCTTGCTCCAGAAAAAGGTAGAGATCATCAAAGGACTTGTATGCATGCATATAAGCCCAACCAATGGACACAGACAACAGGGGGGTGAGGGCATGAGTGTGTGTGTGTGTGTGTGGGGAGGGGGTTATGGGGAGAATGAGGTCACATATGTAATACCTTAATCAATAAAGAAATTAAAGATTGAAAAAAAAGGAAAAAAAGAAAAAAAGGGTAAATCGATCTTACTGTGGGGATAAAAGATTGGTGTGTGTGTGTGTGTGTGTGTGTGTGTGTGTGTGTGTGTGTGTGTTGTTTTTTAATCAGAAGACAGAAATCAAAGCTATATTTAGAGCTCAATAACTGCTTAAGATTATTTGTGGGGGTTACAGTTTTATTAAGATCTAGGTTATATAAATAGATATATTTTCTTTTCTTTTTTTATTGCTTAAAGTATAACAAAGATTATTACATATGTCTCCTTTTTTTTCCCCACCCTTGACAATCCCCTGGCCTCCCCTACCCCCCAGTGTCTTATGTCCATTCGTTATGGTAATATGCATGCATACAAGTCCTTCGGTTGATCTCTATCCCCCCTCTCCTCCCCCCCGACCCTCCCCGGCCTTCCTGCTGTAGTTTGACAGTCTGTTCGAGGCAGCTGGAACTGGAGAGCATTATGCTATGTGAAATAAGCCAGTCAATGAAGGAAAAATACCACATGATCTCACTCATTCATGGATAATAGAGACTATTATAAACATTTGAACAATAATAGATACAGAGGCATAGATATATTTTCTTACCTGTATCTTATGGTCCATACATTTTTAAAGTATGCCAACTACATTTCATTTTCTATACTTCATTCTCCCACTCTTTTTTCATACTAGTATGGGGCTGACATAACTCAGTAAAAATATTCTCTAAATTCAGGGTTTTTTTAAAAAAAAATCTGAAACACTGGCAATCTTTCCAGTTCTTTGAGCAAATGGTATAACATACAAACCTTCTAGTGATTGTGAAGTGAAGCTGCATTTTCACAGGGTAGTTTTCCAATAAATTACAAAATACTAAATTGAGAAAAAATTTTGTGCATGTATGCGTGTGTGCATGTGTGTGTATAAGCCCATGTGTCCATGAATCATCCCAGGCATGTGTGTTGGAGGAGAACATGAGGTGAGGAAGGCATTACAGCCAACCTTATACACTGCTTGGTTAAATTAGTGTATATTGCCCTGGCCGGTTTGGCTCAGTGGATGGAGCATCAACCTGCAAACTGAAGGGTCCCAGGTTTGATTTCAGTCAAGGGCACATGCCTGGGTTGCAGGCTTGATCCCCAGTGGAGGGGTGTGCAGGAGGCAGCCGATCAATGATTCTCTCTCATCATTGATGTTTCTCTTTCTCTCTCCATCTCCCTTCCTCTCTGAATTCATTAAAAATAAAAAATATTTAAAAAAGATAAACATTTAAAAATAATCTGTATTAAAAGAGATAGCATTTCTCCCAATTAATCAAGCTAATCCTAGGTACATTTTTATATATCATTGATTTTTACCGCATGGAAAACACTGTCCTTACTTTTCTTAACCAGTAATCTCTACTGTTTCCATCAAAGTGGCAAAGATGAAGGGCTTGAAAATTTTCCAATTTCAAATTATAATTTGATATGTGATTGGGATGGCCCACAGAATCAAGGTACCACTTATAAAAACAATACATGTGCTTACGTCTCCCAAATGGTCTTTACCTCCACACAAACAAAATCTAAGAGCCCAGTCCATAATAACTTGGGAAGTTGGTTATATTCTAATTGGTATTTTAATGAAGTACATGGCCTAATCTAGGAAGAAATCAGCCCTAATATTGAGGAAAAGTTAATGGTGTTAGGCCTCAAGCTTTATGATTCATGAGGCCCATGGTCGGCAGATGATACCTGAAATTCAAGGAAGTGATGCTCAATTGTATGTTACTGAGTCTTTCATTTTAACTACATGCCTCAGAACCAAGTTTGTTACCTATAGTCCTTGAAGTGCATAGACATTTATAAACCTGGATCTCTTCTGTAAATTCTGATTAATCTCATCCCTTGAACCATTAATTTAGATCCCATGTAAGGAAGCCACTAATTCTACTTACATGTATTACTCTGAAACATGGATACCCTCAAAACAACTTCAAACAAGGTTTATTCATAAAGCCAGACTCTCGACTCTAACCTGTAGACCTCAAGGAACTGACCATCATACTCAGTGCACTTCGATCATGCCCACTTAGCCAGGTACTAGGAGCAAACTATATAGTTGAGTCTTGTTCACTTCAACTCAATTTATAGGAAATTGTCTTTATACCTTCTAGTTATTTCCACCCTTATCTTTGTTTCTTCTTAGTGTATTCTAACTTTCAAAGCAATCACATGATACCTATTTCTCCTTGAAATCCCATATTCTTCGATGATATAGCTAGCTGAGATACCATTGGGCTTAACATACCACCTGTCAGAGACATCAGACAAGTTACTATGTAACACCAGATGGAAGTATCCAAAAGTAACAGTACAGTTTTGTGTAGCAAATAAAGTTCTTCTCCCCTTAATGCATGCCAACAAACCTCAAAGAATAATGGGGAAATCACTGTATAAATGGATGCTGTTTAATGTCCAGTGCTCAGTTCTTACCTATTTTATCAATGAAGAAATATGACAGCAGTGAAACAACCAAAGAGAAATTTAATTTGCCTGAACATCAGAGAGGGCTTTAA
Source organism: Myotis myotis (assembly GCF_014108235.1). Classification (NCBI taxonomy): domain Eukaryota; kingdom Metazoa; phylum Chordata; class Mammalia; order Chiroptera; family Vespertilionidae; genus Myotis; species Myotis myotis. The sequence goes on along the minus strand of NW_023416346.1, from coordinate 108,056,385 downwards.
AAGGCAGGATGAAAGTTTTCAAAGCTATTGCTATTTCTCAGCTTCCCATATTACTGTGGAAAAACTGCTAGCAAATACCATGTCAAAAGGTCACTCACATTTTAGAAGATGCTTGTTTGAAAATTCTTATTTCTCTCAATCTCTATGGATTCCTTAATCTTAAATCTTTTTGTGTCCGAAATGAATTTTAGTATAAAAGAATCGCTTTCTAGAGGAAATGAATCAAATATGTTCAGAAAGGGCCATTGAAATACCAAGGGTTTTTCTTCCTTGTTTTTTCTTGCTTTTGAGGACATGAGTAGAACAAATAATAATTCACAGATTTTTAATTGTTGGCTAATATCCCACTAAAACATAAGTGTATTATTACAAAATACCAATGTCCAAATATTTGATACACATTAATCAAAGTGATTCATCCCTTTTAAATGCCAAATATTTTCTATATGTCCCTCAAAACCAGTTGTTCATGTTACTACTTCATAAACTTAACTCTATTTAATTTAGTCCCATTGAGATTATCTCAATTCTGGACTAATACTTCAAATTTTGTGCTTCTATTATTTTATTATATTACTTATAAAAATAAAAATGTAATATGCTAATTAGACTGGATGTCCTTCATCTTCCAGATGAAGCTGGAGCTGCAAGGGCTGAGGCAGAGGTGGCCACCGTGGTGGCAGGGGCTGAGCCCCTTGCACAAATTTCATGCATTGGGCCTCTAGTATCTATCTATATAAACAGGGACTATGCTAATTAGCCGAGCATCATGACTGCTCAGGAGAAGCTGCACATGCAGAAGGGCAGGAGGGGACTGTGTGCCACCCCCACCCCAGTGTCTGTGTGGAGGCTGGGGCTGGGGACGGGCCAGAGTGCAGACACAACACACAGGAGCGCCTGCCCCCACCCCAGCAGAGACAACGTGGTGGCTGGTGCTACATGGGTCAGGCACAGGTCCCAGCCCCCTGCGGGGTGCCTCCTCACGTGATTTCAATTGTGCACTGGGCCTCTAGTATTACAAATACATTTTTCCAAGTCCAAAGTAATTTTTAAGTGAATCACACCATTGATCTCTATGAAATAATCAAACTAGTTAGATAAGCATTCGGAATTTTGATTCACAGTGTGCTGCTAGCATAGAAATGATTTTGTATAATGCAACTGTCAACTAACTAATTGATGTGGTCAATATCAGTTTTTTAGTTCAATAAAATGACCATTATCTCTTTTCTTACATGATGCTGCATAATCAGTTGTTCTGTTCTGTTCTTTTACCCAGCTGTTTTAAATATATGTAAGCACAACTAGATATTTTATTTTGAATACATTACCAATTTGATAATATTTTTCTGCAATCACTATTAGCCCACATATATTACAGGAATAAACCTTTAAAACTGAAAAAATATCTATCCAAAGAAAATGAAAACACTATTTCAAAAAGATATATGCACCCTTAGGTTCTTTGAAGGATTATTTATAATTAGAGGCCCGGTGCACAAAAATTTGTGTACTCGGGGGGGGGGGGGGACCTCAGCCCGGCCTGTGCCCTCTCGCAGTCTGGGACCCTCGGGGGATGACCACCTGCTGGCTTAGAACTGCTCCCTGGGGGATTGGGCCTAAGCTGGCAATCAGACATCCCTCTGGCAGCCTGGCAGCCCTTGGGGGATGTCCACTTGCCAGCAGGGAGCAGACTGAAGCTGCAGTCGGCCATCCTTAGTGCTGCTGAGGAGGCAGGAGAGGCTCCCACCACCAACACTGTACTGGCAGCCATCAGCCTGGCTTGTGGTTGAGCAGAGCTCCCCCATGTGGGAGCTCACTGACCACCAGAGGGCAGCTCCTGCATTGAGCATCTGCCCCCTGATGGTCAGTGTGTGTCATAGTGACCAGTCATTCCCAGTCTTTCTGCTGTTAGGGTCAGTTTGCATATTACCCTTTTACTATATAGGATAGAGGCCTGGTGCATGTGTGGCGGCTAGCTGATTTGCCCTGAAGGGTGTCCCAGATCAGAATGGGGGTCCCACTTGGGTGCCTTGCCAGCCTGGTGAGGGGCTGATGGCTGTTTGCAGCTGGTCACACCCCCTTCAGGGTGGGGGTCCCCACTGGGGTGCCTGGTCAGCCTGGATGAGGGGCTGAGGGTTTTCAGGCTGGCCAAGCCCACCAGCGACTGAAGCTCCCAGCCTCTCCTTTTTTTCTTTTCTTTTTTTATTCTGGGATTTATTTACTTTCTATAATTGAAACTTTGTTGCCGCTCCAGCTCCAAGGCCACGGCCTACTGAAAGCAGGTATCTGGGGTTTGTTTAGCTTCTGTAATTGCAACTTTGTTGCTTAGAGTGGATCTCAGAGCCCAGCCGCAGCAAGGAGGAAACTTGGCTTCCTCCATCACTGGAGCAAACAAGCCTCCTGCTCACTTCAGCTGCGTGGCTGCTGGCCACCATCTTTGTTGGTGGTTAATTTGCATATCTCACTGATTAGCCAATAGGAAGCGTAGCGGAGGTATGGTTAATTTCAATCTTTGTCTATTATTAGATAAGATATCTAAGATATGAGAGCAAATTAAGTATCCAATGATTGATGAAAAAAGAGATGTGGTTGGTATATATAGCAAAATATTATGCAACCAAAAATAAGAATAAAATCTTGTCATTTGTGACAAAACTGTATGGGACTAGAAGATATTACACTAAGTGATATATGTCAGACATAGAAAGACAAATACTATGTGATTTCACTTATATGTTGAAATTAACAGTCAAAATAAATGAACAAAACAGTTATTTTTTTAAAAAACACAGACTCAGAGTTATAGAGAACAAACTGATGGGTGCCAGAGGGGAGGGATGAGGGAAGATGGGTGAAGGAGATAAGAGGTATAAGCCTCTAGTTACAAAATAAGTAAGTCATGGGGATGTAATGAACTGCATAGAAAATATAGCTAATAGTATCATAATAACTACATTTATCACAGTGATCATTTAATAAGGTATATAAATGTTGAATCATTATGCTGTATACCTGAAATTTATATAATATTGTATGTCAGCTATATTTTAATTTATAAAAATATTTTTACCTTATGATTTCTGAATGTAATAAAAATACAACTTTTGAGATGGTTTTGAATAAAGACCTAAATTAGTTGGAATAACATTATTTGAATGCAATTTGCCTGAAATTAATTATCAGAAATTTAGGTGTTAATAAGGCCAAGTGCTAAAAAAGGCTGTCTTTATAAAAATCATCATTTGTCTTGGTCTTTATACCTATTTATACTTTTTGACTTCTAACATATTTTCAATAGGTTTCTTCCCAAGTCACATTAATGATATTTTTCTTGCCAGTGTTCCTATATCTTATTTCTATTTCTTATTTCTTCTTCATACCATATAGCCTTATCCTACTTGAAGTCAGTGTATGGCTTCTGGCACAATACAATCTTTTTCTATTTGAAATCCTCTCCTTCCTTGCTATTTTGAACACACACTTATTTTCCACCCACTTCAGATCTCTCCTTTTCATTCTCCTTTTTTTTTAAAAAAAAAAAAAGTATTTTTATTGTTTCAGAGAGAAAGAGAAAGCAAGGGGGAGAGAGATATATAAACATCAATGATGAGAGATAATGGATCCCACAACCTGGAGATATGCCTGACCAGAAATCAAACCATGACCTTCTGGTTTATCAGTCAACACTCAACTACTGAGCAACACTGGCTGGGCTCATTCTCCTTTAATGTTGTTGTACATTACCCATTGCTGCATAATATTACCACAAACTTAATAACTGAAAACAACAAATTTTTTTTATTTATCTCACAGTTTCTGTTGGTCTGAAGTCTCAGCACAGCTTAGCTGCATCCTCTACTTCAGGGTATCAAAAGGCTCAATCAAGGTGTTGGCTAGGTCTGTTGTCTCATTTGAGGCTGGACTGGAAAAGACTTTGCTTCTAAGTGCACTTGGTAGTTGGAAAAATTCAGCTCCCTACAGTGTGATAAACTGATGGCCTATTTTTGCTGGCTGCAGTCTGCCCTACATTTTTGGCCCCATGGTCTCCCCCAACATGAACACTTCTTCAAAAGCAGGCAGGGGGAGAGTATCTTAGAAAATGGAGAATTCTAAACTTATGTAACAACCTTGTATAAAATAACCACATAAATTCAGTCACTTTTGGTTAGAAACAAGTCATAGGTTCAGCCTATACTCAAGAGCACTCAGGAGATGCACAAGGGCACTCAGGAGATGGGTATTATGGGAGCCCCCACAATGTCCTTTTCTTCTACCATTTATGGACCTTTTCTTGACCTTTTTTTGTAGTCAACATCATACTAAATAGTCAGTTGGCTCCTGGATATCCATGGATACTTCAAACTAAACATACTCAATCAACTTCATCATTTTTCAACCTTTTACTCCTCCTATAAGCTTAATTTTAGTTTGTCTTAAATATCTCAGTAGCTTAAATATCTACCTACTCAGGTAAATGAAACTGGAGTCATCTCTGTTTTCCATGTATTTCTTCAATATCTCTCTAATGTGAAATTATTATTACATGAAGATGATATGATTGTATATTTAAAATGACCCAGCCCTAACCAGTTTGGCTCAGTGGATAGAGTGTCGGCCTGTAGACTGAAAGGTCCCAGGTTTGATACCAGTCAAGGGCATGTACCTTGGTTGCGGGCAAATCCCCAGTAGGATGTGTGCAGGAGGCAGCTGATCGATGTTTCTCTCTCATCGATGTTTCTAATTCTCTATCCCTCTCCCTTCTTCTCTGTAAAAAATCAATAAAATATATTAAAAAATAAAATAAAATAAATAAAATGACCCAGAAATACAACTGAAAATACTACAAAAATAAGTGAATTCAGTAATGTAGGTGGGTAATAAACTTTTATGTAGATATCAATAGATTTTCTATGCACCAACAATAAACAGTTGGAAGATATAATGAAAGAATATATCTCTTTCATTTCATTAAAAACTGAACTCCTTTGGAAGCCACAAATACAAACTTAAATTAAAACTACATTTAAATACAGTGTAAAGCTTAAATGAAAGAAAATTATAAACTCTACTGAAAGACAAAATAAACACTGAAGAAAGGACAACCTGTTTTTCTTAGATAAGAAACATCTACACAAAAAAAGGATCAATTTTTCTCTAGGTAATTTTAAATTTTTATATAAATCAGATTAAACATATTAAATGTTTTTTTTAAAAAAAAACTTGAGCTTTAAATTAATTTGTTAAAGTAAATTTTAAATTGGACAGGACATATTAAAAATAAAATCACTGAGAAGATAAACAACTAAATAATTGTACTGGTATAGATATTTAATTTAACATGTTATAAAGTTTAAATTTTTGATCAGTAAATCAAGACTAATCTCCTTATTCAATAAATTGAGACTACTCAACTAGATCCTTAAATGCAAAAATAAAATGTTCATACCCCATATCATACATAAGTATCATTTTCAAATGTTTCAAGGTCCTAAATCTAAAAAATAAAACCATAACAGTACTAGAATTAAATATTGGAGTGTCCCTAGAGAGCCTTGGAATGGGGGAGGCCTACCTAACTATGGCCATGCATTAAAGGAACACTGCTGCTTTAAAGGAAAGATTGATAATTGAAGCAAAAATTATTTTCAATATAAACATGATATGGACACCATAGGCAAAGTCAAAAGACAACTGGCAAGTGAAAATGAACACAATACTGATATACTATATTTCCCCTAACAGACTGACAAAAACCCACAATTTGCAGCACTCCTTTAACAAGAGTAGCTGTATGAAACACGTCCTTTCATATTATGGGGGAAGTGTATATTGGAACAGATCTAATGTGGGTTACTTGGCAATATTTATAATAGTCCCAAGTTGTTTTCATGATTATGCTCCAACCCATTATATTAGTACTCAGAGTATGGCAAGATGTGGGTTTAGTTTACCTCACTTGTATCATCTCCTACTCCCTTTAATAGAAATTCTCATCTCATTCTTCTATGCCTTTACAGATGCTATTATCTCTGAACTAAAATTCCCTACTCAAATCTCTTAACTTTCCCTTTACATAAATAAATCCTATTCACCCTTCACATCTCCAGTCAAAAAGAATCTCCTCCAGGAATCTTGACTTGATGTCCTCTCCCAGATCCTCTCTCTTATTCCCTCTCTGATTATTCTTTCACTGCAGTCTTTCACAACACATTATGTGTACCTCCATCAAAGAATTTACTAGACTTTTCTGTAAATATTGAATTTTATGTCCCCAACCCCCAGCACATTAGTGATACAGAATGGAAAGTGAGTACCAGCTTAATTCATGAATGAATGAACATTGTGTGTGTGTTTTAACCTCAAACTGGTCCACATCTCCACATAATAATTTAAAAAATCCATATTATAAACACAAAATTTTGAACAGCATCTTAAAAAACAATTCATCTTCTCATATTCTTTTGGCAATGACTATACAGTCAAATTATAGGCATCATTTTATGTTACTTCAACCAAAGAACACTATGAGCAAGACTGTATTCAGAAAAAAATGAGATTTATTGACTCTTGCAGTGAAGAAAGATACCAGAGGAATCTAGAACATGAAAGCATCATTTTTAGGGTGGATTCCTGCTGAAGGATTATGAGTGGATCAATTCTGTATTTGATATTGTTTCTGATGTGGGATTAGGGGAAGGATGATTAACTAGGGATTTGAGGCTGTCATAAAGAAGTAACACCTTAGCAATAAGAAATTCCCAGTAATTGATGGGATAGCAGAGCAAATCTGGGCCATCATTGATAAGGAATCATTCAAAGAAGGACTCATTATGTTTTAAAGCTATTGTGTGCCCTTAGGAGAAACCATGATTTCTATAAACTTTGTACCTGGCTTTGTCTATATCTATCCTTCTGGACAGATTAAGGCTGGGGTTTTCTTTTCTTTCAATCTGATATGGATTTTACCCTTTCAGTGATGAACATATTTTTTATCTTTCCACAGTTTAGGATTTATGAAAGTCAATTAAATTTTCCATACCACAATTACTTCATATCCAAAAATTGATATTAATATTTGCCTCAAATAATTATTATTTAAAAATTAAATAACCTAAAAGCTTTATATGCATATTATATTGGCTCAATATAACAGTTATTAAATAAATATAGCCATTATTATTATTATTACATTTCAAAATAGCTATCAGTGGAAATCAGATTGTAATTGGACTCACTGTTGTTTTCCAAAGACAGATATTTTATTATTAGAGTCAAAGAAACTCTGTCACTGAATTTGAAGGGGTAGAAGATTTGTTGGGATCAGCAACCAATAGAATATAACTTTGAATGTGAGAACTAAAAGTTCAAATTCAGTCTCTGAGATCGTTGGAAGATATGAAGCAATGTGCATTCTGAGAGAATTTTCAAATGCCATTCCAGTTTGCCTGAGTGACAAATTTGTCACATTTGGCACCATCTAACTGTCTCATATCAGAACATTATCTGAAAAGAATAGGTTTTTTCAAAGTGCCAAGTTGTCAAAATGTTTCAATCCTCTTTAAAAAACTGTTGTATTTAGCACCAAGGCACATCTGTATCTTTGAAATAAGTCCTTTACTGTCTACACTAATAAAAGACAAACATGCAAATTGACCCTACCTTTGCTACTCCTTAAGCCACGCCCATCAGCCAATCAGAGCGACGATATGCAAATTAACCAAACCAAGATGGCTGCCGGCAGCCAAGGAGCAGGAGCGAGCAGGAGGCTTGGTTGCCCCAGTGATGGAGGAAGCCAAGCTTCCTGCCTGCGGCGGCCAGCTCTGAGCTCCACTCACGGCAACAAAGTTTCAATTATAGAAGATAAATAAACCCCAGATACCTGCTTTCAGCCAGCCGTGGCAACGGAGCTGGAGTGAGCAGGAGGCTTGGGTTGCCCCTGGTGATGGAGGAAGCCAAGCTTCTCGCCCACCCTGGCCGGCTCTGAGCTCCACTCAAGGAGACAAAGTTTCAATTATAGAAGGTAAATAAATATCAGAATACAAAAAAAAAAAAGAAAAAAAAGAGGGACTGGGAGCTTCCGTCACCAGGGGGCTTGGCCAGCCTGAAAACAGCTATCAGCCCCTCACCCAGGCTGGCCAAACCTCCATGGAGTGAGGGTCCCAAATGGGGGGGGGGCTTGACCAGCCTGAAAACAGCCATCAGCCCCTCACCCAGGCTTGCCAGGCACCCCAGTGGGACCCCCACCCTGATCCAGGACACCCTTCAGGGCAAACCAGCCAGCCCCCACCCATGCACCAGGCTTCTACCTATATAATAAAAGGGTAATATGCAAATTGACCCTAACAGCAGAGCGACTGGGAATCACTGGTCACTATGACACACACTGACCATCAGGGGACAGACGCTCAATGCAGGAGCTGCCCCCTCGGGGTCAGTGCACTCCCACAGGGGGAGCTCTGCTCAGCCGCAAGCCAGGCTGACAGCTGCCAGTACAGCGGTGGTGGTGGGACCCTCTCAGGCCTCAGCAACGCTAAGGATGTCTGACTGCAGCTTAGGCCTGCTTCCCGCTGGCAAGTGGACATCCCTCAGGGACTCCCAGGCCGCCAGAGGGATGTCTGACTACCAGCTTAGGCCCAATCCCCTGGGGAGCGGGCCTAAGCCAGCAGGTGGTCATCCCCCGAGGGGTCCCAAACTGCGAGAGGGCACAGGCCGGGCTGAGGGACCCCCCAAGTGCACAAATTTTTGTGCACCGGGCTTCTAGTTTAAATATAAATGTAAATGCAAGTATGTATATTTATATGTATGATGTATAATATTGGAAGGGGCAAAAGGAGGATGTGTCCAAAGAAAATAGCAATAATACCAACTATCCCCAGCCATGATTAAACTATGTAGCTTTCTCTCTGTCTATGCCACATTTTTTGTCTCTTTAAGTTAATAAAATAAAATGTCATTTTATAATTCAGAAGCCTAGATTTCAGCCAGTCCACAGCTTTTGTTACTTGTTAGCTCTTTCTAACATTCTTCATTCCTTTTCGAGGAATAAGATTTATAATAGGAAACTATAAAATTCCCTAGAAAAGATAATGATCTTTTGGTTCCAAGGCAACTTTTAAGATTTACTAAGTCCTGATTATTTAAATTTACTAAATCCATGATATGAAGTGTGACTTATACACTCACACCCAAAGGAATTTATATTTTAGAAGCTAACTTTGTTTTATCTAGCCTGTAGCTTCCATTGAACCTTCTTTCTGTTCTGTTATAGTCAAACAACTACTCCACCTACTTATCTGTAGTGATAAGAGAATTATAGACTGTTTTATCAATTAAAAAGACAGATCACTGATCTGTGAAATGTGATAAGAATTTATAGCATTAAATCATACTCTTTAAAAATCCTACCCTAGAAGAAGTTTAAAGGTCATTGGCCTCATATAATTTAAATTGCTGCTTTATAGTCTAATTAAGGCTTAAATAACATGACAAGTCAATAATTTAGGGTTATGTTCGCAGACATAAAAAAAACTGTCTCTATGAATTCTGATTTCCATGGAATTTGGCCAACCTCAATACATATTAGCTCATATGGTAGTGGGATAAAAAGGTAAAAATAAATAAATAAATAAATAAATAAATAAATAAATAAATAAAACCTGGGAAAGCCTGAAGGAAGGCTGAAGGGAGCTATTTAATGTTAGCAAGCAGGATACTTCCTAGTGTCTTTGCTTCTACTCAAAGGGGAATCTGTTTTCAGCTTGGAACCAAATCAGGAAGAGACTATTTTCTGACAACAGCAAATTAAAACGACCCTCTTAACCCAGAGCAGAACATAGCACAAAGACATGAAGTGTTTAAGTAGTGAGGTCCCAAGGTGCAATTCAGGCATTCCGTGTTCATAGAAAAAGCAGGCAGGAAGCATATTTGAGAAAAATTTTAGCAGGACAAAAGGCCTCCTTAGTAATATCATACATAAAGGAAAATTTGAGTAAGTATATTAGGAAAAACTAAAAATTTCTGTAAATGAGAATCTTGATATAACAAAGTGATGATGTGCAGAAGACAAATGTAGAACAAGAGAAAATTTCAGTCTGGCCTACAAAATATATTATTGCTTTAGTTGTACTAATCAGAGTCTTTCATCATTTCTTCCAAGGGGCGACACTAGAAAAGTAATATCAGAGCACACTCACATATACACAAATTGAATATACTATATAATAAAAGGCTAATATGCAAATTGACCAAACAGCAGAATGACTGGTTGCTATGACACGCACTAACCACCAGGGAAGAGACACTCAATACAGGAGCTTACCCCTGGTGGTCAGTGCGATCCCACAGGGGGACCGCCACTCAGCCAGAAGCTGGGCTTATGGCAGGCGAGTACAGAGGTGGTGGCAGGAGCCTCTCCCACCTCCGAGGCAGCACTAAGGATGTCTGACTGCCGGCTTAGGCCAGGAAGCGGGCCTAAGCCGGCAGTCAGACATCCCCTGATGGCTCCCAGACTGCGAGAGGGCACAGGTTGGGCTGAGGGACCCCCCTGAGTGCATGAATTTTATGCATCTTGCCTCTAGTATATGTATAATATGATATATTACTTATGTAAAATTTCAATAGTATAGTATAGGACATATACACATACCTGAAAGTAATACTATATATATATATATATATATATATATATATATATATATATATATATATATATGGCATTATTTTATAATGTAATACAGGTTTATATTCAGGTTTTTTGGTGTGTATATATCATATACTATAAGGATTTGATGCTATCATAAAGGAGTAACACCTTAGCAATAGGGCATTCCCAGTAATTGATGGGACTAGCAGAGCTATATATATATATATATATATATATATATATATATATATATAAAACACACACACAAATCATGAATGTAACACACATTATATATATTAGATTTATTATAAATATATCTTATATATAATATTATATTATATATACACTCTGGAAATATATATTCATATATATAAATAAAGTTTCATAGTATGGATTCAAATTCTCAAAATGATTTTTATTCTTATGACGTCCGGGTTCTAAAATCACTTCTGGTTTTTAGTTAGAGAGATGGAGACATCAATTGATGGCTTTCTACTGACTAATTGAAAACTACTAAAATATTATTCTTAATATCAGTGCACAAAATCTGTAATATAAAATATCAAATTTAGTTAGCACAGCCATATCTGGCAAGAATTCATAGAAAATTGAATTAAATAATCACCTATAATCCAGCTCTAAATTTTTAACTAATAGACATTTTAATTTGAGTAACTTACATAAGTTCTCTTTGTCCCTGTTCCTTCATTTGTAAGATAGAGATTAATTCAAATAAAATATATTAAATGTATTGAATGACTTACAACATATTATTCAAAAAATGAAAATATCTGTACTCACAAGATTTTGTTTTGGTTAAATTGCATAACAAAATTTCAAATAACTAAAATATTTTAACACTTTGTAGCGTTAAGGACAGATATAATATTTTCCAGTCATTGTTCTAGCTTCTATGTAGTATAGTCATATCACTGCCATAATAAAAGTCCTCAGTAATCTAGAAAGTGGCATATTCTCTTTTGTCTTTCTTCTCTCGGTCCATTATGCTCTTTCCTCCTCTTTTAGTCTGGCTATCACTTATTATTTAGATTTTTAGTTTAAAAGTACTTCTTCAAAGGAAGTTTTCCCTGACCTTCTAAGCTAAATGCTGCCATTGGACGGAGTTCAAAACTTGGACTGAAGAGAGATACATGGCATCCAGGAGTGACTCATTAGACCACCCTTCCTTCTCAAAACCACTGATTCGATATGAACATCCAAAGTGGCATTGAAAGGAACACATTGAATATAGAGGCTTCTTCAGTCTAGGTCCCCAAATCACTTCCTGGAGCAGAGCAATTCCTCTACAGGCCCACTGCCCCTTAGGCTTTTTAGGAAAGAAACTTCTGATATGTTCAGCTACTGGGATTTGAGGATTTATCGTCTATATCAGCTAGTGTTATCTTTTCTAATACAGTATCCAGCCCCTATCATGCCAGATTATAAGCTATTTATTTATCTATATTCCCAATAGTCTACTGACTCCATGGAGTTCATACCACTTCTGATTTTCTCAGCATTAAATCTTGAGGTCTAACATAGAATCTAACATACTAGTTACAAATTTTTAAAGAAAATAAATGAATAACTGGGGATATAATTATGTTTTTTGTAAGAATCCCTCATTAAAGTATGCCTTATACATGAGAACACCAATTACCTTGAACAAGACAATGCTATTTTCTCCCTGTGAACTATATTTTGAAGTTCTGTGGGTACAGAATTATATTAGGCAATTTATCTAACAAAATATTCAGCACCTAACAATATTAAGACTGTAGCTCATATGTAAAACTGACAAGTTCTTTTCTGTTGGCATCATGCCCTAAGTTTTTTTCAATATGTGTTTCTTCAATGAACCATGACTGTGACCATGAGGACATTTTCAGTTCTGGCCCCAGCTTATTTGCATGGTCTTCTGACAGTAACTTACTTGCTACTTAAGTAGAGAGGGGTTTTTTAATTTCTGTTTTTCTATGTTTTTTATAATCTTCTTTCAATTCATTATAATGCATTCATAAGTTTTTATTTATCCCTCAAACATTTATTTAGCATCCAATATGTGCTGGCATTGTGCTATACACTGTAAATAAAACAGAGAATTAGATATTCAAAACTCTCAGCCCTAATGGAGCCCTTTTTACCTTATTAGAAAAGTAATCATGTATTTGCAGTTTACTATGATAAGTGTTTCATGAGAGGGTAAGTGAAAAATTAAAATGCCAGGGATTACAGGACTTTCTGGGAAAGATGAAACTACTAACCATCTTTGTTGTTCTCTTTTCCAACTGCCACCTAACTCTGAACTATCATTTACATGCAGAATAGTTGCTAGAGCCCACAGACATGGGTGGAGACCAGTGGAGGAGGAATTGGCCCATGTTCTACAGGGTCTGGTCTGAGAGAGATGGCAAAGGACTTTTTTTGCCTGGGCGAGACCAAGGTCCATGAACAACTATAGAAAGCCTTAGGAGGAGTTCTAGGATACCACAATTGCATCTCATGTGAGTGGAGAAAATGGTAGGAGTCCTCAGTATTCCTGAATTTAGAGACTCTTGGTTTTTGTAGCAGGAAAAAATAGGAAGTAGAGAGGCTTCCTTCTGGTGCTTCCATGGGGACCTGACAACTTGTGACATAAGTTACTGACAGCCCAGGTAACCAGAGACTGATAATTCCTCACCATTCTAGATAGTCCATTTGCTTAAAATACCCAGGACATCAGACATGACCTCCAAGGGTGATCAGAGCCAATAAAAAATAAAGAAAAATAACAGAACTTAAAAGAAACCTGAAAACCTAAAAGGAAAAATATAGGTAGGACAACAAGTAGAGGAGCTAGGCAAAGATGATTGTTTAAAGGAGACTGAGTTGAAACAGAGTCCTGAAACCAAACAAACAAAAAACCAATGATTTTTTTTTTTAATTTAAGAGATCAGCAAAGAAATTTGGGCTAAGGAAAGCTTCACTATTGAAAAATGAATTAATAACTATGAAAATCAAGAGAAAAAATACTTCAAAATGAAGGTATAAAAAACAGATGGACTAAGGAGAGGTCAATGGGGAAAAAAGGAGACATATGTAATACTATATGTAATATTTTAAACAACAAAGAATTTTAAAAATAGATGGTAGTTCCAGAAGAAAAAAATAATAATAACACTAGATATCAGAATTAGAAACCCAAGCTATGAATACAAAAAGTTCAGAACAAGAGAACAAAAATGTTAGAAAAGGGGAATGAATAAATAATAGCAAAATATTTTCCTTAGGTAAAATAAGACCTAAGTCTGAATATAGAACGGATTCAATAAATGCCAGTTAGGCTTAATAATAAAAAATATCCTCTTAAGCACATATCGGCAAAATCCCTGAACTGGAAGGATAAAGAGAAGTATCTTACAAGATCTGGCAGAGAGTGAGAACTCATAGACACAGACAACAGTACTTATGGTGATTATCAGAGCAAAAGGGGGGACAGGTAGAAGAAGATGAAGGGGGTATAAATGGTGATGGAGGGATACTTGACTTTGGGTGGTGAACACACAATCTGATATAATAAAAGGCTAATATGCAAATGGACCGCATAGTGGAACAACTGGTTGTTATGATGCACACTGACCACCGGGGCAGACACTTAATGCAAGAGCAGCCCCCTGAGGAGACCTATGTAATACTCTTTGTAATAGTTTAAGCAAAAAAACAACAACAACAAAAAAAACACACACACACACACAAAGAAAAACCTCCATGCAAAGTCAATACTTGGGTCATAAGACCTAAAATTACCCGCAGCTAACTCTGACACAGAATCACAGCCTTTCTACTCAGAGAGTGGTCCTCAGACCAGGACCTGCAGCATCACACCACCAGGGAGCTTGTTGGAAATGCACAGTCTCTGAGGCCTCCAGACCCACTGCATCAAATTCTGCATTTGAGCCAGAATCCTGGGGACTGCATAGGAACACTGAAATTGGAGAAGTGCTGATCTAAACTTGGCGTTCTCACCTTTTACCATTGACTAGTATTTATATATTTCTATTATTTGCTTCTATATTCTCTCCCCCAGATTGAATTGTGGGACTTTGTTCTTCAGCACCCTCTGCTTACAGGCCAGACAGCACTGAAACTATGGTCAGCACTCAATTCATATTCCTGAAATGCATGAAAAATTTCCCATTAAAACTATAGTATACCTGACATCTTAGGTAAAAAGCAGATTAAAAAAAATAAAAGAAGAGCAGCCCCCTGGTGGTCAGTGCACTCTAACAGGAGCGCAGCAGCGGTGGTGGGAACCTCTCCCGTCTCTGTGGCAGTGCTAAGGATGTCCAACTGCCAGCTTAGGTGGCGGGCCGATGCTCTATCCACTGAGCCAAACTGGTGGGGCAATTAATTCCCTTTTAATGTGCACCGGGCTACTAGTTATGTAAGCCATCAGTCAGACATCCCCTGCGGCTCCCAGACTGTGAGAGGGCACAGGCTGGGCTAAGGGGACACCCCCCAAGTGCATGAATTTTGTGCACCAGGCCTCTAGTACAATATAACAGTGATTTTCAACCATTGTACCACAAGAGGAGGTATGCCAGTGTGTCACAAGAATTTTTAAAACATACAATACCTGACTATTTAGTCAAGGGACTGATCTCTTTTCCCATAGAGTGTCAAATTAAAAAATGAAAATAGCCAATACAACAATAGCCATCCAATGTGAATGAATCAAAATTATGTCTCTTTTATTCAAATCAACAAAATATACTTTTGGTGTGCTGCAGAATTTTAGTAGTTAGTTTATGTGTGGCACGAGATGAAAAAGGTTGGAAATCACTGCAATATACAGATGATGTATTATAGACTTATATACTTGAAACCTATATGAGCTTATTAACCAATGTGCCCTAGTAAATTAAATAAATAAATAAATAAATAAAGTATTTACAAAGGAAAACTATAGGCAGGCAATTGATACTTCAAGATAGAAGAGTTGTTGATAAGCTAATTCCCAAATTTTATACCTGAAGATGTATCTCACTTGTTGAATTTTTTTTTTTATTCTGGGCATATAGCATCAACACACTCTATATGAGGAAAATGCTAAATTAACCAAACAACTATATAATCAAAACAGATAATTTAAAATGGGAATGATGAATAGAAGAGGAAATAAGAGGAAATATATAATGGGTGATATAAAAGTTCCCATCCATTTTTACTCTATATATACATACATATGAATATAAATGTATACATACATACATAAGGCATAATAATGAAGTAGCTATAATATTTTAAAAATATTTTTAAATTAACAATAAAATGTTCCAATTTATAACATTTAAGTCAGATAATCTTTATGTGAAAGATTAATAATTGTTAGAATTTTAAATATTTAATTAACCAAATCTTGGGAGTTGAACGGAAAGCTAGTGAAAGTAAAAAGTTTTAAAGGACACCTGGAACAGAGGTCTATTTCAGCACAATTTGTACTGTCAACAACGTAGAAATAGTAAATATTTGAACAAATCATGGTGCAGACATACCATAAACATTATGTGGCAGTAAAAATAATGAGAGTAGAAAGTAGAAACTGTCTCCATTGTCTTGGATAGATTTCCAGAATTTATTGCTCAGTCAAAAGATAAGATGCAGGGTTGCATATACAGAATCAATGTCTTATATGTTTTAGTGTGTATGCATGAGTGTTTGCACATATCTCTATATATAAAAGCCTACGCGACCAAATGACCGGATGACCAAACCATCGAACAGCCGGTTGACTGGTTGCTATGGTGGGCACTGACCACCAGGAGGCAGACGCTCAACACAGGAGCTGCCTGCAGGTGGTCAGTGTGCTCTCACAGCCAATCTCCATGGCTCCTCCCCCCAGCCAACCTCTCGTGGCCTTGATTGGCCCTGAACGCCGACCAGGCTTTTGGACCCCACCCGTGCATGAATTTGTGCACCAGGCCTCTAGTAAGGTTATATAACCATTGAAAGTATTTGAAAGGATTAACACCTGCTTGTTAAGATTGGTTACTTTCTTGGAGAAGTGGCAAGGAGACAGGAGAAAGAGCGGGAGTGGAAACATAAAAAAAAGAAGTGTTTTTAGAAATATACTTGATTAAAAATTATGTGTTATATAATCCCACTTTTGTAAAAGTATATGTATGCATGCATATATGTTTGTGTATGATATGTACAAAGATACATAAAAATGGTTATTAAAACTTACATGAGCCGAAACCGGTTTGGCTCAGTGGATAGAGCGTTGGCCTGCGGACTGAAGGGTCCCAGGTTCGATTCCGGTCAAGGGCATGTACCTGGGTTGCGGGCACATCCCCAGTGGGAGATGTGCAGGAGGCAGCTGATCGATGTTTCTCTCTCATCGATGTTTCTGACTCTCTATCTCTCTCCCTTCCTCTCTGTAAAAAATCAATAAAATATATTTAAAAAAAAAAAAAAAAACTTACATGAAAGCTTCCATGAGATAGTGAGTTTCAGAGTATGTCCATTCTTCTACTTTTACATATATATAAAGACTTATTAATACAATGAAGCTATCTTCATTGTACAAAATTCATAAAGGAATATTAACATTATCATACATTTTCTGTATCAAGCACAAACATGATGTCAGTAACTAGACTAACACCTTCACATATAGCATCATATTTAATTCACACAAAAATCCCACAACATAAGTATTATTACCAAAGACAGTGGAGAAATTTGACTTTATGAAAATTGTATCTCTCACAAAGACAATGGAGCAAGTGGGGGAAATCCAAATCTGTCTCCCTCAAAAGACTTAACTTTGAATACTACTCAGTACTTAACTTGTTTCTCTCCCCCACACCATTGCTCTCCTTACCTTCCTAGGTATACTTTCTTCCTCTCTCTGACAATTTCTTGTAAAGTGGTTTTGTGACAAGAGATTCTATTTGTACAATTTGTCCACTAACACCTCTACTTCTACTTCCTATGCATTACTGGATTTGCTAATTGATATTGTGATTAAACTGTCACCTTTGCATATTGTTTACATTTTTAGAGTCATTTCCTATGTTTTTACTTTATATAATATACAATTTAGAAAGTTATTATTGCACAGAATGTGTGACTATATTTGATAAAAACAAATGTCAACATAAATGTTTCTCATTTTTTAAGAAATAAATTAATAAATATTTTTATTTTGCACCTTTTCAGGGCTGGGTGGAAGAGGGAAGAGGGGAGATGGGGGGCATCTGCAAATGTTTCTTACTTTCAGTGTAACCTTTCAAATGTTTTAAGATACTTGAAAGTACCTCAGAAGCCTTAACATTTATTGCACCTTTTTCTCATATCAAAACAGATCAAGAAATTGCTTTATAAAGGGAGATCTAAGAACCTTATTTCTTTTGAATCAACCTTTCAATTTTAACTTTAGTTATGAACCTGAATTTTTAAACATTGTTTACTTCCCTGAAACATTAACTGAAGTCAGGGAAGTGATTCAAAAGGCACTTCTTCCCCAGAAGATCATTTAATAATCACTAATACTTATTATTGATTGCTCACCAGGCTTGATGTTATACCAAGATAAAATCTCATGATGATTTCAGCTTCAACCAAAATAGTAGACCTTTTACAAAAAAAACTGGTAAGAAACATTATTTTTCTCTTAAGCAAGATGAAACAGTAATTGCTTTAATTTATTTTGATTTGCTAACAATAAAACATATTATTAGACAAAAATATTACATTTATGAAATAATGAAGGCGATTTTTTGTTTTGTAATAAAATTGATTCATATAAATGTAAAATTTCATATAGAGAATTTATGCTATTGGTAGTTTACACATGCCCTACACCATTGGACATATTCTCCCTATTGATGAGGATTATTACAGCTAGAAAGTATCCCTCATATCAACTCTTAGTATGTAAATATTTGCTCTAATAAGTTACAAAAATTTTTACCTAAAATTATGTTTAGATTTAAAAATGTGTGTGCTTATTTTATGAGGAGCCCAAGAGAGATATGTAAAGTGTGCTGTAGTCCTAGCTCAGCTGTTCTCCTGATAGGATCAGGTATGATATCTAAATTGTTTAAACTTTTTGTGTGTGTGTTACCATTTTCATCTTCACCACCCTTTTTTTTCTGAGCATTTATTCTTTCAGGGACACCAGTATTCACTTCTGACAAAAGTTTGAGGACATAACACAGATACAAATTAGGTTGTGAGAAAGTAATGATGTCCCTAACTGAATGTATGCAATACTTACAGAATCTGAAACAGCACTCCAGTAAGGCCACTCAGTGACTGCATCTAGAACAAGACAGAGACAAGGTCATTATGCAAACACAAAATAAACTAGAAATCTCATTTTTCGCATGAACAAAAATGATAGCTGCTTCTTTACCAATGTCAACTAGAATCCTGCTTGGATCGTTCCACCTCCCAAATAAATATGTATATATGAAATACATTAGTATATATTTCCAGGGGAGCAATCTCCATTGCTGTAGCAAACATAAATCTAACTTTATTTGTCTTCAATTATGTTCCTTATGATGGGTGATGTCTTATCAATTAATATTTTTGTATATTATTGCATTGTTTCTTTACTTATAGCACATATTTATTGAAATATAAAAGGAATATGTAACATATCTACTATTGTAAAGTATTATAGCAAATTATACATAAATATACACATTAATGAGTACATTAAGTTAAATATTTAAACAGTAGGTATTTTTATTGAATTTATTGGGGTGACATTAGTTAATAAAATTATATATAGGTTTCAGGTATATAATTCATATACATTATTTGTATATGGTATTGTAAGTTCATCACCCTACATCAAGAAAAGAGTAGGTGTTGTAGTAGATTCTTAATATGAAGAAATCCTTGATGGATTGCATCCTATATAATAAAAGTCTAACATGCAAATTGTCCCCTCAATGGGAGTTCGACCTGGAGTTCAACCAATTGGGGGTGGGGTCAGCCGGCCAACCACCCATGTCCCCTCCCCCCAGCCAGCCCAGCCCGATTGGCCCCCATCCAGGCAGGCCCGCCAGACCCCACCCATGCACAAATTCCTGCACCGGGCCTCTAGTTATTAGATAAATTGTCTGCATGGGCTTGGAATACGTTATTCTGATTTCCACTTAAAATAATAAAATACAAACTCACACTCTCCAAACTTACACCATCCAATTATTTACAGGAACAGATGAAGCTCAGATATTATATTGGAGCCCTTTGAATGGGATACTAGAGGATGGGAAAGGCATAATGAGATGTACCTTCTAATATTTTCTTCAGCTGAATTACATGTGTTATAAACACAAACAGAACTAGTCTACATTGATAACCATGATGTTTTGAATGAACAATTATCTAGGTGGATCATGAGTGGAAAGAGGATTGGAGTAGAAAAGAAATATTTTTATTTTACTCTTAAGTGTCAGAAATAAAAATACAATCTCATTAGTACATATAAAATCTGAAAAAGCAGGAATTGCTGTCCCATTTTATAGTAAGAAAATAATAAGAAGCTCTTCACATTCAGAAGCTCTTATATATGCTATTACACCATGTTTCAATCACATTAATTGAAGGCATGTGACCTCCCTCTCCAGTGTTTCATTGTGGATTGAATGTAAATCAAAGGTGATCAAAGTGTGAACATTTTCAGGACTGTACCTTAATCTTTAAAGTCTAAAGATAATGCTCTTAATGCAAGAACAACGTAAAAGAAAAGGCAGTGCTTTGTAAAAGTTAGACAAAAGGATGACTAACAGAGATATGCTGAAGAAGCAACATGGTGAGGAGAAAGAAGTGGCTCAAAATTTCATAGCTATTTGTAACCAGTTTTGTTCCTCCATAAGTAAGCATTCCTGAAAAGGCATAGAGCATTTCAATGCCAAGTTATAATTTAGTCATAACTAGTTTTTCAAAATGGCAGAGGTGTCTCCTCTATCGCTCCTTCCTGAGATCCTTTCTCTTTTTTGAATGACTGATACCCTGGATGTCCTTCTGCATTAAGAGAAAAAGTTCCTACCCACAAAAATGAAATCACACCCTCTGGATCTCAGCAGTTTAATCATGACCTCGGCACATTCAATTAATAAGCACAATAGTCCTACTATTCATGTAAGAGATATATACAGGGAGCTACCAGTGATTTTTCATTAAGTTCCTATGCTTCCAACTGGCCCAACATTTGCAACAATCACACCCTACATCCAATCACATCATAAGCCACAGCTCCACTAACCCTGCATTTACCTAAGTCCTATTTATAATGAAAAAAGTGCTAAGCCTTTAATACGCCTCCTGCTGCTTTTACTGCTGCTATAAAATAATATCTTCTGTCTCTGTCTCTTTGTATTCTGCACTTCTGTGCATTTACATTATACTGCTGAGTTGGAGATGTTTTGTCTAGTCTCAATACTTCAGGCCTTTTATCTTTTGCTCTTTGCCTATGGAGCTGTGGATTTACACTGAGCTAGGTCCTGTTATTCCCATTCATACTGAAATGTGCTCACTTGTGTCAGCCATGCTAAGCTAACTTAAGCTATCATAAGAAAAAAGCTGAAATCTCAGTTGTAGAAACAACAAATATTTGTTGCTAACTTTTGCTATATGTCCACTGTCGGTTGTCAGAGAGGCTTGCTTGTCAATAAATGGCCCAAAGTGATGGCCATTTTAGATGTGGTCAGTTGCTGTGCTACAGGGAATGTTATATATCACACTTCCTCTCACAGACCACTGGCCAAAATTAGTAAGGTGGCCCCACCAATCAAAATGTTGCCAAGCAATGTAATCCTGCCTTGTTCTAGGAAAGCAGAGAACTTGAAATATTTGCCAAACAGCATTAATGGGTACTACACTAAACAAGCACAAAGGAAAACAATAACAATTCTGAATTGCCCACTGTTGTATTTTTCATAAAAGTGCTTTATTGGGTCCCGGTAAGAAGACAGAGTTTTGTTTTGTTTGTTTGTTTGTTTTTGACTCAATATATTTGTTTGTTTGTAATAGACTTAATTTTTTAGAGCAGTCTTAGGTTCCCAGGAATATTAAGCAGAAGGAACAGAGATTAATACATACTCCCTTCATGTACATGTATAACCTCCCCATTATCAATACTATCCCCCACCAAAAAGGTACATTTGTTACAACTGATGAATCTACATTGACAAATAATCATAATCTGAAGTCCACTGGTTACATTAAGATTCACTCTCAGTGTTGTACATTCTCTGAATTTGGGCAAATGTATAACAACATGAATCTACTATTATAGTACAGAATACTTTAATTGTTCTACAAATCCTCTGTGCTCTGCCTATTGATCCCTCCCTTTCCCTAACCCCTAGCAAACACTGAACTTTTTAATGTCTCCATAATTTCGCCTTTACCAGAATGTCATATAGTTGGAATCATACAGTATATAGCCTTTTCAAATTAGCTTCTTTCATTTAGTAATATGAATTTACAGTTCCTCCATATATTTTGATAACTTTTTTTGGTGCTGAGTAATATTTCATTGTCTGGATGTACCACAGTTTATTTTTTCTTTCACTTACTGAAGGACATATTGGTTGCTTCCAAGTTTGGGTAATTATGATAAAAGCTACTATAAACATACATGTATATGTTTGTGTTGACATAAGTTTTCAACTCCTTTAGGTAAATACCAAGGAGTGTAACTGTTGAACCATTTGGTCAAGAGTGTATTTAGTTTTGTAAGAAACTACAGAACTGTCTTCCAAAGTAGCTGTACCATTTCTGCATTCCCACAGGATTGATATTAACTGAATAAATACTATATGCTCTGCCTTATTCTTGGTTATACCCATAGAATCTATTAAATTTAATATCATCTATAATAATAAAAGTGTAATATGCTAATTAGACTGGATGTCCTTACATATGTCCTTCCTTCCAGACAAAGCTGCAGGGGGTGGTTGCCATGGCAGAGGTGGCAGAGGCCCCAGCAGCCACCACAGCAGGTGAGGGCTGGGGTCAAAGCCTTTGCACAAATTTCATGCATTGGGCCTCTAGTTCATGGTAAGTAACTAGTGGCCTGGTGCACTAAATCCATACACATTAAAAGGGAATTAATTAGAAGAAATATTTTAATATTGCTATTTGCCCTTTCTCTATAAAGAAGTATCAGAGATGAAAGAAAATTAGTAAAATGTATATGAAAATCTTCCTCCTGTCAGAGTCTGGGGTGGTCCATGGGACCCAGAGTCAAGTCTCCGCCCACCCACATGCACCTCAAAATCGCATGAGACCCAGACCTGGCTGGCCCCACCTGCATTGGAAAAAATTCAGACCCAGCCAGCTCCACCTGCATCAAGCCCCGCCAGGTGGGGGGCACAACCTCAGGTCCTGCATCAAGCCCCACTGGGCTGGGGGCACAGCCTCAGGTCCCCTAGAACACCTTCAGGTCTCCTAGCCCAACATCAGGGCAGGGGGCATGGTCTGAGGTCCCTCAGCCTGGTGCCAGGGCAGGGGATGCAGCCTCACGTCCCCCAGCCCAGAGCCAGGGAAGGGGGCATGGACACAGATCCCCTGGGGCAGGGGTGTGGCCTGAGGTCCCCATTCAAGCCCCACTGGGTGGGGGTCATGGTCTGAGGTCTCTTGGTCTGGTTCCAGGGCAGAGGGTGTGGAATGTGATCCCCTGGCCCAGTGCCAGGGCAGAGGGGATGGTCTGAGGTCCCCTGTCAAGCCCTGTCAGATGGGGGGCACGGCCTGAGGTGCCCCATCTAGCCCTACCAGGTTGAGGGCACAGCCTCAGGTACCCCACCCCGGCCCGGCACCATGCAGCCTCAGGTCCCTGCTAATCGTTTGTTACAGCTCCATAAGGGAACCCCACCTCCGCTGTGGGTGTAGCCTTCTTGTGATAGTGTGATGGAGTGAAAGTCAATTTGCATATTGCCTCTTTATTATATAGGATTATTTTAAGAATCATGATAACTGAGCTTCACTGAAGTAGGAAAATTGTGCCCAAGCATGCAATGCCTTCAAGCTCCCCCCTTTATCCTGGTATTGTAGATATAGTCCCATTCTGCATTATCTCACCTGTCTTGTTTTCCCTGCTTTTCCTCTAAACACCTTTCTTAAATCCCCAACATTAGGTACCCCAATCTCAACAGCAGGGCCACTTAGCCCCCTTCCTATTCTTTTTTATGTATCAGATTCAAAGAACCCTAGACTAATCATTAAATGCCTCAATATCAGATAACATATGATATTAATCTTATATGGCTCATATCCTTCTTTTCTGGGACTCTTGCTTTATTGTTAAATCAAAGTATTGTCTTTTATATTTTCTGGCTCCTTTGTACCTATATTGTTCTATCATAAAATAGAATGCTTAAATCCCTCCTTAGACTTTGCTAATTATTTCAGCTTCTATTAAATAAAATATTTTTATTTCAGAGTTCCAATCCCCCTGTCTTTGACCATGCTTTTTATTATTCTAATTGTCCACATGCTCATGTTTTGTCCTATGACCTCCATTTGATTACTCTTATAACTCTTGACTCCATTCCTGTTTGTTCTTATGATCTCAAACCCTGGAAGTCCCTAGACTGCTTTATACACTAATGGCAACAAGCAAATTTTTCAAACACAGAGAAACCTATGCAGGATCATCAGTGAGTCCTATCTCACCATTAGGTGACTAATTGTCCCATAGAATGATAGTTACTATGCAAGTTCAGGAAATAACAAGCTATCACATCATATTTCCTCACTGACCTATTAATGTGATGAATTAAATTCATTGCTTAGGGAACATTTATTAATAAATCTTTTTAAGCAAGTATTTTATTTTTAAAAAATTATTCTGGTGTTTGTTTTGCAACCCCCCCCACACACACACACACACCTTTAAGGTTTCCCTACACATATTGAAAATAAGATTGACCATTTTTATTATCTTTGTGAAGTTTAGAGTGTTTTTTCACTATCTAAATAAGAAAAAGAAGACTGGGTTGGGAGGTAACTCTAATCTAGTTTTATTTACCCTGAAAGCAAATTATGTAATGGAATAAGCTCATTTTTATAGCTCTGGCTTTAGGAAGCACAGAGAGTATAGGCTAGAAAGTGTACAAAAGGGATTGTAACTTTGAGAACCCTAAAAATATCAGGGAGAAAGAGAACACTGTGCACTAGAAGTAGTGCCCATCATAAAATTTATTGTATTGATTTAGGGATAGAGTGACAAAAAGGCAAGGGAAGAGCTTAGGAATCCCACAGATTTTTGCCTACAATAGAAGCAGGCATACTCTCTTCAGACTCCAGAATATTGTAAAGCTATGAACATCATACTATAGGTACATCTCAGAAACACATCCCTATTACCGGTTTTAGCCTTAGTACTCTACCAGAAGGAATGTCAAGATGGTCACTCAGGGCACAACTAGATCAGAAGTATTAGTAGTTTTCTCCTAAACCTGATCCTGTAGTGTAGGTGAGTTAATTTATGAATAAGTAGATACAAAATGTTTAATGGCTCAGAAACAATATTAATTGACTTCTTACTCATGAAAATCATCCAAGACAATTCATTACAATACTTCTCAAATTGAACAGGTAAAGGGTTTTATTGTTTTGACCAATGACCAATATCATGCTCTAATTTCAATCTGTACTATCTTAAAAACTTTTGACACTAACATAGTGTTTTGAATCTTCTTCCCAGATATTTAAAACACCAACCCCACTATTTTAGTATCACTTAGAAAATCATATCATAGCATAGTGAGCAATGGCATGGTACTTTGAAAAATGTTGGTGAAGTTAACAATAGTTGTAAATATGACCTCTCCCTCAGCCTCAGAACATAGGTATTTCTCAGACTCTTTAACAGTACTGCACATAATGATCAGCATATAAAATATTATGGGATATATAATTTATATGCTATCTATTTATTGGAATTTATAGGTTTTTATTTCCCTGCACAAATGCAACAAAAAATTCTATGCACTATGCCACTGGGTTTAACTGAAATGGGACATAAAGAATGAGTGATTTTTCATTTACTTTTAGATTAGTGAGACTAAATAAGCTTGGGAACACAGGCCCACTTGAACAGATGCATGGTCATCCTACTTGATCTCTCCCTTTTCATAAATAAGAGAAGTTCGATACTAAAATAACTGGCAATTGTACTGGCATGTTATTTTGCAAGCAATATCTTATTGATGTGGGCTGATGTGAGGAGGAAAGAATAGCACAGAAGTGTGAAGGTGACTCATAACACCATGCTCATATTATTTTCTATAAATAACAGAGATAACATGCATCATCAGTATAGCTGAAGGAATCAGTTTTGTGTTTTTTTTTTTTACCCCAGTGCCAGGCATATTATTTCACATTTATACTATTGTTATGAATATGAACTTTGAAGGCTCCAGTGGAGACTCAAAGTGATTTTAAAGATATGCATCTTCTCCTATACAAGACATTCAATTTTTCTTCCTTTAGTGGCTGTTGATCCTAAAATACAAAATGCACCCTGATAAATATCTAACACGCTAAAATATGATTCCACTTATGCAGAATGATTTGGATGGTACTGCTTATTTTTTTAATATATTTCCTTCAGGAAAGAAAAGAAATGCTGGCATTGCATACCATTTCTTTTCTATTATGTAGTCAGTAAATTTATCATCTTGCCATAAATATAAAAGTTAAGTAACAAAATAGAATAACTGGAAACCTTACATTTTTGTAATTTCTTCCCTAATTTACTGGGGTTGAGGTGGCATCACAATCTGGCAACATGCCATTAGAGAAATACTTTTGTCAGCAAGAAACCTTTTTTAGGATTGTGTTGAACAATGAATACACAGATTTTAGGTAAAGATGGGGTGGGTGACATTTTCTATGTATGTTCCCTTTTGTTTAACCTTTAGAAAATATTTTATTTTCTTACCTTGTTTATTGCCGTTGCCTCCTGGAGTCCTCACTGTCTACCAAATTCTTTCACTCTGTTTATCACACCACAATTGGAATAACTTTGGGGAGAAATATCAGACAACTGCTTAAAATGCTTTAATCGCTTTCCATTTCACTTTGAAAATAAATCTAGTTTTGTTTGTTTATTTGTTTGTTTGTTTGTTTTTCAATATGGCCTGCTAGGACTACTTGATTTGTCCTCTATCAACTAACTTTTCAGGGGTTATTTTTGTTGTTGTTTGTTTTTTTTTTTCCCTATTCAGGGACCATACATTATAGCTCATTTGAATGGTCCTGCTGTACTTTTGTTTTATGAGAATTCCTTCTAGTTTACTATTTGCCCTACTTATAATGTATTACTCTAGCACTTGTTTTTATGCTAACACTGTTTCTGATATGCCCCATAAGGAGTTCATCCAGGCTGGATTCTGTGCCATTTTGAAAAATCTCCAACATTGTTGAGTAATTCTTACTGTTGTTGGTGGTTTTTTTTTCATTTTATCACAAAGTTTTATTATTAATAGTTGTACTGAAATAGACTAGTTTATATTTGGGAGGCCTCTCATTGTATTTCCAGTTTCTGCCATGGTCTCATCTAGGGCTCTCTAATATGCATGCGCAGTTCAAGTAGTCTTCACATCCACATGTGGTTGAATCTGGGAGGAAAAAACATGGCAAGAAACTATTTTTCTTTCCCTGACTCTTTTAGTTTCAACATAATTAACAACTATTTTAAAAGACAGCCTGTAGGGCTCCCACTGACAATTTTTAGGGAACTCAGACTAAACTGAGCAGTAACAGGTAACTGTTTCCCATCCATAATTATAGTGGGAAGGGTATTGAACACTGCCTCCCTGCTTGCCATTTGGAATCTTTGGCTCATGGTATGGTTTGACTACCAGGCACCCATCCATTTGACAGTTCAGTGTATAACAGGGGAAATTATAGTTTAAGTATATCTAAATTAAGTGTAGAAATTAGAGGTTTAGCAAACTTGCTATTGAGATATAAAAGGTAATCTAAATGATTTTGCTATAACATGTTTTTTTATAACATTTACTGTATGGAATAAATGTACAATTATTTATGCACAGATTCATGCAGGGGAGGGAGGTTCCCTCAGCCTGGCCTGCTCCATCTCGCAATCCAGAACCCCTCAGGGATGTAGCAGTGCGCCAAGCGGCAGGTGGCCAGGGAGGAGCCCGAGCCAGGGCTGGGCACCGTGCTGCTCGCACTCATCCGGCCATATCTGCTCTGTAGCACTGCTGCAGTGTCTGGAGAGGCTCCTGCTGCCTCAGCTGCACTGGCCAGCCATGAGCCCAGCTTCTGGCTGAGCAGCGCTCCCCCTGTCGGAGCACACTGACCACCAGGGAGCAACTCCTGCATTGAGTGTCTGCCCCCTGGTGGTCAGTGCACACCATAGCAACTGGTTGACCCGTCATTCTAGTTGTTCCAGCTGTTTGGTCATAGCGGTTGCTTAGGGAGTTAGACAATCAGATGACCAGAGGACCAGCCGGTAGCTATAATGTGTACTGACCACCAGGGGGCAGATGTTCAATGCAGGAGCTGCTCCCTGGCGGTCAGTGTGCTCCCACAACAGGAGCTCGGCTCAGCTGACCTACGGGCACCAGGCGCCTGGCTCACAGCTGGCAAACACTACTGTGGTGGTGCGAGCCTCTCCCATGGACACTCCCTCTGCGAGCCGGAGCAGTAGTGGCTGCAGGTGCAGTGGGGCCAGGATCAATGCAGACAGTGGGCTGAAGCCCAACAAGCTGGCTGGTAAGGCCGGGATGCAGAGGTGCGAAGGTCCACTGATCCCTGCAGGCCAGGCTGAGGGACCTCACTGGTGCACAAATCTGTGCACTGGGCCTCTAGTTCATTTCTATTTATCTGGTAATGCTCTATTTTTTTTTTTTTTGCAATAAGCCAGTTAGACAGGCTTATTGTGCTTTAAAAGGAAAAGCAAATAAAAAATTATTAAAATTTTTCTATTGAATTTTCCATTTTTTCAAGAGACGACTTTTTGCACTGATAAGTAGTCCAAAATGTTTGCTAATGTTCAATATCCCTGCAGATAACATCACCAAGCATATGAAAATAACAAGATGCAAACCTATTAAAGGCATCAGCATCTACTACAAATGTTAGAAATCATAGGAAACAAGACTTAAAAACTAGAAAACATTAAAATTCATCCCTAAAGAAGTAAAGAATGAAAAATATTAAATGATGAGAACTCAAGAGTGTAAATTATTTTATTTTAAAATTCTATAATTGTCCTTTTTAATTTTCTGACTTATAGAAGGATCTTTTGATGGAGCATCTATGCATCTATTTTTAACTGGATAAATTTGTATTCTGTATTGAATGGAGTGAAATTGAGAAGATCTATGGTTTTATGTATCTAAAGTTGGTGAAATTCAAAAGATTTATAAATAGAGAGGAAGTATTTAACAAGCTTGTTTATAAAAATAACTGTAGAAAAA
Source organism: Myotis myotis (assembly GCF_014108235.1). Taxonomy (NCBI): domain Eukaryota; kingdom Metazoa; phylum Chordata; class Mammalia; order Chiroptera; family Vespertilionidae; genus Myotis; species Myotis myotis. The sequence continues at coordinate 108,027,279 of NW_023416346.1, read as the reverse complement.
AAATTAAGCTTATGTGTTTGCACATTTTAATGAAAATTAGAATTGATATTATCTTCTGTTTTGCAGAATTCGTTTTAAAATTACCAGTTACTTCACCCCTCCATAACAAAACAGTATGTTTATAAAGAGTCAATCAATGTATCAAAAATTTGAATGTATTAACTGTAAAATAAATTCAATTCTGAAGATTGAGAGCAATTTCAAAGGATTTAAAAAATATCATACTGAACAAAAATATTTTTCAGATAAATATCAGTGACAAAATATTAGAGATAATGTAGATATTGCCAACAATAGTTATTTTATGTTATTTTAATGTTGATATATGATTATATAGGTCTACTAGTATAATAAAACCAATTTCCCATTAATTATTAAAGGTGACCTAATTTGGATAATAAGTTAACTTCTTATGTTTCACCTATGGGCTCAAATGAGTTCAGTTCCGTTCATGGGCACATGCCCAGGTTGCAGGCTCAATTCCCAGTAGGGAGCATGCAGGAGACAGCTGATCAATGATTCTCTCATCATTGATGTTTCTCTCTCTCCCTCCCTCTCCCTTCCTCTCTGAAATCAATAAAAATATATTTGAAAAAATATCATGCCATATATCACAATTGTAGTTTGGCACATGGAACATAACTTTAAGAGTTGTTTCTAGAGATTAACCACATATCTTATATTTATATACTATTATACATAACCCATGCACAGACAATAGTGTGGTTAACGCCTGGGAAGGGGGCAGGAACAGGGTTGGGGGGGGGCAATAGGAGGGGAGGAAAAAAGGGATATCTATAATACTATAATACTTTTAACAATAAAGATAAATTTTTAAAAAGACAAGGAAAAAAGAATTGTTTTTAGAGATTCAACCTCCTTGCTGATCAAAGTTTTGAGGTATTATTTTCCATTGCCATGGTGGGTAGTTGACTTATTTCTTGTGTCCAGGCTTTGCTTTAACTCCATTACAGTAGGTTAACCTTTAATTTATTGCTCTCTTTCTAGGTTTCCGACTGGGTTTCCTTGCCTGGGTACCCGGACACTTGGGTCCTCTCCTCTCTTACTCTTACATAGTCTCTCAGAGTCTGGTCACCAATATCTGGATCTTTGCTCCCACAGCCTGACCTCACTGATAATGTCACAAATTTCTAACTACTTGTCACTAATCCTTGAATGCTTCACAACTCTCACCTGCTTGCTCCCTTTTGCTAACGTTGCTTCTATGTTACTCTGGTCTCCAGGTCTATGTTTCCCACCACCCCTATCTATGACCTTGTCTTAACAGAGCCATAAGTTTGTTGGGAAAATATTTTGGGGCAGAAAGGAAATTAGTTTTTACAACTTCTTTATTCAGAGCTTTGGGCTCAACTTACTCTCCCTAGAAAAGGGTTGATTCTGACTTACATGATTTTTCATTAAAATCTAGATCCATTAATAATTTTCCATATGATAAATACTGTATATTTAATTTTTTGAGATAGTTTACCATTCATCAGAAGACTTTTTTCTAAAATTTGATAATGTTACCTTACTACTTATGTGAAAATGTGCAAATCACTTAATATCTCTAAGTGTTACATTCATCTTCTGTAATAGGGATTTTTTTGTCAGTATCAGATAAAATAATAAATGAGAACATCTTTTTAAAAATTTTTATTTATTGATTTTTTTAGAGAGAGAGGGGAAAGAGAACAAGAGAATGAGATGGGGAGGGGAGAGATAGAGAGAGAGAGAGACATCGATTTGTTGTTCAACTTATCTATGCATTCATTGGTTGATTCCTGTATGTGCCCTGACTGGGGATTAAACCCACAACCTTGTAGTATCACAACACTGTAATGTACTGAGCTACCCTGCTAGGGCTATGTGAACATCCTTAAAAATGCAAAGCACAACAGTTTGTAGGCTTGTGTTAAGTGTGAGTTCTATTACTATAATTGTTTTTGGTCCGATGGTTAGCAAAAATACTCATTTCAGAACTTGGACTATTAGGTAAATGCACACCATTTGGATTCTGCATTCCCATGCTTTTTATCAGTAATGGCAAAGAGAAGTAAGCTTTCACAGACTACTGGTGTTTTAAAGTAGAACACTGCAGTATTCTATTGCTTTAATAATGCCTATCTTGCTGAAAGCATTAAGAAAACAATGTGAATCTCCTAGCCAACTGTTATTTTCTTTCAATCTGCACTTATCATGCCACCTAGTGTTGTAGTTCTGAATAGCAGTGCTCTCACAGCTTAAAATCAGTTAATTACTATATTTGCTTTCATTTGGAATAGAATTTTCTCCATGATCTCACAATTCCGTGGTTTCTTGAATGTTTTAGAGATTATTTAAAGTTAGATATAAATTTAAGTGTGCTCAGAACCTCATAGAGAAATATTCAACAACATGCTGGGTATGGCTCTAGAAGCATCATCTGTTTAGCACTCTGATAACACAGAATAAAAGGTAATAATGAAAATAGTCTATACTATCCCACCAAAAGCAGGGAAATTATATGTTTAGGACTTATAACACTGTTACCAATATTTTAAATTCTTTCTTGGTTGTCAAAACTCCTAAAAGTCATCCCTGTGTTCATATTTCTACAATGTAATACTTCCTACAATTTCCTCTTTTAGAAATCCATGTTAAGTATGAACATTAAATAAACCAATAAAATCAGCTATTTGTGAGGAGGAGAGTTTTTACCTCAAAGCAAGGATTTCCTCTCTGAAAAATATGAGGAAACATACCATAGAAGCAAGACATGGAATAGAACAAAAGAGGAAAACAATAAGGTGGGCTCCCTCTGAGCTCCCAGCAGCTTACGAGGGGAGACCTAGGGACATATGGGGAAGAAATGGATTGTCTGGCATCAGGGCAAGAACTCAGGGTCTGCTTTCTCCCAGACAGGGGTGCTCGCAGGGGTCATCGTTCCTGTGCTGAGACCTCCCCCATCTCAGAGGTGACTGACAGCTAATAAAAGGTCAAAGAGTCACGGCCAAGATAATTAAAATCTAAGACACGGACAAAAGCAGTTATATTAATATATCTACTAATAGAGATATGTTTTCCTATGAGAGCTTTTCTTATGAGAAACAAAACCTAGAGGAAGCATTATGATAAACAGAAAAGTCAAGGAGTACATAATGCTGAATAGGAGATATACATTCTTGGGATTCTGGCAACTGAAAAACATTTAAAGTTGGTAGGAAAGTACTCAACCAATATAAGAGAGAGATGAGACAATTATATATATATTTATTTCATTAATACTTATGAACACCATATTTTGTACTTTATCTTATCTCCATTTTATATAGGAGGGGCTTACTTGAGATTGTACTTGGCTATTGGTGGTACCTGGATTGAACCTAGGCATTCTTACTCAAGACGTACATAAATGATCATGTGACTCCATGATGGTGTGTGTGTGTGTGTGTGTGTGTGTGTGTGTGTGTGTGTGTGTTAATTTTTGCTTCCTTTTTTTATTTTGTAGGAGATGTGGAAGTCTGGTGTATTGACTTTGCCAAACTCCCTAAACATCTGGTAAGCAGCCTGGTTTTAGCTAATACCCTAGCCAAACTGAGGTTTAAATGTTTTGAACACAGGTAGATATCTGTTTAGATGAGGGAGTAAGTCCCCCTTGTGAGGTCTTTAAGGATTGTGCTCCTACATGGCCACAGAAATTACATTTGGAGAAGCATGTTAAAGGATTTATTAAACTCATGGGTCCTACAGAATGGCGTAGCACACCACACAGGGCACCATATTAAAGGTGCTCCAAGGAAGCAGATTCAATGAAGCTGGTGGGAAACCAAGGGAGAGTAAGGACCAGTAGATGAGTGTCTATACTGGGGGATTAGATTAGAGTACATAAGAAAAGGCATAAGGGGATTTCATTGTTATGTTTTCATTAGTTGTCACAGGCAGAGGACAGAAAGAAGGAGATCTTGTGAAAGGGACCAGACTTATCACACTGGTGCACCTGGTCACCTAGGCAGAGTGTTCACAACCTTTTTATTGGGATTTTGAGGCAATAGGAAAATACAACTTTTTAAGATTTACAATATAATATCATGTTATTATTTTTGTAATTCCATACCAAGTAATAAATACATTTCACAAGTCTGGTGCTATGAATGCTTTTGTTCAATAAATATTTAATGTGTGAATGAATGAGTAGTTGATGAAAGAAATAGTCTTCATTTTCAACTTTGATTCCCTAATCAAGGTCTTCATCTCCTACACACCGGGAATCCTGTCTTTCATAAGTAAAACTCATAACAAACAAATAAGCCTTAATATAAATCCCCCCTTAATGTTATCATGATTTTTAAAAAGAAAATCAATGTTCCAGTTATCAGTTGCTGTATAACAAACTACCTCAAAACTTGTTTGAACATTAATCTTAAAAACCAATACGTTATTTTTCAACAAAGGTGTGTAAGTAAATTGATCTCAGTTGGGTGGTCTTTTCTTGGGTCCTCACAAGTGTTGGCTGCACAGAGGATTGGGACTTAAATAATCTGAAGTATCAACAAGGCTTGATGGCCAAGTTGGCTCACTCAACATGACTGGCAGTTATTGGTAACTGTAAGCTGGGAGTACCACTGATACCGTTAACTGCAGTGCCTATATGTGGCCTCACCACATGATTCAAGCTTTTCAAATCATGGTGACAGAGAAAACCAAGATGGCAGCATAGGTGAATGCTAGTACTTGCCACGTCCCACAACCACACAAAAATTACAACTAAGATACATAAAAATCATCATTCAGAACAACCTGAAAACTGGATGAATGGAAGTCCTACAACTAGAGTAGTAAAGAGGAAAGAGACGTGGAGGAGGGGCTGAGGCATGGAACAGACTAGTCTGGCACCCATGTCTGGCATTCTTTTAATCTGAAGGGATATCTTGGCTGTGCAGGACTCCCTTTAGGAGAAAGGGGTCCTAGCCACATACCAGACCCTTCAGCCTAGGGTTCCAGTACTGGGAAGAGAAGTCCCCATAACTTCAGGCTATAAAAATCAGCAGGGATTGCCGCAACATTTTGTGGCAGGGTTCAGGATCTGAAGGAGGGGCTGATGCACAAATGAAAATACTATACAAGAAATATGAATTTAGAAGGCATTGGGTGCCAGGGGTGTCTCTTTCATGAAGTGCACACTGAAACTGTGTCCCATCTGCTTTTATTCACTTGAATACACATTTGCCCTTTAGCAATGCATACAGGCATATCAAAGGTAAAGTTTGGTAAACTGTAAAAGGATTATCAGGTTAGGGAATTGCCTTGAGCCACTGAGCCCACAGCAGGGTTATATTATGCTAATTTTCAGCCCTGGTGAATATCAAAGTCCATTGGCCTTCCAATGGGTCTTTTTGAATTAATATGCTAACTACTATTGATTTTAACCTCTGGCAAGGAATTGTGGCTGAGTGAAACAGAGGCTGATGGAGACCCAGGCAGTTCCTCTCAAAGGGCTAGCACAGGAATTTACACAATTCCGCTCCCTCAGAACTCCAGCACTGGGGCAGTGGCTTGGGGGTATCTAGATTGTCTGACATCAGGGCAAGAATGCTGGGGCAGCTTTCTCCCAGACAGGGGTACTTGCAGGGGCATTGTTCCTATGCTGATACTTCCCCGCCACAGAACTAACTTGCAGCCATATCTGAGTTTCCATCAGCCTGGCACATACTGGTCCTTCTGCCCTGGTGATTCCCTGAGACCCCAACCCATCCAATTAGCAGCCCCACCCAAGCTGTTTGCATTGGCTTTTCCAGATGAATGGCCTCTCCCGGCTCAGGCTCCAGATTTTCCTAAAATCAATCAAATATGCAACAACCTGTGTCAGCAAGACTGGGTATGAGCCACAGCCTGCCTTGCTTCACAGCTTGCCCTTGCCTGGGCAATTCTAAGCCCAAGTAGTAGTCATCTGTAGATCACTCTGTAGATCCTGCCATGTGGCCCTAAGCAGTGGCTGACTTTGTACCCCCCAGGAGGCTGAGAGCCAGTGCACCCTGTGGACAGCTTCAGATCATGCCAGATTACAACTCTACACATCCATGAGAGACACATCAAGGGACAGACTCAGTGAGCACCAAAGCCCCAATAAAGCAAGTCCTGCTCCATAGAGTTGTCTCTTGCATAACAGCTCTTCCACTATAGTCACAGCTTGTCCTCATAGCCAATTGGCCTGGAGGACAATTCTTCTCAGTGACACCAACAGCAATCAGGGCTCACCTACAAAAAGACTGTGCACATAGCCCACACCGAGACGACCCAGAGGCTGAGCCACTGGGTCATACAGGATACCTACTACACAAGGCCTCTCTACCAATTCCAGGAGACATAGCAGCTCTACCTAATACATAGAAACAAACACAGGGAAGCAGCCAAAATGTGGAGACAAAGAAACATGTCACAAATAAAATAACAGAAGAAATCTCTAGAACAAGAACTAAGTGAAACAGAAACAAGCACACTACCAAATACAGAGTTCAAAACAATGGTTATAAGGATGCGCAAGGAAAGTTAATGAGAACTTCAAGTGACTTAGTGAGACTTTCAAGGATCTTAGTGAGAATTTCAAAGACATGAGAAAAAAACAGCCAGAAATTAAGCATACAGTAACTGAAATAAGGAATAATTTACAAGGATTCAACAGTAGAGTAGATGATTCTGAGAATCAAATCAATTATTTTGAATATGGGGAAGCAAAAAACACCCACTCAGAAGAGCAAAAAGAAAAAAGAATCCAAAAATATGAATATAGTATAAGAAAAGGAGCATCTGGAACAACTTCAAGGTTACCAACATCAGCATCATGGGGGTTCCAGAAGAGAAGAAAGAGAGCAAGATATTGAAAACCTATTTGAAGAAATAGTGACAGAAAACTTCCCCTAGCTGGTGAAAGAAATAGACTTACATGTCTGGGAATTGGAGAGTCCCAAACAAGAGGAACCCAAAGATGCCCACACCAAGATACATCATAATTAAAATGCCAAAGGATAAAGACAAAGAGAGAATTTTTGAGAAGATTTTCAAGAGAAAAGCAGTTAGTTACCTAAAAGGGAGTGTCCATATGACTGTCAGTTGTTTTCTCAACAGAAACTTTGCAGGCCAGAAGGGAGTGGCAATAAATATTAAAAGTGATGAATGGTAGGGACCTACAATCAAGATTACTCTACCCAGCAAAGCTATTATTTAGAATTGAAGGTCAGATAAAAAGCTTTACAGACAAGAAAAAGCTAAAGGAATTTATCACCACCAAAGCAGTATTACATGAAATGTTGAAAGGTATTCATTTTATTTTTGTTAATCTTCACTCTAGAATATTTTACATTGAGTATTGGAGAGAGTGGGAGGGAGGAAGAGACACAGAGAGAAATATTGATGTGAAAGAAATACATCAATTGGTTGCCTCATGCACACACCTGGACCAGGGTCAGGGATCAAGCCTGCAACTGATGTACACACCCTTGATTGGAATCAAACCAGTGGCACTTCAGTCTGTGGGCCGATGCCCTATCCACTGAGCCAAATTGGCCAGGGTAAAATGTTGATAGGTATTGAAGAAGAAGAAGAAGAAGAAGAAGAAGAAGAAGAAGAAGAAGAAGAAGAAGAAGAAGAAGAAGAAGAAGAAGAAATCAAAATTATGAACAATAAAATTCATTGCTAAAGGGCAATGAACAATAAAATTTATTTCTAAAGGGCAATGAATACATATCTATCAATAATTGCATCTAAAAATAAATGAACAAGGAATCTAATTAACAAGATACATTTATGAATATAGTGGAACCAGAGGCATGGAAACATGGAAGAGGCTGATGAATCTCAAAAAGAAGAGGGATGGGAGTGGTGGAAGAAATTAACCAAAGAACTCATATGCATATATGCATTACCTATGGACACAGACAATAGGGTTTTTAAGGCCTGGGGTGAGGCTGGAACCAGGTGGAGGGGGTCAATGAAGGAGAAGGGGGACATCTGTAATACCCTCAACAATAAAGATTTTTAAAAAGAGATGGAGAAAAAAAAACATGGTGACAGTGTTCTTAGAAAGAGGATACCAAGAGCAAGGATTTCAAGAAACAAGAAGTGGAAGAATGTCTGGATCTGTAATTTAGCTTATCACAATTTCCACAATATACTATTGATCAAAGTAGTCACAGAACCTGCCCAGATTTAAGGGGAAAAGAAGTAGGTTCCACCTCTCCAAGGGATAGGGGGATCACAGAAACTATAGTCATCTCAATTTGCCTAAATCAACAACCATAAAATATTAATAATAGATATATTAATAAGATGTATTTTCACTAATATTATTACTGCTATAATTTCCTATGTTTTTCTCTCATCCTCAAATGTTCACATAACCCTTTGTCCTGATTTTGTGCATGAAGAAACTGAGGGTGAAAATAATTATCTACAAACTCATTGATACAGACAACAAACATGTTTGCCAGATGGGAGGGGAATGGGAGACTGGGTGAAAAAGGTGAAGGAATAGTTAAAATTGGTAGTTATGAAATAGTCACAAGGTGTAAAGTGCAGCATAGGGAACATAGTCAATAATATTGTAATAACCATGCATGGTACCATGTAACTTATGTAATATCTAACCACTATGCAGCACATCTGAAACTAATATAATATTGAATGTCAATTATAATTTAAAAATTTTAAAGCAAATAGTTACCTAACTTGGTAAAAGTCACACAATAAGAGCTCAAATGCAGAAATGCTTTTGCCATTTTATTTCATTATCATTTCACTCTACCATGACATTAATTATGATTCCCTATGCCCTCTCATATCAAATCTAAATTCCTGTGTTTCTAACACATGCATAACCTATCCTATTTCTACCTATGCAATCATAAATCTCCCTTTTTGTTCCTTTTACCAATGATGCCCCCAACTCATCCCCTCCAATCTTATCTTATCAATTATTTGTGGTTCCTACACCATCAGTCTTTAAATATCTCCCTAAATATAGAAGTCCATAACAACTTCTTCTCCTGTGGCATTAAAGCACATTTTTATGTAATGGTTTATGGACTTATTGCTTTCACATGTGTTAGTTTCATCTTTCCAAATATATTATAAATTTTTGTCTATAGTTTCTGTCACCAAGTCTAATATTTCTTTGAAATTCCACATCAGTTCCAACCTCTAAGACTGGTTCACCAGAAAATTGGCAATAAAGTACACCATATGCTTGAGCCATGATAGAGTCAGTTGGAGCACTCCATACAAAAATTATCAATGGAAATGTTAGGCTTCAGTAACTAGCTTGACCATAGTGAAGTAAAATATAGTATTCAGATCAGATATTTGTGAAAGTTTTGTGCTATGTTTATCTCTGAACCTTCTCAGCAAATTAGAAGAAAAACCCTACAGAGCAGTGGTCCAGCAAATTGGCAGAGCTGGTAGCTACAAGCTATGATTTCTAAATTTCCATTAAACGGCATTTTCCTTCCTTTAGACTGAAATGCCTTTGATGGGATAATTCATCCCACAATTAACAATGAAACTTAAGGCTCAAGTTCACTAAAGTTATACGATCTTTTCTATAGCAGGTTCTGGCCTGTATTATAAAAGGTAGAGGGATAAGAAGTTCCTGAGCATTTTGTAGGAAAGCAGGTTTCTCAAGAAAGGAAAAAAAAAGAGATAAAATGATGAGGCAAGGCTACCTGTGTGCATGGTGTCTCACTTGCTAATATTTCTAACTTCTCAAAGGAGAAAACAGATCATCCTAGGGCAGAAGTCTTCCAGGAGTCAAATATAAAAATTCACTTGATAGCCTGTGAGGTCCCAGCCATCAGATATTCCCTCCTGTATCCTTTATACATACTACTAGAGACCTGGTGCATGGATTCATGCACTGACGGGGTCCCTCAGCATAGCCTGCAGGGATTGGGTTGAAACCTGCAGTCCAACACTGCCTGCTGCTCCTGCTCATTCCAGCCCCGCTGCACCTGCTGCAACCGTAGCTCAGTAGGCTCGCTGCTGCTCTGCTGTGGTCTCTGGGCTGTGGCGGCCAGCTGTGAGCTCTGCATCTGGCATCCATAGGTTAGCTGAGAGGTACTCCCACTGTGGGAGCGCACTGACCGCCAGGGGTCATCTCCTACATTGAGTGCCTGCCCCATGGTGGTCAGTGCTCATCATAGTGACCAGTTGTCGGGTCATTTGGTTGCTTAGACTTTTATATACTATCTAATAAAAGAGTAATATGCAAATTGACCATCACTCCCTCACTCCCTCACTCTGTCACAAAGATGGCGGCGACCACAGAGCTGGAGTGAGCAGGAGGCTTGGGTTGGCCCCAGCTATGGAGGAAGCCAAGCTTCCCACCTGCCCTGACCGGCCCTGAGCTCCTCTAAAGGCTAAAAAGTTTCAATTATAGAAGATTAATAAATCCCAGATACCTGCTTCCAGACACCATGCCCTCCGCTGAAGGAGGGGCTGGGAGCCTTGGTTGCCAGGGGCAACCAAGGCTTCCAGCGGACCTGGGCTCTGCTCTAGGCTACAAAGTTTCAATTATAGAAGATAAATGAATCCAGATACCTTCTGAAAAAAGAAAAAAAAAAGAAAAAAGGAGTGGCTAGGAGCTTGGGTTGCTGGGGGGCTTGGGCAGCCTGAAAATGGCCCTCAGCCCCTCACCCAAGCTGGCCACGTGCCCATGGGGTGAGGGTCCCCTTGAGGACTTGACCAGCCTGAAAACAGCCATCAGCCCCTCACCCAGGCTGGCCAGGCACCCCAGTGGGGACACCCACCCTAAAGGGGGCTTGGCCAGCCTGCAAACAGCCCTCAGACCCTCACCTAGTCTGGCCAGGCACCCCAGCGGGACCCCCTCCTTGATCCAGGACACCTTTCAGGGCAAACCAGCCAGCCCCCACCCATGCACCAGGCCTCTATCCTATATAATAAAAGGGTAATATGCATATTGACCCTAATAGCAGAGCGACTGGGAATCACTGGTCACTATGACACACACTGACCACTAGGGGGCAGACGCTCAATGCAGGAGCTGCCCCCTGGTGGTCAGTGTGCTCCCACAGAGGGAGCTCTGCTCAGCCATGAGCCAGGCTGATGGCTCCCAGCACAGTGGTGGTGGCAGGAGCCTCTCCCGCCTCCTCAGCAGCACTAAGGATGTCCGACTGCAGCTTAGGCCTGCTCCACACTGGCAAATGGACATCCCCCAAGGGCTCCCGGGCTACCAGAGGGATGTCTGAGTGCCAGCTTAGGCCCATTCCCCTGGGAGAGGGCCTAAGCCAGCAGGTGGACATCCTCCGAGAGGTCTCAGACTGTGAGAGGGCACAGGCTGGGCTGAGGGACCCCCCGAGTGCAGAAATTTTTGCGCACCAGGCCTCTAGTATATAGATAACCACTCTCTGCAGCCTGGAGGTTTGTAAAATGTTGGTTTGAAATGGTGATCATTCGGAAGAGGATAAAGTAGGACAGTATTTTACCTCATCCTTCCCTGCACCACCTTCCTTATCCCATAAAATTACCAAATGATTTCCTGCACCAAATTTTCAAGTTGAAATGTAAATCAGCCACAAGTCTTAAATAACAAAATAAACCGAGTAAGGTTCCCAGGGTGGTGAGTCCTCAATTAGAGATTTAAGGAACTGGTTTAGAAGGCAGGCTAAGAAATATAGCCAGCAGCTTGTCTTACCATTAAATTTATTTCCCTTTCTACCCAAGCTAGGTAATCATGTTCAGCTGCCCATTTAGTCTTAATAAACCAACATGAATGCCCTAATGGGAATGCTAAAAATCTCATTTCTGAGAGTCAGATGATTTCTAGTAACCAGAGGCACAATTTTCTATTTCCAATTGGTTAGGTATTTGACATCTACTAGAGTGAGAAAAATTACTTTATAATAGGGAAATGAACAAATGCTTGGGGTTGTTTTACTTGTCTTGAGAGTAATTATTATGAAAATTTACTTGCCCCTCTTTTGCCTGCCATACTGAAAAATTTATTTCAAAACTATAAAAATGCTCCATGGAGTTCTGCATGTGGTTCTGCAAAGAAAATTATAGTCTTTTGAAATAATCTTTCTTGGCATCCCTGTCTTATCCAATTCTAAAATACTTTTAGAAGGAATTGAAGAACTCAGAATATGTATGAACTAGTTAAGAAATCCAATTCATCTAGCTGCTCCCCTTGATCCTTGGGAATTCTTAATTTTCACCCTTGTCCCACAACATGGCAGTGACAAGGATGCTACATGAAGTTTTTAAGCTTAGTCAAGGAGGGACTAACAGAACACAGAAGAGAGAATGGCAACATTGTTTTTTCCTCCTGTGGCTTTAGTGATGGAAGGCAGACCCTAGTCCCTGTCCTCTGGTTTGGTCATATTCTATCCCTGTTCCTCTGTTTTTGCTTGAATGGAGCTGGAATGACTATAAATTTGGCCACTGCACTCTTTTCAAGGAAGAGGCAGAAAGAGTGACTGCTATTGCAGCATGTCTGTGCACACATCTGCTTAAATCCATATGAAGTGATTACAGGGAGCAAGCACTGTGGGCTCTTTCCCTGGAAAATTAGGCAAAGATGCCCACCTAGTCACCCACCACACCTGCAAATAAAGTTAGGCAGTAGCTAAAGCAGTCACAGCCACAAGTTAGGGAACGAGTGAATTCTTTTCTTCCTCACTATATCAGATGTTGAACAAGTCCATAAAAGGAAGTTTTTCTCCACACCTGTGTCATGCAGCCCCACCCATTTTTCAGGCATTTTAAGAGTATGGGCTGTATAATTGGATGGTTCATGCAATCCCATCTTCATCTGCTCTCCAGATAAGATAAACAGGCCTCAGATATATCAGTGAGCAAGTTTCTGTTTAAAAAGCCTCTTTTCCCAGACAAAACAAATATACTCTCAAAATAAGTATATTATCTTAATGAAATCTGCCCATATTATTTTGGCTATTGTCTCACATGTAAAAAACTCAAAATATTTTAATTGAATCTATGATATTACCAAATACATAGTAAAATGAATAATGCAGTACTTTCATTTTATTTTTTTTTAATTTATTGTTTAAAGTATTACAGATGTCTGCTTTGTTTTTTGTGGGTGTTTTTTCTCCATTGACTCCCTCCTCCCTGCACCCGCAACCCCCATGTCTTTGCCACACCACTGTCTGTGTCCATGAGCTATGCATAAATGCATATAAGTTCCCCAGTTAATCTCTCCTCCCCACACCCCACATCCCCACCTTCCCTCTGAAATTCATCAGTCTATTCACGGTTCTATGTCTCTGGATCTATTTTGTTCATCAGTTTATTTTAATCATTAGATTCCACATATGAGTGAGATCATGTGATACTTATCTTCCTCTGACTGACTTATTTCACTTAGCAAAATACTCTCTAGGTCCATCCATGCTGTTGCAAATGGTAAGAGTTCCTTCTTTTTTTTACCACCGCATAGTATTCCATTGTGTAAATGTACCAGAACCTTTTTATCCACTCATCTACTGATGGTCACATGGGCTGTACCCAAATCTTAGTTATTGTAAATTGTACCACTATGAACATAGGGGTGCATATATGCTTTCTGATTGGTGTTTCAGGTTTCTTAGTATATATTCTTAGAAGTGGTATCACTGGGTCAAATGGGAGTTCCATATTTAATTTTTTGAGGAAATTCCATCCTGTTTTCCACAGTGGCTGCACCAGTCTGAATTCCCTCCAGCAGTATACTAGAGTCGCCTTTTCTCCACATCCTCACCAACACTTGCCATCTGTTGATTTGTTGATGACAGCCATTCTGACAGATGTAAGGCGATACCTTGCTGTTTAAATTTGCTTCTCTCTGATGATTAGTGACTTTGAGAATTTTTTCATATGTGTCTTGCCACCTGTATGTCCACTTTGGAGAAGTGTCTATTTAGGTCCTTTGTCTATTTCTTAATTGGATTGTCTTCCTTTTGTTAAGTTGTATGAGTTCCATATATTTTGGAAATTAACCCCTCATGGATGCATCATTGGCAAATATGTTCTCTCATGCAGTGGGCTCCCTTTTCATTTTGTTGACAGTTTCTTTGCTGTGCAGAAGCTTTTATTTTTAGGTAGTCCATTTGTTTATTATCTCCTTAGTTTTCTTTGACCTAGGAGATGTATCAGTAAACATATTGCTAGGAGAGATGTCTGAAATTTTGCTGCGTGTGGTTTTTTCTAAGATTTTTATGGTTTCACAACTTACATTTAGATCTTTTATCCATTTTGAGATTATTCTTTTGTATGGTGTAAGTTGGTGGTCCAGTTTCATTCTTGTGCATGTACCTGTCCAGTTTTCCCAGCACCATTTACTGAAGAGACTGTCTTTGCACCACTGTATGCTCTTGCCTCCTTTGTCAAATATTAATTGAGCATAATGGCTTGGGTTGATTTCTGGGTTCTCTGTTCTGTTTCATTTATCTATATGCCAGTTCTTGTGCCAGTACCAGGCTGTTTTGAGTAGAGTGGCTTTGTGGAATAACAACATCTGGTATTGTGATTCCTCCAACTTTTACTTCTTTCTCAAGATTACGATTGCTACTTGGGTCTTTTTTGGTTCCATATAAATTTCTGGAATATTTGATTTAGATCTGTAGAATATGCAGTTGGTATTTTAATGGGGATTGCATTGAATCTATAGGTTGCTTTGGGTAGTACGGACATTTTAATGATGTTGATTCTACCAATCCATGAACATGGCATATTCTTCCACTTATTTATATCTTCCTCTATCTCTTTTTTTCAATGCCCAGTAGTTTTTCTAAGAACAAGTCATTTAATTACTTGGTTAAATTTATTCCTAAGTATCTTAAATTTTTTTGTTGTTGTTGCACTGGTAACTGGATTTTTTATAATTTCTCTTTCTGAAAGTTCATTATTGGTGTATAAAAATCCCATCGATTTCTGGGTATTAATTTTGTATCCTTTTCTGTTGCCCAATTCATTTATTAAATCTAGTAGTTTTTAAAAAGAGTCTTTAGGGTTTTCTATGTACAATAGCATGTAATCTGCGAATAATGACAGTTTTATTCATTCCTTTCCAATTTGAATGCCTTTTGTTTTTTCTTTTTGTCTGATTGTTGAGGCCAGTACTTCCAGTACTATGTTGAATAAGAGTCATGAAAGCAGACATCCCTGTCTTGTTCCTGTTCTTGGATGAAATGGTTTTAGTTTTTACCCATTAGTATGATGTTGCCTGCAGGTTTGTCGTATATGGCCTTTATTATGTTGAGGTATGATTCTTCTATTCCCACTTTGCTGAGAGTTTTTTTCTGTGTCAGTTTATGTGATCATGTGATTTTTTTCTTCCCATTGTTTATGTGATGTATCATGTTTATTGATTTGCAGATATTAAACCAGCCTTACATCCCTAGACTAAATCCCACTTGGTCATGGCGTATGGTCTTTTTAATGTATTGCTAGATTTGATTTGCTAGTATTTTGTTGAAGATTTTAGCATCCATATTCATCAGGGATATTGGATTGTAGTTCTCTTTCTTTGTAGTGTCTTTATCTGGTTTTGGAATTAGGCTAATGCTTGCCTCATCAAAAGAGCTTGGAAGTGTTCCTTCCTCTTGGATTTTTTGGAATAATCTGAGGAGGATAGGTACTCGTTTTTCTTTGAATGTTTAGTAAAACTTCCCTGTGAAGCTGTCCTTAACAGGGCTTTTGTTGGATGGGAGTTTTATTATTATTATTATTATTATTATTATTATTGCTTCAATTTCACCAGTAGTTATGGCCTATTCAAGTTTTCTGATTCTTCCTGATTGAGTTTTGGAAGATTGCATTTCTCTATGAATATGTCCATTTTATCCAGGTTGTCCAACTTGTTGGACTATAGTTGTTTATAGTATTGTTTTACAATCCTTTTTATTGCTTATAGTATTTTTTTACAACCCTTTATATTGGTGTGGGGTCAGTTGTCACTTCGCCTCTTTCATTTCTGATTTTGTTTATTTGGGTCCTCTCTCTTTGTTTCTTGATTAGTCTGGCTAAAGTCTCATATATAGTAATTTTAAGATAGACTACCCTTTAAAATGGTATCATAGAAATATTTGTGCCACTTTGATTATGTATTTGATTAATACCAGGGGAGCACAAGTAATTCCAGGCTTTTCAGGCACATTTATGTTCCAAAGTCGTGTAGATGCTTATTCTTAACTTTTTAAAGTTTAAAAATAATATTAGAAATTCTGTTAGCATAGAATCACCCATTATAGCACTTGTTTAAATTTTTCAAATGAAAATATGAAAACAAAAGGATGTAGCCAGTCTAAGTTAAGAGGTATCGCTTCTAATGTGTGTTCCTGAAAATGACTGCACTTAATGACAGGTTCTATTTATTTATGTTTGGAATCTTCATCTACTCATTTTTTAAAAAATTTTCAAGTGACATATTGAATAAAACAAAGAAGCTTGGAGCCAATTTTAATACTAATCCAAAATGCACATTTAAAAATATAAAAGAGGAAAAATATTCCTTATTCTATATCTGAGTTCAGCAAGAAGAAAGAGTGAAATGTGGTGCCCCAAAAATAAATCTTAAAGAAGATAATATTAAATATAAATATCTATTAAGTTTATGAAAAGGAAAACCTACAGATGATAATAAAGCCAGTAATTTTTAAGTCTAGTGCACATTCCCAAGATGTCAAAATTAACTTTCTATTTATTCTGGAAGCTGCTCATGTCTTTATCCAGTTTTCCTGGCCAAGTATGTGCAAAAAAACATCAACACATAAAATTGAAAAGTTAAAAAGTAATTAATAGAACTTATTTTCAAGTGATGTCAAGCAACTGTTTAAATCATTCTTTAATATAGATAGATAGATAGATAGATAGATATATAGATAGAGAGAGAGATAGAGAGATAGATATGTTTTGATTGATTTTTAGAGAGAGAAAGGAAGAGGGATAGAGAGATAGAAACATCAATGAGAGAGAAACACCATTGATCAGCTTCCTCCTGTATGAACCCTACTGGGCTCAAGCCTGCAAACCAAGTATTTGCCCTGACTGGGAATCAAGCCAGCGACTTCTTGGTTTATGGATTGATGTTCAACCACTGAGCCACACCAGCCGGGTTTAAATCATTCTTATAATGAAATTACTGGATATACTCATAGTTTTTGTATAAGAACCAAATAGTCTTAGAACATTTTCTAAGTAAAAAGAGTTTTGGACTGAGCTATATAGGAAAAATCAAGTCCTAGACTTTGTTGAAGATACTGGAATTTTTTCATTCTTCAAGTTTTGGACTGTGATATCAATAAATCATTCATATCTTTGGCTGTTCTCTGCTTCTATGGCTTTTAGGTTTTTTTAAATATTATTTTATAGATGAGTAGAAGGAAAGAGCAAAACGAGGCACAGATTTTGGAAATTATGTGACTTGAAAAAGGTATTGGACCTTGAAAGCCTATGTAGATCAATATTTTAAGAATTTTACTACTTTATATTTAAAAGTAATTATTGCCACTAAATAAGCTAGTGAAGACTCTATTGCAAAATGCACAAGAGAGAAAGATTATTAAACCATATTTTATTCATTTATTTATTTATTTATTTTTACTTTTCTCTTGGTGTTCTCAGAATACCATGCTTAATGTGAGGCACTAAAATGTTATGGTTAGTTCAGAATCATATTAACACTTAAATGCTGTATATATGTAGACTAAAATGTATTCTTTGAAATATTATTTATTAAAGTAATTTTATACATGCTGGGGTAAAAACAGGTTTACAGTTGTTCATATGGAATATAGTACAATAATTAATAAATAATAAAACACTAGTTTTATTCAATAGTATTAAAATTGGCTCCAAGCTTCTTTGTTTTATTCAATATGGCACTTGAAAATGAAAACAAATTAATACATAATAAAACAAGAATAAACTGTGTTTCACATACTCACAACTGTAAATCCACTTTTGCCACATTCTGTATATTCAAACTGATATGTAGTGCCATAAAAATGGATGGTTATCAGTTATCAGTCTTTTTAAATGCATCATCATTTACCATTTTGAAAGAGATGATTTTGCAACATTCTTTACATTTTTGCACTCATGTTCTTCCTCAATCTCCTATACATAGTCATTTCAAAATAGTTCCATTTAGCTGCTAAAATGCACAAATAGTCAAAATTACACTTCACTATGGTTTGCTGTGTGCAGTAAAGATACCGAATGATACTTTGTTGTAGAGACTCTGGCTCCATTCAAAAAGAATACTAATAATGTAGACATCTCAAGATAGTAGTATTTAAATATATATTTTAAGATTTAGATGAGCTTTCATCATCAGATTATTTCTCAACACAATCTCATAGTTAAGTTGAATTAAAATGGATTTGATCAACAGATGTGGTTAACGCTGAAGAAAAATCACAGATGAAAATGATTAAGTATCTGAAAGTAATAACATAACCTAAATGTTTGTTTTTACATGACAAATTCAGAAAAGGCAAAAAAAAAATACAAATAGAAATACAAAGTGACAAAATAGAAAAGAATAAGAAAAATAAGAGGTCAAATATCTCTGCTTTATGTTACAAAATTGTTGAGTCAGAGACTCGTGGCCTCTACTTTTGGATTTTCATCAAGATTTACAGAAACTAGTTTCTTAGGGCATTAGCTAGTGTTTCTATGTTGTTGAAGGGGAATAATTGCTGATATTTCTATTAAAATTTTTCAAAAATGATATTATTTCTATATAAAGGATTTAAAAAGACCCCAGTTTTCTTTGGATTGGCCCTTAACTCTTTTTACCTTTTTTTCTCTTCTCTTCTTCTTTTTTCCTTTTTTGCCTAATTCCTTCCTAGTCATGTAACTGTAAAGAAAATGTATAATTATGGCAAAAAGATGGTATACATACTGTAAAAGTGTTAAAGACAACAGATTGTTGAACTTCAGTGAAGGGAAAAATAGGTTGCAAGAGGATTTCTGGAAAGACATCATGGACAAAACAATATTTGAGGTGGTATTTGAATATTAGGCACATTTTGATATAGTTGGGAAGAATTTTATACACTCAGACTAGTGTTAGTAGTCACATAGAAGACAAACATTAGAGGGCATGTCTGGATAAAATTAGATTTGGCAAATTTCATTAGAGCACAAATAATATGTGGAGAATGAATAGGAGGCTAAGCTATAATAGGGTGAGGGCTGGAGCAGGAGGACCAAGTAGATCCTTGAAACTCAGAATCAAAAATACACATGATAGGGGAGGAGGAAGATGGCGGCGGTATAGGCAGACGCGTCCCAGGTCGTGTCCCTGAGCAAATGGAGTGAGGAGCTGAAACTAGTAACATCCACCCCGAATTGGCGAAATTCCTCAGCTGGCGAGACGGTTTGCAGCCGGGAAGAGCAGAACTCCCCTGGAAAGGTAAAAAAACCAGGGATTTGGGCAGGAAAGTTTGCCAGACCTCTGAGCCCAGAGAGTCGGAGGGAGACCGCGTGGCAGACAGCCGCGTCCCTTGGGACAGGCACAGCCCCTGACGGGGGAAAGGAGAACCGCGGGATTCCTGGCGCCGCCGGGGGAATTGCGAGCTGGGTTCTGTGATCACGGAGGACTGAGCCTAAAGGGGGCAGCCTGAAGAGCTGACCAGACCATGCAGTCCCTGTAAGAGAAGAAGCTTACAGAAACCAAGCCTTCCCCGTTTCCGCGGGCCGGCGTTTGTTTGTTTGTTTTCACTGAATCCTGTTCATGGGACATTTCGGATACAGACACTCACCTGTGCTGAAGAGAGGGAGAGTGTGCGGAGGAGTGGAATCTGGGGAGAGACTGAGGAGAGAAGGGGGGCCGGGAGAGGTGGCAGCGAATTGAGTGCTGAGACACCCCTGAGCCCAGGACTGAGGCAGCCATTCTCTCCAGAGAGTGAGACTCCTCCCCCCAGCCCCCAGGCAAGGAGCACAGCCACACCCAGATTCCACCCTGTAGGAGATCAAGGATTAAAATAACCTGATCAGTCCCTGGGAGTTAACAGGGTCTGGCCTATAGAGGGATTTTCAATCCCAGCAACAACACAGCACTGGTAACTCTTACGCAGCCAGCTCTGGGCAGTGAACTTCCACTGGACAGAGAGGCCCTATAGCCTCAGAGGCCAACCCCAGAACACTGCCACCCAGAGGCTGACCCACAAACTGACTCTTTGCTAAACACAAAATAAGGCAGTCTGGGAAACAAATGCGGCTTGCTTTAAAATAAGGACTGTGGTTTACAACACAGAGGAACAGGGTATCGCAGGGAAACTCAACACTCTCCTGAATACCTGGCAGGTCTAAGGCGAGCCACACTGAAGAATAGAAGAACCGAAGGACCTTCACTACTGCAATTTTTTTTTTCTTTTTTCACCTTTTAACTAAGAAACCAATTTTTTTTCTTTTTTTTTCTTCTTCTTTTTTTTTTCCTCTTCTTTTTTCCATCACCTGATTTTACCCTTTTAATTACTACCTTCTTATTTTTAACCAGCATTATTACTGCTACCATTTTACCATTTTTTTTTAAAGTGCCATTTTATTTTCTCTTTATTTTATTTTGGGATTAGTGTTCTCCATTCTATTTTCATCGTTATATTATTGGTTGTTTCTAGTTTGCATTCATCTCCAGGGAGCTGTTGCTGGAATTTGTTGGGATTAATGGCTGTTCTATAGGAGTATTCTCCTCATATAAAAAAGTCTCTTCCCCTCTTCCACTTCATTCTCTCTTTTCGCTCTTTTTTTTTCTTTTCTTTTCTTTTCTCGCTTTTATTTTCCCCCCTCCTTTTTCCCAATTTCATTTTTGCACTCCTTTTTTTGGTCCCTAATTTTCTTTTCTTTTTTCTCTTTTCCCTTTTTCACTTCCTTCTTCCTTATCCCCTAACTCTCTTAATTCAGGTGGTCACCTTTATTTGGGGTTATTAATATCGTGAATATATTTGGGTATAGTGCCTGGTACGTGGTGCCTTGTTGTGTTGTATTTTGTGCCTTTAAAACAACGCAGCAGATCCAAGCAACAGCAACCTCCTGAGCACCACACCCTCTGCTGAGGAACAGCAGCTGTACGTGAAACCTTGCCCCACCAGCCAGAAGAGCCACCACAGCTGTGAACAGCACCCACCAGAGGAGCTGCTGCCAACTGAAGAGCAGCTGCTACCGCAACCGCCCGAAGAGCAACCACAGACCAAGGAGTCACTGCCACCAAGGGAGCAGCCACTGAACGACTCAACGTCTAGATATGTCAGCGAGATCAAACATGGGTAGACAAAGAAACCCCCAAAGGAAAGAGAAGGAGGACTCTCCAGAAAAGCAGCTAAGTAATACAGAGGCATGCAACATGACAGAAAAAGAATTCAGAATAAGGGTCCTAGAGTGCATAAACTGGATGGAGGAAAAAATCGACAACCTCTCCAAGAAGCAAGAAGAAACAGATGAAAAAATTGATAACATATGGAAGAAGCTAGAAGAAACAGATGAAAAAATCAACAACTTAAGTAAGACCCAAGAAGAAATGAAGAGTGATATAGCTGCAATGAAAAACTCCATTGAAAGTATCAACAGTAGACTAGGAGAAGCGGAGGACCGAATTAGTGATTTAGAAGACAAGGAAGCAAAACACACCCAAAACGTACTGCAATTGGAGAAAAAAATGAAAAGACAGGAGGAGAGCCTAAGGGAGCTTTGGGACAACATGAAACAAAACAACATACGAATAATAGGGGTACCAGAACAACAGAAGGATGAACAAGGATTAGAAAACCTATTAGAAGAAATAATATCAGAAAACTTCCCTGAGGTGGGGAAGAAAAAAGTCACACAAGCCCAGAGAGCCCCAAACAAGGTGAACCCAAAAAGACCCACACCAAGACACATCATAATTACCATGGCAAATGTTCAGGACAAAGAGAGAATCTTACAGGCTGCAAGAGAGAGACGGAAAGTTACATACAAGGGATCTCCCATTAGATTGTCAAATGATTTCTCAACAGAAACACATCAGGCCAGAAAAGAATGGACGGAAATTTACAAAGTGATGCAAAGCAAAGGCCTGAATCCAAGAATACTCTATCCAGAAAGGCTATCATTCAAACTTGAAGGGGAAATAAGAAGCTTCACAGACAAAAAAAGGCTAAGGGAGTTTATCACCACCAAGCCAGCAATGCAAGGAATGCTAAAGGGACTGGTATAAAAAGAAGAAATAAAAAGCTCAGAAAGAAAACAGCCACACAAAAACAGAAATGCCTACAAACAAGTACCTTTCAATAATAACTTTAAACGTAAACGGACTAAATGCTCCAAACAAAAGACATCAAGTGGCTGAATGGATAAAAAAACATGACCCATACATCTGCTGTCTACAAGAAACCCACCTCATTAGAAGGGACTCACACAGACTGAAAGTGAAAGGATGGAAAAATATCTTTCAGGCAAATGGAAAGGAAAAGAAAGCTGGGGTAGCAATACTTATATCGGACAAAATAGACCTCAAAGTGAAGGCCATAACAAGAGATAAGGAAGGCCACTTCATAATACTAAAGGGATCAATACAACAAGAAGATATAACCCTGGTAAACATATATGCACCCAATGCAGGAGCACCCAAATTCATAAAAAAAACTCCTGGAAGATATCAAAGGAGAGATCGACAACAATACAATCATAGTAGGGGACTTTAATACACCACTGACAGCACTGGATAAGTCCTCTAGACAAATAATCAGCAAAGAAACAGCAATCCTAAATGACTCACTAGATCAGATGGACTTAATAGACATCTTCAGAACACTTTACCCGAAAGCCAGGGAATATACATTCTACTCAAATGCTCATAGGACATATTCAAAAATAGACCATATATTGGGTCACAAGCAAAGTATCCCCAAATTCAAGAAAATTGAAATCATAAAAAGCGTCTTCGCAGACCACGATGGCATAATATTAGAAATAAACTACAATAAAAACAACCCAAAATACTCAAACACCTGGAAGCTGAATAGCATGCTATTAAATATTGATTGGGTTACCAATGAAATCAAAGAAGAAATTCGAAACATCCTGGAAACTAAGGACAATGAAAACACAACAATCCAAAACCTATGGGACACAATGAAAGCAGTCCTGAGAGGGAAGTTTATAGCTCTACAGGCCTATCTCAAAAAACAAGAAAAAATGGTAGTAAATCATCTAACTCTACAACTCAAAGAATTAGAAAGAGAGCAACAAGAAAACCTCAGAGTGAGCAGAAGGAAGGAGATAATAAAGATTAGAGCCGAAATAAATGACATAGAGACCAAAAAAACAATACAGAAAATCAATGAAACCAAGAGCTGGTTCTTTGAAAGGATAAACAAGATTGACAAACCTCTAGCCAGACTCACCAAGAAGCAAAGAGAGAGGACCCAAATAAACAAAATCAGAAACGATAGAGGCGAAATAACAACAGACCCCACAGAAATACAAATGATTGTTAAAAAATACTATGGACAGCTCTACTCCAACAAACTAGACAACCTGGAGGAATTGGACAAATTCCTAGAAAAATACAACATTCCAAAACTCAATCAGGAAGAATCTAAAAATCTCAACAGGCCAATAACTATGGAAGAAATTGAAGCAGTCATCAAAAAGCTTCCAGCAAACAAAAGCCCAGGACCAGACGGCTTCACAGGGGAGTTTTACCAAACATTCAAGGAAGAACTAAAACCTATCCTCCTCAGACTACTACAAAAAAATTCAAGAGGAAGGAAAACTTCCAAGCTCATTCTATGAAGCCAGCATCACCCTAATACCAAAACCAGGTAAAGACAACACAATGAAAGAGAATTACAGGCCAATATCCCTCATGAACATAGATGCCAAAATCCTCAACAAAATCTTAGCAAATCGGATCCAGCAGTACATCAGAAAGATCATACACCATGACCAAGTAGGATTTATCCCAGGGATGCAAGGATGGTACAATATCCGCAAATCAATAAACGTGATACATCACATAAACAAATTGAAAGAAAAAAACCACATGGTCATATCAATTGATGCAGAAAAAGCATTTGACAAAATTCAACACCCATTTTTGATAAAAGCTCTCAGCAAGGTGGGAGTAGAAGGATCATACCTCAACATAATAAAAGCCATATATGACAGGCCCACAGCCAACATCATACTCAACGGACAAAAACTAACACCATTTCCCCTAAGAACAGGAACAAGACAGGGATGCCCCCTCTCACCACTCCTGTTCAACATAGTACTGGAAGTGTTAGCCATTGCAATTCGGCAAGAAGAAGAAATAAAAGGCATCCAAATTGGAAAAGAGGAAGTAAAACTGTCCTTATTTGCAGATGACATGATATTATACATACAAAACCCTAGAGACTCCATCAAAAAGCTACTGGACTTAATACATGAATTTGGCAATGTAGCAGGATACAAAATTAACCCCAAGAAATCCGAGGCATTTCTATACACCAATAGTGAACTTTCAGAAAGAGAGATTATAAAAACAATCCCGTTTACCATCGCACCAAAAAAATTAAGCTACCTAGGAATAAACTTAACTAAAGAGGTAAAAGACCTCTACTCAGAAAACTACAGGACATTGAAAAAAGATATAGAGGAAGACATAAACAGATGGAAGAACATACCGTGTTCATGGATTGGTAGAATCAACATCATTAAAATGTCCATACTACCCAAAGCAATCTATAAATTCAACGCACTTCCCATTAAAATACCAACGGCATACTTCAGAGATCTAGAACGAACTCTCCAAAAATTCATCTGGAATAAAAAAAGACCCCGAATAGCTGCAGCAATCCTGAAAAAGACCAAAGTAGGTGGGATCTCAATACCAGATATCAAGATGTATTACAAAGCCACTGTTCTCAAAACTGCCTGGTACTGGCACAAGAATAGGCATATAGATCAATGGAATAGAATAGAGAACCCAGAAATCGGCCCGAACCAATATGCTCAATTAATATTTGACAAAGGAGGCAAGAACATACAATGGAGCCAAGATAGTCTCTTCAATAAATGGTGTTGGGAAAATTGGACAGATATATGCAAGAAAATGAAACTAGACCACCAACTTACACCATACACAAAAATAAACTCAAAATGGATAAAGGACTTAAATGTACGACAGGAAACCATAAAAATTCTAGAAGAATCCAAAGGCAACAAAATCTCAGACATATGCCGAAGCAATTTCTTCACTGATACAGCTCCTAGGGCACTTGAAATGAAATAGAAAATGAACAATGGGACTACATCAAAATAAAAAGCTTCGGCACAGCAAAAGAAACCATCAACAAAACAACGAGAAAGCCCACTGTGTGGGAAAACATATTTGCCAATGTCATATCTGATAAGGGCCTAATCTCCAAAATTTATAGGGAACTCATACAACTTAACAAAAGGAAGATAAACAATCCAATCAAAAAATGGGCAAAGGACCTAAATAGACACCTTTCAAAAGAGGACATTCAGAAAGCCAAGAGACATATGAAAACATGCTCAAAGTCACTAATCATCCGAGAGATGCAAATCAAAACAACAATGAGGTACCATCTCACACCTGTCAGACTGGCTATCATCAACAAATCAACAAACGACAAGTGCTGGAGAGGATGTGGAGAAAAAGGAACACTTGTGCACTGCTGGTGGGAATGCAGACTGGTGCAGCCACTATGGAAGACAGTATGGAGTTTCCTTAAAAAACTGAAAATGGAACTCCATTTGACCCTGTGATCCCACTTCTAGGAATATATCCCAAGAAACCAGAAACACCAATCAGAAAGGATATATGCACCCCTATGTTCATAGCAGCACAATTCACCATAGCTAAGATCTGGAAACAGCCTAAGTGCCCATCAGTAGATGAATGGATCAGAAAACTGTGGTACATCTACACGATGGAATACTATGCTGCTCTAAAAAGGAAGGAACTCTTACCATTTGTAACGTCATGGATGGAACTGGAGAGCATTATGCTAAGTGAAATAAGCCAGTCAATGAAGGAAAAATACCACATGATCTCACTCATTCATGGATAATAGAGACCATTATAAACTTTTGAACAATAATAGATACAGAGGCAGAGCTGCCTCAAACAGATTGTCAAACTGCAGCAGGAAGGCCAGGGAGGGTTGTGGGGCAGGAGGTAGGTGGGTAAGAAATCAACTAAAGGACTTGTATGCATGCATGTAAGCATAACCAGTGGACATAAGACATTGGGGGATAGGGGAGGCTAGGGGACTGTCTAGGGCGGGGGGATAAAATGGACACATATGTAATACCCTTTGTAATACTTTAAGCAATAAAAAAAAAAATACACATGATAGTCCTAGCTGGTATGGCTCAGTGGATAGAGCATCAGTCTGTGGACCAAAGGGTTCCAGGTTCAATTCTGGTCAAGGGCATGTACCTTGGTTTTAAGCTCCTCCAAGGCCTGGACCCTGGTTGGGGCTCATGAAGGAGGCGACCAATTGATGAATTTCTCTCACATCGATGTTTCTTTCTTTTTTTTTCTTTTTTTAGTTGTTTTATTGCTTAAAGTACTACAAAGAATATTATATATGTCTCTTTTTTTTTTCTCCCCTTGACCTTCCCCTAGCCTCCCATACCCCCCAGTGTCTTGTGTCCATTGGTTATGCTTATATGCATGCATACAAGTCCTTTGGTTGATCTCTTACCCACCCCCCCAACCCTCCCCCGCCTTCCCACTGTAGTTTGACAGTCTGTTAGATGTTGCTTTGCCTCTGTATCTATTTTTGTTCATCAGTTTATAGTGGTCTTAATTATCCATAAATGAGTGAGATCATGTGGTATTTTTCTTTCATTGACTGGCTTTATTCCCTTCCCCTCCCAATCTCCCTAAAAATCAATGGAAAAATATCCTCAGGCTAGGATTAACAACAAAAACAAATGCACATGATAAATGGCAGGTATCAGGAGTAAACCACTGAAAGGTTGATTATAAAGTGGCATGATAATTGCTAGATCTAATTTTGCAGTCTCAGGATATGTATTTTTTCAGGACACATTTGCGAATTCTTAACAAAAGTAAATCTGATTTTCACTTTTAATTTAGAAAATAGATATTAATTCCAAATACCGTATTTATACTGCATCAAAGAATAGACATGTCTATTGTAATTACACAACCGAAGAGTAACTCAATTCCAAAAATAATTTTTTGGTTTCAGTCTTTGGAAGTTCTCACTTCTCAAATTGGTAAATAACTTCTGGACTTCTGAGAAAAATCCCCAAAATAAACTCAATATAAAAATAATCAGGCCCTAGCTGGTTTGGCTCAGTAGATAGAGCATCAGCCTATGGACTGAAGGGTCCCAGGTTCGATTCCAGTCAAGGGCACATGCCCGGGTTGTGGGTTCAATCCCCAGTAGGGGGTGGGCTGGAAGCAGCCGATCAATGATACTCTCTCATCATTGATGTTTCCATCTCTCTCTCTCCCTCTCCATTCCTCTCTGAAATCAATAAAACTATATTTAAAAAAGTAAAAAGAATCAGGGCTGCTGGAAAGCTACACAATACCCATGATCATCTAGCTCTCACTCTTTTCATTGGTGGCTGACATGTGTAAATCATGGCTGTTCACTGCTATTGTAATTGACAGGTGGACAACTTTGATTTTCATAGTGCACACACTGCAGCTCAACCATTCCTTGTTCCTTTATAGGGACCTCATTTGTTAATGTCCTGATAACAGGACAGAGGCAACCATTTCATTCAGGCTTTGGTAAGGAAACTAAAGAGGAAGAGGAATCCTATCTAATAAAAGAGAAACATGGTAATTAGCCATACATCTGCTACCCTTCCCATTGGCTAATCAGGGTGATATGCAAATTAACTGCCAGCCAAGATGGCGGCTGGCAGCCAGGCAGCTTGAGGTGAACATGAGGCTTGCTTGCTTCAGTGACAGAGGACTCCAACATTCCCCGCCTGCCTTGCCGGCCTCTGAGCTTGCAGTTTGAAACATTGTTACAAATATAGAAGCTAAACAAAACCCCAGAAACCTGCTTTCAGCCCACTGGGATCTCAGAGCTGGAGTTGATACAGTGTTTCGATTATAGAACTCAAACCAGATACCTGCTTTGAGCAGAAGAGGCCTCAGAGCTGGGGCCAGAGCTAAAGCTGGCCCAGAATTAAAAAAAAAAAAGAAAAAAAGGAGCAGTTGGGAGCTTCAGTCACCCGCCAGCCTGAAAACAGCCCTCAGCCCCTCACCCAGACTGGCCAGGCACCCCAGTGGGGACCCCCACCCTGAAGGGTGTCTGACAAGCTGCAAACAGCCATCATCCCCTCACCCAGGCTGGCCAAGCACCCCAGTGGGGACCCCCACCCTGATCCAGGACACCCTTCAGGGCAAACCAGCCGGACCCCACCCGTGCACCAGGCCTCTAGCCTATATAGTAAAAGGGTAATATGCCTCCCAGCACCTGGATCAGCGTGACAGGGGGCAGTGCCCAAACCCCCTGATTGCCTTGTGGCTCTGTGTGTGACTGGGGGTGGGGCCACAACCTCCCTATCCGCCCTGCTCTGTTCCTGACAGGGGAAGGTGCCCCAACCCCTTCATCAGCCTTGCTCTGTGCCTGATATGGGGGAGCTCCCCAACCCCCTGATCGCCCTGCGGCTCTTTGTGTGACAGGGTGCCATGCCCCAACCCCCTGATTGGTCCTGCTCTGTGGGTGATAGAGGGAGGGGCCCCAACCCCCCCCCACGGGCCCTGCTCTGTGTGTGATGGGGTAGAGCCATAACCTCCCCATTGGCCCTGCCCTGCTGGTGATAGAGGATGGTGCCCCAAACCCCTGATCCGCCCTGCTCTGCTGGTGATAGAGGATGGTGCCCCAATCTCCTGATCCGCCCTACTCTGTGACTGACAGGGGGGAGCTCCTCAACCCCCTGATGGGCCCTGCTCTGTGAGTGACAGGGGGCAGCGCCCCAACCCCCTGATTGGCCCTGCTCTGTGCGTGAAGGGGGGTGGCGCCGCAACCTCCCCATCGACCCTGCCTTGAGTGTGACAGGGGGCAGTGCCCCACCCCCCCAATCAGCCCTACCCTGAGCATGACTGAGGGTGGCATCCCAACCTCCCGATCCGCCCTGCTCTGTGCATGACAGGGGGTGGCACCCCAACTCCCCAATCAGCCCTGCTCTGAGCCCGACCAGGGACTGCACCTAGAGATTGGGCCTGCCCTCTGCCACCCGGGAGCAGGCCTAAGCCAGCAGGTCGTTATCTCCCGAGGGGTCCCAGACTGGGAGAGGGCAAAGGCCGGGCTGAGGGATCCCTCCCTCCCCCCACCCCCCGAGTGCACAAATTTTTGTGCACCGGGCCTCTAGTATTGTCATAAAATCAATAGCTGTCTCTCAGTTTATTAAGGGGTTGCTCTTGCAGGAATAGTATTATAAAAGAAATTCAGAAAAAGCAACTGACAGTTATGACCAAAGGGAGCTTAGAAGGTTTCAGATCATTCCATTAAATTGGGGGTAGTCTAGAGCCTTAGCATGCGCACTGACTTCCATGAGGATGGACAATGAAAACAACATAAGTTTGTGGAGCTCTTACTATGGCAGTAATACATATGCGATATATCCTATTTATTTTTAAGAGGCAAGGAAAAAAGGAGAATTCAAGAGCACAGATCTACAATTAGAGTCAGGATTTGAACCCAGATATTCTCACTTTCTTGAAACTGTACTTAAATATTGCTATAGACTAAAAATCTATGTGTCCCCCCAAAAATATACAAAATCCTAACTCCTAATATGATGGTACTGGGTGATGGGGCCTTTGGTAGGTCATCAGGTCATTAGGTTGGAGCTTGTATCAGTGGGATTAGTGCCCTTATATTAGAGTCTGGAGACTTCCCTTTCCCCTTCTGCCATGTGAGGACACTGAAAAAAGATGGCCATCTATCAACCAGGAAAAGGGTTTTTACCAGACACCAAATATCTTGATGCTTTGATCTTGGATTTCCCAGACTCCAGAATTGTGAAAAGTAAATTTCTGTTGTTTATAAACCACTCCATCTAAGATATTTTTGTTATAACAGCTTAAACAAACTAAGCCAGAAGTATTATTCAATGTTATCACCTTAGAATATTTAAAAGGCTTTCTCTTTTTACTTGAATTTGTATGCTTCCAGTATAGAAATAAGAAGACTCTCTGTAAACACTAATTAGTGTCTCTTGCTTCAAAAAAGTAACATTGACAAGTTGGGCAAAGATTTTTTTGTTCTGAACACAACTGGCATTCATTATACTCTGCCCTACACCAACAAAAGTGATAGTGGAATCTTTGCAATGCTATAGATCCTATACAGGGGTGGGCAAAAGTAGGCTTACAGTTGTGAATACTCAAAACAGAGTTTATTCTTGTATCATTATTACTGAGTCAAAGGCTTCAGAAAGTGTAAAGGACAATAAGTGTGAACAATTTGGCATTTAATGACTGGAAGGCAAGGAGGCACCAGTGATTAAATAATGAAGACAGCAGAGTCTTGGCAGGGCAGAGATGATTTTGCCCTCAGCCACAAATGGGTCCTGAGCAAACCTGAGACTGTGAGTCAATGATGGAGCATGTGTG
This sequence comes from Myotis myotis, assembly GCF_014108235.1. Taxonomy (NCBI): domain Eukaryota; kingdom Metazoa; phylum Chordata; class Mammalia; order Chiroptera; family Vespertilionidae; genus Myotis; species Myotis myotis. The sequence goes on along the minus strand of NW_023416346.1, from coordinate 107,996,672 downwards.
GGTTTGTTAGAGAAATCAAGGAAAAGAAAAGGAGAAAATGCTTACGTAACAGGAGTGATAAAGAGCGAGAAATGAGAGTGAGGTCCAATCTTCAGGAAGTGAAAAATCTCACAATGACTCCCCATTTCACTTGGAATTTAGGCCAGAGTCCTTATTATAATCTAAAGGGCCTTAAATACTGTTGTTTATTCTTTTTCTCTCTAATCTGATTTCCTACTGTCCTCCACCTTGCTCATTCTACTCCAGCCACACACTGAGTATGCTCCAGCCTGAGGACTTTACATTGAATATTTCCTATATTGGAAAATAATAATAATAAATGGGAGGAAGTTTCCTCTTCTGGTTATGCCTGTGGCCAATACCCTTACCTCACCTGTCTCTGATAAAGTTATATTTTCTTCATGAAATCTACTTGTACAATCTTCTTTAAAAATGTAACCTGTCCTTGTCACATGCTCCAGTTCTTTACATGCACAAAAAATCATTGGAACAGTTAATAGAGATTCTATTTCTCCTCTATTCAGGAGCAAGAAAAATCTTACTTCACACTTATAAATTTAGTTTTTCCATCTGATAGGCTTTGTCTAATGAAATATGAGCATGAATGACAAGTATTACTTCTGGATGGAAGACTTAAGAGCCAGCACTTAATTTGCCACACTCCCTCCCCACTGCCACAGGGACAAGGCACACTCCAGATGATGGAGTGAGAAATAAAATGTTTTGATAAGACAATAAGATTTGGGGGTAGTTATATCAGCAAAACCTATTCTCTCTTGACAGATATACTCAGGATATTTTTTCTTGTTTACCATAGAACTTAACTCTCTAACATGCCATATAAAATTTACTACATTAATAAGTAGAGTAGCAAATAAGTTGATGACTAGACAGAAATTCATAAGCTTTAACCCCCTGCCAGAATATAAATTACATGATAAAAGGAAAGTATTTTGTTTTGTTTCACATTGTATCCCAAACACTTAAAACACCATGTGCCTGGAATATTGTAGGGACTCAATAAGTGTTTGGGGGAATGATTCTATTAATCAATTATGTAGTTTTCAAAGATATTAGGGAATAAAATTACAGGGAACAATAAGAATAAATTAAAGTTGTTTTAATGAGATAACAACTCTCGCATTCACTAAAGAAAAATGTACATCAAGGAGAAACCAAAATGGTGGCATAGATAAATATCGGAAATTGCTGCCTCGCACAACCACTTCAAAAATACAACTAAAGGAGAGAACGGACATCATCCAGAACCACAGGAAGGCTGGCTGAGTGGAAATTCTACAACTAGAAGTAAAGAGAAAAGCACACTGAGACTCAGAGGAGGTGCGGAAGTAAAGTGCAAAGGTACAGAGGCAAGCGCGGGCAGAAAGGGCTGGCAAAGGAGGACACCAGTGTCTTTTTCAATCAGGAGGGAGACACAAGCTCCTGACGGCTCTGAACTCCAGTTCTGGGCGAGTCTCTGGGGACCCAGACTCATATGGGGAGAAACTGGACTATCTGGCATTAGTCAGAACTTGAGGGTGGCTTTCTCTCAGAGGTGCTTGCAGCGAGTACCGGGACACTGAGAATCGGGGTTTCTTAGGGCAGGACTGAGGATCAGCCATAGCTGTTTGCTCCACCTGTTGATTCCCTGAGACGCTGCCCCACCCAAGCTGCCAGCAGAGGCTTTTGAATATGAATGAGCTGGCCCTTTGAGATCTAAAATTGCCTAACAAACTGCAGCTGTGTCAGACAGACCCAGAGGATCCAAAAGAAGGATCAAGGACCCACAGCAGCTTGCACTGCTTCACAACTGGGTCTCATCTGGGCACCTCCAAACCCCAAACAAGCAAGAAGAATCTCCAGATCTCTCCATAGCTCCTGCTGGGTAGCCTAAGGCAGAGGCTAAATTAGCACCTCCTTAGAGATTCAAGAGCCTGTGTACCCAGTGGTCAGATTGGGACCATCCAGATTACAAATCCTCAGATCCATAAGGGGCACACTCAAGGGGCAGACTCAGTGAGCACCAAAGCCCCACTGAAGCAAGTCTTGCCCCATAAGGGTGTCTTCAGCACAGTAGTTCTCCTACTGTAGACACAGCTGATTCTCAGAGCCAATTGGCCTGGAGGTAAATTCCTCCCAGTGATACCTACAACAATCAAGGCTTAACTACAGCAAGACTGTGCACACAGCCCACAAGGGGGTGCACTAAAAGTGTCCACTTCAGGTAATTGCAGAGGCTGAGCCACTGGGCCCTACAGGACACATAGCACACAAAGCCACTCTATCAACATAGGAAAGCAGCCAAAATATGGAGACAAAGAAACAGGTCACAAATGACAGAAATGGAGGAAAGCAAACTAGAGGATGCAGAGTTCAAAACCACGGTTATAAGGTTTTTCAAGAATTTTCTAGAAACCACCAATAAATTTAGTGAGACCCTCAAGGATATGAAAGAAGACCAACTAGAACTTAAGCATACACTGACTGAAATAAAGAATAATATACAGAGATCCAACAGCAGACAAGAGGATCCCAAGAATAACGTCAAAGATTTGAAATACGAAGAAGCAAAAAACACCCAACCGGAAAAACAAAATAAAAAAGAATCCAAAAATATGAAGATAGTGTAAGGAGCCTCTTGGACAACTTCAAGTGTACCAACATCTGAATTATAGGGGTGCCAGAAGAAGAGAGAGAGCAAGATATTGAAAACCTATTTGAAGAAATAATGACAGAAAACTTCCCCTACCTGGTGAAAGAGATAGACTTACAAGTCCAGGAAGCACAGAGAACCCCAAACAAAAGGAATCCAAAGAGGACCACACCAAGACACATCACAATTAAAATGCCAAGAGAAAAAGACAAAGAGAGAATCTTAAAAGCAGCAAGAGAAAAACAGCTAGTTACCTACAAGGGAGTACCCATAAGACTGTCAGCTGATTTCTCAATAGAAACTATGCAGGCCAGAAGGGAGTGGAAAGAAATATTCAAAATGATGAATAGCAAGAACCTACAACCATGATTACTTTACCCAGCAAAGCTACCATTCAGAAGTGAAGGTAAGATAAAGAGCTTCACAGTAAGAAAAGGCTAAAGGAGTTCATCACCACCAAACCAGTATTATATGAAATGCTGAAAGGTATCCTTTAAGAAGAGGAAGAAGAAGAAAAAGGTAAAGATAAAAATTATGAACAACAGATATATATCTATCAACAAGTGAATCTAAAAATCAAGTGAATAAATAATCTGATGAACAGAATAAACTGGTGAATAGAATTGAATCAGGGGCATAGAAAGGGAGTGGACTGACAATTCTCAGGGGGAAAGAGGTGTGGGGGGTGGGAGAAGACACCGGAAAAAAATCGTACACCTATGGATTAGGACAGTGGGCGGGTAAAGGTAGAGGGTGGGGTGAGAACCGGGTGGAGGGAAGCTAAGGGGGGGAAAAAGAGGAACAACTGTAATAATCTGAACAATAAAGATTTAATTTTTAAAAAAATAAAAAATGTATATCAATAGAGAGGAGTTGGTTTCCATACTCTAAGTCACAAGGCTGTGGTAGCTATACATGGGTGATCCCAGGTCAGCAGCCCTTTCAAAAATGTGGGGGATAGCTTAGGCTGAGATTATGTACACATGTAGAAGAACTTGCATGAAAATTATTAATTTATGGGTTTCATCAGTTTCAATTTGAAAGACAGACTGAAATACAGTAGTCCTCTTTCATTATAGGGGATACGTTCCAAGACCTGCAGTGGAAACCTGAAATCTTGAATAGTACTGAACACTATATATATTACCATTTTTTCTTATAGGTACATACCTATGAAAAATTTTAATCTACAAATTACACACAGTAAGTGATTAATAACAATAACTCATAATAAAATAGAACAATTATAACAATATACTGTAATGTTATGTGAATATTCTTTTCTCTTTTTCAGTCTCTCTCTCTCTCTCTCTCTCTCTCTCTCTCTCTCTCTCTCTCTCTTTCTTTCTCTTCCTCTCTCATAACTGACCTGGTAACCAAGATGGCTACCAAGTGGCTAACAGACAGGTAGGAAATATAGCATGGACACACCGGACAGAGATAATTTTACATTCTGGGAAGGACAAAGGAAGGCTGGTGCAAGATCTCATTATGCTACTTACTAGTACAATGGCACACAATTTAAAACTTATGAATTGTTTATTTCTGAAATTTTTCAATTAAAGATTTTGGACTGTGGTTGACCATGGGTAACTGAAAACACAGAACGCAAAACCACCAATAAGGGAGGACTAATGTATGCCAATATCATCTAACAAAAATATTTAATGCAGCATGCACTTATCTATACTAATAAAAGGGTAATATTCTAATTAGACCAGATGTCCTTCCAGACAAAGCCATGGTGATGGGGCCAAGGCAGAGGTGGTTAGGAGTGATCAGGCTGGCAGGGGAGAGCAGTTAGGGCGATCAGGCCAGCAGGGGAGAGCAGTTGGATGATCAGGCTGGCAGGGGATGGTAGTTAGGGTGATCAGGCCGGAGGGGAGAGCAGTTAGGAGGATCAGGCTGGCAGGAGAGCAGTTATGGGGATCGGGCCAGCAGGCAGGCAAGCGGTTAGGAGCCAGCGGTCCCGGATTGAGAGAGGGATGTCCGACTGCCAGTTTATGACTCAAACATCCCCCGAGGGGTCCCGGATTGAAGAGGGTGCAGGCTGGGCTGAGGTACACACACACCCCTCCCATGCATGAATTTTGTACACAGGGCCTCTAGTATAATATATATTGCACTATCCAAAAGCTTGGTCTGAGACAGGTTTAAAGAAACTGAAATTTCAATATTTAGGCTCATTTTTTTTTTTATATTACTATGAGTGAAATTCTAGGTTTGATGACCTTTTTTTTAAGCATAAACCATAACTATTTTTCTTTCTGTGTGTGTGTGTGTGTGTGTGTGTGTGTGTGTGTGTGTGTGTGTGTGATAAATAGGAAACTCTTTATTCAACTGAGTTTCCACCATGTTGCTTCTGAAAGAGTGCTCTTCACTATGCTTACTGTATCATTGTGCCCCCATCTGGTGATAGCATACATCGAGAAAGGAAAAAAATTCAAACTACATTTGGTGAGAATCTTGTGAAATATCTGTTCTTTTAATTATTAATTAGTATATTAAATAATTTCCACAGTTTAAAATATCATATTTTGACATGAAAGATTTTAAGAAACTGACAAAGTCCATTAAAATACATAAATGCAGCCTTTTGCACTTTAGTAAAAACAAGCTTATCAATTTGAATTGTACTCAAACTAAAGAAGACATTATTTAGAAAATATAGGTCAAGTTGAATCACTGCAAAGATTATTCATAGTATTGTGTCCAATTCTAATCATTAAGCATAGATTATTTATAAAGAAAGAAGATTCAATTATAAAATCAAGCAAACTATTTTTTGTCATCAGTATATTATATTGTGTGTTCTTGGTTTACAGGCTTTATTTAATGCTGTTAACTGAATCTTTTTCTTCTACTCAATAGCTTGTATTTTAATTTTTGATTATATAATTGTAGGCCATAAGAAAAAATTTTAATGACAACAAGAAACTAAATACTCCAATATAAAATATCAATGAATCACACAGGAACTATCTATACTAATAATAGAGGACTATGCAAATTTTCCAGGATACTGTCTAAGTAACCGTAATCTTATATATAAAATCTTATATATATAAAAAAAGCTTGGACCCCCTTTAGATCCCTCACTTCAAAATTCTGACAGTAAATTTCAGTGTGGTCCCCAACACCAGCAATTTTAACAAGCTAACTAGGTGATTCTGATGCCTACCAAAATTTGAGAAACACTGGTTTAGAACTTTGCATTTATAAGTAATTTCTGAGCTACACATTGCTCTAATTTCCACATCATGGGTTTAAATAGACTTAAATAATATTTCCCCCTATAATTTTGCTCCCACATATTCTTCCTCTCACAGTAGAAATCTGTGTGTTAGGTAAATTTTGCCCTACTGGCAAATTATTCTTTTCAAGGTGATAGACACTTGGCAAATTATTAGCTAGTTTGTATATAAATTTGTGGTTTATAAAACTTAGGGTATGAAGTACATTTTGCAAATGTCTCTGAAAACAGTTGCTTCAAAAGTTGAAAAGTGCTGTGTGGGAGTCTCTGAGAACGGTTAACACAGAAGGGGTAGTGTCCACAATACGCATTATGCTAAAATAATGATAGTGATTAGTGTTTATATCATAGGCTTCTAAATATTGGAATTTAAGATCTACCACCTTTCCTGATAAAATGTAAGAGGTGTTTTTAATGCCAATGTTGAACAAATTCTTGCTTTTACATCCTTCATTTTCCCTCATTTTCCCTCCATTTACAAAGAGAGGGGCATCCCTCCTCCTGAATAAACCTAAGTAACCTATCTCTGAATTCAATCACATCCAATCCTGAATCAAATGTATTCTAGCAATGTCCTCACCCTCCCCTCGCAGCTCTCCCTCATTTATGATCATTTATTTTTTTAAATATATTTTATTGATCTTTTACGGAGAGGAAGGGAGAGGAATAGAGAGAAACATTGATGAGCGAGAAACATTGATCAGCTGCCTCCTGCACACCCCCTACTGGGGATGTGCCCACAGCCAAGGTACATGCCCTTGAGTGGAATTGAACCTGGGACCCTTCAGGCCTCAGGCCAACACTCTATCCACTGAGCCAAACCGGTTAGGGCCATGATCGGCAAACTGCAGTTCGCGAGCCACATGCAGCTCTTTGGCCCCTTGAGTGTGGCTCTTCCACAAAATACCACGTGTGGGCGTGTGTACAGTACAACTGAAACTTCATGACCCATGCACAGAAGTTGGTTTTCGGCCTGGGCGAGTCTATTTTGAAGAAGTACTGTTGACATTTGGCTTTGTTGACTAATGAGTTTGCGGACCCCTGGGTTAGGGCAATCATCATTTATTTTACTTGCAGATATATATGAGTCTTCTCATCCATTGGAAGAAAACAAAATGAAAGTTTTACCTACATCTTATGCTTCCCCTAATGCTCTCCTATTCTTCTCCTTCCTTTCATGGGAAAACATTTCAGAGAAAAGAAAAGGAATCCCTTCATCACTCATTTCCTCCATAACAGGATTCTTATCTCTCTCTCTCTCCACACACACATTATATATATAGATAGATAGATAGATAGATAGATAGATAGATAGATAGATAGATGATAGATAGATAGATATATAGATAGATATAGATAGATAGATAGATATAGATATAGATATAGATATAGATATAGATATAGATATAGATATAGATAGATATAGATAGATAGATAGATAGATAGATAGATAGATAGATAGATAGATAGATATAGATATTAATATATATAATGAGCTAAATCCAATGTCCTTGCCTCATTCTTCACTTATTTTGCATTTCTGCTAAATGTACCATTTTCCAGCCACCCACTCTGATTAGCTAGAATAAGTTAATGTATGCTGCAATTGTAAATAAGGTAAAATGTGTACAATTGCAACTAATTACAAAACTTTAATGGCTTAAAAACAAGCAGATTTATTTATCTCTCATGAAGTAAGATAACATAGGTTAGTTAAGGAATGGGGGAGGAAGACTCATTTCTCTCAGGGTCTCAAGATGGAGGAGCAACCACTATCTCAAACATTGCCATTTGCCACACTAGATGGAAAGAAAAAGAACTCTGAAGTGTCTCAGATCAAATAACTGTTCCAGCCTAGAAGTGTTTTATGTCAAGTCCACTCACACATCATTGGCCAAAATTACATGTCCCAGCAATCCATTCATAATCCAAGAAACAAAATCTCCCATGTGCTCAGAAAGTAGAGAGCCAGAAATAACTGGTGAGCAGTATAATTAATCCCATACATTTGTTTGAAAATATTTTCTCCCTTTGGCCGCTTTTATATTTAATTACATTTTACTTTCTAATACACTTTTCTTCTTCTTCAAACAGCCCCTCAATACTGTAATAAGCCTATATTCCACTAGAGGCCCGGTGCACAAAAATTTGTGCACTTGGGAGGGCCCCTCAGGTGTGAATAGATACAATTTTCAGTACAATATTTTCATGGATGAAAATGTAATTTGGAAAGAATGTGTTTACACTATAAGACTTCACATGTTGAAGTCTTCAGATATGTCTTCCTTAAAAACATAACAAATTTTGTTAACTGAATCATGAATCATCTTGCTCCCCGCTTTCTTCTCATACTATGCTTACCTCATCCTCAATGATCTTCTTTTATTCCTGCCTATTTACTATTCTTCTATGGTTTTTCTCCATACTGACAGCATTTTGATATCTCCTAACTTCCAATTTTTGGCTAGTTCTCCTAACATCTGTTCTCACCTCTCTCCTCTGCTGTAACACTTCCATGGTTGATAATATTCAACCAATAATGATATCCCTCTTTAAAACTTCTGAGATATAATGGGTTGTATAGTGTCTCTAAAGGTGGGTCCTTTAGCACAATTCAGTCACGTGGATAGTCAGGGCAATTATAGTCCTCATTAATCTCCCTTCAGTTTACAGCATGGCTACATAGTTCCATTAAATGCAGTTTTCTGGCATTTTATAATATTGAAGCTTGTATTTTGGTATTATGTCATTATAAAGCATAAGTAGGTAATATTATACCAGATGTAATATTTTACTGAAAATGCTTTCTATACCTTATAAAGGGTGTGGTTAAACAGTTTAAGAACTTAGGAATTAGAGTTAAATAAATTTGAATGGGTTTTAATTCCAGCTCTATCACTTACTAAGTCTGTGCTTTAATTTCCTGATATGGAAAAAGAGCGTATTAAAACATACCTCACATGATTGTTATAAAGGCCTATTAACATATCTAGAAAGCACTGAAAACATGTAGTGTTAATAAAGTTGAGGGCAAGTAACTCTGATGAAGTATCAAAATCAGCTGAAGAAATTGTTTCACTGCCTAGGGCAGTGATGGTGAACCTTTTGAGCTCAGTGTGTCAGCATTTTGAAAAACCTTAACTTAACTCTGGTGCCGTGTCACATACAGAAATTTTTTGATATTTGAAACCATACTAAAACAAAGACTTATATTTTTGATACTTATTTTATATATTTAAATGCCATTTAACAAAGAAAAATCAACCAAAAAAATGAGTTCTCCTGTCACCTCTGACACGCGTGTCATAGGTTCGCCATCACTGGCCTAGGGGGACATGACTTTGATAACTAAACCTGTAAATAACTTATTACTAAAATATGGCTGAAGATTGATTTCTTTATTGGGATAAAGCAGGGTAAATCAGCTAGAGAAAAGGAGAGTTTATAAATTTGATCCTTGATCCAAATTGTATTATAGTATAGTGATTCTTTTAACTGAAAACATTTTTTATCTTCTTTATGTAGCCTTGGCAAATGTAGTTTATTATAGTTTGAGGTTTACACTATATAGACCCAAGGTATGAATGGTGGGAAACACATACTATTATTACTTAGCTCCACAGTATTCTCAATAAGGTAACTAGAATATTGGGTTTTATACAGGTGGTCCTTTAAGAAATATATATATATATATATATATATATATATATATATATATAATTGTACGTGTTAATATTAACATATTGTATACATAATAAGCCCATTTTATTATAAAATAAATTAAATTTATACATTTTTATTTACCTAGAGAAATGAAGACCAGCTCAAAGTAAAGTCAGGGTGCAGGCTAGTATAAGTATTAGAGAACTAGACTTCAGAGCCAGGAATTAGAGTTTGGTTAAGGCTAGGTTTGTCCTACATTTATTTTTAAAAATTAGGAAATGGGAAGAGCAGTAAAAATCACTTATAGAAATTAAATGATAAGATAAAATTTAAGAGCGAAAACAGACCATGCTACTGAATTTATCTGCTGTGGTCCATTTACCTGTAGTTTCCAATTTTTAATGTGTCTTTTGTGACATCATGAAAAAGGATTCCATCTTTTGGAATCAAAAGACTGATAAAGGCATCAAGAGTTAAGCAAAGCTATCCCTAACTTATAGTCTCCCTGCCCATGTATCCTTTCACTTTATGTGCGTTGTTGTAATGTGTATGGCATCTCAGTTTGGTATAGCCACAGGTACTTACCTTTTCTTCTCACTCTGGAATTTGCTGCCTCTGACTATTATTCTCCCACTGGGATCCTCCTCAGTACTGACTAACCAGCCTCTGCCTGCCCTTGCCATTCTCAATCTTATTTCTGGTTTGATTGTTTGACTAATGGGTGAAGGTTCAGAGAGAGTAAAAGTGTTGTAAACTAGCCCTAGCTGGTTTGGCTCAGTGGATAGAGCATCCACCTGCAGACTGAAGGACCCCAGGTTCAGTTCTGGCCAAGAGCACTTGCCCAGGTTGTGTGCTCAATCCCCAGTAGAGGGTGTGCAGTAAGCAGCTGATCAATGATTCTCTCTCATCATTGATGTTTCTCTCTTTCCCTCTCTAAAATCAATATATATATATATATATATATATATATATATATATATATATATTTAAAAGTGTTGTAAACTAAGAGCAGTGAATGATAGTACAATTGTCCTACCTCTGGAAGTATCCTTCTTATCCACAACTGAAGGTTCCCACCATTAGAGATATGTGGTTTTAAAAACAGATTGGGAGGAATAGTCAAAGAAAGAGGAAACAGATGTCATGAAGCAAAGGGACATTGCCTTTATAACACATTTACTCCAATCTCTCTTTCCTACACTGTGATTTATCTTTGTCCTGATTTTTCCTACTCAGACACCCCTCCTCTAGATTTTCTTTCATCTCACTCATGAAGCTTACCTTTATCCCTCCCAATCTTTGACTCTGTCTTGCTAGAAGCCAATTTCAGGGCCATCTCCCAACATGATTTTTTATTAATCAGCCATGAATAATAAGGTTCATAAAACTCAAAGTGATAAAAATACCCTTGATGACTGCATATATAACATGAATTTCCTTGCTATGTTGTATGAATACATGAAGACAGTTAAGCTCACTGTAATAATGACAGGGCAATATAAAAATGCATAGCATTGTTACTATAATCATCTTTTTTGCTTTCAAATATAGATAGAACTCAGAAATAACATGTGTTTATATTAAGCTAAGCAGCATCCAATAACTGTAAATGCCAACATATTGAAAGTTCTAGAAACAATTTTGAATATGTATAAAACTATAGCAAAGAGAAAAAAAATTTCTAATCTCTCAAAGTTAAAACTTGTCCAAGTTATTTTATAGGATCTTTTGAACCAAAACCTAATATGAAAATCTTAAATTATAAAGATTTGAATGCCTAGAATGTCACAGCATATTATAAACACAGTTATGAGATTTGTCCATCTATCAGTAGAGCTACAGTAGAGTTAGTGCTTAATCTAGTCTTTCAGTCATTCAACACATTTTCATAAAGTGCTTTCTCCGGATAGTCCACTCTACTAATTTCTATGGGTAATGCACAAATACATAAACAAGAGTTCTTATATTCTGGAACTTTATAGTCTAGTTAGGAGAGTTGGCATATAATCAAATGAACTCAAAGATGAATTTCCAATAAATAAATGAGATAATGTACACTACAGGAATTTAGAGTAAATCACTTTTAGAGGAAATAGAGAAGTTTATGTGGAGCTGATGATATTTGAGCTGGGCATTAAAATAAGATTTCACTTCGCAGAATATTGAAAGGTAACTATTATAATAATAACAGCAATTTCATTAATGATAACATAAAAACAATCATGAGATGGTTTTCACTCTGGAAGTGCACTTCATATATCAAGTACTCTTTGAACACTTTATCTGTCTTATTTCATTTAGTCTTCAAAACAACCCAATGAGATAAGTTCTATCATTATATATATTTGAGAGATGAAGAAAGGGGGCTTATTAAAGTAAAGCCTTTGGTAAAAACTAGAGATAAAAAATAAATAGGAAGACCGGCCAATGTGACTCAGTGGTTGAGCATCAACCTATGAACTAGGAGGTCATGGTTTGATTCCTGATCAGGGCACATCTCCGGGTTGTGGGCTCAAATCCCACTAGGGAGCATGCAGGAAGAAGCCAATTAATGATTCTCTCTCACCATTAATGATTATATCTCTCTCCCTCTCCATTCCTCTCTGAAATCAATACAGATATACTAAAATAAATAAATAAACAAACAAACAAATAAGTAAATAAATAAATTGAAAGACTATAGTTTAAAAATAGGCTACTATCACCCAGTTCCCTCAGGTTTTCAGGATGCTGCCAAATGGGTTCATTTCTTTCTTACAAAATCTAGACTACTGAATAGTGAGCTGCATGACTAGAGGGTAGGGGGAGGTTGAGAGAAAATCAGATAGGACTCTCAGAAGTCATCAAAGGGACGTAAACCCTATTAAATGCATCTTAGACTCCATCAAGAAATACTCTAGAGCTAGTGGGGATGTCTTGCCCTTACATTCCCCTCAACTGGCCTAGAGGCACATCCAGTGCTCTGTGTGCCTTATCCATACACATCCCCATTCCGTGGCAGCCTCCCTGTGTGCACGCCCAATGCTAGCAGTGAGAGAGAGCTTTGGTAGATGGCTAATGAACACTCACAGGCAATCAACCAAAATTGAGACAGGAAGAGAACATAAATTTTAGAATGAGCACCACTCTTGGGAAAACAAAAGGGAGCCTGTCAGCACTTGAGCTGACACCTTTTAGGATTCAGAGAAAACATACAAGCTTAAGAAAGAAGCATGGAGCAAGCATATACATAGAAATACTGGGAAAGCCTTAGAATCACTAGCAGGGCTCATGGAAGGTATTTTTCTCCAAAGGCAGTTAGTAAAAACTAGATGAGGTGGCTGCTAATTCAAGTGAAAAGCAGCAATGCAAACTTCAAGAATCATGAACAATGAAGGTAACGTGATACCACCAAAGGATAATAATGACCATTCAATACCTGATCCCAAGGACACCGGGATTTGTGATTTTCCTTATAAAAAAAATTAAAATAGCTGTTTTAAGGAAACTCAGAAGGCTATAAGAAAACAAAGAAAGACAATCCAATAGAATCAGGAAAACAATACATGAACAAAATCAGAACTTTAGCCCAGCAACTGTTGTTCAGTGGTTGAGCGGTTACCTATGAACCAAATGGTCATGGTTTGATTTCGGGTCAGAGCACATGCCCAGATTGTGGGCTTGATCCCCTCATGTAAGTCATGCAGGAGGCAACTGATAAATGATTCTCTCTTATCATTAATGTTTCTATCTCAGTTTCCCTCTCCCTTCCTCTCTGAAATCAATAAAAATATTTTCTTTACAAAGGAAGAAGAGAGGAACTTTGAAGTTAGTTGGAGGAGACAAAAAAAAAAAAAGATTGAAAAAGAGTGAAGAAAGCCTATGTGATCTTGGGAAAAGATCAAAAGGAACAATTCGCAAATTATTGGAGGTCCATAAGGAAAAGAAAGGGAGAAGGGAGCAGAAAGCTTAAATTTTAAATTTTAAAAACAACTGAGACCGTAACAAATCTAGAGAGAGAGAGAGAGAGAGAGATATCTAAGTTCTTAAAGCTCATATGCCAGCAAACAAAATCAATTTAAAGGTACCTTCTCCAAGATATGTTATCATAAAATTATCTAAAAATCAAAATAATCTTAAAAGCAGCAAGAGAAGAAAGGCTTGTAATTTACAAAGAACCCCCCATAAGGCTACTGGCAGATTTTTCATCAGAAACCTTAGGATGAAGGAAGAATTGAATGATTTATTCAAACTGCTAAAAGGCAACTCAAACTGATACTGTTGTAATTAGCTAGTTATTAACAATAGGAAAGAAGCTAAAGGAAAGGCCAGACATAGGCATGTCATTTGGCAACTTCACCAGGAAACTGCAACTTTCCACTCCCCAAGGAGTCTATTCCTGAAAAACACTGGGGGAAGCCATCCAATAAAGGGAAAATAGATGCATGCCCAAAAAAGCTGGCATGACATAGGGAAGGTACTTGCTGTCAGTCACACTTGGGAAACCATAGATTGGCCAAAATTACCACGGCCACTGCTAGCATGCAAAAATTTGGGGATATATAATCCCCTAAACAAAGTTCTCTCTCTTTTACTTTTGTTGCTCTTGTTTCATGGTCTGTGCTTGGCCATGTGCTCCTGTGGCCCCCACATACAATGGACTGATGGACTACAGTGGGGAACACAATCTAAACTGGATTGGAAAGGAAACTGTAGACACTGCTCCAATGTGGAAAGGAAACTCTAGACACTGGCTCTGATTTTAGCTCTGCTAAAACACAGCTACATTTCTTGTATGACTAGGCAAAGGGAATTGGGATCTTGGAAACTCAGGAATTAAATTCCAGGCAAATAAAAATTATTCCTCCTGTTTGAGTCTCAGAAAATTCCTTTTTCTCAAGATATGGCAAGAATTCCACCCCCACTAACAACCAGGTGAGATGAGGCCCTCTACCCTCTGTTGACAAAACTACCAACCAAGACTACTCTACCCAGCAAAGTTGTCTTCAAGTAATAAAGAATAGATAAAGATATTTTCAGACAAAAATCTGAGAAAATTACCACTGGAATTGCCTTACAAGAAATGTTGAAAGGAGTCCACAAAGCTAAATTCAAAGGACATTAATTAGTAATATAAAACATGTGAACATTATGCAATGTCCCAAGAAGATATACAATTCTTAACATGTATGTGCTTAACAATAAAGCATCAACCTATATGAGCAAAAATTAATAGAACTGCAAGGATAATTATATGAATCCATTATAATAATTGGAGGTGTTAATGGCCCACTATTAAAAATTGACAAATTCATACAATACAGAGATGGTGTATTATAGAATTATACACCTGAAACCTATAGAATTTTATTAACCAATGTCACCCCAATAAAGTCAATAAAAAGGAAAAAATGGACAGATTAAAAACAAACTGGTAAAGGTAAGTACGTATAATATTTAGAACACTCTAATACTGTAATATGGTGGTATCTTAATCCATCAACTCTAGTATAAGGGTTAAATAACAAGATTATAAAAAATAAATACAGTTATAATAATTTTTTAATTAATACATAATACTAATGTTTGGCAAGGAAACCAGGAATACTCAATGGGAGAAAGTTAATCTCTTCAATAATTGGTCCTTGGAAAACTAGAGAACCACATGTGGATGAATAAAAATGAGCTCCTATCTTCCACCACTCACAAAATTTAACTCAAAATGGATTAAGACTTATATGTAAGAACTGAAACTGTAAAACTCCTAGAAAAAAACATAGGGCACAAGATCCTTGACAATGATTTTTTGGATATGACACATAAAGCATACACAACAAAAGCAAATTAAATAATTGGGATTACATCAAACT
Organism: Myotis myotis; assembly: GCF_014108235.1. Classification (NCBI taxonomy): domain Eukaryota; kingdom Metazoa; phylum Chordata; class Mammalia; order Chiroptera; family Vespertilionidae; genus Myotis; species Myotis myotis. The sequence continues at coordinate 107,981,254 of NW_023416346.1, read as the reverse complement.
ACAACACTGCACAGCAAAAGAAGCAAGTACAAAATGAAAAGGCAACCTAGAGTACTGAAGAAAATATTGTCAAATGATATATGTGATAAGAAATTAATATCCAAATTATATAAGGAATTCATACAACTCAAGGGGGAAAAATCAATCAAAGAATGTCCAGAAGAACCAAATAGACATTTTCCCAAGGAAGACATACAAATATCTAATAGGTACATCAAAAGATGTTCCACATCATTAATGACCAGGGAAATGCAAAGCAAACCAACAATGATAGATCACCTCACATGTGTTAGAATAGCTATCCTCAAATAGATAACAGATAACAAGTATTGACAAGGATGTGGAGAAAGGGAAACCCTGTGCAGCCACTTTGGAAAACAGAGTTTCTTCCAAAACTGTAAAAAAATAACTACCATATGATCTAGTAATCCCACTTCTAGCTATACATCCAAGGAAATGAAATCACTGTTTCAAGGAGATATCTGCACTTCCATGTTTATCACAGCATCATGCACAATTGCTAAGATATAGAAACAACTTAAGTGCCTGTCTATGGGTCAATAGATATAGAAGATGTGAGGTTACATATGACAGAATGGAATATTATTCAACCATGAAAATAAAGGATATTCTTCCATTTGCAATAACATAGATGGACCCTGATGGCATTGTGCTAAGTGAAATAAGTCAAACAGAGAAAGCTAAATACTATATGATATCACTTATTTGTAGAACCTAAAACAGCCAGACTCAGAGAAACATATTAGAATAGTGGTTGCCAAAAACTGGAGTTTTAGAGAATGGGGAGATGTTGATTAAAGGTACAAACTTCCAGTTTGATGAGTAAGTTCTGAGGGTCTAATGTACAATATGGTGATTACAGTTAACAATACTATACTAAACATTTGAAAGTTGCTAAGGACATAGATCCTAAAGTTCCTAATCACAAAAAAGAAGTGGTGTTTATCTCACTGTCCCTTCTTTACTTCTCAGTAGTTTCAACGCTGTATTTTATTCCTTATTTATAAAGACTTGAAGTGATTTCTGTTTTAGTTGTTATACATGGGCATGAACAAGATAGTAAAATGTTCATATATTAAGAAAAAGTTATAAAATACATAAACAAAAATATCAAATTGGGGAAATATTAGCCACCTTTAGAAAAATGTACTAATTTTCTTGGAGGAGGGAATCCAAGGATTGGAAGATAAGACTGAGTTTAAAAGGTGCAAGATTGTGGAGGATTTTCAATGGTAGACTTTATACCACAGGAATTATGGAATAATTCTAAATCTTATAAAGATTATTCTGAAAATGGCAGGTACTTCAGAGTTGGTGATGGAGTAACATCAAAGAAAAATTACACCAAATGATTAAACAGGCAAGGTAGATTTTATTCAGGACTATTGCAACAAGGTTCAAAACTACTGCAATAGGAGTGATAGGAGAGAGAAAATGAATTCAACTCTGCTGAAATAAAAGGAAAATTTTTAAGTACCAGGGTGAGCTATAAGGAAAGTACTAGAGGATGTTGGTGGGTAGGTTGGTCAATGTGATTAGACTATCTGTGTTTGCTAATTGGCTCTTATTAAAGTTAGGTTCCTACACTCCCCACAGAGACTGGAAAGTAGGGGACTTATATTTCTTGAAGATTTTATTTCAAAGAAATGGCCCTGAAGTCCTAAAAAAAGACATTCTTGAGTTGTAAATGCATTAAGTTACTAACAGAAGTTTTACATATGAAAGGAGCAGAGAAAGAATTCACAAGTCCAAGTTTCTTAAAGTAAATGCTTTCAGAAAAGGGAGGGCAGGGGTCTATAGTCAAAAAGAAATCTACCTAAAGTTTAGTTAAGCTAAAGGGAACATTCAGGTCATCTTGGAACATTATTCTAGAAGGGCATAATCTATGGGAGTCAAAAGAAGTAATGCTTGAGAAACTTTATAAGTACAATGAAAAGTAATTCTCTGCTGGTTAGATATAGGTCAGGAATAATGACAAAGTGCAGTTAAAAGGTAAACAACTAATGTTCTCAAGGATACAACTTAAATAAAGATGAACTTGATAGAAATAATAATCTATTGGTACAAATTGAGAGCCAATTGGATGGAATTTCCAATTAGAAATAATTATTTACTAATTCTAGTAATTACTCAGTCACAGATTAACAAACCTACAACATTTATTAGATATATGTCTGTCTGGGGGTTGAGAACTATCCATTACTTCAACTTACTACTTTATGTCTATGAAATTTTCAAAAACATACCTTGTGGGCAAGTAATGGAAGAATATGTCACTAAACCATTGAAGTGAATGAATTAGAACTTATTTTTCTCTCCCTCATTGTAAAGGGGGGGCAAGTAATGGAAGAATATGTCACTAAACCATTGAAGTGAATGAATTAGAACTTATTTTTCTCTCCCTCATTGTAAAGGGGGGGAGGTAAATAGAGACAAAAAAAGACAGAAGATAATATTTACTCACCAGTCATTATGGTGTTTGCATGTATTTTATCTCAGTTAATGCTCACAAATCCATGAGATATGAGGAAGATATTATTTATCCCATTTTTCCAAATAAAACTATGTTTACAAGGTAATATATCAATTGCAGAGCTGACCTGAAATGCAAAAATCTAAACACTGTCTGCTTAACAAGGTGTTGGAAATAGGTTGACTTACAGTGAGCAGGAAAATTGGGGTATTAGTGAAATGACAAGTTTTGCTGATCTAGTAGCTTTGTGAGGTCTAGATTCAAAGCCTCTTGCTCTGCTAAAGCATCAACTTATAGGTGGTCTCCTTCTTAAACATCCAATAGTTGCAGAGCTATTCAGATTTAACTGATGGTATTTTCTTCAAGGATTAACTATTTTACTGTCTTTTCAAACTTTAACTTTAGAAAGTCCATGATTTTATTGGAAGCAGTGTTAAATTTTGATGCAATTGTTTGCAATGATGCAACTTGGTCGCCCTCTGGAGGCTAGCGAGTCTCATGTCTCACTAAGAATTTTGAGAAAAAGGCAAGTTTTACCAATGTAACAACTCATTTTAAATATGTGGAAATTATGTACATTTGTTATACTTTTTTAAAGTTTTCAAAATCATAGAGTTCAAAATGCTCAAATATTTACAAACGGTTGAATTTAACATTTTATAGCATAACATGTTTGTGTTCCTGCCCTCCCTTTGGAAATGGAGATGATCATCATTCCTCTTTTATCATGAAATATCTACACTAAGACTATAACAATTATTTTTCCTTCCCTATTAGGAGCACATGGGCACTTAGTTCTACACATTGAATAATAAAGTATATTATACAATACTATATAATCAATTAGTATGAAGATCTTCAGTTTTAGGTAAAAAACCCATTTCTAAATTTATATATTGGTTTTATTTTTTTCTCCCAAAAACAAAAATGTGAGAGCTTACAAGAATCTTTACAAGCAGAAAGTATCAAAGAATTAAAACTTTGTATTCTCCACCTAGTTAATTATTTTTTTAGCTTTCTTGTGGAAGACGTATTATTCCAGTTAGTGCAAATTATGTAAGCAAAGTGTTCGTCATCTACTGGAGACAACTGCTAGACAAGGTAAGCATTAATATGTTGCTACTATTAACTTAGTGATTATTTCCTTGCTTTAAATAAATTTAATTCTTTAAATAATTAAGAAGATAGAGAATTAAAGCTGAGCCTTTATTTAAGGAACATTATACAACCAAAGTTGTATAAAACTCCTATAACACAAAGGTATTAAGAAAGCCCTGTCTTAAAAGCAGGTCACCAGTACCTTCATGTACTGCTGATAAATGTTTTGGTGCAATGTATGGCATGCTGAAATACTTGGAGATATAGGCATATAGTGTTTATTACACAGCTTCCCTATATCTTCTACCAGTTATGTCCCTCTAATGACTTGGTGCAGCTTCAGGGTTCTGTCCAGCAACAAGATAATGTCAGGCACTGCTTTTAGTACCCACTGGCCTTTAATCTTCCAATTGCCCTAGAATCTCTTTTTAATATGTTGATTCTTACAGATGGGACATTTCCTGAAATAAAGACTTTTAGGGAGCTGTGGATAATTGCTGGAAAATAGGAAGAGGAGGGAGAAGGAATAGAAGGGAAAATATAGGAAAGATGAACACAATTATTTTGACATACATATTAAAGGCACTAAGCAAAGCAAGAAGGGAAATTTAGATTCTGCATTAATTTACCACTTACAATGATGAGTAGATAGAGAACAGTAGATAGATTAAGGAAGTATCTAGGAGGTAAAATGGATAGGATTGATAATGGATACGATATAGTGTACCATATAATGAGAGAGAGTGATGTCAAATTATTGCTATGCGACTGGCTTAAAAAACTGGTTGGATGGTGTGACCACACAATAAAATAAACAAAAATGAAGGAGGACAGATTTGGGACTTCAGGTAAACCATGAGCATTTTGAGTTTTATGTATGTTTTAAATAAATAGATTTAGTGTTAAATAAGCAATTGGATTTTTAGAATTTGGATTTGAGGTCTCAAATACACATACATCCAAACTTCATGAAGTTTGTAATTGAAGCTGTGTGTTTCAATGAAATCATACTCTAACTTCTCGAGTAAGAGAGCATAATGGCCTAGGGTTGAATTTTAAAGAATTTCAACCCTCACTGTCCAGGGAAAAGAAGATATATATGAAAAGATGATAAAGAACAAGTAACCACAGAGATTAGAGGAAAAGCAGAGGAGTTGAGAGTGGAGCGAAATAAAATTTCAGAGACAGAAAAAAATCCTATATACAAGTCAAGTTACTAGAAGATGAAATCTTCCTATTGCATTTTTTCATTGGAAATACCTTATGAAGTACCATATATTTCTGTGTATAAGATGCTATTTTTTTTTCTAAAGTCATTAGACAGAAAATCGAGGGGCATCTGATACATGGAAGTCAGCCGAGGAGGGAGCCCCACGGTGTGGGTGCATAGCTGCCCATACCTTGTTAAACAGGCTTCCTCTAATCATGAGCCTTATTGTTGACATCAGCTGATGCCCTAATTGGAGGTGGAGGTGGAGAGTGCCAGATGCAACAGGGATCCAAGCGTTCTGACCTTTTTATCCAGCCTATGAGCCATCCTGTCCAGCTTCGTGCCAATTGAAAATTTGATCAGCAGGTCTTTTATGTCTGGTCCAAGTCCTGATAAAAATGTCCAACAGGACAGAACCAATGATGAGGTCTTGTATTTGCCTATTTTAGATGAATAAATATAAATAATTTAAAAAAAGATGTCAAAAAATAAAAAGATAAATACCAGAAAGCAATTGTCTTACTCTGCAAAATTCAAACTGAATGTAATCAGCTATGCAAAAGAGCATGGAAATAGAGCTACAGAAAGACAATTTGGACCTCCTCCCACTGAGTTTATGATCAGACAGTGGAGAAAACAGGAAAAAAACTCCTTAAGATGCCAAAAAAGGAGAAGGCCTTAAGAGGAAAACTGCAAAATGGGCAAACTTGGAGCAGAGGCTTTGGACTTGGATTATGGAGCAGCTCCAGAGTGGCTTATGTGTGTCAACCAAGCTTATTCAATGTCAGGCAAGAATGTTTGCAAGAGAAATGAACATTTGTTGATTTTACAGGAAAGGCAAAATGGTGCTTCAATTTCATGAGGAGAGAAGGGTTGGCCATGAGAACATGAATAAAGTTAGCTCAGAAAATGCTACCAGTTTATGAGGATGATCTCACATATATAGATAGTGACTCCAAAGATAGCAGTGATACAATAGAAGATGAAGAAATTGATATGTCTGGAAATGATAGTCATGAAGAAGAGAATAGTGATGTAATGGAGGCTGAATAAAGTGATATGCTGCATAATATCATAGTACTGGTATGTAAACATTACCTGCATTAGTTACTAAATAAAAATGTATTGTTTTATGTTTAAAATATTGATTTCTTAATTTTGGGTTGGAGAAGTGGGGGGCATCTTATACATGGGGGCATCTTATACACAGAAAATATGGTAATTTTTATTGGAGTTATAAAGGATGGATTTTATTGGGAATAGGTTAAAAAATGAGAATGAGATGATGAAGTGAAGATATAAAATATAGACAAAAATTTTACGCATCTTTATTGGGGTAACTGATATAGAAAGTGGCACATATTTAATGTATATAATTTTATGAGTTTGAACATATGTATATACCCATGAAACCATCAACACAATCAAGATAACAGACATACCCATCACCTACAAAAGCTTCCTTGTACCCTTTTTTGTGTGTATGATATGAAACTTAACATGAGATCTACCTTCTTAACTAATTTTAAGTGTACAATAGAGTATTATTAATCATAAGCACTATATTGTACAGTAGATATCTAGAATTTATTCACCTTTCAAAGCTGACACTTTATACCTGTGTAACAATTCCCCATTTCTCTCTTACCCCAGTCCCTAGAAACCATTATTCTAATCTCTGCTTATATGAGTCTGTTTGTTTTAGATGCCTCATATAATTGCAATTGTGCATAATTTGTCCTTCTGTTACTGGCAGATTTCACTTAGTATATGGTCCCCAAGATTCCAACATGTTGCCACAAATGGCAGGATTTACTTCTTTTTTAAGGTTGAATAATATTATATTGTAAATATATACATTTTTTCCCATTTGTCTGTCTATGGACCTTTGGGGAAAAGTTTTGACATATGAAACCAAAAGCATAAGACACAAAAGCAAAAATATACAAGTGGGACTACATCAAACTAAAAAACTGCACAGCAAATGAAAACAACCAGCAGAATGAAAAAGCAACCTATAGAATGGAAGGAACTATTTGCATGTCATATATCTGATGAGGGGTTAAGGTGCTCAATGTCACTAAGCATCAGGGAAATGCAAATCAAGATCACAACGAGGTATCACCTTACAACTGTTAAAATGGCTATTGTTTTAAAAAGTATTGGTGAGGGTATGGATAAATTAGAACTCATATATTGTTGGTGGCAATGTAACATGGTAAAGTTGCTATGGGAAAGAGTATAGAGATTCCTCAAAAAAAAAAAAAAAATAGAACTGCCATGTGATCCAGCAATCTCACTTCTGGGTATATATCCAAAAAAATTAAATCAGGATCTCAAAGAGATTGCATTCTCATGTTCACCAAAATATTATTCCCAGTTGGCAAGTTATAGAAAAAAAAAAACATTTTTAAGCAATACTTTTGAAACTGTGGCTTTAAAGATGAGAAAAGATAAGGGTGGCAATTAGTGACACAAGCTGGGTGGGAAAATGCTGCATTTGATTTGGCTTTCATTTTTTTTTTTCAAATTTAAAGATTTTATTTTTCAGTACACAAAAGTGGTATTGCTTTTGAAAGTCAGACATAAACTTGTCAAAATATTTTTGGTTTCTTAAAAGGACTGATTTATCTTTGAATTAAAAACTTCACCTGAGTTCCTTGTTGTTTTCTCTTGGGTCACTATTCATATTTAGATGCTTTTCCAGCTAGCCGAGGCTCTCTGAGGGATTTGGCTTTCATTTTTGTTTTACTCTGCATTATTATTATATTTTCCTAATTTGAAAGATGTTAAAAGTATTAAAAAGTTAATGAGAAATATCCAGATGAGAAAAGATATTAAATAATTTAAGGATTATGAGAGAGTAGAAGGTGATACAATCAAAATAAGGAGTAAGAACTTCTGCTCTGTTGAATTACCAAGATGATAAAGAAGGAAACAAATATAGTAATTCCATTATGTTCATTAACATAAAAGCTCCCCTCTAATCTCTCTCTCTCTCTCTCTCTCTCTCTCTCTCTCTCTCTCTCTCTCTCTTTTTTTTTTTTGGTGAATTAGAACAGATTATCTCCTGATACTACAGCAAATGATGGGGAGACATGGCCACTTAAGGATAATGCTGAATAGGAAAACACATTGTAGAGAGTGGAAGAATGATTGGTTATGATTAATGTAGGAGGATTATAGGACAATATTTCTTTTAGGTTAGTGATCATGAAATTTATAACGGAAACAAACTGAACTATTACATACTTTTCTCAGGGAGTCTTTGAAAGCTGGAGATCAAGAAAAGAGAGAGCAGCCCTAACCCGTTTTGCTCAGTGGATAGAGTGTCAACCTCAGGACTGAGGGGTCCTGGATTTGATTCTGGTCAAGGGTACATACCTCGGTTGCAGGCTGGATCCCAGGTCCCTGTCAGGGCAAATGCGGGAAGCAGCCAATCAATGTGTCTCTCTCTGCATCTCTCCCCCTCCCTTCCACTCTCTCTAAAAATCAGTGGAATCACACAAATAGATACAGAGACAGAGAAGCATCGTTCAGACCCTCAAACCTCAGAGGGAAAGTAGGGGAGGGAGGGGGTATGGGAGAGATCAACCAAAGGACTTGTATGCATGCATATAAGCCTAACCAATGGATACAGATACCAGGGGGGTGAGGGCATGAGTGGGGGGTGGGGAGCAATGGGGGGATAAGGACACAGATGTAATACCTTAATCAATAAAGAAAAAATAAAATAAAAATCAATGGGAAAATATCCTCTGGTTAGGGTTAGCAACAGAAAGAAAGAAAGAAAGAAAGAAAGAAAGAAAGAAAGAAAGAAAGAAAGAAAGAAAGAAAGAAAGAAAGAAAGAAAGAAAGAAAGAAAGAAGAAAGAAAGAAAGAAAGAAAGAAAGAAAGAAAGAAAGAAAGAAAGAAAGAAAGAAAGAAAGAAAGAAAAAAGCTATAATTTGGGTTCATCCCAGATTATGTATAATTAAAGGACACTGGAGCATGGGAATTTGTAGTACAGACAAGCACACTATTTATTAGATAATGAAGGTACATTGAATCTAAGCGAATGAGGAAAGATTCAAGACAATATTAGGAGAAAGCAAAGGAGCAAATAGACCTATTTCAAAGTGTTGGGGGTGTATCTGAACAATTTTTAAAATATATTTTATTGATTTTTTACAGAGAAGAAGGGAGAGGGATGGAGAGTTAGAAACATCGATGAGAGAGAAACATCGATCAGCTGCCTCCTGCACACTCCCTACTGGGTATGTTCCTGCAACCAAGGTACATGCCCTTGACTGGAATCGAACCTGGGACCCTTGAGTCTGCAGGCTGATGCTCTATCCACTGAGCCAAACCAGTTAGGCCCTAACCATTAGGCAATATCTGAATAATTTAACTAGATTGTAAGAAGCTGTCTTTAGAGGGACAGCATGCTTGCATTAATAACTTTGGAAGTGGAAGAGTATGCTGTCATTGTTTAAGGTCATTTCTCCATCACTTTCTTGCTCTGAATTTTATTATATAGGACTAACTCCTAAAAACTGGATGCCCCAATATCCACTGACAACTAGCTCCCCATTAATTTTGAGCAACAGAATAACTGGTAAGAGATTGGAAGAAGGGAACAGGAAAGAACCCACTTTCTTTGAGGTGTTGCCTCCTTCATGGGCCCAATTCCTGTCGAGAGTTTATCCTTCCATATTTCCAACAACCACCAGCAGCCTCTACATTCATTCCAGTTCTGCTTGGATTCCATCTTGCCAAAATCTAGGTTGCTTTTGTATCCTTCTTGATTGCAGCTTTTCTAACTTTTGAAAGAAGAACTTTTATTAAAAACCACTTTCTAAACTTCATGAAGCAAATATTCTGTCCTGTCTGAACTCTGATTAAGTGGTCCTAGAAAACAGGATCTGTAGATGGGACTTGAATTTTGTTGTTCATCTGTTTGAGCTTGAATGTACTAGGGACTTCATTGCTAATGTAAAGAAGACAAGTGTTTATTCCAAGTACTGGAAACATGATTATTTATATTCCCTACAGTGTTTGCTTTGGATAAATTGCTGATTGAAGACAATAATTTTAGAGATCAAGTAACTGTTACTTTTGTCTATTACGGTGATAATACCTACAAGCACCTTGGGGACCATTAACTGTTTCTGATAGTACTAGAGCAAGCATGTCAAACTCAAAGGCTAACGCAGGCCAAATAAACAAGGTTTAAGTTTATATGGGCTGCAAATAAACAAAAGCTTCAATTTTCATAGAAATATCGATTTATTTTGATAGAGACATGCTGAATACAAAGGGCTGAAATAAATGAGTAATCGTTAACATAAAATAATAGAACATTTTAATAAAAATTAATATTTTTCTTGAACATTAATTTACCAGACACTGAATATAACTGCACAAATTAATAAGTGTAATGCAAATAAACCTATTTTTCTTGTTCTCTGAGAGAGAAATATTCCCTATTGCATATACCAAATAAGTCAGTACAAGACTAATGATGTGGCAATCGGCTGCTAAAATATTCACTGCTAGTATTAGTGAGAGAAATGGTGCGTCTGTGTGTAAGGCATGTAAGAGAAATGAATGCAACACAATTATAGTAATCAGTCATTAGCGAAGGTTGTAGTTCACTATTAATAACTAGTGTCCTGGTGCACGGATCCATGCACATTGAAAGGAAATTAATTGGAACAAATATTTTAATATTGCTATTCGCCCTTTCTCTATAATAGAAGTGTCAACAAAATTCACGATCGACAATGACAGATTGAAACACTGCGTGCAATTGGCATCAGCGAGAGCTTTATATGCATCACACATGCGCGAGTCAACTTAGATATATATATATATATATATATAACTTGCTTAGTTAGACCTGCTTTCTGATTTAGCTACACTTTTTCCAGCCCAGTGAAGCACCCCAACTTCTCTTTCAGGTAATTGTCAGCAACAAAGCAGTAAATATCAACACGAAACAGATTATTATTGTAGTTTATGCAGGGAGAACAAAGGATAACATATTTAACTGCCGCAGTGTTTGACTATATTCTGTGCAGTGAGAAAATGGAAGTCATTTTCAAGGTCCACCATATTTCTCACTTCTTTTCAGTTGGGTCAAGTTTCTAAACTTTCTAAATCTCTGTTTTCTGGCTAATGAAAAGAAAATGGGATTCTACCGAGTCTCCTATCTACCTACTCCAGGACTTCTGTGAGGATCAAATGAGATGAGGCACGGGAAAATGCTTCACAGACATTTGGTTAAAGTGTAACATGTTTGCACCTGGCTGTAAAGCAAGTCCTGTTCCTGGGCTGAAGAAACTGCAAGGAGGCGTGTCACTGGGAGAGGAATCCTGGTGTTGCTACATGACGTCATTACCCGGCACCCACAGTGACCATTTCAGGTTGGGCTGGGCTGTGGGCCTCATTTTGCACCAAGGGGTCTTGGCAGCATTGGCTGTGATTTGGAGGGGTGTCACTCTGGGATTGTGGTGGGGCCTGTGTCTCACTTAGGGGAAGCTGAGTGCTGGTTTGTCAGCACCAGATCCGTGGTGCCATTTATTTTTAAATGGCCATTGTGCGTCATGGCAGCTCCTGCATCTGCCCCCTGGTGGTCAGTGCACATCATAGCTACCACTAGGAAGGATGGACTAACACTTAACCTTTTATATATATAGATTATGTATAACAGGATATTGTAAAAATTAAGTTACAAAATTTTTATTAAAATGTTTCTTACATCTGTTATATTGGCTGAGCCACAAAATTATTCATTGTGGGCCACATGTGGCCCACGGGCCATGAGTTTGGCATGCTTGTACTAGAGAGTTTACAAAATGAAAATTATTTCAGGTGTTTAAATTCTCAGATTATGGCATGGAAAGACACAGCCACTCTGACCGCCTTAAAAGATTTTCATGTCTTATAATCACAGGGCAGCCAGGGCTAACGATCAAGCTCAAAATCTAAAATTGTGGGTTGCAGAATTAAAATGCAAGCTCAATGCACAACTCTACTGAGTTTTACATGATTAGGACACTGATTAAGAAGAATTGGGTATTTAAGATAAGGATTAATTAAATATTTATGGAAAGTACAAGCTCAGATTTAGAAAACTTTTAACCTTTCTTCCTCCCGAGGAAACTAACCTTCCCCTGCTTCACATCTCTCTAAAGATCTAATTTGAGGTGGTTAATTTTCAAGGAAATTTCTACTTTTCTTAAGACCTACCTACATCAGCACTTATTACATCCCAACCTGTAATATAATCAGATTCCAGTAGGTCCCAGGAAGAAAGTACAAAGGCCATCTGGCAGGAGTTAGTATATACATCAAAAGAAATGCAATTATTTTGCTAATTTGTATCAGAAGACATTTTAAAACATAAAGAGGCCATCAAGAGTGCTGTTGTTGCTAAGGGTGTGAAAGTGCTCATGAAACCATTAAAACAGGCAACTGAAGATGTAGAAAATTGCTATTGATTTGGATAAACGAAAAGCAGTTAGCTGGTGGCAGCATTTGGTGGCAGTGATATGCGAAAAAGAAAAGATGCCCATGCATGCTGACTTCCTGAAAGACACACCCAGAACTAAGGAGTGCTGAAAGTGATTCACTTAAGGCTAGTAGGGGTTGCTTAATAAATTTAAGAAAAGTGGTACTTATTTATAGATGAAATAGTACTTTATATAAGACAGATTAAAACAGGGAATCATCTGGGGATCTGGAACAGATTAATTAAATTTACATTATTTCTTTTTTTTTTTTAAATATATTTTATTGATTTTTTACAGAGAGGAAGGGAGAGAGATAGAGAGTTAGAAACATCGATGAGAGAGAAACATCGATCAGCTGCCTCCTGCACATCTCCTACTGGGGATATGCCCGCAACCCAGGTACATGCCCTTGACCGGAATCGAACCTGGGACCTTTCAGTCCGCAGGCCAACGCTCTATCCACTGAGCCAAACCGGTTTCGGCGAAATTTACATTATTTCTAATGGGGAAACAATGATACTTTTTTTTTAAACAAATTGCTTTTCAAATAGCCTTCAGGAACCACTTAAGTTTGAGAATCCAAGTTCCACTATAATTTGTTTGGCTTGTGGAAAAGGTAAATTGATCATGAACAATGATACTTGATTATCATAAAATAATAAAATATTAATTGTAAACAAAGCTGCTGGGTTTTATGTTTTTGTTTTCTTTTTCCAAGAGCCAAACAAAACATCTGTGACTCCTGACACACAGCTACTGATCTGACAAACACATCAAACAGCAAGCATGATAAGAGGCAGTTTGCTTTTACTTTCCAGAGATAGAAGTACACTTAAATTGTATCTCATTTGAGTGCTATACCAACTCTCCTGATGTCTATAACATTATAGTCCATTGGGAGAGTAATCATCTGTATTTCACAAAAATATTATGATAGTATACTATATTGATGAGATTATGGTAATTGTATGTGAAAGTGCTTGAATTGTGTCAGTAAGATATACAGATGACAAAGAGTAGGAAATAAACTCCATGAAAATTCAAAGGGTCAAACATATCATAGCCTCAGCATAATAATGCACACAAACAGAAATCAAACTTCAAAAAGTGCCAAAGGTCATATTAATTTATCCTAAAGATGGAGGCAGCCCACAGCAAACAGCTAAGCTTATAAAATATTTTTTATTCATCCCATTTCCCAAATCTCATTTCTGATAATTATTGCTCTTTTCTTTTAACTCTTCTCTCATATCCTCTCCCATCCTGTGTGGTTCTCCTTCATTTTTACCCATCTGACCTCTCTAATCCTTTTTCCATACGGAATAGCCTGGGCTTTATTCGTATCACCATCTCTCTCCTCTCTATTTCCTACCCCCACAAAAAGACTTGTACTAGTTTAGAAAGTAAATATGTCCACTCCATAGAATATTGAATGGGGAAAGGTTGTGGATAAATGGTAAGCCCTAATAAGTTAAATATTTCCTCCGCATCACAAAAGCATATTACATTTTAAATCAGTGGTTCTCAACCTTCCTAATGCTGAGACCCTTTAATACAGTTCCTCATGTTGTGGTGACCCCCAACCATAAATTATATTCGTTGCTACTTCATAACTGTAATTTTGCTACTGTTATGAATTGTAATGTAAATATCTGATATGCAGGATGTATTTTCATTGTTACAAATTGAACATAATTAAAGCATAGTGATTAATCACAAAAACAATATGTAATTATATATATGTTTTCCGATGGTCTTAGGCAACCCCTGTGAAAGGGTTGTTCGACACCCAAAGGGGTTGCGACTCACAGGTTAAGAACTGCTGTATTAAATGAATTCATATATGTAATAATACTACAAATAAAAATATTCACAAGCTAACAGTGTCAAATTCTACATGACATGAAAAATTGCATACTTATACAATCTACTTTTCAATGCATATTTAAAATCACGTTTTATCTTATTATAGGTTTTTAAAATAGCATTTTGATAACTAGGAAAGAAAAAATGATAAAATCCATCTAAATTTTAAATTTCTATGCTTTGAAAGATACCAATGAAAAATGAAAGAGCAAGCCATAGAGTAGAGAAAATATCAATGAAAATTATGTATTTGACAAACACTGGTATTTAGGATATATAGAATACTCATACAACTCAATAATGAAGTAGTATTTGGGGGAAAGTGCACTGACATCTATAATTGACTTTGAGATGTGTGAAAACTTAGAGGGATTGATGCAAGGGTAGAAAGATGCATAGATAGGCAAATAGGTAATAAAGAACAGAAAAACATTCATCATAGCATGTAAGTGATGGGTATATGAGTGTTCACTCTAAAATTATTTTATATTTGCTATAAGTTTTAAAATGTTCATAACAAATTATTGAAAAAATAGCTTTCCATCAAATGCACATAATTTTAGGCTGCACTTAGTAAAGATAAATTTGAGGCCACAAGATATTTTCATTGTATTCTTTTTTGAAAATGGGTGAGTGGCTTCTAGATTTTCTGAAATATATAATGAACACTCTTTCCCGCATCTACAGACAGAGTAGATGCTATCAGGACTTCTACTTGCTAAAATGTATTTGGCATTTTTAAACCTCTTCTCACCCTTGAAATAACTCTGAGGTAGATTCTTGTCAATGGTTTATCTTTAAAGCATATACTAAAAAGAAATAATTTATCTGTCCACCTCTTTTGAAAGAGCTCCAAGACAAGTTTCATACATCTTGAAGATGACAGTCCCACACAATATGTATCTATCTGTAGGGCACAGTAAGATATGATTTTAGTAGAGAGAAATACATGAATGCATCATTGATTCCAAATAAATTAACATTTGTTTCCTACATTTTGTAACCCAGATCAATGACAGTGAGGCTTTAAAGGAGCAAATTTTTTTTATCAAACGTTGCCTCTTCAGAAATGAAAAAAAAAAAAAAAAGGCAGACACTGCCTGACCAACGTACACCTAAGTGAGCACCAGAGGGACGCCCTGCACCTACAGCTGACACCTGTGGGACCTGGAGTGCCTGCAGATTACACAGGCGCGATCCCCTGCACCTATAGCTGACATCTGCGGGACCCCGCACTACTGCCACAAGGAGCCACTGCTACCACCACAGTCACTCCCTGGGCACAGTTCCAGCTTAGAGATCGCACCATCTTGAAGGGTTTACAAGGTCCTCCTTGGGAGGAGGCTGTGGAGAGCTGTAGCAGCTAGGTGTCAAGCCTCGACACCACCCAGACTCACCGTGGCCTTGGCCCACACCCACGTGCACCCTGCACCAGACCCTGTGAGCACACAGAGTTCACAACCCAGACCCCATGTGCCTGTAATAGACACCAGTGGGACCTCTGCACACCTGGCGCACACCCAGCCTGACGCAGTGTGCCCGATGGGTCTCAGCCTGGACTCTGTGCCACCATGGACTGAGTGAATGGATGGAAAAAAATATCCCATGCAAATGGAAAGGGAAGAAAAAGCTGGAGTAGTAATGCTCAGACAAAACAGACTTCAAAACAAACGCCATAACAAGAGACAAAGAAGGCTACAACATAATACTCAAGGGAATTATTCAACAAGAAAATATAACGTTTTAAACATATATGCGCCCAATACATGAGCAACCAAGTACATAAAAAAAAAAACAACTTCTTGATAGACTTTAAGGGTGAGATTGACAGCAATACAGTAATAGTAGGGGCTTTAATATCCCACTGATATCACTGGATAGATCTGCCCTACAAATAATTGATAGGAGACATAGGCCTTAAATGATACTCTAGATCAGATAGATCTGATATTTACAGAACATTCCACCACAAAGGAAGAGGTTATACATTCTTCTCAAGTGCACGTGGAACATTCTCAAAGGTAGACCACAATGGAGGATACACAAGTCTATACAAATTCAAGAAGATTGGCATAATGCCAAGCATCTTCTCATATTACAATGGCATGAAATTAGAAATCAACTACAATAAAAAAAAACACTCAAAAACAATACATGGAGGCAACATAGCATGTTATTAAACAATGAATGGGTTACCAAAGAGATCAAGAAAGAAATTTAAAACTTCCTGGAAACAAATGAAAATGAGGACAAAACCACCCAAAGCCTATGGGACATGGTGAAAGCAGTCCTGAGAGGTAAGTTCATTGTATTACAGGCCTACCTCAAGAGACAAGAAAAAGCACTAAGAAACTATCCTACCCTACAACTAAATGAATTAGAAATAGAACAGCAAGAAAAGCACAGAGAAAGTAGAAGGATAGAAATAATAAAGATCAACGCAGAAATAAATGACATAGAGACTAAGAAAACAGTACAAGATAAATGAATCCAGGAGTTGGTTCTTTGAAAAGATAAGCAAGATTGATGAACATCAATCAGAAATAATATATGCATCCTTATGTTCATAGCAGCATTATTTACAATAACTAAAATTTGGAAACAGCCCAAGTGCCCATCGGTAGATGAATAGATAAAAAAGCTGTGGGACATTTACACAATGGAATACTATGCTTCTGTAAAAAAGAGGGATATTTTACCCTTTGGGACAGCATGGATGGACCTGGAGAATATTATGCTAAGTGAAATAAGCCAATCTGAGAAAGATGAATATCACATGATCTCACTTACTTGTGGAATATAATGAACAAAATGAATTGACCAACAAAATAAGGCCCAAAACATGGAGGCATGGAACAGCCTGACATACCTTGATGTGGAGCTGAGGGGATGAGAAGAGATAAACCAAAGAACTTATATACTTACTAGAGAACCAATGCATGAAATTCACATCCCCGGCTGCTTCGGCCCTTGCAGCCCTGGCTTCATTTGGAAGGTTGTCTGGACGGTCGTCTGGAAGGTCATCTGCTGTCGTTCTGCTGTTCGGTCTAATTAGCATATTAGCTTTTTATTATATAGCATATGCATAACACATGGACATGGGCAGTAGGGTAGTGAAGACCTGGGGAAGTGGGAAGCAGCTGGGAGGAAAGGACTAAAGAGGGGAGGAAATAGGAGACAATCTGTAATACTATCAACAATAAAATACATATTTTTAAAAGAAAAAATATTAGCAAGGTTTGTGTGTTTTTATGTTTTTGTTGAAACTCAATATTTTCAAAGTCAATTGAATGCCATAGCTCAGCCAAATTATCATAAAAAGAAATAAGAAAAATAGAGAAAGGATCAAGCAGTATAAAGTAGAACCAGGGAATAATATAAATGAGATGGATTAAATATATTAAAAATACAAGTGAGATGTATTAAAAGAATCAGAGGGAGAAAGGAAAAATTTCTAGAATGAGACTGTCTATGGCCAGAGTTAGATCACTGGCCCATAAGAGAATAAAAGACAGTTGTTTTGATTCTTCATCCATAGTTGAGACTGTTTGATAGAAAAGTAATCTACCATGACCTTTAAAACCTTTCTATTCTATGTTAGCAATGTAGTTGTTAGCCCATTGAGACAAGAGTGATATTTCCAACAGAGCTGTAAATCGCTAGTTTAGAAAGCTCCATGGAAAAAGAAATTTATATCCTGTTATGAGATCATTATGCTTATGTACAGTGCTAGTGCCTAGTGCTTGTACATTGCTATTTGATGCTGAGAATGTTGTCTTTCCTTGATATTCAGTCTGCATTCATATGGGTGAAAGCTGGTTAAAATAAACCTCAAAGGGATTCTTGCTCTGAAAAAATAATTCATAAAGTGGGCAGCATGTGGTTTAAGACCTATGGAGACCAACTGGAAAAAATAAATTCTGTCACTTTTTCTTTAGTGTTAGGATGGAGCTTATCATACCAATAAAATTCTGAGAATTTATTGTCATTTATTTTAATTATAAATCTTGCTATATCTCTGGAGATATTCTTTTTTTTAATATATTTTATTGTTTTTTTTACAGAGAGGAAGGGAGAGAGATAGAGAGTTAGAAACATTGATGAGAGAGAAACATCGATCAGCTGCCTCCTGCACATCTCCTACTGGGGATGTGCCCGCAACCCAGGTACATGCCCTTGACCGGAATCGAACCTGGGACCTTTCAGTCCGCAGGCCAACGCTCTATCCACTGAGCCAAACCGGTTTCGGCTGGAGATATTCTATATCTTCATATTACCATAGTTAAGTGCTAAGTTTCCTGCTGTATAAAAATATGTCCCTCTTTCCAGCCTCAGAGACATCTATCTCTCTTCCTTTGGATAGTCTCAAAGGCTATTCTGCTTTTCCCTACCTCCTCTGTCTCTCAGATAACCTACCATTCTTCTTTTAAAGTATTTGTGCTTTTCAAAAAACACAGAAAAATCTGTCAATTCCAGGAAGCATGAGCTTATCACTCAAATACTGAAGTAATTAAAAGCAAATGTTGACTCCATTATTGAAGTGGCGGTAGTAGAGTCATTGGGGAAAACAGACACAAATTAAGACCTCAATAAATTATATGGCTACTAGTGGGCCGGTGCATGAATTTGTGCACATTGAAAGGGAATTAATTAGAAGAAATATTTTAATATCACTATTTGCCAAGTCCTGGGTGCGGGTATCCGGCTCCCTCCTCCCTCCTGTCAGAGTCTGTGATAGTGCCCATGGGAACACAGTGTCAAAGCCAGCGCCCAGGGGACACGGGACTGGTGAGGGGGATGAGAGTGGTGGCCTGGCTCTAAGAAAACCGCCCTGAGCCTCCCTGGGTTACCTCGGGTTCCCCGTGAAAAGGCCCAGAGGCAGCAGCGGTGGAAGAAGCTGTCATGGCTGGCTCTTTGCCTATCACGGCAGCAGGACTGCGGCAAACAGCAGAAGATGCCTTGGTGGGAACGCCACTATCAAATGAGCTGGGCAGGGGCTGTTTTAGAACGTGGCTGCCTGGCTACCAGGGTTCCACGTTCTGTTGGGCTCCATTGTCAGGTAGTGAGGTCACTGCTCTTGTCAGGAATGAAATCACTGCTCTTGTGATGGGAGAAGCTCAGGGTAGGGGACCAGGCAGTGACCAGGGAGGTTTTCTGTCATGTTCATACCCCAGGTCAAGCCTGGGGGGTGGACGTGGAGTGTGGGCAGCTCCCTCTACCCCAGGATTATCCCGACACTGGAGCTGAACCTCATTTCCCCCGGGTGGAGGTCGAGTGGGGGTGGTGCCCTTTGCCCTGATGTTTAGCCTGAGGGGCCAGCGCCCTGTGAAGCTGCAGGACTCCCCTGAGTCCCAGAGTCCCGCCCCACGGCTGGCACCCCGTGGGACTCCCCTGATGCACCTCCTGGTCAACTTCCTTCCAGTGCCCTCCCGCACTCAGCTCAAGCCCAGCCCCGCCCACCTGCACCGCCAGCTATGTCCGAGGCCATCTTTTTTTTTTTTTTTTTAGTTTCAGCCTTTTTATTTTTATTTATTTTTTCGTTTGTTTTTTATTATTGTACCAATGTTAACATTTTATTTTTCCCTCATCCCCCCACTCATGCCCTCACCCTCCTATTGTCTATGTCCATTGGTTAGGCCTATATGCTTGTGATGGCATGAGGGCATCACAGCGTGATGGTGTGAGGACCACGTAGGCTTTTATTAGTAAGGTACATACAAATAATTAGCACTTCAAGAAAATAGATTAATATGTCAACAAAATCCTTGTTGGAACTTCCTCAGTCTCTAATAGTCTCTAGGGAAACTATCATCTGATATCAATCATTCACCAAACATACTTTGGAAAGTTTACTCTACTATACAGCTTATTAGATCTCACTTGCAATAAATCTTAACATACTCAGAGAACAAAATATTGACTTAAAATGGTAAAAATTTTTAAAACTTTTACTTACAGCCTGACTGTTCTTCCAAAGATCAAACTCCTTAATATCACTGCAGATCCTTCCCAGACTAGAGAGGAGATCACTATCCAAAAGTTATATGAATTCACTACAATCAAGTTGCCACATTTGATTATCTATAATAATAAAAGTGTAATATGCTAATTAGACCAGACATCCTTCTGGACGACCTTCCGGACGAAGCCTTGGTCTCGGGTACCAGAGGGAAGCCAGTGCCAGCAGCTGGGAGAAGGAAGGCCTACTCTTGCAAGAATTTTGTGCATTGGGCCTCTAGTTCCTAAATAACACACAACACATACCCACTCACACACACACATCCTTTCAATTCGTATATATTTTTAAATCTACCTGCTTTTTCTGTGGCTGCTATTTTGTTATTTTTTTTATTTTTTCCAGGTTTATTGAGATATAATTGGCATACCAAAGATCAATATTTATGATGCATAATGTGATTTATACATCATTTATTAAAAGCTTCATCCTTTCTCCACAAATTTGCAATGTTACCACAATCATACTTTTAAAATCTATCCATGTTTCTGGGCCCTATAATCTGTTAAATTATCTGTTCATCTATACCTCTGCTGTGCCAGTACCACAATATTTTAATTAATATGACTCTAAATATTTCTATCAGGTAGCATAAGTTGCCACTCTTCTTAAATTCATCATATCTTCTTCAAAAACTTTTAGCTAGTTTTGATTTCCTACTCACGATGGTCAATGTGGCATGGGCACAGTATAGTAGCCCCCCGTTATTCATGGGGATATGTTACAAGGCTCCCAATAGATGCCTGAAATCACAAACAATATTAAATGTTATATATAAGATGTTTTTCCCCAATACATACATACCTATGATAAAGTGTAATTTATAAATTAGACACAGAAAGAGATTAATAACAATAACTAATAATAAAATCAATTAAAGTGAGAACTTTCACCTTTTCACTTAAAGGAAGCATTTTACAGCTTCTCTTTAGCATATCCGGATACCAGTATCACTACTCTTGCACTATGGAGCCATTATTAAATAAAATAAGGGTAACTTGAACACAAGCACTGCAATATCATGACAGTAGATCTTGAAGCCAATGTAGCTACTAAGTGACTAACAGGCAGTAGTGTATACAGTCTCTAGACACACTGGACAAAGGGATGATTCACATCCCAGGCAATTCAGAATGAGGAAAGATTGAGATATCATCACACTACTCTGAATAGCATGCAATTTAAAATTCTAAAAAGGAAATCCTAAAAGTCAATAAATATATTTAAGTTTGTAACCTTACATGTAAATGAAAGTAATCATGAAAAGTAAGAATCCCAGCAACAACACAGCACTGGTAACTCTTACGCAGCCAGCTCTGGGCAGTGAACTTCCACTGGACAGAGAGGCCCTGTAGCCTCAGAGGCCAACCCCAGAACACTGCCACCCAGAGGCTGACCCACAAACTGACTCTTTGCTAAACACAAAATAAGGCAGTCTGGGAAACAAATGCGGCTTGCTTTAAAATAAGGACTGTGGTTTACAACACAGAGGAACAGTGTATCGCAGGGAAACTCAACACTCTCCTGAATACCTGGCAGGTCTAAGGCGAGCCACACTGAAGAATAGAAGAACCGAAGGACCTTCACTACTGCAATATTTTTTTCTTTTTCTTTTTTCACCTTTTAACTAAGAAACCAATTTTTTTTCTTTTTTTTTTCTTTTCCTCTTCTTCTTTTTTTTTCTTCTTTTTTTCCATCACCTGATTTTACCCTTTTAATTACTACCTTCTTATTTTTAACCAGTATTATTACTGCTACCATTTTACCATTTTTTTTTAAAGTGCCATTTTATTTTCTCTTTATTTTATTTTGGGATTAGTGTTCTCCATTTTATTTTCATCGTTATATTATTGGTTGTTTCTCGTTTGCATTCATCTCCAGGGAGCTGTTGCTGGAATTTGTTGGGATTAATGGCTGTTCTATAGGAGTATTCTCCTCATATAAAAAAGTCTCTTCCCCTCTTCCACTTCATTCTCTCTTTTCGCTCTTTTTTTTTCTTTTCCTTTCTTTTCTCGCTTTTACTTTCCCCCCTCCTTTTTCCCAATTTCATTTTTGCACTCCTTTTTTTGGTCCCTAATTTTCTTTTCTTTTTTCTCTTTTCTCTCTTTCTCTTCCTTCTTCCTTATCCCCTAATTCTCTTAATTCAGGTGGTCACCTTTATTTGGGGTTATTAATATCGTGAATATATTTGTGTATAGTGCCTGGTACGTGGTGCCTTGTTGTGTTGTATTTTGTGCCTTTAAATCAACACAGCAGATCCAAGCAACAGCAACCTCCTGAGCACCACACCCTCTGCTGAGGAACAGCGGCTGTACTTGAAACCTCGCCCCACCAGCCAGAAGAGCCACCACAGCTGTGAACAGCACCCACCAGAGGAGTTGCTGCCAACTGAAGAGCAGCTGCTACCGCAACCGCCCGAAGAGCAACCGCAGACCAAGGAGTCACTGCCACCAAGGGAGCAGCCACTAAACGACTCAACGTCTAGGTATGTCAGTGAGATCAAACATGGGTAGACAAAGAAACCCCCAAAGGAAAGAGAAGGAGGACTCTCCAGAAAAGCAGCTAAGTAATACAGAGGCATGCAACATGACAGAAAAAGAATTCAGAATAAGGGTCCTAGAGTGCATAAACTGGATGGAGGAAAAAATCGACAACCTCAGCAAGAAGCTAGAAGAAACAGATGAAAAAATCAACTACTTAAGTAAGACCCAAGTAGAAATGAAGAGTGATGTAGCTGCAATGAAAAACTCCATTGAAAGTATCAACAGTAGACTAGGAGAAGCAGAGGACCGAATTAGTGATTTAGAAGACAAGGAAGCAAAACACACCCAAAACGTACTGCAATTGGAGAAAAAAATGAAAAGACAGGAGGAGAGCCTAAGGGAGCTTTGGGACAACATGAAACGAAACAACATACGAATAATAGGGGTACCAGAACAACAGAAGGATGAACAAGGATTAGAAAACCTATTAGAAGAAATAATATCAGAAAACTTCCCTGAGGTGGGGAAGAAAAAAGTCACACAAGCCCAGAGAGTCCCAAACAAGGTGAACCCAAAAAGACCCACACCAAGACACATCATAATTACCATGGCAAATGTTCAGGACAAAGAGAGAATCTTACAGGCTGCAAGAGAGAGATGGAAAGTTACGTACAAGGGATCTCCCATTAGATTGTCAAATGATTTCTCAACAGAAACACATCAGGCCAGAAAAGAATGGACGGAAATTTACAAAGTGATGCAAAGCAAAGGACTGAATCCAAGAATACTCTATCCAGCAAGGCTATCATTCAAACTTGAAGGGGAAATAAGAAGCTTCACAGACAAAAAAAGGCTAAGGGAGTTTATCACCACCAAGCCAGCAATGCAAGGAATGCTAAAGGGACTGGTATAAAAAGAAGAAATAAAAAGCTCAGAAAGAAAACAGCCACACAAAAACAGAAATGCCTACAAACAAGTACCTTTCAATAATAACTTTAAACGTAAACGGACTAAATGCTCCAAACAAAAGACATCGAGTGGCTGAATGGATAAAAAAACATGACCCATACACCTGCTGTCTACAAGAAACCCACCTCATTAGAAGGGACTCACACAGACTGAAAGTGAAAGGATGGAAAAATATCTTTCAGGCGAATGGAAAGGAAAAGAAAGCTGGGGTAGCAATACTTATATCGGACAAAATAGACCTCAAAGTGAAGGCCATAACAAGAGATAAGGAAGGCCACTTCATAATACTAAAGGGATCAATACAACAAGAAGATATAATCCTGGTAAACATATATGTACCCAATGCAGGAGCACCCAAATTCATAAAAAAACTCCTGGAAGATATCAAAGGAGACATTGACAACAATACAATCATAGTAGGGGACTTTAATACACCACTGACAGCACTGGATAAGTCCTCTAGACAAATAATCAGCAAAGATACAGCAATCCTAAATGACTCACTAGATCAGATGGACTTAATAGACATCTTCAGAACACTTCACCCGAAAGCCAGGGAATATACATTCTACTCAAATGCTCATAGGACATATTCAAAAATAGACCATATATTGGGTCACAAGCAAAGTATCCCCAAATTCAAGAAAATTGAAATCATAAAAAGCGTTTTCGCAGACCACGATGGCATAATATTAGAAATAAACTACAATAAAAACAACCCAAAATACTCAAACACCTGGAAGCTGAATAGCATGCTATTAAATATTGATTGGGTTACCAAGGAAATCAAAGAAGAAATTCGAAACATCCTGGAAACTAATGACAATGAAAACACAACAATCCAAAACCTATGGGACACAATGAAAGCAGTCCTGAGAGGGAAGTTTATAGCTCTACAGGCCTATCTCAACAAACAAGAAAAAATGGTAGTAAATCATCTAACTCTACAACTCAAAGAATTAGAAAGAGAGCAACAAGAAAACCCCAGAGTGAGCAGAAGGAAGGAGATAATAAAGATTAGAGCAGCAATAAATGACATAGAGACCAAAAAAACAATACAGAAAATCAATGAAACCAAGAGCTGGTTCTTTGAAAGGATAAACAAGATTGACAAACCTCTAGCCAGACTCACCAAGAAGCAAAGAGAGAGGACCCAAATAAACAAAATCAGAAACGATAGAGGCGAAATAACAACAGACCCCACAGAAATACAAATGATTGTTAAAAAATACTATGGACAGCTCTACTCCAACAAACTAGACAACCTGGAGGAATTGGACAAATTCCTAGAAAAATACAACATTCCAAAACTCAATCAGGAAGAATCTAAAAATCTCAACAGGCCAATAACTATGGAAGAAATTGAAGCAGTCATCAAAAAGCTTCCAGCAAACAAAAGCCCAGGACCAGACGGATTCACAGGGGAGTTTTACCAAACATTCAAGGAAGAACTAAAACCTATCCTCCTCAGACTACTACAAAAAATTCAAGAGGAAGGAACACTTCCAAGCTCATTCTATGAAGCCAGCATCACCCTAATACCAAAACCAGGTAAAGACAACACAATGAAAGAGAATTACAGGCCAATATCCCTCATGAACATAGATGCCAAAATCCTCAACAAAATCTTAGCAAATCGGATCCAGCAGTACATCAGAAAGATCATACACCATGACCAAGTAGGATTTATCCCAGGGATGCAAGGATGGTACAATATCCGCAAATCAATAAACGTGATACATCACATAAACAAATTGAAAGAAAAAAACCACATGGTCATATCAATTGATGCAGAAAAAGCATTTGACAAAATTCAACACCCATTTTTGATAAAAGCTCTCAGCAAGGTGGGAGTAGAAGGATCATACCTCAACATAATAAAAGCCATATATGACAGGCCCACAGCCAACATCATACTCAATGGACAAAATCTAACACCATTTCCCCTAAGAACAGGAACAAGACAGGGATGCCCCCTCTCACCACTCCTGTTCAACATAGTACTGGAAGTGTTAGCCATTGCCATTCGGCAAGAAGAAGAAATAAAAGGCATCCAAATTGGAAAAGAGGAAGTAAAACTGTCCTTATTTGCAGACGACATGATATTATACATACAAAACCCTAGAGACTCCATCAAAAAGCTACTGGACTTAATACATGAATTTGGCAATGTAGCAGGATACAAAATTAACCCCAAGAAATCCGAGGCATTTCTATACACCAATAGTGAACTTTCAGAAAGAGAGATTATAAAAACAATCCCGTTTACCATCGCACCAAAAAAATTAAGCTACCTAGGAATAAACTTAACTAAAGAGGTAAAAGACCTCTACTCAGAAAACTACAGGACGTTGAAAAAAGATATAGAGGAAGACATAAACAGATGGAAGAACATACCGTGTTCATGGATTGGTAGAATCAACATCATTAAAATGTCCATACTACCCAAAGCAATCTATATATTCAACGCACTTCCCATTAAAATACCAACGGCATACTTCAGAGATCTAGAACGAACTCTCCAAAAATTCATCTGGAATAAAAAAAGACCCCGAATAGCTGCAGCAATCCTGAAAAAGACCAAAGTAGGTGGGATCTCAATACCAGATATCAAGATGTATTACAAAGCCACTGTTCTCAAAACTGCCTGGTACTGGCACAAGAATAGGCATATAGATCAATGGAATAGAATAGAGAGCCCAGAAATCGGCCCGAACCAATATGCTCAATTAATATTTGACAAAGGAGGCAAGAACATACAATGGAGCCAAGATAGTCTCTTCAATAAATGGTGTTGGGAAAATTGGACAGATATATGCAAGAAAATGAAACTAGACCACCAACTTACACCATACACAAAAATAAACTCAAAATGGATAAAGGACTTAAATGTACGACAGGAAACCATAAAAATTCTGGAAGAATCCAAAGGCAACAAAATCTCAGACATATGCCGAAGCAATTTCTTCACTGATACAGCTAGCTCCTAGGGCACTTGAAACGAAAGAGAAAATAAACAAATGGGACTACATCAAAATAAAAAGCTTCTGCACAGCAAAAGAAACCATGAACAAAACAACGAGAAAACCCACTGTGTGGGAAAACATATTTGCCAATGTCATATCTGATAAGGGCCTAATCTCAAAAATTTATAGGGAACTCATACAACTTAACAAAAGGAAGATAAACAATCCAATCAAAAAATGGGGGAAAGGACCTAAATAGACACCTTTCAAAAGAGGACATTCAGAAAGCCAAGAGACATATGAAAACATGCTCAAAGTCACTAATCATCCGAGAGATGCAAATCAAAACAACAATGAGGTACCATCTCACACCTGTCAGACTGGCTATCATCAACAAATCAACAAACGACAAGTGCTGGAGAGGATGTGGAGAAAAAGGAACACTTGTGCACTGCTGGTGGGAATGCAGACTGGTGCAGCCACTATGGAAGACAGTATGGAGTTTCCTTAAAAAACTGAAAATGGAACTCCCATTTGACCCTGTGATCCCACTTCTAGGAATATATCCCAAGAAACCAGAAACACCAATCAGAAAGGATATATGCACCCATATGTTCATAGCAGCACAATTCACCATAGCTAAGATCTGGAAACAGCTTAAGTGCCCATCAGTAGATGAATGGATTAGAAAACTGTGGTACATCTACACGATGGAATACTATGCTGCTCTAAAAAGGAAGGAACTCTTACCATTTGCAACGTCATGGATGGAACTGGAGAGCATTATGCTAAGTGAAATAAGCCAGTCAATGAAGGAAAAATACCACATGATCTCACTCATTCATGGATAATAGAGACCATTATAAACTTTTGAACAATAATAGATACAGAGGCAGAGCTGCCTCGAACAGATTGTCAAACTGCAGCAGGAAGGCCGGGGAGGGTTGCGGGGCAGGAGGTAGGGGGGTAAGAGATCAACTAAAGGACTTGTATGCATGCATAGAAGCATAACCAGTGGACATAAGACATTGGGGGATAGGGGAGGCTAGGGGACTGTCTAGGGCGGGGGGATAAAATGGACACATATGTAATACCCTTTGTAATACTTTAAGCAAAAAAAATATATATATAAAAAAAAAAAAAAGAAATTCTACCTAAAGAAAAAAAAAAAAAAAAAAAGTAAGAAATGGGCTTGTCAATGCGATAAGTGTTTCCCTTGTCAAAGAATATGGTGCACATATTCACTAAAGTATGTCAAAACTCACACCTGTTAAATGATATTTTCAAAGTGACTTCCTTAGGGTGATCGTGCCCTCAGAAAAGTAATTTTTCTTGCTTTTTAAGAGCCCTTAACTCTCAGACCCAATTTTATTATTTACACACACCTGCACTTCTGAATATTCTTGTCAATAGTCCCTCTCCCCATTAATCTCTGGGGAGTTTTCGTTCAAGTGTCACTCTAAAGCATTTTCTCAAAGGAAATATAGACTCACTGGAAAAAGTAAGTTGTATTCTCCTTATGTTTAGTTTTCCTATGAATTTTAAAAAATATTCCCTCCATGTTAAATATAACACAATATATCCCAGATTATGCCCTGTCAGGTTCTGAATCCTGAATTTGACACATGATGAAAAAATGAAAAATAGATTATTCCCCAATGTCCTATAACACACACACACACAAACAACCTAATGTTATCAGTGTTTTTATTTTTTTATTTTTTTTATATTTTATTGCTTTTTTATAGAGAGGAAGGGAGAGAGATAGAGAGCTAGAAACATCGATGAGAGAGAAACATCAATCAGCTGCCTCCTGCACATCCCCCATTGGGGATGTGCCCGCAACCCAGGTACATGCCCTTGACCGGAATCGAACCCGGGACCCCTCAGTCCGCAGGCCGACACTCTATCCAATGAGCCAAACCGGTTTCGGCTCTTTAAAATACCATCACAATTGAATAAGCTTACTAACTTGATATTAAGATATCATAATATAGCCTTAACAGGTTTGGCTCAGTGGATAGAGCATCGGCCTGCGGACTCAAGGGTCCCAGGTTCGATTCCGGTCAAGGGTATGTATCTTGTTTGCGGGCACATCTCCAGTAGGAGGTGTGCAGGAGGCAGCTGATCGATATTTCTCTCTCATCGATGTTTTCTCTATCCCTCTCCCTTCCTCTCTGTAAAAAAATCAATAAGATATATTTAAAAAAAGATATAATGATATAGGATTTCCTATTATGCTATCATAAACTATTAATTTCTGATAGTTCAATCATACCGAAAATCTCTACAAACCCTAGGCTTCTACAGTTGTAGTTCTTTTGTATTGGCTACCACCCTGATCATGGAAAAGAGATTTTTTTACTGAGAACTTGTAACTTCAATGTAAACTTCCTTTTCCTTTCCAGATTACTTGAGACTTTGTAAATTAAAATCTGATAAGTGGAAAATGTTTTTGTTTTAAGGGAGCAAAGTCAGAATTACCCTTTATCCTCTTAAATCAATCATAAAGTACTGTGTCCACTAAATAATTCGTCTCAATCTCTCTAAAGCTTCTTTAATCAATTTCCACTACCCATGCTCTCAATTAATTATTCAATGAATTATTTGAGAATGGCAAAGATTCATGAATTCCTGAACAATGCATTCTTCTTCTCAGGTACCTAATGGCTTCCTTTTCACTAGTTTCAAGTCAAGTGTCAAATTCACCTTGAACCAAATGCTATATCAACTGCAATGCCCCACCAATTTTGCTAGGTCTTTCAGGGACCTTTCCCCCTTCTCCATACGCAATCTCATTTCCCTTTAATCCTGCATTTTAGGTAAAGCAGATACACAAATGACTTTTCCTAAATTCCTTTCCTCTCCTTGTACTTTCCCCAATAACATCTAGTGAAAATTTTCCATGGGAAACTGATAAATTCACCAGAAAGCATTAACCTAGGAATTGGTGTTAAACCAGGTATTCTCAAACTTGACACTCTGCTAGTGTTGCTTTCCTAAGATTACCACTTTTCTTGTTACTCTCCCACTTAAAGAGTATTCATTGT
This sequence comes from Myotis myotis, assembly GCF_014108235.1. NCBI lineage: Eukaryota > Metazoa > Chordata > Mammalia > Chiroptera > Vespertilionidae > Myotis > Myotis myotis. Next base: position 107,951,606 of record NW_023416346.1, on the reverse strand, counting down.
ATCAAATGCAGAAGCTGTGAACACTCAGTCTCCCTCCTCAGCAAGAATCTGGTAAATAGTTTAGATGAATGGTGAAGTGTTTCTTGAAATTTTTCTGTTATTCTTAGAGAGACAGTCATATGTTATGCCACAGAAAAATAAACTCAGATAAGCTCACAAGTATGTAAATATTTATTTATATAGACTTTGATATCAGGAAGAGCATGAAACTATATGTTACTAGAACAAAGCCTTATTCTATGATACAAACACATAGAGAATAGTGGATGGCGCAGTTAGTTCTTTCCTCTTTCCCATTTAAAATCCATATAGGTTTTAGCTTAAATTACATCTCTGTAAGTTCTCCCTAACTTTCCTTATCTTCCACCATGACCTTGATTTATTTAGCCCCCTTTCATAATCTCCAAGGCCTTTATAATCAGTCAATTGGATCACTTCATCTTTTTTCTCAGTATATAGGTAAGCTGATTGTGGGAAAAGGCAGATACCTTGAAGTTCCTATGGAAATGTCTTTAGATCTTTCAGTTAAACATCTAGAACCAAAATTTCTCCTGCAAATGTTGAGTCTTTATTCTGTGTTATGATAATAAAAAATTTCTCTTTTCTCAACTAAGCTAAGGCTTTCTTCTAGGAAGCAAAAATGAGAAAAACAAATTGAAGGAGGAAACAAATCTTGTTTTATCACATAAAATTAAAAAGATGGAACAAAAAACACATGGCATTTTTTCTTGAGGAGGTAATGATATAGTACTGTAGTATTCTAATGAGAGTAGTGGAATTAAAAAAATGTTTATGGATAGAGAAAATTTACCACCATGGTAGTGATAATCTGACTTCTTATGTCTTCACTTTGGACATCTAAAGACATTCAGGCAATGTTTTCTTAATAACTCTTGAACTATCAGATTGTAGGAAAAAATATAGACCTTTTTCTCCGAAGTTTAAAGCCATTTTAATAACTAGAAGCATAATTTAAAGACTCTGTACCTTGACTCATAGAGAGCAGACAGAGAGCTCTGGTGGTTGGCAGGGTGGGGCGAGGATGTATGTGAAGGGATTGAGCCAAAAAGGGAAAAAAAGAGAAAAAAACTAATGGGTACAGACAATAGTGTGGTGATTATGTGGGGAGTAGGGTACAGTAGATAGAGGTGGAAGAGGATATATTGGGGATAAATGGTGATAAAAAATAATAATAATACCATGCCCTGTCCCATATGACTCAGTTGGTTGAGTGTTTTCTCATGTACCGAAAGGTCGCCAGTTCTATTGCTGTTCAGGGTCTAATCCCAGTTGGAGTGTGTATGGGAGGTAACCAATTAATGTTTCTTTTTTTCTTACCCTTCCTTTCTCTCTAAAATTAATAAAAACATATTTTTAAAAATTAACAAAAAGGACTCTGTGCTTCAATTAAATTAAATCCCTATATCTCTAACTTTTAAACAATCTTTCAGTTTTATTGTTATCCGTTTCCAAAGATTATTTTTTACAGTCCATGAAGCAATATCTTCCACCTAAACTATATGTTCCATCAAAGTTAAAATATGGGGAGTTGCTAAGTGAGCCAAGATCTTCTCATGTTTTACCCTGTATGTCATGAGAAACAATGTAGATAAGCATAATGTCAAGTTTATTATCAGATTACGTGTCTGTTAGAAAATATACATTGGGTGACCATGTCAACATAGTTTGAGAAATTCAAACTTGATAAAGTAAAAAAAATAAAAATGCTTAATAGTTTTTCAGTTACTGCTATCAGGAAATCTTAATGCCATTGCAGTCTGAACAAAAACTTTTCAATTACCTCTAATTTTAAAGAATTAATTTAAGTAAATATACAGATACTTTGTGTACTGTTATTATGTTATTATTATTATTTTCAGGATATTTGTTCAAGGTAACAACTCCAAGTAGCCACAAAGCTTCCCACATGCTCTCCTCTAAATCCTCATCTGTTTGATTATAAAATTGAGTTTATAATTTTAAAAAAAGGGGAAAAAAAGGAAGACCTTACTATCTAACTACAGGCAAAACTGGCTGTCATTGGTAGTCAGGATATGATGCTGATCTTGTACATCTATGTCAGTGGCCTCTAATAATATGTGTCGGATTCACTCTGTGGCTTAATCATGAGAAGAGTTTGTGATTCATCCTCATTCTTGCCTATTTTACTCAGAAGATGCCCAAAATTAAAGCCATATCTTATCTTGGCCACTGTTAACAGTAACCTTCTCCAATTCATTTTCTGAGTTACTATTCCATCACACTAAGTCCTTCCTGTTTTAAGCTCTCAGAGTTACAGTGAACTGGAGGATTGGTACTTCTATTATCTCTTATCCAGAAACATTAACAATTGCTTCGGCCAGATCTAATCTGTCAATAATCCCATCGAGTGATGTCTTAACTTCAAACACTGTAGCTTTCATCTCTAGAAGTTAAACTTGTTTTTTCCACATTTCTACCATATTTCTTCCATATTTCTATGTAACTTTTGAACATATGGGGTACAATTATTATAGCTATTTTGATTTCAGTCCTGGGTCACTTTCAAGTGATTGTTCTCATCATTATAGCTTATCTTTTTCTGTCTCTTTGTATGCCTGGTAATCTTTGGTTAAATGCCACAACTTATTAATTTTACTTGTGGTAGTAATGAATACTTCTGTATTTCTATAAATATTAATTTTTGTTCTGCAACATAGCTACTTGGAACTGTTAACTTAAGAAACATTCAAGCCTGTAAAGAATTTTTGTGAGTTTATTTGAGCCAAACTGTCAACAATTGCCAGGAAGCAGAGTCTCAATGCATTGAGATAATGCTCTGGAGAATGGTGGTTTGTTACCATTTTTATAAATTACCATAAAAGGAGGAGATGTATGTGGGTTACATGAAATCCACTGGTGGTAGATTAGGGAGGTGGGAGAAAGCAAAGTGGGGAAACCTCTGGGATTGGATTACAAGTAAAATGATAGACACCTGCTTCTTTTACATAGGTGGGTACAGGATAGTGAACAGTCCACAATTAACACGATAACAATAAAAATGAGGGGAATTGTGGTCTCTGCCCTGGCATATTAGTTGTATCCTGAGGGGTCTGGAAAAAGGGATGTTACAAGTTACCCTGATATTCCAAAGGTATGTTACCAGTAAAAAGACAATAGTTGGGATGAGGGCATGAGCAGGGGAGGGGTGGGAGGACAATGGGGGCATAAGGACACATATGTGATACCTTAATCAATAAAGAAAGAAAAAATAAATTAAAAAAGACAATAGGCTCAGTTAAGATCAAAGTTGATCTTTGTCGGGAAAGATACAGGTGTAGGAAATGACTACCCATCACAGGCTGATTTGTGATTAAAAAGTTTTAATTTCAGACCATTCTTTGTGCTTACTTTAGGTTCTGAGTTTGCAAGGCCACCATGCAGGCCTTGCTTGAGCCAGTCAGGTTAGCATGTGGCCCCTTTTCATCCACAAAACAGTTTTCATCTTTGGATGCCTTGCCTTTAATATTTGTTTTGCTCTCAAAAACTCCATTAGTTAAGTGTTTATGTATTTGTTTTTTTTATATGATAAAATGAAATTCCTAGAGAAAATGTAAAAGCCAAATACCTGTATGTGGTTGGTTCTCAAGAACTACTATGAAATAATAGGAATATACATCTCTGATTCCAAAGACACCATGGTGCCACTTTATATAATTTCCCTTTGGGTTTTTTGTTTGTTTGTTTTTTATAGTCTAAAGTTTTACATATGTCTTCCCTTTGTTTTTTTATTTTTTTAAATTAAATCTTTATTGTTCAGATTATTACATTTGTTCCTCTTTTTTTCCCCCATAACTCCCCTCCTCCCAGTTCCCGCCCCACCCTCCGCCCTCACTCCCCACCCACTTTCCTCATCCATAGGTGCACGATTTTTGTCCAGTCTCTTCCCACATCTCCCACACCCCTTTCCCCCTCAAGCATAGTCAGTCCATTCCCTTTCTATGTCCCTGATTCTATTATGATCACCAGATTATTTGTTCACTTGATTCTTAGATTCACTTGTTGATAGATGCATATTTGTTGTTCATAAGTTGTATCTTTACCTTTTTCTTCTTCTTCCTCTTCTTAAAGGATACCTTTCAGCATTTCATATAATACTGGTTTGGTGGTGATTAACTCCTTTAGCTTTTCCTTATCTGTGAAGCTCTTTATCTGACCTTCAGTTCTGAATGATAGCTTTCCTGGATAAAGTAATCTTGGTTGTAAGTTCTTGGTATTCATCATTTTGAATATTTCTTGCCATTCCCTTCTGGCCTGCAAAGTTTCTGTTGAGAAATCAGCTGACAGTCGTATGGGTATTCCCTTATAGGTAACTGAGTTTCTTTCTCTTGCTGCTTTTAGGATTTTCTCTTTGTCTTTTGCTCTTGGCATTTTAATTATGATGTATCTTGGTGTGATCCTCTTGGATTCCTTTTGTTTGGGGTTCTCTGCGCTTCCTGGACCTGTAAGTCTATTTCTTTCACCAGGTGGGGGAAGTTTTCTGTCATAATTTCTTCAAATAGGTTTTCAATATCTTGCTCTCTCTCATCTTCTGGCACCCCTATAATTCTGATGTTGGTACGCTTGAAGCTGTCCCAGAGGCTCCTTACACTATCTTCATATTTTCGGATTCTTTTTTCATTTTGGTTTTCCAGTTGGGTGTTTTTTGCTTCTTCGCATTTCAAATCTTTGACTTGATTCTTGCACTCCTCTGGTCTGCTGTTGGGTGTCTGTATAATATTCTTTATTTCAGTCAGTGTATGCTTAATTTCTAGTTGGTTCTTTATCACAATATCGAGGGTCTCATTAGATTTCTTGAGGATCTCACTACATTTATCGGCGGTCTCACCAGTCTTTTCGAGGGCCTTACTAAGTTTATTGGCAGCTTCTAGACAGTTCTTGAGAGACCTTAAAAGTGTGGTTTTGAGCTCTATATCTTCCATTTCTGACATTTGCATCCTGTTTCTTTGTCTCAGCATTTTTTTAACTTTTCTTGGTGCACCCCCTAGTGGTCTTTGTGGGCAGTCTTGTTGTAGTTAAGCCTTGATTGTCGGAAATACCAGGGGTGATTTGACCTCCAGGCTAACTGGCTATGAGAGTCAGCTGTCTGTTTTTTAATTAACTCACTTATTAGTAAGATGAAAAGTTCCTCAAAACTTTATTTAAAATACAAAATTTGAATACTCTGCTAAACAACAAAAAATAATTTTCTTACCACTGACTATGGAAAAAATTGCTATTCCAATCCAAGCGTTCCACTTAAAACTAACTATACATGATTAAAATATATGAGAATACCCAACTAAAAGTTATTCTGAAAAAAAGATTGTTTTTACACTTAATATTATAAAAAATTTTTCACTCTACCAGGAAGAGCCAGACATATTCTAAAATATTTATTTGCAGAAATTATTTGCAGTAATTAATACATATTTTCCATTAATAATAAAGCCAAGAGAAACCAAGAGGGCGGCATAGGTTAACGCCGGAGATTGCTGCCTCGAACAACCACTTCAGAGATATAACTAAAGGACAGAACGGACATCATCCAGAACCACAGGAAGGCTGGCTGAGTGGAAATTCTACAACTAGGAGGAAAGAGAATATCATACCCAGACTCAGAGGAGGCGCAGTGCTGAAGTGAAATACTCAGGTGCGGAGTGTGCGCGCGGAGCGGGCTGGCGGCGGAGGGCGCGGTTGTTGTTTTCAATCGGGAGGGAGTTTCAGACTCTGAGCTCCAGATCCGGGCGAGTCTCTGGGGACCGAGACTCAAACGGGAGAAACGGGACTGTCTGGCTTCGGTCGGAACTCGAAGGCAGCTTTCTCTCCGAGGTTTGCAGTGGTTGCTGGGACTCTGAGAGGCAGAGCCTCTGCGGACTGGACTGAGAGCAGCCATAACTGCTTGTTCCGCCCAACCTGTAGATCCCCGGGGACCCGCCCCACCCAAGCCCTGGGCAGAGCCATTTGCCGGATAGCCTCAGACAAATGCTAGATTAGCACCGCCATAGAGATCCAGCACAGAAGCTCTCCCACTGCAGACACAGCTGACTCTCATAGCCAGTTAGCCTGGAGGTCAAATCACCCCTGGTATTTCCGACAATCAAGGCTTAACTACAACAAGACTGCCCACAAAGACCACTAGGGGGTGCACCAAGAAAAGTTAAAAAAATGCTGAGACAAAGAAACAGGATGCAAATGTCAGAAATGGAAGATATAGAGCTCAAAACCACACTTTTAAGGTCTCTCAAGAACTGTCTAGAAGCTGCCGATAAACTTAGTAAGGCCCTCGAAAAGACTGGTGAGACCGCCGATAAATGTAGTGAGATCCTCAAGAAATCTAATGAGACCCTCGATATTGTGATAAAGAACCAACTAGAAATTAAGCATACACTGACTGAAATAAAGAATATTATACAGACACCCAACAGCAGACCAGAGGAGTGCAAGAATCAAGTCAAAGATTTGAAATGCGAAGAAGCAAAAAACACCCAACCGGAAAACCAAAATGAAAAAAGAATCCGAAAATACGAAGATAGTGTAAGGAGCCTCTGGGACAACTTCAAGCGTACCAACATCAGAATTATAGGGGTGCCAGAAGAAGAGAGAGAGCAAGATATTGAAAACCTATTTGAAGAAATTATGACAGAAAACTTCCCCCACCTGGTGAAAGAAATAGACTTACAGGTCCAGGAAGCGCAGAGAACCCCAAACAAAAGGAATCCAAAGAGGACCACACCAAGATACATCATAATTAAAATGCCAAGAGCAAATGACAAAGAGAGAATCTTAAAAGCAGCAAGAGAAAGAAACCCAGTTACCTACAAGGGAATACCCATACGACTGTCAGCTGATTTCTCAACAGAAACTTTGCAGGCCAGGAGGGAGTGGCAAGAAATATTCAAAGTGATGAATACCAAGAACCTACAACCAAGATTACTTTATCCAGGAAAGCTATCATTCAGAACTGAAGGTTAGATAAAGAGCTTCACAAATAAGGAAAAGCTAAAGGAGTTCATCACCACCAAACCAGTATTATATGAAATGCTGAAAGGTATCCTTTAAGAAGAGGAAGAAGAAGAAAAAGGTAAAGATACAACTTATGAACAACAAATATGCATCTATCAACAAGTGAATCTAAGAATCAAGTGAACAAATAATCTGGTGATCATAATAGAATCAGGGACATAGAAAGGGAATGGACTGACTATTCTTGGGGGGGAAAGGGGTGTGGGAGATGCAGAAAGAGACTGGACAAAAATCGTGCACCTATGGATGAGGACAGTGGGTGGGGAGTGAGGGCGGAAGGTGGGGCAGGAACTGGGAGGAGGGGAGCTATGGGGGGAAAAAAGAGGAACAAATGTAATAATCTGAACAATAAAGATTTAATTTAAAAAAAATAATAATAATAAAGCCAAGAACTGACTACACCACTGATAAAGAAGTATGATTTTGAGCTTCCTGCTTCAGATATGATGTTAATTTTCATATCCATATTTCATTAGTTTAATTCAGAAAAAAAAGAATGTTTTCATTCTCCTTTTTGTAGCTAGAAGAATTTCCATTCTGTATTCAAAACAGTAACAGAAAAAAAATCAAAGGCCCACTTTACATAAAACCACAAATTACTTTTAAAAAACCACACACATATATTTAAACACATATATAATATATGTGTGTGTGTTCCTTTCTTACTGTTTGTTTCAAAATAATATAGAGAAAACTATGACTTACATGGTTTTCATTCATGAATAAAATTTAATGAATATTTCTCACTCCTAATTTTTGTATGAACTCCACACATAAGTGATGAAAATCTCCATCTAATGAAGAAGAACCGGCCTTTCATTATAGAGACTGAAGATTATAATGCTTGTTCTCTGAGCATCCCTTAAGACTGTGGGTTAGCATATGACCTTGTTTTCTCCAATCAGTCATATCTCCTCTGGAGTTTGGACTGGAAGCTATTGACAAGAAGAAAAGATTGGTTAGATCTATTCTGGAAATGGGAAGAAGAAACTACTTTCAATATCCAGAAGCATATCAGCGATTCATATGATAATATTTAGCATTCCATTAATATTTGTAGTTCCAACTACATTGTCTCTGGCCACTGACTCTAGCAATAGGTTGTTCCCTAGACCAATTCTTGGGCATAGTTTTAAGCTTTATATTCTAATTTTGGTTCTTGAAACTTCCAGAGATTCCATAAACTTCACAATATATTTTTAATACTGCATGTTGCCTTTTAAGCTAGAATAATTCATGGTTGCCCTATCATAAAAATTGATCTCAGGAGATACCAGAGACAACAGATCATTGAGAAAATAGGGAAAGTTACCATCACTTATCTAGTCTGGTTGTCACTGATGACAATAAATCTCCATTTGGCAATAGGAACAAGATTCTGATTTCCCACAGTCTTGAATGAGAAAGTAATTCAAAAACTCAGTTTTGTAACCTCCTGGAATGTAGAGTTCATTAATGACCTCATTAGGGAAAATCAAATAGTAACTTACATATAAAGGTATGAAACCATGAATACTCCAAATCTGTTGGGTGGCATGGTTGATTCCAAAGGCACTGTGATATTATCCTTTCTCGTTGTGTATTCTTGACTCCTTTGACAAAGACGAATTGACTATATATGCATAGATTTAATTTTTGGCTTGGTCTATATATCTGTCAGTTCTATATAATTTTTCTCAGTAAGGTCATTAATAGGCACTTCTCATCATACACAAAAGTTAACTTAAAATGGGTTAAGACTTTTATGTAAGGCCTGAAACCATAAAACTTCTAGAAGAAAACATAGAAGAAAAGCTCCTTGACATTGATCTTGGCAATAGTTTCTTGGATATAAGAAGGGTTAATATAGAAAATATACAGGCAACTCCTATGTCTTAATATCCAAAAATACAAATAGCCCAACTTAAAGTTGGGAAAAAGGTTTGAATAGACACTTCTCCAAAGATTACATTCAAATGGCCAACAGGTATATGAAAAGGTGCTCAACATCACTAATCATCAAGGAAATGTAAATCCAAACCACAATGAGATGTAATTTAAAACTTGTTAGGATTGCTGTTAGAAGAAGGAGAAGGGAGAAGGACAAGGACAAGGACAAGGACAAGGACAAGGAGAAAGGAGGAGGAGAATGAGGAGAGAAGGTTTTGGTAAGGATATGGGGAAATTAGAACTTTTGGAATCATGGTGGGAATGTAAAATGATTCCGCTACTATGGAAAACACTGTTAAATGTCTTTAAATAATTAAAAATAGAATTACCACATGATACAGCAATCCTACTTCTAGGTATATATTCTAGAGATTTTAAATAGAGATTTCAAAGAGATATCTGCACTCTCCTGTCCATTGTAGCCTTATTCACAATAACCAGATATGAAAACAATATAAATTTCCATCGATGGATAAATGGATAAAGAAAATGTGGTATATACATAGAATGGAATATTATTCAGCCTTAGAAAAGGAAATTCTTCCATATGCAATAAATAGATATATCTGGAAAATTATGCTAAGTGAAATAAGCCAGTCACTGAAGGACAAATGCTGCATGATTCCACTTATACTTAAAATAGTGAAACTCATAGAAACAAAAAGTAGAATAATAGTTGCCAGGTGCTGACAGGAGGGGGAAATGGGGAATTTCTGATCAATAGGCATAAATTTTCAGTTATGCAAGATGAATAAGTTCTAGAGGTCCATTGTACGATGTGGTGTCTTTAACACTATACATTTAAAATTTTGTTAAGAGAGTCCATTTCATAGTGTTTTATTACTGCAATAAAATTTTTCTAATACATAAATTTTAAAATAAGGATACTGGGATATGCCAAGTCCTAAATTCTTAGTTCAAGGCAATGCCAAAATATGTACTATTCACTTCCTATGAATGTGGGAAAAGTCTTAATTCTTGCATCCATAGTGTGTGACATAACTCCCAGTGTTTAACTTTGAAGACTGACTGCCTCATTATGAGAGCTTAATTGGAATCTTAAAACAGGGAACTGTTTGAAAAAGAAGGAACATCTGAAACTCCTATCCTCATTTAGCTACTTGTGTAAGGGTGAACATTCCTTTTTACAGCATATACATTGAGATTATCTTTCACCATATTTCAAGACACGCAATGACTGCCAAGAATTACCTAGAAAGTAGAAAACAATTTTTCATCCCAACTGCTCCAGCCTGCATTATATGGACTCTTGGTACATTCAATAACACTTTTGCCCACTGATCAGAGTAAATACTTGAGAGGATGAGATAATAAATAGCATTTTGATTTAACCTGGTCTCACAGTAGTATTATTGGGATCCCAAAAATTTCATAGATATTTTATTAGTGTCTTAGTATATCATTAAAGTGGTACACTCAGCCACAAGCAGGATCACCATCTTGGCTGCATTCTGAGAGAATAATGTTTATTATTAGAAAGGGCTTGCTGAAAGTCCCTAGAGCAGCGGTTCTCAACCTGTGGGTCGTGACCCCTTTGGAGGTCGAATGAGCCTTTCACAGGGGTCGACTAAGACCATCAGAAAACACATATTAATTACATATTGTTTTTGTGATTAATCACGATGCTTTAATTATGTTCAATTTGTAACAATGAAAATACATCCTGCATATCAGATATTTACATTATGATTCATAACAGTAGCAAAATTACAGTTATGAAGTAGCAACGAAAATAATTTTATGGTTGGGGGTCACCACAACATGAGGAACTGTATTAAAGGGTCGCTGCATTAGGAAGGTTGAGAACCACTGGTCTAGAGCTTCTTCTATCTACTATAACATATGTCAAAAGCATGACTACATCCCAAAAAGAATCACAATGATTAGTTACTATGAAAGATTTGACAGATTCAGGGTTGATGATGTTTATCATATTTATTTTTACCTTTTCAGTTTGTCTACTGCAGAGGTCAGAGTACTCCAGAATACAACAAAAGATTGTTATAAGTTTGATAAGGTAGATACAGTAAATCAAGGCCTTTGTTCTGTATGTGATCTCTTTACTAGAACAAATCAATATGGGTCTAAGGAGACTGCTTTGATTTCTAAGGAAACAATAGCTATTGATTAGGCACATGCTTTGATTCCTTTACTCTAAAAACCTAAAAACATCAGGACAATTTGCTTGCAACTCAAAAGACAACAATATTTTTCTGTGTTGCCTCAACCTTTTTACTCTGTGTTCCAGCTTAGCTCATAGAGACCTTAACCATCTGACATCACACTCAATCTCTTTTGATGGCATCATGCTCAGAGGACCTAGAGATCAGTACATAGAATTTATCATAAGTATATTGGCAAGACCCAGGTGTACCAAAAAGTCAGAGATAAGTCCCATGAACAATATCCATTCCCTGTTTTTGAATATTTCAGCTAAAAATCTCAAGTACTTCTTTTCTCAGCCTCCTTTGAAAGTAGGGCAGTGTAACTTGTATTGGTGGCTCAGTGGTAAAAAGTAGGGCAGTGACACAGGGACTGGATTCTATCCGTTGAATGTATATGTTCCAGATTTGGAATTAGAAGCTTCTGAGTAAAAAATGGCAATTGTAGAATCTATTCTGGTGACACAAAAGAACAGTAGTGGAAGTAACATCCGATTTCCAAAAGCATCAGCATCCAATGTTCTGTGTTGTGAGCTCAGCATTATGATCTCCAGACTAATCAAGTGATCCAGCAGAAGTGGCAATTTTATCTCTGCCAGATCAGACTGCAAAATGAGTTGAGACATTTTTTCCTGGCCCAAAGTTCTCTAATTCTCCAAGCAATTCTGTGAGCTACTCTATAGCATTATAATATATTGATTTTCTTCTTAAAATTAGCAAAGTCAAATTATGTTGCTTAAAACTAAGATTCTGTCTCATATACTCAATTATCAGTTAGTTAGCATCTTCAATTGTCCTTATCTGACCTTAGAGGAAACTAAATAAATGGGGCACAGAGTCTGCTAGTACATATGCCTGTGGGGGGAAATGTGATGGGTGTCACACTATATACATGTACAAGAAACTATGAAAGTACAGTTAAAATTTTGATTTTCTTATGCTCATTGTGATTGTTTTCAATAGCTGTCTTTGATGGAACAGCTAGACATCCATTTTTATATATTAGAAGGCAGTTAACAACACAAAGCTGAACCTTTAGTGAGAGTAAATGATATAAATACCAGAGTTATTTGCGATCAAGGTACCAACCAACCCAATAGCAGGCTTTATTTGTAAACATAAAATTGAATAAATATTCAATTGATGGAGAAGGAAAGATGGCAGACAAAATATAGAAGTTTGGTGAATTCTCCAAATAATAACATTGGAAAAATTAAAAGGAAACACTTAAGGTTATAAACCTATTCGTTTAATATCTAAGAAGAGTAATAAGGTAGTATATAGTCATACAATTCAAGGGAAAAGGTAATAGTAAACTGTGGGCAGCAAAATATCAAAAGCAATTGAGATTTTAAAGTAAATGAGACAGAAGAAAAACCTTGGAATCTGAGAATTATGAAGCTATTAATGATGTTGAAAGTAAGATATTGATGAAAAGTGGAATGAAAGAAGGGTGAAAAGAGAAGGTAAAATTGCACATATCATAGTACAAGGAAGGGGAGTGGTAAACAAATAGGACGAAGGGCCTCCTTCATTTTGGTAGTAATGGCATCAAGAACACTAAAAGATTTTAAAACCACAAATAAGTTCATGGTTACAGTATATTTTGCTTAGTTTTTAAAAAGCTGTGTTTCAAATAGCTTGTGGATACCCCAAATAGTTCCTTAGTCTTTCCAGTACTATATGTGACTTTCAAGAGAGTAACAAAAACTTTTTTTTCTCTGTTACTTATTTTTAACAATGCTTGCTCATTTCCTCAGCAGTTTTCTCTCAACTTACTATCTTTTCCTTTCTTTCCTTAGCCTTACAATAAGATTTTAATGCAGGAGGAATATAGCAATAATGCTGGACTCATTTATAATTCCATCTTTTCAAACACATTTTCCCACATGAAATGCAGTTAGGATTAATTGAAAAAAAGAAAGCAAAGTGACAAATAAGAAATACCTCTTTTAAAAAGATAAAAAACCTTTGTTCTGAAAGGTAGATATGAATCACTGATAGCATACATTTAGATATTAACTAGGTGTGTTTTAATAAAGTTCTTAGTCTCTCACTCAAGTTTGTTGAAGTAGAATTGTGCCCTCTACAGTCTTATCAAGTGAATGACGGTGACTTTGTAGCTTGAAAGAAATATGATACATCAATGATATTCAGTTCATACTCTGATTTAGGCAGGAAAGCAATATTTGGTTCTTTATAAAAATGTGCGTGACCTATTTGATTTGAAGAACTCTTTGAGATAAAATATAACTAAATTTAACAAGTAGACACATTATTGACTGTGTAACTACCACTGAAAAAGAAAATAAAGTTTTATGTAGACCTAATTTTCTCCTTCAATACTGAAAACTTTATTATTGGTGAAAATGTTGAATTTTAATGGAGCCCCGTGTGGACAAGAAAATTTCCTCTGCTCTTTTAGTTTCTTTCAGCTGGTCAAATAATCAAATTGACATGAGACAGATTAACAAGAGAAAATAAGCATAATTAATTATATATCTACTTTGGAACCCCACATACATGAGATATTCAAAGACAGAAAGTTAAAATGAGTTATATATGACATTCTGAGGTGAGGATGAGGTAAGGGACCCTGGGGCTTCAGAGGATAGGGAGGTCATTCGAAGGACATAATAAAAGCAGATGTTCAGTAATTAGAAGTTTGCCCTGCCCTATAGATAGGTCATAAAACCTTGCTTCTGATGATAATTCCTATTATGGGAAGACCCCAAATTTAAATTTTTAAGGACAAGATAAAAGTTCTCTTGAGCCTGCAGGGTCTCAATTGCCTTCAGCTCAAAATAATTTACATTCAAAAGTGGCACATCTTGGGAAGGCCTGTTCTGAAGCCTTTCTCTGTGTCATGGAAAACAACTTATTGCAAAGAACAACCCTTACCCATATTATTTAAATAACACACACACACACACACACACACACACACACACACACACACACACACACAACTTACAAATGCCTCCTTATCTATGGCAAAGCCAGACAAAGATCCTCCAAATTCCTATTTTATCCTCATAAATTATCAGATGAACTATTTTTCCTATTAATCAATTGAAACAAAATGCTTAATAATCAAACTATAGTTAAAGTTTTACTCCTTCTTCCAGGCTCCAGAACTCTGAATCACTGTCAGCCTCAGTCAATATAAAATCTCTCTTGAGAATAGGCTGACTTCAGGGTATAATATATTCTGATCTGCTATCTAATCAAGCTACTCTTTCATCCCACGTCCTTCCTCACATCCTATACTTTCTAACCTAGTTTAATTCCCCAATAGAAGAAAAGCCCTTTTTGCCTAACCTTTGAGAGGTTTGCAAGTCATATGGTCACAGTGTTCTCCCTATTGCAATAGTCCTCCTCCCTTTATTGCAATAAATCATTTTGTGAAATTACCCTTTTGAATAAAGCCTCTTCTTACAGAGCTGGGATATGTTTTTTAGTTGACAAGTGGTAAAAAGAAATAAATATTGCTGCATTTGGATATATGTAATAATGGGGGATTGAGAACTCTCAAGCATTAAATAATTTGATTCATTCAGTGAATTATGAGTGTTAAAGAATACAGTAGAGCCCACAAAGAGATAGGCATTTAAGCAGCTATGTATGAGGGTCTCCTCCACTAGACCATAATTAGAAAAATCTGTTTTCTCAGAAAGCACACAAGTTAGTATATGAGACTAACAAAACCATCATGAGATGAGCTAACAGAAATGTACACAGTGCTATGTATACTTTTGATTAAGTCATTTATTATGAACATCTAGGGTGGGTGGCAGGAGAATGATGTGACAGGAAAGTCTTACAGTAGAGGTGCCACCTGAGAAGAGTATTAAAGGATGAACAGGACTTTGTCAGATGAACAAACTGAAAAGTATGCATTTGGCATTGGGAACAATGTTGAAATGTGCGGATAGGGGTACAGATTCCTTCTCATGGGTTTTGTCTGATGATGATGAAGAATAAATTCATAGACTAACATATTTTAAAATAAAAATGTAGAAGTTTATTGGACACATATAAAAACTTCATCTGGGCAGAGGTGTCCTCAAAGGGAATCCCCTGGGGAGGGGTCCCCAAATGGGAAAAGTCTTCTCTCTCTCTCTCTCTCTCTCTCTCTCTCTCTCTCTCTCTCTCTCTCTCAAAAATCTTGCCTTGTGTTGCTTTCTCTCCAGTTTATATATGCTGCAGTTCTTTGTTTGAACCTGACCCTTTATAATTGAACCTTTCATTAATTTAGGACCCCCATGCTCTCCTCATTGGTTATTTTGTTACATAGTATCAGTTTCAAAGGCCAAAGCCCACCTGGTTCCCCTCTCTTTCTCTCCCTTTATCATGAAACATTCCTCTAATTCTCTGTGAAAATGTTTCCTTTTTCCCATCATCCTGTGATTTTTCTTTATCCTCTGGGAATCTATGTCTTCCTATTCCCTTATCCTATGACATTTCTCTATCCTTTTTACAAGATAAGCATTTTGGTATCTCCAAGCTGCTCTGGGTTGCTTTTGATCTACCTTATAATTGCTTTAATTACTCAGGCCAGAAATACCTCTGTCCAAATTTGCATTCCTCCTCCATGGACCCTCTTTATTCCCTAAGCCTCCTATTTTGTCCCTAGAATTCCTTTCAATGTGATCACAAAAGACTGTAATACCATGGCTTGTCTAGATAGGAAAAGTAGTTGTAATTGACTCAGTTATAGAGCATGAATGTAAAATAATTGAAGGGGAGCTAGAAAGATGTGAATACACATAGCAGCCTTTTACTACTATAAAGATTGGGGCACTGCACAATGCTGTATACTGATGTAAATGACATCTCCTGGAGTTGTGTACAGCCCTGAGCAATAGCTCTGAACAGTTATCAAATTAGTAGAGCATTTTTAAGCTATATGTATGTTAGGATGTTTTTGGTAGCAAATAATAGAAACCAAATCTGTCCCTAACTTCCAGAGGATTTTTGGAATAACATCAGGGGCTCATAGTACTGCTATTGGGCTGGAGAAGAACCAAAACATTTTGGCAGATCACAGACAGGAAGTTAGAAAGCCTTCCTCTAACAGGAATAATTTTGCCAAAATGCCTCTGACTAATGTTCAGGATACTACCAACATAACTGCTATGAAATAATTCTAGCCATGTCTCATTGCTGAAGCACTTTGCTTGATATTCAGTCTTCTAGGTGAGAAGCTTTGATCAAGTGTAAGCTTGGCTCTTCTCATTAGAAACAACACACAGTGAGATTATCCCTAACAAGTAAGGAGGAGTGGAGGAATTAGATCCTAGACAGCCAAATATAAAAAAATATATATATATTTTAAAAAGCTTGGCAGTTTAGATTTTGTTTTCTAAAACAGGGGTTGACAAACTTTTTCTTAAATGGCCAGACAGTAAACATTTTAGGCTTCTAGCAATATGGTCACTATGGCAACTATTTCAACTCTGCCTTTGAAAGCAGCCATGCACAATATTAAATCAATGTGTTTGACTGTGTTCTAAGAAAACTTTATTTATAAAATAGATGGCCAGTCTAATAGTTTTAGTTTGCCAAAGACCCCATTCTAAGGGATGTGAAGGTTTTGAAGGATCTCAAGTCTTTGTTATGCCTGATAAACAGATCACTTCTTTTTTGGTGAAAGGAGAATAACCATCATTTTTAGCCAAATTCTAGAGAGAGTGATTCTTCATAACAGTGGAATCTACTAGCTGCTAAAGTGGATGTGAAATGACTCCTGAAGGTAGTCTCCCAACCTGGATCTTCTCAAGGCTCTAAGAGTCAGGTACCTGTGGGATATGGCCAAGAGATCTGGCAAGGTGCCTTCCACATCTATCATGGATGTAGCTGTGGCAGAGATGACCAGGAAAGGGAAGCAAGACCCATGTGCCCCAAAAACAAACCAGGGAGAAGACAACAACTTCTTTAGGAAGAGGAAATGGTGCAGAAGCCTTGGCCACAGGTCTTCTTGCACACAGACATGAAGGGAACCCACCTCCCACAGGTGAAAAAGACAAAGGCCTCTCACTTGGGCTTCACTAAGGCAGGCAGCTTCCCACAAGGACCAGCTATAGTACTGGCACAAAGTTCACGAGGAATAGCAGAAGAATGCACATCTTATCATGCTAAATAAAACAAGTCTTATACCCTATCCTCAATAAAAGAACAATGCAAAGATAAAACATAATCAAAATACTTTATAGAACACGATAAAGAATTAATTTGGATGTGCTCCCTCTTTCTAAAATTGCTACAAAAATTGTATAATTTCAGATACAGCTTGTCAAATCTCTTCCTTTTTTGAAATATAAATGAAATACTTGGGAGGAAAAACATGAATACTATAGTCATAAGAAATTAATGGAGAGTTTGTAGTAAAGAAGAAGTAAAAAAACCAAATGGGTAATACTGCCAGATATAATTGGGGTTTCTGCATGAGAAATTCTGCAACAATGCGGGGTACAAGAAAATTGAGTAAGGGGTAGAGATTTGAAGAATGGTCTTTAAAGGAGACCAGAGTTTATCACCCCAAAATATGCCTTTTGAGATATTGATTTTAAGCTAGTTATTAAGAATTAAAAGACTCAGAAAACTTAACAAAAGGAAAACAAAACAATCCAATTAAAAAATGGGCAAAGGACCTAAACAGACACTTTTCCAAAGATAACATACAATTGGCCAAGAGACATATGAAAACATGCTCAAAGTCATGAATCATCTGAGAGATGCAAATCAAACAACAATGAGGTACCACCTCATACATGTCAGAAGGGCTACTATTAACAAATCAACAAATGACAAGTGCTGTTGAGGATATGGCAAAAAGGGAACCCTAGTATGGTGGTGGGAATGCAGACTTGTACAGCCGCTATGGAAAACAGTATGGAGTTCCCTCAAAAAATTAAATATGGAACTTCCATTTGACCCAGTGATCCCACTTCTATGAATATGTCCTAAAAAAACAGAAACACCAATCACAAAGAATATATGCACCCCTATATTCATAGAAACACTATATACAATAGCTAAGATCTGGAAACAGCCCAAGTGCCCATTAGTAGATGTGTGGATTAAAAAAATAAGCTGTGGTACATTTATATAGTGGAATATTATGCAGCTGTAGAAAAGGATATCTTATACTTTGAGACAACATGGAGGGACCTGCAATGTATTATGCTAAGTGAAATAAGCCAGTCAGAGAAAGAGAAGTATCAAGTATCTCACTCATATGTGGAATCTAATGAACAAAATACACTGATGAACAAAATAGTTCAATAGACATAGAGGCATGGAACAGACTAATGAATTTCAGGGGGGGGAGAGTGGGGAGAGATTAATCAAAGAACTTATATGCATATAGGCATAACACATGGACGTAGGCAATAGTGTGGTGAAGGCCTTGGGGGGTGGGGGATGGATGAGGGGTGGAGGCGGGTCACTGGGGATAAAAAGGGACATCTGTAATAGTTTCACAATATAGATAAATAAATAGAAGAGAACCAAGATGGTGATGTAGGTAAACACTGGCTCTCACTGCTTTCCAAAATCAAAATTACAACTAAATTACAAAATAGACATCATTCGGAACCACTTCAAATCTAGCTGAATGGAAGTCCTACAACTAGAGAAGTTAAAAAGAAAGCACATTGAAACTGGTACGAGGGGCAGAGGCATGAAATGGGCTGGCCTGACACCAATGTGTGGTGTGTTTTTAATCAGGAGTGGTATCTCAGCTGCGGAGGACTCCCATGAGGAGCAAGGAGTCCCAGCCCTATTCCAAACCCCTAGTCCAGGGTTCCAGGGCTGGGAAAAGAAGTCCCTGTAACTTTTGGATAAAAGCACCAGTGAGAATTGTGGCTGAGTGACATTGAAGCTGCTGGAGACCCAGGCAGTTCTTCTTAATGGGCTGGTTCATGGGCTTATACAGTCCTGTTCCTTCTTGCTCCAATGATGGGGCAGCATCTTGGGGGAATCCAGGGACATATGGGTAGGAACTGGATTGTCTGGAATCAGAGCAAGAACACAGGGACAGCTTTCTCTCAGACAGGGGTGCTCCCAGTGGTCATTGTTCCTATGTTGAGACCTACCCCCATCATACAGCCTACTGACAGCCATATGTGAGTTCCAATCAGCCTGGCTCACACTGTTTGCTCCACTTTGGTGATTTCCTGAGACCCCACATGACAATTTTCAATACCACACAAGCTATTTTCAGTGGCTTTTCCAGATGAATGGCCTATCCTGGCCCATGCTTCAGACTTTCCTAAAATCCCTTAAATAAGCAGCAGCTGGTGCCAGCATGCCCCATACCTATCAATAAGAAGTGCAGGATCCGCCGAAACCGGTTTGGCTCAGTGGATAGAGCATCGGCCTGCGGACTGAAAGGTCCCAGGTTTGATTCCGGTCAAGGGCATGTACCTGGGTTGCGGGCACATCCCCAGTAGGAGGTGTGCAGGAGGCAGCTGATCGATGTTTCTCTCTCATCGATGTTTCTAACTCTCTATCTCTCTCCCTTCCTCTCTGTAAAAAATCAATAAAATATATTTTTTTTAAAAAAAAAAGAAGTGCAGGATCCAGCTCTAGCAGCAGCCTGCCTTGCTTCACAGCTTGCCCTCACCTGGGCAATTCAAAGCCCAACACAAGTAGCAGATCACTTTGTATCTCCTGTCAGGTGATCCTAGGCAGTGGCTGACATTGCACCTCGCAAGAGGCTGAGAGCCAGTGCACCCGGTGGACAGCTTCAAACCATACCAGATTACAACTCTACACATCAATTTGGGACACACTCAAGGGACAGACTCAGTGAGCACCAAAGCCACTCTGGAGAAAGTTCTGTTCCATAATCATGTCTCCTACACAGCAGATCTTCCACGTAGTCACAGCTGGTCCTCACAGCCAATTGGCCTGGAGGTCAGTTCCTTTCTATGAAGCCAATAGCAATCAATGATCAACACAATAACACTGTGAACACAGCCCACACAGGGTCGTGCCTAGAGTGCCCAGTTCAGGTTACTAGGGAGCCAATGGGCCCAAAAGGACACTTTACTACACAAGGCCACTCTACCAATTCCAGGAAACACAGGAGACATAGAAGCTCTACCTAATACATAGAAACAAACACAGGGAAGCAAACAAAATGTGGAGACAAAGAAATATGTCACAAATGAAAGAACAGCAGAAAGCCTAAATGAAACAGAAGCAAATAAACTATTAGATACAGAGTTCAAAACAATTCTTATATGGATGTTCAAGGACCTTAGTGATAGATTCAAAGGACTAAGTGAGACTTTCAAGGATCTTAGTGAGAATTTCAAAGGACCAGTCAGAAATTAAGCATATGTTAACTTAAATAAATAAACATTTACAGGGATTCGACAGTAGAGTCGAGGATTCTGAGATTCAAGTCAACGATTTGGAATATGAGGAAGCAGAAAATATGCAATCAGAAGAGCAAAAAGAAAAAAGAATCCAAAATATGAACATAATGTAAGGAGCCTCTGGGACAATTTCAAGTATATCAACATTCACATTATGGTTGTACCAGAAGGATAAGAGAAGGAGCAAGAAGTTGAAAAACTATTTGAAGAAATACTGACAGAAAACTTCCCCTACCTGGTAAAATAAATAGACTTGCAAGTCTAGGAAGCAGAGAGAGTTCCAAACAAGAGAAATCTAAAGAGGCTCACACCAAGACACATGATAATTAAAATGACAAAGGTTAAAAACAAAGATAGAATCCTAAAAGCATCAAGAGAAAACAGTTACCTACAAGGGAGCACCCATATGACTGTCAGCTGATTTCTCAACAGAATCTTTGCAGGCCAGAAAGGAGTGGCAAGAAATACTAAAAATTATGACTATCAAGGACATACAACCAAGATTACTCTACCCAGCAAAGCTATCATTTAGAACACAACTTTATCTAAAAATCAAAATGAGTGAACAAGGAATCTAATGAACAAAATAAACTGATGGATAAAATAGAACCAGAGGCATGGAAACATGGAACAGATTGATGAATCTCAGAGGGAAGGGGGGTGGGGATGGGAAGAAATTAACCAAAGAATTTATATGTATATATCAAATAAATATGGACACAGATAATAGGGTGGTGAACGCCTGCAGTGGGGTGGGAACAGGGTGGAGGGATGCAATGGGAGTGAAAGGGAGAGGGCTGTAATACTCTGAACAATAAAGGTTGTGTTTGTTTGTTTTTAATGTAAAATAAAAGTAGAAATAAATAAGCCTGATTGGCATGGCTCAGTGTTAGAGCATGAACCCATGAACCAGGAAGCCATGATTCAATTCCCAGTTGGACACATTTTCCGAGTTGTGGGCTCGTCCCCCAGTAGTGGGCATGCAGGAAGCAGTTGATCAATGATACTCTCTCATCATTGATGTTTCTAGCTCTCCTTCTCCCTTTGTCTCTCTGAAATCAATTAAAAAAACATATTTTTTAAAAAAGAAACAAAATACTCAGAAAGAACCTTTGACCTACCCTTAACTGCTTAAAGAAATTTAGATGAAAGACCTGTCCCAGGAAGTGAGCTATCATCATAGACAAGTATAGTTTAACTAGAGGCCCCGTACACGAAATCCATGCACTAGCACGGTCCTTGGCCGGTGATTAAAGTGTGAGTGTCTGGTGTGGAAGGGAAGGTTCCAGCTGACCTCTGGGCCATGGGCAGCACCTGGGCCCCCAGGCCCTCACACACCCCTCTCTGCCTGAGTCACAGTGCCCAAGTTCCCATGCGGAGATGTGGTGAGCATGGCCAGACACCATGGGCCGGGGTGCAGCGTGGGCCTCTGGGCCGCCCAGTGGTACCACATGAAAGCCAGGCAGACAGTGCATTCTCTCCTAACTGGCCTTGCAGATGGGCTCCTGCATGAACCCATGGAAAGCCTGACCAGCCCATGCAGTCCTAGTGGCTGTGGCCTGGCTGACCTGAAAGAGGCCACACAGGTGAGGGGCAGGCTCCTCACAGGCACCTGGCACCTGAGCGCTGGGGCTTCTCTGGCACACGATCTCTGGTGTCCTGGGGGAGGGTAGCAAGGGGAGTGAGAGCAAACTTGGCGAACACCCCGCATTCTTAGCACACCTCCATCCCTGTCACCCCCACCCTCAGGTAGCCAGCAAGAGGTCACAGCCCCCTGCCCTGGTACCACAGGAGGTTGGTCACTGCCACCCACTTCCAGTTTCCAGTCCCAGCCCGTGGCCTGGCCTCAATTGGGCAATCAAGACCTGCCAGCCACTGGTCACTGTCTGCAGGGCAATTGATCTTGGCCGGGCCCCCAAATGGCTCCCTCAGTGCCTAGGAGCCAGGCAGTGGCCCTGCCCCCCACCACCACTGCTTGGCCTGGTGCCGCCTGATCACCTGCTCCACCATCCCGCTGCAGTCCCACTCTTGTCAGGGCCCATTGGGGCCAACCGTGCCTCCTCTATTGCCTGCTGCCAGCGCAGCATCACTGACACGCACCATGTTCTGTGCCACCCCCTGGTGGTCAGAACATGTCATAGCAAGCAGTCAAACTTCTGGTTGAACTCTCGGTCGAGGGGGCAATTTGCATATAAGGTTTTTATTATAAAGGATATAAACCAGGTGTGATAGATAGGGAAGAATCCAACAAGGCCCCTTTGATCAAAGTCCTATCTGTGTCCCATTGTTAAAGATAGCCCATCAAGCAATCATTTACCAAATATTTGCTTTTCCATCTCCTTGTGAATTTCCTTCCTACCCTTCCCCCAACCTTTGCTCAAAATATCATGTATAAGCCTTAAATACATAATCTGTCCCCCTGTTTCATATTCTTTTGGAACAGTTATATGTACACATGTAATAAGTTTGGTCATTTATCCTGTTAATCTGTCTCATTTTAATTTTATTATTAGTCCAACCAGAAGAACTTCAAAGGGCAGAAGTAATATGTGTCTACATTTGTGTGTGCTTTGATTTAATAAATGTTGGAGAGAAACATGATGTTGGAAAGAGCATTGGCCGCAGAGACCTGAACTTAAGTAATATTTCTATCATTCTTTTGCCATGAAACTAAAAAAATATTTTAATTACTCACCTACTGTTTTTTATATTTAAAAATGAGGTTTTTCCAGCTTTGAAGCTTTATGATTATAATGTCATTTTTAGTTTCAGTTTTTTAAGACTAGCAATCTAAACTCTTAGGTACTTTTAAATTCCCAAATATATATAGATAGCTGATAACAGGTGACATCTCACTGATAGGCCTATTCCACTCAAATAAAGCTTCTTTCTACTCCACAGAAATAAATTCATTCTGTCCAGAAGACAAATATAAATGTCTCTCCACGCACCATGTTATGATATACTAGAGGCCTGGTACACAAAATTCATGCATGGGGGGAGGGTGTGTGTCCCTCAGCCCAGCCTGCACCCTCTCCAATCTTGAACCCCTCGAGGGATGTCTAACTGCCCATTTAGTCCCGATCCCACCAGACATCCCTCTCACAATCCAGGACTGCTGGCTCCCAACTGCTCACCTGCCTGACTGACTGATTGCCCCTAACAACTCCCCTGACAGCCCGATTGCCCCTACCTGCCCTCCCCTGCCAGCATAGTCACCCCTAACTGTCCTCCCCTCTGTCCTGGTCACCCCCAACTGCCCTCCCTGCAGGGCTGGTTCCCCCCAACTGCCCTCCCCTGCAAGTCTGGTACCCCCAACTGCCCTCACCTGCAGGCTTGGGTCCCCCCAACTGTCCTCCCCTACAGGCCTGATTGCCCCAACTGCCCTCCCCTGCCAGCCATCTTGTGGCAGCCATCTTGTGTCCACATGGGGGAGGCCATCTTGTGTGTTGGAGTGATGGTCAGTTTGCATATTACCTATTTTATTAGATAGGATATTTAATAAGATGCTCTGTAAGATTGATGACTGAGGTCTTTAGTATCTCAAGACAATAAACATTTTGATTAAAGGAGTAATATGTAGATGTCACTATTTATATGTCATTGGCATGAGTTTTATTCTTGTTAAGGTCATTGCTAGAAAAATATGTTTTTACTAATTTTATATGTACCAAATATCAAAAGTGAAAGTTATTTTGAAAAAAACACACAAAGGGGACATCTGTAATATTTTCAACAATAAAGATAATTTTTTTTAAAAAGTCAGATTTCTGATAGTCAGCATTGCCCAATACATTTTCTTGAGATATATATATATGAGAGAGAAAGGGAGAGGGAAGAGAGATATAAACATCAATGATGAGAGAGAGTCATTGATCAGATGCCTCTTGATCACCCCCCACTGGGGACTGAGCCAGAAACCCAGGCATATGCCCTTGACTGGAATCAAACCCGGGACCCTTCAGTCCACAGGCCGACATTCTATCCACTGAGCCAAACCAGCTAGGTGTCCAATATATTTTCAACACTGAAAGTATTTCTGGATATATTCCTGATACTATTATAATTCATCTATACTAATAATAGAGGAATATGCAAATTGATCAGGACTCCATCACAGTAATGACCAAACAGCAGGCTGCATGGGGCGACAAGGCTGGCAGGGGGGTTAGTGAGGGACGACCAAATGACTGAACAGCAGGCTGCGTGGGGTGACCAGGCTGGCAGAGGGAGGCAGTTGGGGGCAATCAGGATGGCAGGGGGACATTAAGGGGTGACCAGGCCAGTGGGGGGGGGGTAGTTGGGGGTGACCAGGCTGGCGGGGGGGGCAGTTAGGGATGATCAGGCTGGCAGGCAGAGACAGTTAGGTGTGATCAGGCTGGCAGGCAGAGGTGGTTAGGGGTGATCAGGCTGGTAGGAGGGCAGTTAAGGGATGATCAGGTAGGCAGGCATGTGAGCAGTTAGGAGCCAGCCATCCTGGATTGTGAGAGGGATGTCTGACTGCTGGTTTAGGCCCTATCCTGGATTGGAGAGGGTGCAGGCTGGGCTGAGGGGACCCCCCCCCCCAATGCATGAATTTCATGTACCAGGCCTCTAGTCTTTTATGTTTGTATCTACTAAGAGGCATTTTCACAATACATGCATATGACTATTTGTGGATTATTTTAATAGTATTCTTCATAACCCAGAAGCATTTTTCAACTCCCATTTCTTTTATGAGTCCTCTGTTTTTAATAATAGATGATAGGTGATTTATTGTCATATTTGCAAGCCAAAAAGTTTTGTATTTATGAAGGAAATCTATCGCCAGAAAAATTTATGTTGTCACTCTATATATACACACGTGTGGAAATAACATGTATGTGTGAATATATATGCACATACATATATATATATATGTACATATATAAAGTGCATACATATGTATAAATCCACTCATCTTTCCAACCACCCATACATACATCCATAAATCTATCTAGCTATCTTCCTACATAAATTATCTCTACAGTGATAAAATAGGATCAGAATACCATAGAAATTTAGAATCCAAAGGTACTTAGGAATAATTTAAAGTCTGGGTGGCATGGTTAGTTGTTGAGTATTGACCTATGAACCAGGAGGTCATGGTTCATTTCCTGGTCAGGGCACATGCCCAGATTTCAGGCTTGATCCCCAGTGTGGGGCATGCAGGAGGCAGGTAATCAATGATTCTCTCTCATCACTGATGTTTCTATCTCTCTCTCCATCTCTCTTCCTCTATGAAATCAATAATAAACATATATTTTTAAAAATAAATAATTTAAAAACAAAGAAAGAAATGATTTAAAGATAAAGACTGTTATTCCTAGAGCTTTAACTCTTCAAGACAGTACCAGTAGTAAGAACTGAGCTGGAACCTAATCTATGTGTCCTGATTACAAACTCAGTTTTCATTCCACCACATTACACTGTGTTTGCACATGTATTTGGTATATAGATAAATATATAATGAACCTTAGGACATAGTGTTAGAGCTAAAATTACTTTCTGTACTGAACACCTTACTATCAATAAGGTTCTCACTTGAATTTTGAAATTTACTGATGGTTACTGTCAATCCTATTTCCTCTTAGGCATTTTTATATGTAATCATTATTAGGAGAACTTCCTGTCAGATATCAATCAGTTATTTCAGCTACAATTTTCTATTAAACTACTGTTTTAGAGTTAGAGAAAATGGATGTAAATATCAAAGGCAGCTTTGTTGACACATATACAAATTATATTTTCAGGCTCTTTTAAAAACTGGATAAATGGAATATTATTTCTGTCTACCATCATTTTTAAATACATTTTTATTGATTTCAGAGAGGAAAGGAAAGGAAGAGGAATATAGAAACATCAATGATGAAAGAATCATTGATAAGCTGCCTCTTGCAAGCCCCACACTGGGGATCAAGCCCACAACCTGGGCATGTGCCCTTGACCGGAATCGAACCTAGGACCAGTCAGTCTGCAGGTTGATGATCTGTACACTGAGCCAAACCAGCTAGGGCTCTATGATAATGTTTCATTACAATATATGAGGTTCTTGCAGTATCTTACTAATGCAACTAAATTTGCAATAGAGTTAATCACTAGCACAGCTAAACATGTTAAAGCAATTTCTAGTAGGGCATCCATCTTTTTTCCAAGGAAAGGGCATTACCACTCCTTCATCACCAACTGAATTAGTTCCATGATTTCCTTCCTTTCTCTGTTTTGTACTCATCTACATCCCAAAGACAAGTTCTTCTCTGATAACTTTTCAGTCTATGAGTAAGGGATTGGGGGAGTATAGAACCTCTACAGTTGGAATCAAGTTTGTATACAATTACTTTCTATGTTGCTATGATTGTCTGATAAGAAACTTACAAAGAAACTATACAAATGGTTCAAATGTATATACAAAGATAACTACTAACTAGTGAAACATGAAAATTTTCTGGAACGCATGATGTTCCTATGGGCAGGATGATTCCCAGGTCTTTGTCTGGTGAAGTCAAAGAATGAAACCATTGACAAAAAGTGGTATAGTAAAAGATGAGGGTGGGTGGCAGCTTATGTGGCCCCTTTCCTGAGGGGGCCCAGGGCTGGCTCCCTCCTCAGGCCGGCAGGTTCGGGGGACAGTGTGGCAGCAAGGGAAGGAGGAGAGGGGGATGTGGGGAACCGCGCAGTGGTGGGGCGCCAAAGGTGGTGTTGGCATCTGATGTCCGTTCCTTCTGTGCCCAGCCAGGTGACCTTCTCCTCCTCTCTTGACCCCACCAGGGCCTTCAGGTCCCGATCAGCCTGGCCCTAATCAGCCTGTCCCCAATCTTCCCTGATCGCTGGCCAGGCCTAGGGAACCCACCCATTCACGAATATCATGCCCCGGGCCTCTAGTCTAATATATCATCAGGGTTAGGCATTCTACTTCCTATATGTCTCTTAAGCCCCTTATTTTAATCAAATCCATTGCCTGATTCAGACCCTTGCTATCACTAGCATAGGTTGCCCTCAATCCATACCTGCCCTTTCCATTTCATCTGTTGCCCCTCCTATTCATCTTCAACACTGCTACCAATATTACTATTCATAAATTGCAATTTTTTCATCAAATATCTGCCTAAAAACTTTAATATATTTCCATTGCACTGAAGATAAAGTTCAACTTCTGAACATAGCATAAAAGCCTCTATTTTCTTGCCTTGATCTGCCAATTTAGCTAATCTCTTTTTCACACTATATGCCAGTGATTAAAACCTTGTATGCTTCTTGTTTTAAAACTGTAAGTAGTTTCTGTTCATGCTATCAAAAATATTTTCCCCTTTCATTCATTTAGAAAACTCCTAATCATCCCTTAAACCCAAATACATAAATGACCTCATCAGTAAAGCCTATTTTCTTTTCCACTCAAATAACTTTTTCCTCAAAACTATAACTAGACATGTAAATTACCATGTGTAGCTCAGTTGTTTATAATACTCTAATCACAACAGATTCTTTAAAATACATTAATCTATGTATCTTTGACATCTAAAAATATGCTTGGTATTTAATAAACACTAAAGAGTTGAATTGACACTTGAATTGAATTGATTGAGTTGAACTAACTACTCTCAAGAACACTAACACTTGCTAGAGTTTCCTAAATGGATAGTACAAATTCATGCTGAATTTTCATAATACTGCTAGTTTTGATTGAGGCTTGGCAACTATCGAGTTTACAACAGAGTTCTCCTGGAAAAAAAAAAAAAAAACTTCAGTAAAAGATAAAAAATACACTCAGAAGTCTATAAAGAAGACAGGGTGGTCTGGTGATTCTGTTCTCATCCACAGACTTACTGCAATTTGATTCAGAGGGGAAAGATTGATTTTCTAGCTTGAGTTAAACGAGGCATCAAATAAATGTCAGAAGCATGACATATACTTAGATTCTTCACTGTCACACCAATAAAGTTACCAGCTTTCTAACCCTTCTAGAACAAATACAAGAAAGCCTGCTGTGAGCCCTGAACAAAACAGCAACTGTGAATTTACATGACTCCTCAAATTTCCAAACTGTGTGCTGATAGTATTTTTATGCCCATGATTAAATAGACACATATAGACATAGTGTTTTCCCCCCATGGGTTATATAGTCTTATTTTTTTCTGAGAGGTATTGTTTTTCACTATGGAATTCAGACACAATGCCTTGTACCTGAAAGATGTTTAAATATTAACATTTCATTATTAAGACTGATATAAGATTAGAAAGCCTAAAATTATAGTATTAAGGTAACCCTATTTGAAAAGTTAAAGGGATATATTAATATCACTCCATTAAACTTCTAGGACTACAGAGAGAAAAATGCAAATTATGGCACAAAATTTAAAAGTCATGTGAAATATATTTCAATGAAAAACTACTTTATTAAGGAAAAATTGACATGTAAAATGATAAATATATTTAATTATATAACTCAATGAGTTTGGGGATAGGTATAAACCTGCAAAAACATTACCACCATAAATATAAACATATTCATCACCTCCCAAGGTTTTCTCTTGCCTCTGTTATTATAATTTTGTGTGTGCATGGTAAGAACACTTAACATAAGACCTACCCTCTTTGCAAGTTTTAAGTATTCAGTACATTATTGTTAGCTATGGGCACTGTGCTGTATCATGGATCTCCAGAACTATTTATCTTACATAATTAAAACTTTATAGTCTTGGCCATCACCTCCCTATTTTCCCCTCCCCTAGCTCCTGGCAACCACCATTCTACTCTGATTCTATGAGGTTGACTCTTCAAGATTCACAATCAGAAAGGATATATGCACCCCTATGTTCATAGCAGCACAATTTATAATAGCTAAGATTTGGAAACAGCCTAAATGCCCATCAGCAGATGAATGGATTAGAAAACTGTGGTACATCTACACAATGGAATATGAATGTAAAAAAGAATCAATTCTTACCATTTGCAACAGCCTTGATGGAACTGGAGAGCATTATGCTAAGTGAAATAAGCCAGTCAGATAAAGAGAAATGCCTCATGAGCTCACTCAATTATGGATAATAAAGAACATTATAAACTGATGAACAATAATAGATACAGAAGCAGAGAAGCATCAAACAGACTGTCAAACTACAGTGGGAATGCTGGGAGGGTTGGGTGGGGGGAAGCAAGAGATCAACTGAAGGACTTGTATGCATTCATATAAGCGTAACCAATGGACTCAAGACACTGGGTGGGGGGTGGGGCTGGGGAGGGCATGTGCCGTGGGGTAGGGGAGGCTGGGAGAAGGTCAATGGGGGAAAAAGGGAGACATATGTATTACTATTTGTAATACTTTAAACACTAAAATAAATTTACAAAAAAAGATTCCACATAAAAGTGAGATCGCAAAACATTTATCTTTCTATGAAATCTTCATTCTAGTGTTGTTTCAGTGAAGGTAACAGTCTATTATACATAATTTAAGATTGAAATAAGGAAAACAGTTAAAGGATAAAACTTTAACAACAAATCTCTATAATTCTGGTTGAAATCCATTTACAAATACTACTGTGTATTTCAATTGTATGAGACAGATTCATTTCAACATTGTTCCTACGAGTTTGCTATCTGAGGCCCTGAAAATTTGTTAACATGCATAAGAAACACATGAGTTGAAAGTTGGGAACCTTCCGAAAGTGCATATTTCTGGCTCCTGTTTCCAGATTCTTAATTAGTTGGTAGAGGTTAGAAACCAGGAATCTGCATTTCATGAATTCTGTTGGAGAGAGTAAATTCCTCACACAGTACTTGGAGAAACTCTGCCTTAATTGGGAAATTTTTAGATCCTGGTTTTCACAGAATACACCTACTTTATTTTTATTGCCCTGTGTAGTGATTAATAGAATCTACTTTTTTCTCTGAAAACTTTCCTGGCTTGGAGATAAACTATATAGTCATCTTAGTCTGAGGACACAAGGACATCTTTAAATTATCCATAAGTTTAAAGATTCTGTAGAGGTTAGGCCAGATCAGGAACAGAGGTGTCTAATTTTCCAAAAGTACCTAAAATATTGCCAGTTTCTCCTTGAAATCCATTGTGCCAGAGATCTACAGAAACCACTTAAAATTGCTCAAATGCTCAAATTGGCCTCATTAGGAGATATATATATATATATATATATATATATATATATATATATAGCCCAGTGCATGAAAATTCATGCACTGGAGGAAGGGGTCCCTCAGCCCGGCCTGCCCCCTCTCACAGTTTGGGAGCCTTCAGGGGCAGGAGGCAACCCAGAGATCAGGGGAAGGCAATGCCCCATCACACTTCTGCTGCTGCCACTGCTGGTAGCACAAGCCTCGGCCGGCCCTGGTTACCTGAGCCTCGGGCAGCCCTGGGTGGCTGGGAAGCCACCATCCGAGGCTTGCTTGCACCTTGGGCCAGCCCTGGGTGGCTGGGCAGCCACCACCTGAGGCTTGCCTGCACCTCGGGCTGGCCCTGGGAAGCTGAGGAGCTGAGGGGACTGGGGGTCTCCAGAGGCAGGCATGTGGAGCACCTGCTGCCCCAGTGACAGGGGAGTGGGTGCTGCCATCTTGTGGCTGTGGGCACTGCCATCTTTGAGGGTGGGGCAGTCAATTAGCATATCCCCTCTTTATCAGATAGGATTAGAGGCCCAATGCACGAAATTTGTGCACAGGGGGGGTGTGTGTCCCTCAGCCCAACCTGCACCCTCTCCAATCTGGGACCCCTCGAAGGATGTCTGACTGCCCACCAGGATCCGGACTAAACAGGCAGTTGGACATCCCTCTCACAACCCAGGACTGCTGGCTCCCAACCACTCATCTGCCTGCCTGCCTGATTGCTCATAACTACTTCTTCCTGCCAGCCTGATTGCCCCCTAACCACTCCTCTGCCAGCCTGATCGATGCCTAACTGCTTCCCTGCTGGCCCAATTGCCCCTAACTGTCCTCCCTTGCTGATCCAGTCGCCCCCAACTGCCCTCCCCTGCAGGCCTGGTCACCTGCAACTGCCCTTCCCTGCAGGCCTGATTGCCCACAACTGCCCTCCCCTGCCGGCCATCTTGTGGTGGCCATCTTGTGTCCACATGGGGGCAACCATCTTTGACCACATGGGGGCAGCCATCTTGTGTGTTGGAGTGATAGATAGGAGATAGATTGATTGATTGATTGATTTCAGAGAGGAAAGGAGAGGGAGAGATGGAAACATCAATGATAAGAGAGAACCATTGATTGGCTGGCTGCCTCTATACGCTCCCTACTGAGAATCCAGCCCAAAACCCGGGCATGTGCCCTGATTGGGAATCCAAAGGTGTCCTCCTGGTTCATAGGTTGAGGCTCAACCACTGAGCTAAGACGGCTGGGCTAAATTGATAAATTTGATGTCAAAATGAACAACTCTAGCATGACAAAAGAAAACAAAATTAAAAGACATGTAATAGAATGAATGAGTGAGTATATGGTTAACAGATGTAACAAAGGTTAAGTGTACACAATATATAGACTCCCACAAATCAAGAAAAAGGCACAATTCAGTAGAAAAAGGAAGCACAAGCTATGAACAATCAATTCATAGCATAGAAATTACAAATGGCTGGAACATGCCCTGCAAAAGGCTGAGCCAGTTAATCAATGTCAGCAACACAGGAGCTGTGGGAGCTGCAGTAAGGAAGCAATGGGCCTGCAGATGGACTGCACGCCTGGCAAGAGAGCTTGGCAGATGGAGGTAAGTGGAAACCTGAGCCATCCAGAATGGGCCCACCACAGCCCCAGGAGGAAGGTCGGATGGAACAGGAGGGGGTCCAGCCAATGGGGCAGCCAGAGGGGGAAGAGACCTTGCTAAGTGCCCAGCCCCAGGGAGCAGCCCTGACTGGAAAGTCAGGAGGAGAACGGGGAATTTGATGACTGGAGGAGGAGCAGCTGAGTTTGCAGGCTGCAGAGGGTCACCTGTCCTCCAAGAAGCCAACACACTTCTGAAAACAGGAGAACAGCCAGGGCAAGATTGCCAAGCATTCCAGGATGGCGATTTTTCAGATGCCTCCAGAGAAGACCTGGTTTGATCAGTTGATTTTTATAGAAGAGCTTTAGCTTTAAAAAAAAAAAAAATTATATATATATATATATATACTAATATAAGACAAAAATGCTAATTGACTGTACCTTTGCTATGCCATAAGCCATGCCCACCAGCCAAACAGAGTGACTATATGAAAATTAACTCAACTAAGATGGTAGCCAGCAGCCACGGAGCTGAAGCAAGCAGGAGGCTTGGCTGCCTGGATGATGGAGGAAGCCAAGCTTCCCGACTGCTCTGAGCTGGCTGTGGCCTCTGCAAAAGGCAACAAAATTTCAATTATAGAAGCTAAATAAATCCCAGATACCTGCTTCCAGCTAGCCTCCACTGGGAGCTTGGGTGGCTGGGGGTTGTGGCCAGCCTGCAAATAGCCATCAGCCCCTCATCCAGGCTGGCCACACCCTCATGGGGTGAGGGTCTCTGCTGGGGGGCTTGGCCAGCCTGCAAACAGCCATCAGCCACTCACCCAGGTGGGCCAGGCACCCCAGCAGGACCCCCAACCCTGAAGAGGCTGTGGCCAGCCTGCAAAAGACCCTCAGCCCCTCACCCAGGCTGGCCAGGCACCCCACCAGTACCACCCCCCCAACCCAGAATTGGGTATGGACAGCCTGAAACAGCCCTCAGTCCCTCACCCAGGCTGGCAAGGCACCCCAGCAGGGACCCCCACCCTGAAGGGGCTATGGCCAGCCTGCAAACAGCCATCAGCCACTCACCCAGGATGGCCACACCCTCATGGGGTGAGGGTCCCTTCAGGTAGCTTGGCCAGACTGCAAACAGCCATCAACCCCTCACCCAGGCTGGCCACAGTCTCAGGTAGTAAGGGTCCCTGCTGTGGGGCTTAGCCAGCCTGAAAAAGGCCCTCAGCCCCTCACCCAGGCTTGCCAGGCACCCCAGCAGGACCCCCCCACCATGAAGTGGCTGTGGCCAGCCTGAAAATGGCCCTCAGCCCCTCACCCAGGCTGGCCAGGCACTCCAGGGGGAACCCCCACACTGAAGGTGCTGTGGCCAGCCTGCAAACAGCCATCAGCCACCCACCCAGGCTTGCTAGGCACCCCAGCAGGACCCCCAACCCTGAAGAGGCTGTGGCCAGCCTGCAAAAGACCCTCAGCCCCTCACCCAGGCTGGCCAGGCACCCCACCAGTACCACCCCCCCCAACCCAGAATGGGGTATGGACAGCCTGAAAACAGCCCTCAGTCCCTCACCCAGGCTGGCAAGGCACCCCAGCGGGGACTCCCACCCTGAAGGGGCTATGGCCAGCCTGCAAACAGCCATCAGCCACTCACCCAGGATGGCCACACCCTCATGGGGTGAGGGTCCCTTCAGGTAGCTTGGCCAGACTGCAAACAGCCATCAACGTCTCACCCAGGCTGGCCACAGTCTCAGGTAGTAAGGGTCCCTGCTGTGGGGCTTAGCCAGCCTGAAAAAGGCCCTCAAGCCCCTCACCCAGGCTTGTCAGGCACCCCAGAAGGACCCCCCCCTACATGAAGTGGCTGTCTCCAGCCTGAAAACGGCCCTCAGTCCCTCACCCAGGCTGGCCAGGCACCCCAGGGGGGACCCCCACCCTGAAGGGGCTGTGGCAAACCTGCAAACAGCCATCAGTTCCTCACCCAGGCTGGCCAGGCACTCTTATATAATAAAAGGGTAATATGCAAATTGACCCTAACAGCAGAATGACTGGGAATGACTGGTCACTATGACACACACTGACCACCAGGGGGCAGATGCTCACTGCGGGAGCTGCCCCCTGGTGGTCAGTGTGCTCCCACAGGGGGAGCTCTGCTACAAGCCAGGCTGACAGCTGCCAGTACAGTTGTGGTGGGAGCCTCTCCTGCCTCATTAGCAGTGCTAAGGATGTCCAACTGCAGCTTAGGCCTGCTCCCCGCTGGCAAGTAGACATCCCCTGAGGGCTCCAGGGCTGCCAGAGGAATGTCTGACTGCCAGCTTAGGCCCAATCCCCCAGGGAGCAGGCCTAAGCCAGGAGGTGGTCATCCCCTGAGGGGTCCAAGACTGCAAGAGGGAACAGGCCGGGCTGAGGGAACCCCCCGAGTGCACAAATTTTTGTGCACTGGGCATATATATATATCCCTAGCCAGTTTGGCTCAGCAGATATAACATCAGCCTGCAGGCCTAATTGTCCTGGGTTCGATTCCAGTCAAGGATATGTATCTCAGCTGCAGGCTCCTCCCTGGCCCAGGGCCCTGGTCAAGGCTCATGCAGGAGGCAACCAATTGATGTATTTCTCTCACATTGATATTTCTCTCTGCCTTTCCCTGTCTCTTTCACTCTCTAAATATCAATGGAGAAATATTCTCTGGTAAGGATTAAGAAAAAAAATAGTATATATATTTTATTGATTTCAGAGAGAGGCAGGGAGAGGAAAAGAGTTAGAAACATCAATGATGAGAGAGAATCATCTGACTCCTGCATGCCCTCTAGTGGGGATAGAGCCTGCAACCTGGACACATGTCCCAACCTGGGATTCAACCAGCAACCTCTTGGTACAATGGTACATGCTCAACCGCTGAGCCACACCGGCCAGACGAAGAACTGGACTGTGATTATTGATAGGGACTAGTTCAAGGCAGTTAGGAGAGAAGGAAACTACTTGAGAGAGACCCAGCATTCTATTGTCTTGGGTTTATTCCAAATAGTTCTGTGCCAATGAAAAAGTCCATCTTCAAAAAAAAAGTTTTTCATTGTGCAGAATAGAATGGGACAGTGACTGCAGAGTGAGAAAAGGAAAAAAGACTGTTAAATAAAATGGATATTAGGACTATTGAAACCTGTTGTCAAGAATGTCCTGAAACACCTATGGCTTTGACTTTGCTATTGATCCAGATTATTATTATTATTCTTTGCATTGGGGAAATCACTTTCATATTTCACTGTAAGGAATGGTTTTGAAAGAGTAATTCATGACCAAGACAAACTGCCCACTGATACTAATTCCATAGAAAAAGTAATGTATCCAACCTAGGACACGAGATGTCTGAGTGATTTGGACTGCACGCTTATTGAGAAAACTTTGAAGACTCCACTTTGTGATCTATCCAAGCCATAGTTATCAAAGACTAAATTGTAGGTATATAATACATTTCATATTCTTAGTATCCCAGAGGGATAAACAAACCTACAAAGAATTATGTATCATGTGTGCTATACATTAAAATGTTTCCAAGAGCATCTGAAATTTTGTTTTACATGTACCTTGGTCATTTATACAACTACTGTGATCTGTATTTTAAGAAAAGTTATTATCTTGATCATTTTTAAAACTCAAAAATGAAGAAGTCCTTACTAAATTTTCAAATTGAAACATTAAAATGTATGTGAAAGTACAAAGAAAACAAACTATTTCTAACACTCTCATATACTTGAGAACTTTTATTTTACTTGCTCTCTGTTTTCATTTAACATTACAGGCAAAAGACTGGTTGAACTTCATAATGTAAGAACTGTTAAGTGAAATTGTCAAGTAAAAGGGGGCCCTACATTTATAAATGAGCAATTATACCTCCAACCTTTAAAGGTTTTAAACTTTCTCAGAATCCACCTCAGTATCTGAAGTTTCCCTCTGTGTTCTCTTGTTATTGGTTATGCACCAGCATTTAAGATAATACTTCTTGTTTTGTGTTTTAAAAAACTACAAATGGCCAATAATCATAAAAAATGACCAACCTCACTAGTAATTAGAGAAATACAAACAAAAATACGGCAATCCCATTTACAATCATCATACTGGTTAAGAGAAAAGCTGGACAATACAAAATGTTGGTGAGAGATGGGATGAAGAAATGGGTATTTTGTTTGATTTTGTGTGTGTGTGTGTGTGTGTGTGTGTGTGTGTGTGTGTTTTCAGGAAAAAACGATTTTAAATATAATAATATTACCAAATCTGCAGGAACATAGTATAATATCACAAAACTATAGGAAATATTAACAATCTGCAAATAACAGGATTACTTCTATTCTAAAATATTTTTTCCTCTGGCTCTATTTTGGTTCATCAGTTTATGTTGTTCATTATATTCCACAAATGAGTGAGATCATGTGATATTTATTTATCTTTCTCCAACTGGATTATTTCACTTAGCAAAATGCTCTCCAGGTACATCCATGCTGTTGCAAATGGCAAGAGTTCCTTCTTTTTATCCAGTGTATTTTTTTTTAATTTCAAGAAAAAATGATTTTTAATATAATAATGTTACATACAATAAACCTTAATATTTCAAAAAAAATGATCTGGAATATGATGTTGTTACATGCAATAAACACCAATTATTCAAGAAAGATGATCTTACATATAATAATATTACATACAATAAACATTAATATTTCAAGAATAAAATTATTTTAAGTATAATAATATTGCCAAAATTGTACTAACATAGTATAATATCACAAAAGTTGTAGGAAATATTAAAAATATGCAAATAACAGGATTACTTCTATTATATTCTAGAATATTTTCCCCCTCTGGCTCTATTTTTGTTCATCAGCTTATGTTGTTCATTATATTCCTCAAATGAGTGAGATCATATGATATTTATCTTTCTCTGACTGAATTATTTCACTTAGCATGATGCTTTTAAAATCTATTTTGTTGAATATGAGTATTGCTACTACTTCAGCTTTTTTTTTTTTTTCATTTGCATGGAAAAATTTTTTTTTATCCCTTCACTTTCATCCTGTGTGTGTCTTTTGTTTTGAAGTGGGTCTCCTGTAGACATCTTATAGCTGGGTCATGTTTTTTTTTTTATCCATTCAGCTACCTTATGCCTTTTCATGAGAGCATTTAATCCATTTACATTTAGGGATATTATTGAGAGGTACTTATTTATAGCCATTTAAATTCTGTGTGGCTAGGTTTCTATCTCTCTTTCTTCTCAGCAATCCCTTACAACAATCCCTTT
This sequence comes from Myotis myotis, assembly GCF_014108235.1. NCBI lineage: Eukaryota > Metazoa > Chordata > Mammalia > Chiroptera > Vespertilionidae > Myotis > Myotis myotis. The sequence continues at coordinate 107,914,068 of NW_023416346.1, read as the reverse complement.
AGCATTTCTTGTAATGCTGGCTTAGTGGTAATGAACTCCTTTAGCCACCCCCCCCCTTTTTTTTCTTTGGTCTGGGAAACTGTTTATTTGACCATCTATTTTGAATGATAGCCTTGCTGGATATAGTAATCTTGGTCTCAGATACTTGCTTTCCATTACCTTGATTACTTCTTGCCATTCCCTTCTGGCCTGTAGAGTTCCTGATGAGAAATCAGGTGTCAGCCTTGTGGGAACTCATTTGTAGGTAATAGTTTTCTTTTCTCTTGCTGTCTTTAATTTTTGGCATTTTAATTACGATGTGTCTGGGCATAGGTCTGTTTGAGTTCTTCTTGTTTGGAGTTCTCTGTGCCTCCTGAACTTGTGTGACTTTTTCCTTTACCAGGTTAGGGAAGTCTTCTACCATTATTTCTCCAAACACTTTCTCTATTCCTTTCTCCCTTTCTGCCTCTTCTGGCACACCTACTATTCTAATATTGCTATGTTTCACATTATCTCACAGCTTCCTTAAGCTGTCCTACTATTTTTAAATTGTTTTTTTTTCTTTTTGGTTCTCTAATTGAGTGATATTCTCAACTCTGTCTTCTAATTCACTGATTCAATCCTCAGCTTCCCCTAATCTGCTGTGTATTCCTTCCAATGTGTTCTTTATCTGTGTTATGCCATTCTTTATCTCAGACTATTCTTTTTTCATAGTTACTGTATCTTTCCTCATATTGTTGAGCATTTTCAACACCATTACTCTGAACTATGTTTCAGATAAATCTCTTATCTCTGCTTCATTTATCTCTTCTGGAGAATTCACTAGTTCTTTCATTTGGGGATTGCTACTTTGTTTCCTTATTTTGGTTGTCTGTTTGGGTTTGTGACTATGTTTTAGGTAGATCCTCTACACCTCTCAATCTCTAGTGCAGGACAGTGTTAAAGGCTGTTTCAGACTAATTGGGTCAGGCAAAAACTCAAAGCCTCCAGAGACCACCTCTGTCTACAGACTAATAGGATTCTGACTTGAATTGCCCCTACGCAATCATCCTTAGGTGTGGCTAGAATATTTCAACAGGGTAGGGCAGTTGCTTCTGCCTGGAGGCTAATTGTTACTTTTAATCTTTTAAGTGGCCTCAGGGCAAGGTGTTTTCCAATAAGGTGTGTCAACTGTCTTCCCCACAAGGCAAGGCAGATGTCTATGTGGGAAAGATGTCCTTGGCTGCATGAGGGAATGACTCAGTCCAGGAAACTTGGGGTGTCTGCCTTCTGAGTTCTCTCCCCCGAGTCCTCAGTCCTGTGTTTTTCTCCCACAGCTCCAATCCACTTCACCTTCCCTCTGCCAGAGCACAAGGTGGGTGGCTCTGAAAGGGCGAGTCATCGCGGGGCCTACGTGGGCCGGCCGCCGGGCCACATGAGGCACAGCCTGACCATGCTGCTGGCCACCTCGGGCACCGACTCCCCAGCCCACGGCGGGAGCCTAGCACAGGCCGCCACCCGCCCGCCGCCCCCGGACCGGACCCACGTGGCAGCGGCGGCGGCGGGGCGGGGCTCGTGCCCTCACCCAAGGAGATGGAGGAGGAGGCAATCGCCGGCGCCCCTGGGGACGAGACGGAGGACGTGGACTTCCTGTCTGGGCTGGAACTGGTCGATCTGCTGGACTCCCGGCAACCGGACTGGCCCCTGGAACCCGGGATCAGCTCGCCCTGGGAGGGGCGAGGACTGCGCCTTCCATCTTGCCCTGGGTCCTTCATATTTGGGCAGAGCCATGTGCTCGGCGGGGGCTTCTTCCCAGAGGCCCAGGCCTCTGCTGGCCATGCCCAGGATTTCTCTGGACTAACCAATGATAATCAAGGGAAGTGCACGCCATCAATATGACTACATCCTGTGTAATGAGACACCAACTCGTGCCTGGCCAATCGGCAGGGCCCACAGTCCCCTCTCCTGCCCTTACTCCACCCTCCTATAAAACCCCCATCCCATCAGGCTTCGGTCTCTCTCGTCCACTGGGCTTACCGTTGCATCGGTGAGTGTGGTCGGGGAGCCGAACTAGTTCGAAATGAAGGACTCTTTGCTTTTGCATCGGATTCGCTGGCTCCCTGGTGGGCTTTTTGGGAACCTTGAAATCTGGGCACAACAGCTCCACAAGGAATTTTTGTGCTTTGGCCCTTTAAGAGGGTGCCCGAACTTTAAGCTGCCACTCCTTGGCAGACAGCACCCCATTACTTTTCTCAGCTAGATGTTATGTGGGTACCCTCCTCAGATTTGTGTTCTCTGCTGAGGAGCCCACTTCAGGATTAGATCCCAGAATTCTCAGTTGTATCCCCCAAAAGCTGAGATATCTCTCTGGGACTTCAGTTACTGTCTGTGGGTGCCCAGCCAGCCCTTTCACGCCTCCACCCCTCTTACCATTCTCTATGCAGTCTCCACCTTCGGTCCTTGGGTATCAGGGTTCTCTTTTGTGAGTTTTTCGTTGATTATTCTGGAAGCTTTTCCATATTTCAGTTGTAATTCCAGCTTTTTCCTGCAAGCCTGTCCATGCAGCATCCTCCTACTTTGTTGCCATTTTTAATCCCTCAAGAAATGGGTCTTTATCTACACTTTTCATATTTGGTTTGATCTTAACTAACTTTTCATGTGTGAAAATTAGAAAAAAAACATTTCAATCACAGTATTTAATTATTTAATTTATTGTTTTCTCACCTGCTTTCATCACAACTTTATGCATTTCTATCTTACCAGAAAAATTCTTACACACAGGAACCAGGACATGATTTAATAGGACTTTACCATCCCAATAATTTCTGATCCCAAGAAATCCATGAGTGCCTTGGAATGACTGCAATGTGTATGTTAGCCCCTATGTGCTCCTACCACATCCAAATATCTGCAGATGATTTTGTGATTAATAAAATAAGTGCATCTCATATGTCTTACTTTGCCCAAAGCAGGAAAAAATAAAATAAAATCATTTAATCATTCAAATTCCCACTAAGCAGCTCAACATCCCATCTCAATATTACAAGAATGTGTTCTTTTTTTCTTCACCCTATGCACCATGATAAAGCCAAAACATTTCCAGAGAGCTGTGATTCATATCAAAAGGTAACTATTGGTGGTTCTTGCCCATTATTAGAGTAGAAACTCAGATGTTACAGGAACACTCTGTGACCACCACTGGCAGTTGGTTACCCAGAGGGAGGCCTTATAGTCCAGTGAACATCTGGGAGATGCAAAGGATTCCTTTGCCCTAAGCCTGTTTTCTACATTATCACTTGCTTAGCCTTCCAAGTTTATTCAAGTCTAGCCTCACTGATTATATGCTCAGCCATGGGGTATTCCACACCAAAACTTACATTGGTATCCAAAGTCTCAGCTCTTTGAATGAACTCCTAACCCTTTTACCAGACTGAAATCTTTTCCCCTAGGTGATCTAAGATGGAACACTTTCTATCACTTCATTAATCCATAACTCACATTCTTCCATATTACCACAAAATACATATAGGAAACATATAGAGAGGATAGAAAATGGCAGCTGAATAGGCAGCAATGTTGTGCACCTCCTCCTAGGGGCCAGGCCAGAAAAGCAACTAAATCAGAGAACATTCACCCTGAATTAACAAATTAGACACAGCTGAGGAGACAATTTTTAATAAGGAAGGGCAGAGGATTCCTAGAGAAGTCCACTTGCCAGCCATAACCCATGTGGAACCACCACCATGCCCCAGCAGTGAGTGGCACAGTACCTCCAGTAGGCTCCCAAATGTCTGCAAGGAGTGCATGCTGCTGGAGTGATCTCCCACACCATGCCTCCTCACCAGCCTGCTGGGACCCAGCATCCTAGAATCCAGATCCAAGAACCCACAGTGAATGCAAGCCAGGGGGAACCCTGTGCCCCACCCTCACCCTGGACCCAGAACAAGGCTGCAAGCCACCCAGCGCCCACTCCACCCCCAGCACTGGGACCTGTTGACAGGGCAACCCAGAGCAACCCAGAGCACACCCCAGACCGGGCAACAAGGGAGCTCTGACTGTGTGACTCAGAGCAACACAGGCCCACTCCACCTCAGCCCCCAGGACAGCCCTATTGGGGCCATCCTGAGCAACCCAACGCAGCACACATCTCACTCCAGACTACAAGAAAGCAAGGACCATGTGGCCCAGAGCAAACCATGTCCACTCTACCCCAGCCCAGGGTCTTGCTGCAAGGGCAACCTGGAGTAACCCAGCACATGCCCCACTCAGGCCACAGGGGAGGTCTGACTATGCAACCCAGAGCAACCTGCGCCCTTTTCTCCCCACCCCTGTGACAGTCGTGCAGGGGCTACCCAGAGCAACCCAGCACACACCTCACTCTGGGCCATTGGTAAAGACTGTTGGGATGACCCGGAGAAAGCTCATGTGCCCAGCCAGGGGCCACAGGACCACACTGCAAGTGCGAGGCCAGAGGGACCTAGGGTACTACCCTATCATGGGTTCTGGGGCCACACAGCGAATTGCATGTCAAATGGCTCTAGGTCCTCATAAGGAGTCACACATAAGAGCAACTGTGCATGCACTCCCACCACCCTGAGCACCTGAAGCAGACAACTGAGGGACCAGATCATTGGGAGATGGAGATATAACTCAGAGCAGAGACAATAAAGGCCTGAGCCTCAAGGCAGATCCAGCCTCTGGGCTAATGATTTCTGGACCATTGCCCTGATAGGGTCTTCAACCTTCAAACACCAAGAAGGGTGCCCAGGGCCACAGAGAGACAGCAAAAACGGAGAGACAAAGAAACAACCCCCAAGGAAAGAAAAGGAGGAATCGCCAGAAAATGAGCTAAGTGAAACAGAAGCATGAAATATGTGAAAAAAAGAATTCAGAGTAAGGGTCATACAATTCATAAACTGGATGGATAAGAAAATCAACAACTTATGTAAAAATCAAGAGGAAATAAAAATGATATTGCTAAAATAAAAACACAGTGGAAGATTTCAAAAGTAGACTAGAGGAAGCAGAGGACCGAATTAGTGAATTAGAAGATAGGGCAAAAAAACACACCCAAACTGAACAAAAATTGGAGAAAAAAAAGAAAAAGAAAACAGGAGGAGAGCCTACGAAAGCCTTAGGACAACAAGAAGTGAAGAAACATGTATAATAGGGGTGCAAGAAAGACAAGAAGAGGAGCAAGGATTAGAAAGCCTATTTGAAGAAATAATGACAGAAAACTTCCCTGATTTGTGGAAGAAAAAGTCACACAAGCACACAGTCCCAAACAAGATGAACCAAAAAAGACCCACACCAAGACACATTGTAATTACAATGGCAAACATTAACAACAAAAAGAGAATTTTAAAGCCTACAAGAGAGAGACAGAGCATTAACTACAAAGAAGTTCCCATTAGATTATCAAATGATTTCTTAACAAAAACACACCAGGCCAGAAAGGAATGGAATGAAGTATAGAAAGTGATGCAAAGCAAAGGACTGAATCCAAGAAAACTCTATCCAGCAAGGCTATCATTCAATATTGAAGGGAAAATCAGGAGCTTCACAGACAAAAAACAAAAGACAAACAAACAAACAAACAAACAAACAAAACAGCTAAGGGAGTTTACCAGTACTAAGCCAGCAATGCAAGAAATGCTAAAGGGACTGTAGTAAAAAGAAGAAATAGAAAGGGAAGAAGGAACACAGAAATAAAAATAAAAGTAATTACAAACAAGTACCTATCAATAATAACCTTAAATATAAATGGACTAAGTGCTCTAATCAAAACACAAAGAATGGCTGAATGGATAAGCAAACATGACACATATATATGCTGTCTACAAGGGACTCACCTCAGAGCAAGGTACTCACATAGACTGAAAATGAAGGGATGGAAAATATTTTTCAGGCAAATGGAAATGAAAAAAAAAAAAGCTGGGATAGCAATATTTATATCTGACAAAATATATCTCAAAGTGAAGGCAATTATAAGAGACAAGAGGCCCGGTGCACAAAAATTTGTGCACTCGGGGGGGAGGGGGGGTCCCTCAGCCTGGTCTGTGCCCTCTCGCAGTCTGGGATCCCTTGGGAGATAACGACCTGCTGGCTTAGGCCTGCTCCCAGGTGGCAGAGGGCAGGCCCAATCCCTAGGTGCAGCCCCTGGTCGGGCTCAGAGCAGGGCCGATTGGGGAGTTGGGGCACCACCCCCTGTCATGCACAGAGCAGGGCGATCGGGAGGTTGTGATGCCACCTTCCGTCATGCTCAGGGTAGGGCCCATTGCAGGGTTGGGGCACCGTACCCTGTCACACTAAAGGCAGGGTCGATGGGGAGGTTGTGGCACCACCCCCTGTCATGCATAGAGCAGGGCCCATCAGGGGGGTTGGGGCTCTGTACCCTGTCACCCACAGAGCAGGGCCAATCAGGGGGTTGGGGCACTGCGCCCTGTCACGCACAGAGCAGGGCCCATCAGGGGGTTGGGGCGCCGCCACTCTCACACTCAGGGCAGGGCCTGTAGAGGGGGGGGTTGGGGCGCTGCACCCTGTCACACACAGAGGTGCAGGGTGATCAGGGGGTTGGGGAGCTCCCCCATATCAGGCACAGAGCAGGGCTGATCAGGGGGTTGGGGCGCCTTCCCCTGTCACGAACAAAGCAGGGTGGATAGGGCGGTTGTGGCCCCGCCCCCTGTCACACACAGAGCTGCAGGGCGATCAGGGGGTTTGGGTGCTGCCCACTGTCATGCTGATCCCGGTGCCAGGAGGCCTCGCGGCTCCTCTGATCCCAGTGCTGGGAGGCATATTACCCTTTTACTATATAGGATAGAGGCCTGGTGCACTGGTGGGGGCCGGCTGGTTTGCCCTGAAGGGTGTCCTGGATCAGGGTGGGGGTCCCCACTGGGGTGCCTGGCCAGCCTGGGTGAGGGGATGATGGCTATTTGCAGCTGGTCACACACCCTTCAGGGTGGGGGTCCCCACTGGGGTGCCTGGCCAGTCTGGGTGAGGGGCTGAGGGCTGTTTTCAGGCTGGGGGTGACTGAAGCTCCCAACTGCTCCTTTTTTTCTTTTTTTCTTTTGTTATTCTGGGCCAGCTTTAGCTTTGAGGCTTGGCTCCAGCTCTTAGGCCTCCTCTGCTGAAAGTAGGTTTTTGGCCTTTGCTTACAATGTTGCGATCCTGCTGGCTGAAGCCCGGCGACTAAAGCAGGTTTCTGGGGTTTTGTTTAGCTTCTATATTTGTAACAATGTTTCTTAAACTGCAAGTTCAGAGGCCAGCAAGGCAGGCGGGGAATGTTGGAGTGCTCTGTCACTGAAGCAAGCAAGCCTCATGTCAGTTTCAAGCTGCCTGGCTGCCAGCCACCATCTTGGCTGGCAGTTAATTTGCATATCTTGCTGATTAGCCAATGGGAAGGGTAGCAGTCATATGCCAATTACCATGTTTCTTTTTTATTAGATAGGATAAGGAAGGCCACTTCATATTACTAAAGGGATTGATACAACAAGAGGATACAACTCTGGTAAACATATATGCACCCAATACAGATGCTCCCAAATAAATAAAAATCTTCTGTAAGATATTAAGGGAGAGATCGACAGCAATACAATCATAGTAGGGGATTTTAATACCCCATTGGCATTACTGGATAAATCCTCTATACAAAAAAATCAGCAAAGAAATAGTAATTCTAAACAACTCACTATATCAGATGGACTTAATCAACATCTTCAGAACATTTCAACCCAAAGCTACAGAATATACATTCTTCTCAACTGCACATGGGACATTTTCAAAGATAGACCACAGATTGTGACACAGGCAATGTCTCTTCAAATTCAAGAAGATTGAAATCATATGAAGCATCTTCTCTGACCACGATGGCATAATATCAGAAATCAACTACAATAAAAACAATTCAAAAAATTCAAACACTTGGAGGCTAAATAGCATGCTATTAAACAATGATTGGGTTACCAAAGAGATCAAAGAAGAAATAAAAAACATTCTGGAAACAAATGAAAATGAAAACACAACAATCCAAAACCTATGGGACACAGTGAAAGTAGTCCTGACAGGGAAGTTCCCAGCATTACAGGACTACCTCAAAAACAAAACAAAAACAAACAAACAAAAAACTAGTAATAAATTCTCTAAGTCTACAATTTAAAGAATTAGAGAGCAATAAGAAAAGCCCAAAGTTAGAAGAAGGAAGAAAATAATAAATATCAGAGCAGAAATCAAAGCCAAAAAAAATACAAAAGATCAATAAAACTAAGAGCTTGTTCTTTGAAAGGATATATAGGATTGATGAACTTCTAGCCAGGTTCACCAAGAGGCAAAGGGACAGGACCCAAATAAACAAAATCAGAAATGAAAGAGGTGAAATAACAATAGACCCCACAGAAATATAAAGGATTGTAAAAAAAATACTATGGAGAACTCTATTACAACAAACTAGTCAACCTAGAAGAAATGGACAAATTCCTAGAAAAAGACAACCTTACAAAACTCAATTAGGAGGAATCAAAAAATTTGAATAGGCTGATAACTATGGATGAAAGTGAAGCAGTCATCAAAAAACTTCCAGCAAACAAAAGCCCTGGGCCAAACAGCTTTACAGGGGAGTTTTATCAAATATTCAAAGAAGAACTAAAATCTATTCTCCTCAAATTATTCCAAAAAATTCAAGAGGAAAGCACACTTCCAAGCTCTTTCTATGAAGCCAGCATTACCCTAATCCCAAAACCAGATAAAGGTACTATAAAGAAAGAGAATTACAGGCCAATATCTCTGATGAACATATATGCTAAAATCTTCAACAAAATCCTAGCAAATTAGATCCAGCATTACATTAGAAAGATCGTACACCATGACCAAATGGGATTTATTCCAGAGATGCAAGGCTGGTACAATATCCACAAATCAATAAACATGATACATCACATAAACAAATTGAGAGACAAAAATCACATAATCATATCAATTGAAGCAGAAAAAGCATTTGACAAAATCCAACATCCTTTCTTGATAAAAACTTTCAGCAAAGTCTGAATAGAGGTATCATACCACAACATAATAAAAGCCTTATATGGTAAACCTACAGCCAACATCATATTCAATGGGCAAAAACTAAAACAATTTCCCCTAAGAACAGGAACAAGACAGGAATGCCCTCTCCTGTTTGACATAGTACTGTAAGTGCTAGCCATAGCAATTAGGCAAGAAGAAGAAATAAAATGCATCAAAATTGGAAAAGGAGAAGTAAAACTGTCATTATTCACAGATGACATGATATTGTACATATAAAACCCTAAAGACTCCATAAAAAACTACTAGGTTTAATAAATTAATTAGGCAATATCTCAGGATACAAAATTAACACCCAGAAATATATGGCTTTTTTCTACACCAATAATGAACTCACAGAAAGAGAAACAAACAAAGAAATCCCATTATTGGGATTTTTTATTGTACCAAATAAAATCAAAATATCTAGGGATAAACTTAACTAAGGAAGTAAAAGACCAGTGCTCAGAAAACTAAAATATGTTGGAAAAAAAGAGATAGAAGAAGACATAAACAAGTGGAAGAATATATCTTATTCATGGATTGGTAGAATCAATATCATTAAAATGTCCATACTACCCAAAGCAATCTATAGATTCAATGCAATCCCATTAAAATACCAATGACATATTTCACACACCTAGAACAAACTCTCCAAAAATTCATCTGGAATAAAAAAATACCCCGAATAGCCACAGCAATCTTGAGAAAGAAGAACAAAGTTGGAGGGATCCCAATACCAGATATCAAGCAATATTACAATGCCACTGTTCTCAAATCTGCCTGGTACTGGCACAAGAACAGATATATAGACCAATAGACAGAACAGAGAAACCAGAAATCAACCCAAGCCATCATGCTCAATTAATATTTGACAAAGAGGCAAGAGCATACAATGGAGTCAAGAGAGTTTCTTCAATAAATGGTGTTGGGAAAATTGGACAGATACATGCAAAAAAAAAAAATGAAACTAGACCACCAACTTACACCATACACAAAAATTAACTCAAAATTAATAAAGGACTTACATGTAAATGGGAAACCATAAAAATCTTAGAAGAATCCATAGGCAGCAAAATATCAGACATATGTTGTAGGATGGAAGCTAAGGCAATAAAAACTAAGGAGAACATATACAAATGGGACTATATCAAAATAAAAATCTTCTGCACAGCAAAATAAACCATCAACAAAACAACAAGAAAACCCACTGCATGGGAGAACATATTTGCCAATGTTATATCTGATAAGGGCTTAATCTCCAAAATTTATAGGGAACTCATACATCTTAATATAAGGAAGATAAAAAATCCAATAAAAAATGCAAGGAACTTAAATAAAACCTTTTCTAAAGTGGACATACAGAAGGCCAAGAGACATATGAAAACATGCTCAAAGTTTCTAATCATCTGAGAGATGCAAATAAAAACTACAATGAAATATCATCTCACACCTGTCAGAATGGCTATCATCAACAAATTGACAAGCACAAGTGCTGGCAAGGATGTGGATAAAAAGGAACTCTCGTGCACTGCTGGTGGGAATGCATACTGGTGGAAAACAGTATGGAGTTTCCTTGAAAAATTATAAATGTAACTTCCATTTGACCCAGTAATCCCATTTCTAGGAATATATCCCAAGAAATAAGAAACACCAATCAGAAAGGACATATGCACTCCTATGTTCATAACAGCACAATTTACCATAGCTATGATTTAGAAATAGCCTAAGTGCCTATCAGCAGATGAGTGAATTAAAAAACATTGGTACATCTACACAATGGAATACTATGCTGCTGTGAAAAAGAAAGAACTTTTTTCCATTCACAACACCATGGATGGACATGGAGAGTATTATCTAAGCGAAATAAGCCAGTTGGAGAAAGATAAATATCACATGATCTCACTCATTTGTAGAATATAATGAACAACATAAACTGATGAACAAAAATAGATCCAGATACAGAGAAGCATCAAACAGATTATCAAACATTAGAGGGAATGCATGCATATAATAACCAATGGACATAGACACTAGGGGAGTGAAGGCATGTGCGGCGGGGGGTGGAGGGGGTGGCTGGGGGGAGATTAATGGGGAAAAAAGACACATATGTAATACTATATGTAATACTTTAAACAATAATTTTTTTAAAGATAATTTATTATACCCTCTTCAGAAAATAATAAACTCCTATCAGTTTTCTTAATACATGCAAATGTATTGAAAGTTTTTACTGAAATCATTGTATTGTTTCAATAAACATTGTATTGTTTCAATATGCTAAAAATGTAGCTAGTTTCTTGTAGAGAATTTCATTTTAAAATTTAAGACGTTGAAAAATGATCCTTGTATTCAAAATATGAGAATCACTGAAGACAATAGATTTTTAGAATATAATTTATGCTAATATAATCACACTATTTTTAATTTTATATAGTCATCTTCTTAATAGAACCTTTTTTGTCTCCCCAGCTCATCCAATGGAACCCCTGAAAGATCTCTCAGGAGCCAGTTGGCTGACTTGAGCACAATTTGAAATAACAATGATAGGCAGCCTTTATTAGGCACTCAACACTACCCCAGGAACCTAACACATCTCAGCATACTCAATCTCTGCTAGAAATGCATGAGGAAAGTATTATTACTAACTCCATTTTATAGATGATAAAACAGAAGCCCAAATTCAAACAATAGCAAATGGCAGGGATGAGATTCAAACCTAGGCCTTCTACTCCTGGGATTGCCCATTTAGAGGATGTTACTTCTTCAGTGTCAATGTCACTTATTTAACAGAAATACATTATATCTAAGGGGAAAGCAAGGACAAGAGAGGTTTGGTGACTTTCCCAAAGTCACAGGTGCAATAAGGTAGCAGAATTAGACCTAAAACCCAATTTGGGAACTCTTCCTATATAATAAAAGGCTAAATCGTCCAAATGGCAGAGTGACCAGTCACTATGACGCGCACTGACCACCAGAGAGCAAATACTCAATTCAGGAGCCGCTCCCTAGTAGTCAGTGAGCTCCAACAGAGGGATCATTGCTCAGCCAGAAGTCAGACTCAAGGCTGGGGAGCACAGCAGTGGTGGCAGGAGCCTCTCCCGCCTCCATGGCAGTGCTAAGGATATCCAACTGCGGCTTAGGCCCACTTCCTGGGGAGCAGGCCTAAGCTGTCAGTTGGACATCCCCTGAGGGCTATTGGACTCAAAAGGGTGCAGGCCGGGCTGAGGGACCCCCCACCCCTGAGTGCATGAATTTCGTTCACCAGGCCTCTAGTAGTACAATAATGTTTCATATGAACCACCATGAGATTGGAATGTAGACATTGGCAATTTTTACTTTCTTTAGACTTGTTTCTTATTTTATTAACTAAAAGGCATTTATTTACTCATCTTCAACAAACTTTTTTCTTTAACATGTTTTTAGTTTCTTTCTCATCCTTCCCATTATCCCTTCAAATCAATATTACTTCCCAAACTACTCTTTAAAAAATATTCATGCATCTGGATTTATCTAAAAATGTACATTTATGTAAAAACCTTTATTTAAGGAGGGAGGAAATAAATTACAAAGTAATATTGAAAATTAGCAATAAGTATATAATGAATGGAGCAGTGAAGTAACTGCTCAATATTATGTCATTGGTTAAGTACAGCAAATAATATTCCAATTCTAAGAGAAAAGTTACCCTTCCATTTAGGGAAAAATGAAGTATATTTTGGTGTGTAGAGTATGCTTATAAATGTTAGCTATTAGCTTAATGACAATATCATGATAGTATGGTCCCCCTCATGAACACATTAATAGCTCTTTTTCTGGCTTTCCTGTGTGTGTGTGTGTGTGTGTGTGTGTGTGTATGTGTGTACATTTTCCCATAATAGTCGTGATTGTACCAAGGCATACACATACTACTTTGTATGGTATTCAATTTGCATCTAATTGAAGTAAAATAAATACAAAGATAATTAGTACATATATCTTCAATGTTTTATTACATACTTGAAATAAAAAAGAACATTGTGAAATAGTGATTATTAGAAAATGGGATTGAAGGGTATTCAGTTTTTACTTTATAATGGGACTTATCTTTACTTACTCCTTGACCATAACATTATTAAAACTCTGTAGAAGATACTACTAAAAGTGTAGTATATTCTAAATATTACACTGTAACATTTTCATTATTAATTTGATAATTTTTAGGAATACATCAGCTCACATAACATTTTGCAGATATACAGAAACTGGAATACATCAGCTCACATAATATTTTGCAGATATACAGAAACTCTTTGATTCCTGATCTTGACATTTTGAAAAATATTTTTCTTTTTCTATGCAATCATTTTGCTATATGCAATACTCTCAGTGGGATTTAGCAGCAGACAGCAGAGCATAAGTGGCAATCCTAACTGAAAGTACAGCACTTGAGGTCTTGGATGTATGCAACACAAACCGGCTTAAGAGACCAAAAACCAAACATAAGTAGACACAGATGTATACTTGACAAACAGCTTGACCACATTTGGTCCTAAAAAAAGCACACACACACACACATGTTTGACATTAAATAGCTTATGAGAGTATGGCACTCTGAAAATAGGCTACAGTTTCTAAATAATCCTCCTCTGTTTTTAATCACAATTAATAAACCTTCTGAGGACAAAACAGATTTGATATAAAATAGCTGTATATAGGGAATGGTGGGAGAAATTTTTTCACCTTACATTTCAACAGAAGGGGGCAATTGTACTCTGATAGAAAGACTACCAAGGCCTGGGCATTTGAAGAAGGGGGAACTGTTATCATGGTGGCAACTGTGGCTATGTGCCATGTCACTGAAAGATAAAATAGTCCTAAGAGAAACATAGGTGGTGTTGTCTGCCCCTTGTGATGATAGGGATAAAGATCACTTTACCAGAAAATTGAGAACAGAAGTGGCCTCCAGATATAAGAAAAAGGAGAGGGAATTGCTAACCATGTTAATTCCTGCTAATTCAAAACAATAAAAACTCTCTGACATGAATGAGCAAGAGCAGAACATTTTGTTTCATAAAACTATTAAATGACTTGCATTTGAAATATTAAATTAAAATATCTAGTGTTGATAACATTATTAAAAGTTCTTAGAAATCTACTGAACTATATAACTGGCAAGAAAGTTAAAGACTTGTGTAGAATCATCCTTAAATTCTGGTACACATTGGAATCACCCAAGAAGCTTTAAAAATCTAGATTATCAGTCCATTCTCCCCAAACTAATTTAATCAAAACATCTTCCAGTGAGACTCAGGCATTAGTATATTTTAGAACTTCCCACATGATTCCAATGTACTACTGAGTTTGGGAACCAGTGTTTTAGTACAGTAAATAGAGTTTCTTTTAGTGATTTTCTGGTACAGATTAAAGAATGAGTTGTTTTAGAAACAGATCAAACTGAGTTAAGCATCTTTCCTAATTCCTACTTATTTCTTATTTATCTTTTAAGTGAGGATAATGATCCATACCCCATTAGGTATCTGTGAGACTTATTAAGCTTAAGTCATTTGAAAAAAGAAAGTTATTAAGAAACTAGTGGCCTGGTGCACGAAATTCGTGCACATTAAAAGGAGATTAATTAGAGGAAATATTTTTTTAAAATATATTTTATTGATTTTTTTACATAGAGGAAGGGAGAGGGATAGAGAGTTAGAAACATCGATGAGAGAGAAACATCGATCAGCTGCCTCCTGCATGCCCCCTACTGGGGATGTGCCCGCAACCAAGGTACATGCCCTTGACCAGAATCGAACCTGGGACCTTTAGGTCCGCAGGCCAATGCTCTGTCCACTGAGCCAAACTGGTCAGGGCTAGAAGAAATATTTTAATATTGCTTTTGTCCTTTCTCTATAATAGAATTGTCAGAGATGAAAGAAGATTAGTAAAATGTATATGAAAATCTTCCTCCTGTCAGAGTCTGGGGTGTGCCAAGGGACCCAGAGTCAAGTCCCTGCCCACCCACGGCACCTCAAATTTGTGCAACACCGAGACCTGGCTGTCCCCATTCCCATTGGGTGAGATTCAGACCCAGCCAGCACCACCCTTGTCAAGCCCCGCCGGGTGGGGGGTGCACCCTCAGGACCCCCAGTGCACCCTCAGGTCCCCTGGCCTGGTGCCGGGGTGGGCGGTGTGGCCTGAGGTCCCCCATCAAGCCCTGCTGGGCAGGGGGCGTGTCCTGAGGCCCCCCAGCCTGGACCTGGGGCGGGGGGCATGGCCTGAGATCCCCTGTCAAGCCCCACCAGGTAGGGGGCCCAGTGCCATGCAACCTCAGGTCCCTGCTGATTGCTCATTAAGGCTCGTTATGGGAACTTGGCTTCCGCTGTGGGTGCAGACATCTTATGTTCCCTGCCTCCACTGTGATGATGGTTAATTTGCATATTCCCTCTTTATTAGATAGGATGTAGCTCTGGTTAGAGTGTCGGCCCGTGGATGGAAGAATCACAGGTTCAATTCCCCACCAAGGGCATGGGTACTGGGTTGCGTGCGGGAGGCAACCAATCGATGTGTTTTACTCATGTTGATGTTTCTCTCCTGGTCTCTCTCCCTCCCTCCTTCCCTTCCACTATCTCTGTGGAAAAAAATATCCTCAGGTGGGGATTTTAAAAAAATCTAGTTACTTTTCTTTTCTCTACACATTTATACCACCACTCATGACACTGGATCCACTGCATTTATTTTATCTTCTTTTTCTCTTGTTTTTTATTTTTCTTTACCTCACTTAAGGCCTTCCCCATGCACTTTAATTCTTTTTTTACCTTCCTCTTCAATTTATCTTCCTTTGTTTTTACCATGTCTCTTTGCTAAAGTTCCACCTCACTGATGGAACTTAATATCGACTTTGAGAGCTTGTTTTCATGTACTCTGTGACTATTTTAGCCCCAGGTGGATTTTGACCTGGATCAGTTGGTTAGGCATCATCCTGTGCACCGAAAGGTTGCTGGTTCAATTCCCATTGAGAGCATATGCCCAGGTTGTGGGCTCGATCTCTGGTAGAGAGTGTGCAGGAGGCAACTGATCAATTTTTCTCTTTCTACATTTCTCTTTCTCTTCCTAAAACATCAATTGAAAAATCTATAAAAACAAAACAAGCCCTAGCCAGGTTTCCCAGTCGATAGAGCATCAGCCTGAGGACTGAAGAGTCCTGGTTCAATTCTGGTCAAGGGTACATGCCCAGATTGTGGGCTGGACGCCCAGTAGAGGACATGCAGGAGGCAGGCAATCTATGATTCTCTCTCATCACTGATGTTTCAATCTCTCTCTCCCTCTTTCTTCCTCTGTAAAATCAATAAAAATATATTTTAAAAAACAAAAAATACCATATAGATTTCAACAGCTCATTTTTTTCTTCCTCTAGCCTTCATGACAGCCAATCTCAAAAGGATACAAACATCATTTCAGATATATGCTTTTGTCACTAGGTGGTGCTGAGTATACATTAGTTATCCTGTGTTTAAGTGACTTCTAAAACATCAATTTAAGAATATTTAAAAACAAAACAAAACAAAACGAAAGAACAGATGGATTTTAACAGTTCACTTTTTTCTTCCTCTAGCCTTCATGACAGCCAAACCCAAAAGAATACAAACATC
This sequence comes from Myotis myotis, assembly GCF_014108235.1. Classification (NCBI taxonomy): domain Eukaryota; kingdom Metazoa; phylum Chordata; class Mammalia; order Chiroptera; family Vespertilionidae; genus Myotis; species Myotis myotis. The sequence continues at coordinate 107,897,428 of NW_023416346.1, read as the reverse complement.
ATTTCAGATATATGCTTTTGCCACTAGGTGGTGCCGAGTATACATTAGATATCTTGTGTTTCACTGTCCTACTGAAGATCAAAATTTCTCTAGAAATTACATAGAATTTGACAATTTCTCAGAAGGAACTGGTGGGAGGGATAGTGGTGGGGGCTATTAATATGAGAAAAATTAAACTTGAGTATAATATCAGCTATGATGTTGGAGGTTCAGTACCACTCATCATATTGAAGAAGTAAGGATCCCACATATCACACATACAAAAAGAATTGGGTTGGTGGTATAAGAAATATAAATAAGGGTTGTGTCTTTGGGATGTTTTTTTTAAAATACGTTTTTATTGATTTTAGAGAAAGATGAAGGGAGAGGGAGAGAGAGAGATAGAAACATCAATTGGAGGGAATCAACATCAATCAGCTGGCTCTTGCACATCCCCTACTGGGGATTGATACTACAACTAGGGCATGTGCCCTGACCGGGAATCTAACTGGTGACCTATTGGTGCATAGGTCAATGCTCAACCACTTAACCACACTAGCTGGGCTGGAATGTTATTTTTACTGGTATAGTCCACATAAATTTATGAGTAAAATGGTTAACTTATAACATCTCTAAACTAAACTATTACTAGCTAGTGCATTTAATAGTGCTAAATAGAATTCATATATCTTTTTTATTCATTAATATTATTTGTTTATTGATTTCAGAGAGGAAGGGAGAGAGAGAGAGAGAGAGATCAATAATGAGAGAGAATCATTGATTGGCTGCCTCCTGCATGCTCACACTGGGGATCGAGCCCAAAACCCAGGCATGTGCTCTGACCGGGAATTGAACATTGACCTCCTGGTTTATAGGTCAATGCTCAATCACTGAGCTATGCCAGCCAGGCTAGAATTCATATATCTGAATTATATGTTTAAAGGGAAATGGGATTCATTTTCAGTTATGATTCAGAAATGGATTTTTTGTCATCAAAGGAATAAGTTTACAAGACCCTTTCCATAATTTCAGCTCCAGATCAAGAAAAACAGCAAAACTAGACAAATGAAGCCATGGCTGCCTCAGGACCAGCTGCATTGACTGATGACCCCCTATCCTGGTGCTAACCAATCAGCAGAGTCTACAACCCTAAAAGGATACAACTAGAAAGCTGAAGTATATTCTATTAACACCTTCCCCTGAGACCTCCCCTAAGATTTCCACCTATGAAAGAGAGATAAATACCCTCAACGCAAAGGAACAAGCACCTACTCTTCATCTGGGCAGCACATCCATGCAATTCCTTTTCCTCTCTTCTTCCCCCACAGGCACATACCTTCTAAACTCCCAGGGAAACCACAAGACTTGCAACCAGGGGAGCAATGGACAGCAGCAGCTCATCCCAGGCTAAGCCTCTGAACCTGTCTCCAAGACCCTCCTTTCTCTGACTTCCCAGTGAGCCACAGCAGCTCAGCCTAGTCTCTCCTGTTGCCTCTTCTATGCCCTTCCTTGTTTCACTGCGCTGAGTGTGTTTTTACTGCAGTCAATAAATTATTGCTTGCTTTGCTGCATTTTGACTCTTGATTGAAATCATTCCTTCAAGAAGATAAGAATCAAGGTCTCATCATCTTGCCACTGTCTGAAAATAAAGTCTTTAGCTATAATTAGTTTAAACTCAAGATAAAATCATCCTGGATTTAGAGTAGGTGCTAAATTCAATGACTGATGTCTTCATAATATAAAGTAAAGTAGATTTGAACACAGATTGTGGACAGAGAAGAAGGCCATGTGAAGATGTAGAGTTGTTACCATAGTTAGCTAATTATTGGATAGGAAAAGAGAGCAGGATAATCAGACATTGTTGAGCATATTTAATTGGGAAGCAGAGGCTTGTTTGCTTCGCCAGGAAGCTACAGCTGCATACACATTCCAGGGGATAATAGCATTGTCCTACCAAGTGATTAACAACCCTCCCTTCCCTCTCCTGGGTTGTTGGGGGAGCAAGGGGAGATAAGGACATGTGAAAAAGAAATCAAAATAGCACAAGGGGAAGTGCTACCAGCCGTGGGCAAACTATGGCCCGCAGGCCCGATCCGGCCCATTTGAAATGAATAAAACTAAAAAAAAAAAAAAAAAACATACCCTTTTATGTAATGATGTTTACTTTGAATTTATATTAGTTCACACAAACACTCCATCCATGCTTTTGTTCTGGCCCTCAGGTCCAGTTTAAGAACCCATTGTGGCCCTTGAGTCAAAAAGTTTGCCCACCCCTGCTAGACCATACAGTCCTGTCAGTCTAACCTGAAAAAGGGATCATTGGACTCATCTGAAGCCCGTGAAAACTTGAGATGAGTTTCACTTAAGAAGCTGAGTGATTATTTTGAAAAAGCTCCTGGTAAAAACTCCAGGGGAACAAAGAAGCTCTCTCTTGCTTGTGACCTACACTCACCCCATGTGCTTGCTTGTTCTCTCCATAGTAGCCATGTGGCCTTAGCAGCCTCATGGCCAATGGCCTTGTGGACTCCAAATGCAGGCTCCAGGTGGGAGCCTGGGTCCACTAGCAAAGCGACAGATTGCAGCTGAGAACATAAGTTAAGCTCACTAAATGCTGGACTGAACTAAGCTTTAATATTGAACAGGATGTCTGAACATTTGCCTATTTCTGGCCCTGATTTTCCATTGTGGGAAAGGTGGAGATGAGACATCAGAGGGACATCCTTTTGATTTTGCATCACAAATAAATATTACCACTAGACATCATCATCCTCCCTTTTGGGTCCTAGAAAATGCTTTTCCTCATGACACTACAAGAACCCACTTTTACCAGCAACAGAGTGAGTTACACAAACCTTTGCTGCCACAAACTATGGGACACCAAATGATTTCAGACAACCACCAGGAACTAAGGAAAGGTCATGGGATGGTTTCTCCGGGCTTCCAGAAAGCAACAACCCAACCGTACCAACAATTTGATTTCAGACTTTTGATCTTCAATTATGAAATACAAAATTGCTGTTGTTTCAAGCCTCTACATTTGTGATAATTTATGTCAGCTCTAGGAAATTAATACAAATACCAAGAAAAATTGGACTTGCCCTAACCAGTTTGGCTCAGTGGATAGAGCGTCAGCCTGTGGACCAAAGGGTCCCAGGTTCGATTCTGGTCAAGGGCATGTACCTTGGTTGCGGGCACATCCCCAGTAGGGAGTGTGCGGGAGGCAGCTGATCGATGTTTCTCTCTCATTGATCTTTCTAACTCTCTATCCCTCTCCCTTCCTCTCTGTGGAAAATCAATAAAATATATTTTAAAAAAAAATAAAAATCATCATTCTCCCCTTTAAAAAAAAAAAGAAAAATTGGACTTCAAATTTATCTCATAAACTCAGTAGCAAAATGTGTTAATGAATTATACACATTTTAAAAAATCCTAAAACCTGCAATAGACAAAGCAATAAATATCACCCTTAATGGAGTATTCCAGTCCTAGCTGGTGTTTCTTAATGGTTAGCATTCAGCCCATGCACTGAAGTGTCTTGTGTTTGCTTCTAGATCAAGGGCACATACCTGAGTTGTGGGGTACAATCCCCATCCCGTGGTTGGTGCAGGAGTGGGAGGCAACCAATTAATGTGTCTCTGTCTCTCTTCCTCTCCCTCCCTCCCACTTTCTCTGAAAAGCAATGAAAAAAAATGTCCTCTGGTGAGGATCAACAACAACAAGAAAGGTATTCCAGAATGAATAATGTAAAAAAAGCAAAATCATTTTTTCCTTCTACACTTCTGGGCTCTAGGCTGAAACATTTCTATAATCAAAGACAAATTAACAGGAAAAAATAATAATCAGAAGTTTAATAATACATATACCTCCTATAAACACAGGAGAGACTAGGAAAACTGAGTAACTCTCTCAAATAACTGAAGCCACCACCACCACCTTAAATAACATCTTCAGCTGAAGACAAAAAATATTGGGGGTTGTCAGTTAATGGAGATTGCCAGGAAAAGCACAGCAAACATGGATAAGGTTCTTATGCAGATTTAAATTGCCTTATCTACACTAATAAAAGAGAAACATGGTAATTAGCGTACAACCGCTACCCTTTTCATTGGCTAATCAGAGAGATATGCAAATTAACTGTCAGCTAAGATGGCGGCCGGCAGCCAGGCAGCTTGAAACTAACATGAGGCTTGCTTGCCTCAGTGACGGAGGAGTTGGAGGAAACCAACGTTCCCCGCCTGTGGCTGCAGGCCTCTGAGCGGGCAGTTTAAGAAACATTGTAACAAATACTGCCGGACTTCAGCCAGCAGATTCGCAACATTGTAAGCAAAGGCCAGAAACCTACTTTCAGCACCGGAGGGAGGCCAAAGAGCTGGAGCCAAGCCTCAAGGTAAAGCTGGCCCAGAATAAAAAAAACAAAAAGAAAAAAGGAGCGGTGGGGAACTTCAGTCACCCCCAGCCTGAAAACAGCCCTCAGCCCCTCACCCAGACTGGCCAGGCACCCCAGTGGGGACCCCCACCCTGAATGGTGTGTGACCAGCTGCAAACAGCCATCATCCCCTCATCCAGGCTGGCCAGGCACCCCAGTGGGGACCCCCACCCTGATCCAGGACACCCTTCAGGGCAAACCAGTCGGCCCCACCCATGCACCAGGCCTCTATCCTATATAGTAAAAGGGTAATATGCCTCCCGGCACCGGGATAAGTGTGACAGGGGGCGGGGCCCCAACCCCCTGAGCAGCCCTGCTCTGTGCCTGATAGGGGGGAGCTCCCCAACCCCCCCCCCACGGGCCCTTCTCTGTGTGTGATGGGGTAGAGCCGTAACCTCCCCATCGGCCCTGCCCTGAGTGTGAGAGTGGCGGCGCCCCAACCCCCTGATCGGCCCTGCTCTGTGGGTGATAGAGGGTGGCACACCAACCCCCTGATCTGCCCTGCTCTGTGTGTGACGGGGGCAGAGCCCCAACCCCCTGATCGGCCCTGCTCTATGGGTGATAGAGGGTGGCACACCAACCCCCTGATGGGCCCTGCTCTGTGCGTGACGGGGGGGGGGGAGGGGGGGTGCCGCAACCTACCAATCGACCCTGCCTTGAGTGTGACAGGGGATGGTGCCCCAACCCCCCAATTGGCCCTACCCTGAGCGTGACTGAGGGTGGCATCACAACCTCCCAATCTGCCCTGCTCTGTGCATGATGGGGCGGCGCCCCAACTCCCCAATCGGCCCTGCTCTGAGCCCGACCAGGGGCTGCACCTAGGGATTGGGCCTGCCCTCTGCCACCCGGGAGCAGGCCGAAGCCAGCAGGGCGTTATCTCCCGAGGGGTCCCAGACTGCGAGAGGGCACAGGCCAGGCTGAAGGACCCTCACCCCCCCCCCCGAGTGCACAAATTTTTGTGCACCGGGCCTCTAATGCATTAATAAGAATTTCTGGAGATAAAGTCATCCCCCTCTTCCTAGTATAGAGGGAAAGAGGGAAATGCCAAGTGGAGATGTCCCTTATAAATTTAAGTGTATTTTATAAAAGGTAACTTCTACTGAGTTTTAAGAGCTTCTCACCCACCTGCTATTTTTAAAAGTTAACCAGCCAAAAATAATCAATATTCAGAAAGAGACATATTTTGGGGTGACAAATTCTGTTCCCCTGCAATAGACCACTGACTCCTCTGGCCTTGTTTCCAGTATGTCCTCTTCTGTCATTGTGGATGCATTGGAATCACCAGGCTCAAGGTGACTCTTGCCTGGTGCTACTTAATGACAGATCATAAATCAGGGGTCCTCAAACTACGGCCCGCGGGCCACATGCAAATACAAATATTGTCTTTGTTCCCATTTTGCTTTTTTTACTTCAAAATAAGACATGTGCAGTGTGCATAGGAATTTGTTCATAATTTTTTTTAAACTATAGTCCGGCCCTCCAACGGTCTGAGGGACAGTGAACTGGAGCCCTGTTTAAAAAGTTTGAGGACCCCTGTCATAAATGATCCTATTCATGCCTGCCAGAGACATTTCAGGACTGAAATGAGAACCAAGAGTTATGGGATGGGTTGTCAGTGGCAGTGGTTGTAGTCTTTACATCCAAGCACTTCCTAAAATATGCAGTAGGCCAAGATACATAGGAGGAAACAGACACAAGAAGGAGAATTCCTAGTCAGAGCAAGGTTAAAACAGAGGGATAAAAACTACCTATGAAAGACTTTCACCACACTTAAGGCATAAATATTACTGACCAAGTCAGAAAGGAAGGAGAAAATGCTACATCATTAAAATATCCATGCTCCCAAAGCAATCTATAGATTCAATGTGATCCTTATTAAAATACCAATGGCATATTTTACAGATCTAGAACAAACACTCCAAACATTTATATGAAACCAACAAAGACCCCAAATAGCCACAGCAATCTTGAGAAAGAAGAACATAGTTGGAGGTATCACAATACCAGATATCAAGCTATACTACAAAGCCACTATAATCAAAACAGCCTGGTACTGGCACAAGAATAAGCATATAGATAAATGGAACAGAACAGAGAACCCAGAAATCAACTAAGCCATTATGCTCAGTTAATATTTGAAAAAAAAGAGTCAAGAGCATACAGTGGAGTAAAGACAGTCTCTTCAATAAATGGTATTGGGAAAATTGAACAGGTACTTGCAAAAAGAAGAATTTACATCATACACAATAATTAACTTAGAAAACATACAATAATAAACTCAAAATGGATAAAAGACTTAAATGTAAGCCATGAAGTCACACAAATCTTAGAAGAAGCCATAGGCAGCAAAATTTCAGACATATCATGCAGCAATATGTTTGCTGATACATCTCCTAGGGCAAGGGAAACTAAGGAGAAAATAAATTACATCAAAGTAAAAAGCCTCTGAACAGCAGAAGAAACCATCACCAAAATCAACCCAGTGTATAGGACAACATATTTGCCAATAATACATGTGATAAGTGGTTAATATCTAAAATATATAAGGAAGTTATACAACTTAACAAAAGGAAGAAAAAACAATCCAATTTTTTTAAATGGACAAAGTACCTAAATAGGCACTCTCCAAAGTTGTCATGCAGATGACCAAGAGACATATTTAAAAATATTCAAAGTAACTAATCATCCAAGAGGTGCAAATTAAAATCACAATGAAGTATCACCTCACCCCTGTTAGAATGGCTACCATCAAGAAATCAACAAATGGCAAGTGCTAGGGAGGGTGTGGAGAAAAGGGAACCCTAGTTGGTAGGAATGCAGACAAGTGCACTCACTATGGAGAACATTATGGAGTTTCCTAAAAACTTAAATATGGAACTGCCATCTGACCCAGTGATCCCACTTCTAGGAATATATCATAAGTAATCAGAAACAGCTATCAGAAAAAAAAAATATATGCACCCCTATGTTCATAGCAGCATATTTTACTATCTAAAATCTGGTAATAGCCTAAGTGCCCATCAGCAGATGAGTGGGTAAAAAAGCTGTGGTAGATTTACACCATGGAATACTATGCAGCTGTAGAAAAGAAAGGTCTTTTAACCTCTGAGACAACATGGAGGGATCTGGAGAGTATTATGCTAAGCAAAATAAGCCAGTCAGAGATCTCACTCATATGTGGAATCTAAAGAACAAAAATAAACTGAGGACCACAATAAGTCCAGAGATACAGATACATGGAAAAGACTGATGAATCTCAGAGGGAATTCGGGGTGGGTGGGTGGGAAAAGATTAAACAAATAACTTATATGCATATATGCATAACCCATGGACACAGATAATAGTGTGGTGAAGACCTGTGGAGGGGTGCAGGGGCAGAAAAAATGGGGACATCTCTAATACTTTTAACAGTAACATAAATTTTTTAAAGCTTTGAATCGACTGCATATATCTATATACCTTAGTATATAAAAGCCTAAGTGACCAGCCAACCGTTCCACTGTTCGACCGTTTGACCAGTAACTATGATGTGCACTGACCACCAGGGGGAAGAAACTCAAGGCACAGGCAGGGAAACATGGAACAGACTGATGAATCTCAGAGGGAATGAAGGGAAGGGGGAGGGTAGGAAGAGATTAATCAAATATCTTATATGCATACTAGAGGCCTAGTGCTCTGGTGTGGTCCCTCAGCCAGTCCGTCATCCCCTGAGGGGTTCCGGATTGCGAGAGGGCCCAGGCCAGGCCAAGGGGACCCCACTGGTGCACAAATCCATGCACCGGGCCTCTAATATATATTAGAGGGTTGGGCAAAAGTATATTTTCAGTTGTGAGTACATGAAACATAGTGCTTATTCTTCTATTATTTATTATTGCATTTTTTCATAGGAACTATAAACCTAATTTCCCCCCAACACTGTGCAATCCATTTAAAGCTAAGTAAGAAAATTATTTTTCAACTCACCTATTCCAGTTTAGGGCGGGGGTGACCAGAGCCCATCCTTGTGATGGAAGGGTATATCACACATACACCTACACTCATCCAAACTAGAATAATTTGGACATGCCAGTCCATCTTATCTGTATACCTTTATGATGTGGGAGGAAATCAGAGCACTCAGAGAAAACCCATGCTACCTCCAAACAGTCAGTGGCCTAGGTCAGGAAATGATTTTTTTCCAGAAAAGTGCTACCTCCACACAGTCAGTGGCCTAGGTCAGGAATTGATTTTTTTCCTTATCAACATTATAACAAAAAAGTGTTGATTGAATCGATGTGATTCAAGGACCTATGCTGTATATATATATATATATATATATATATATATATATATATATATATACCAGATTTCTTATAAACTAATCTACCTTTACAGCTTTATCTCTCACTAGTTTGTTAAATAATCCATATGCTCTAAATAAATAGATAATGTACTGTCAAACTTAATTTGCATTTTATTTTATTAATCTTTATTTTGTTCTGTACCTTCACCTGCTATATAGTCTCTTCATTTTCTATGTATTCAAGTTATATCTATATTTTAAGGCTGACACCCTTCCCTGATCATTCAAGATAAAATTAGTCCCTTCTTTACCAAATTCCAGTGGCATTTGCTTATAATTCATTTGACACTATACATTTAATTAAATTATAGTTATTTTTGAACTTATAAACTCATAGAATGTTTTAGATGGAATAAACTTAGGAAATGTATGTCTCTATATATGCACAGCTTGTGTAGGATCCCAGAGCAGACCACCCCAAAATCTCCCAAGATGGTATTATTTTGAATTAAAGTTACTTAAGAAACTGCCAGTTCAAGAACACTCTGACCTCTATTTCTTTCTAGGTTCCCCCTGAAAGCAGGAGATAAATCTCCCATGTGAAAGAAGCCCTCCCTGCACCTAGAAGCTAACAAGAGAAACAGCGGTATCACAAGAGTTAGGGAATCCCGGGCTGAGTAATGCAAGAAAAGAAACCTTGTAATTTTTTTTTAACTTATTTACTACTCAAGCCAAAACTTCGCTTAGATTCCTCACTAATGAGCACCTAAACCCATGTTTATTTGTTCTGTTAAATCTTCACAAATTTATTTTTTTGTCTAAAAAGCAAAAACAGACTCCCTGCTTCAATAATTTCTCTGAGCATTATTTATGACCTCCTGTGTGCAAGTATTTATTTGGTTTTTCACGTGTTAATCTGTCTTACATCAATTTTATTATTAGTTAGGCAACAAGAACTCAAGAGAAGTATGGGGAAATTTCTCCCACTGTGACACTTGCTTGATAAAAAGAATTACTAGGAAAGGTGTTCATGGAAAAGCCAGAGTCCTGAGTACCACCCTAATTCTACATAATAAGAATCTTCAGGATCTGGGGATTTCTACCTATAACAATGTTTCAGGTGAGTTCATCACGACTCAAATTTGGGAAAAATTTGCAAAGCCTAATCCCCTGATACATAAGTGGAGTAACTGAACTCCTTTGCCTGAAGATAAGCACCTTGCTCAGAGATCACAAGCAAGATCAAGACCAGTGCTAAAGTAACATGCTCTTTCCAAGACCTACCTATCCCATCCAAGATAACGAGTCTTATAGAGAGGAACTGGGTCTTTGGCTCCTCCCACACCTGTGATATTTTCATAATAAATTGCACATAACAACTTGAAAAATGTGTGATGAATTACTTTTAGGGATAGACTGCAGACTCTATGTCCATAGCTTCCAAATAGGTAAATAAAAATCATACTATTTTTATAAGTAGTTTTATAAATGAAAACAGACTTAAAAAAAAACAACAGAGAAAAATGAATAGATACACACTTTATTTTGAATAAGTACTGACACTTTTATTCCCAAAAATGCCTTCTCAATGTTCTCCTGCCACTTGTTAGGGACTATAAAATATATTCATTTCAACTTGATGACTTGAAAATGCATACAGCATTAAAAAAAAAAGCCTAGTCCCTTTGTAAACACAAGAGGGAGCTATGAGATTTGAAAAGATAAATCAAACAGAGGAAGGAAAACAAAAAAAACACATTGTGGCTGACAGGGCATATTGCTGTAGGAAATAATGAGCACTCCTCTAAGTTTCCAAATTGTGATATAGGATTATTTCATTAACACTTCACCCTCTAAGTTTCTGTAGTTCTTTTTTAAAATAATAGTAATAGTCACAGTAGTAGTAGTGGTAGTAGTAGTAATAGTAATAAAGTGCAACTGTATTTTCTTGGTATCAGCATTTTTCCATCTTTGCTATGTCTCTGCACTTTTTTAAATCTTACAAGCTTAATGTTACTTGATAGGATGAAAACAGACCATTTCTGAGAGCTGATTGTTTCAAGGGCACTCATACATTTTATGAGGAATTTCTATCACTTTCTATCTTCTTTGCTTTAGATAACAGAATAAAAATGAATATATTATAAGGTGTGAAATCCTGTCAGAAAAAAATAGCTCGTTATACTATCTGGCATTCTAAAATGTAGACAGAAATCTATGTTAAATATAAGCAGATATTTTACCTAAAAATAAAAGTAACTACATTTAAAAAGAACTTACCACATACTAGTCACATTAATAAGGACAAACATACATACATTCAAACATACATACATACATACATACATGTTCTAAGTATTTCATTTAGTGTCAATAATATTTAATATTTTATTTAATAAACACAAAATTGCCACAAGAGAGGTACTTTTATTTCAGTTTTACCAAATAGGAAACTGAAACATAGAAACTTCAATTTATCAAAATGAAATGTCAATAAATAGATAAGCTTTGATTCAAATTCTGATCTGCCTAACAAAATATCCTAAGCAATAACCTTTTATTACTATAAATAAGTTTGTAGGTTCAATCTTATTAATCTCACCTGGGAGTATGTAAGGAATATAGGGTATCTGACCCCACTCAAAACTTCTCAGTCATAGAATTCATTTTAACAACTCCCCTGTCACAATCTAATAGCAAAAAAAAAAAAAATCGAATTCAAAAATGAGCAGAATGACTGAATAGACATTTTTCCAAAGAAGACATACAGATGGCCAACAGGTACATGAAAAGATGCTCAGCATCATTAATCATCAGGATAATGCAAATCAAAATGACAATAGGAAATTACCTTACACTTGTCAGAATGACTATCAACAAACAAGTATTGGTGAGGTTGTGGAGAAAAGAGAACACTTTGGTGCTGTTGGTTGGAATATAAATTGGCACAGCCACTATAACAAATAGTATGGAGGTTCCTCAAAAAAAAATTAAAAATAGACTTACCATATGATCCAGCAATTCTACTTCTGGATATTTATCCAAAGAAAAAAATAAATAAAGAAACAAAAACACTAATGCAGAAAAACATATGCACCTGCTTGTTAATTATGACATTATGTAAAATAGACAATATATGGAAACAACCTAAATGTCCATCAATGGATGAATGGATAAAGAAATTGTATTGAGGCATACCTCGTTTTATTGAGCTTCACTTTATTGTGCTTCACATATATTGTGGGTTTTTGTTTTACAAATTAAAGGTAAGAATCTCCACCAGCAAAAAGATTATGACTAGCATTTGATGAGATTATGACTAGGTATGATGGTTAGCATTTTTTAGCAATAAAGAATCTTTTAATTTATATATATATATATATATATATATATATATATATATATATATCTCCTATCTAATAATAGACAAACATGGTAATTAACCATAGCTCTGACACACTTCCCATTGGCTAATCAGGTTGATATGAAAATTAACTGCCAACCAAGCTAGCTGAAGTGAACAGGAGGCTTGCTTGCTCCAGTGAAGGAGGAAGCCAAGGTTCCCTGCCTGCCACTGCCGGCCTCTGAGCTTGCACTCTAAGAAACAATGTTGCAATTATAGAAGTTAAACAAAACCAAGAAACCTGCATTTGGCCAGTTGGGCTTCAGCCAGCAGGACTGCAACAGTGTTTCAATTATAGAACCCAAACAAACCCCGATCCCTGCTTTCAGCAGCCGAGGTCTCAGAGCTGCAGCAGGGCCTCAGAGCTAAAGCCAGCTCTGAGCTCCAGTGACAGGCATAGAAGGTAAATAAATCCCAGAATTAAAAAAAAAGAAAGAAAAAAAGGAGAAGTTGGGAGCTTCAGTCGCCCGCCAGCCTGAAAACGGCCCTCAGCTCCTCACCCAGACTGGCCAGGCACCCCAGTGGGGACCCCCACCCTGAAGGGGTGTGACCACCTGCAAACAGCCATCATCCCCTCATCCAGGCTGGCCAGGCACCCCAGTGGGGACCCCCACCCTGAAGCAACAAGATGGTGGCTAATTTGCATACTGAAGGCGGGCAGCAGCAGACAAGGCTGTCGCGGACCCGGTCTGGGACCCGGATCTGTACCCTGCTGGTCTGGGGGCAGAGCTTGAGGCTGTCCCCGGTCTGGGACCCGGATCCATGACCTGGTGGGTGGGGGCAGCACTTGAGGCTGTCCGCGGTCTGGGACCTGAACCCATGACCTGGCAGGCGGGGGGCAGCGCTTGAGGCTGTCCACGGTCTGGGACCCGGATCTGTGACCTGGCAGGTGGGGGGCAGCGCTTGAGGCTGTCCGCGGTCCCAGGACCTGGATCTGTGACCCTTCTTGGAGGGGCGGCAGCTCGCACAGGGGCTGATCGGCGGGGTTGGGCAGGGCAGGATGCCTGGCTTCCACCCAGGCCCAGTCACTCTGGGCAGGTGAGCAGCGCAGAGAGCCTCTGGACAGGGGAGGCAGGCCGCTGGAGGTTGGCCTGTACTCCCCAATGGGGGTGGTGACAGCTGTGAGCACGCCAAGCGGAGCCTGCAGGCTGAGCTGAAGTAGAGTCTTCAGGCCATCAGCACCCAGGAGTGGCTGCGCAAGATCCACCTCCTAGCCCAGAAGGTGCAGGATCGCAGGGACAGCCACCATGGCGGGCCAGACTGACATCCTCCTGGCCGCACCACCGGGATTTGTGGATCTGCAAAGCCAGAGGCCTCCGGTGTGCACATTCCCCCCTGGCGTGCGAACATCCCCCAGCACACTGTCACCCTCCCACGCCTGCAACAGTTGCAAACCAAGGTGTGCACAAGTTCCCCCCGCCTCTCCACCGCACTTCCATCAACCCAGCATGCCTAACACCCCCACAGGATGTGCACACATCCTCTCTGATGCGCTCACATCCTTTGGAGAGTGTCTGGGTGTTCTGGGTGCTGAAGTGGGCTCCTGTGAGATGACAGTGAGAGGGCGGAGTGGTGATGCCCTGTTCCCACAGAGGCCAGTGCAGCTACGAGATCACCTCTGGGGGGTTAATGCAGGTGCTGAGGCAGGAGCAGATGCAGACAGACACACCTGGTGGGTGCGGGCGGCCCTCACTGAGGTGCCTTCGGTCAGCGTTCAAGATCAAGAACCCAGAGGCAGAGAGGAATTCCGTCCTCTCAGTGAAACAGTGGGATAGTTGGGGCAACTGTAGAGGAGGGATGTCCACTTTGGGTGCCAGCATCCATGAGCAAAGGCTACCCTGACTGAGCCTGGCTTGCTTGGGGCCTAGCACACTCCTGCCAGGCAGTGGGTGACAGGGCGTGCTTTTCCAAATTAATGAGAGAAAACGTTGATTCTCCTGCTGCCCACGAAGGTGGAAAGTGAAGTGGGGAGACATGTGGGGAATGAGCGAGGTTCCCTGTCTGGGGGTTCCAAATCTGCTGTTGGTTTCTTTCACCCCTGACTAGAGATATACAGGGTGTCACCCCAAAATGTATACACACTTTGAATACCTACTAATTCCAATGGTTTTAAACATAAGAAAGAAACAACAATGGAGCTGTTATCTGTTAAAAGTGTGGGCACAAACAGGTAGTTGGACATTTCCTGAGGGGTCTCAGATTGGAGAGGGTGAAGGCCAGACTGAGGGGCCTTTCCCCACCCCCCACCCCAGTGCACGAATTTCGTGCACTGGGCTACTAGTCTACACTAATAAAAGACAAACATGCAATTTGAGCATACCTTCTTTATGCCTTAAGACATGCCCACCAGCCAATCAGAGTGACTATATGCAAATTAACCCAACCAAAATGGCGACCGGCAGCCATGGAGCTGGAGCAAGCAGGAGGCTTGGTTGCCCCAATGATGGAGGAAGCCAAGCTTCCCGACTGCCTGTGCTGCCGGCTTTGAGCTCCACTCAAAGCAACAAAGTTTCAATGATAGAAGATAAATAAACCCCAGATACCTGTTTTCAGCCGGCCTTGGCCACGGAGCTGAGCCTTGGGTTGCCCCTGGCAATGTAGGAAGCCAAGCTTCCCTCCCACCTGCCCTGGCCGGCTCTGAGCTCTATGCCAGGCTACAAAGTTTCAATTATAGAAGGTAAATAAATCCCAGAAAAAAAAAAGAAAAAGAAAAAAGGAGAGGCTGGGAGCTTCCGTCCCTGGGGGGGCTTGTCCACCTGAAAACGGCCCTCAGCCCCTCACCCAGACTGGCCAGGCACCCCAGCAGGACCCCCACCCTGATCCAGGACTCCCTTCAGGGCAAACCAGCTGGCTCCCACCCATGCACCAGGCCTCTACTCTATATAATAAAAGGGTAATGAGCAAATTGACCCTAACAGCAGAATAACTGGGAATGACTGGTTACTATGACACACACTGACCACCAGGGGCCAGACGCTCAATGTAGGAGCTGCCCCCTGGTGGTCAGTGCACTCCCACAGGGGGAGCTCTGCTCAGCCACAAGCCAGGCTGACCGCTGCCAGTACAGTGGTGGTGGTGGGAGCCTCTCCCTCCTCCTCAGCAGTGCTAAGGATGCCCGACTGCAGCTTAAGCCTGCTCCCCACTGGCAAGTGGACATCCCCCAAGGGCTCTCGGGCTGCCAGAGGGATGTCTGACTGCCAGCTTAGGCCCAATCCCCTGGGGAGTGGGCCTGAGCCAGCAGGTGGTCATGCCCCGAGGGTCCCAGACTGTGAGAGGGCACAGGCCGGGTTGAGGGACCCCCCCGAATGCACAAATTTTTGTGAACCAGGCCTATACTCTAATATATATATATATATATATATATATATATATATATATATATATATATGTATATATATTATATATTATATATATTAAGTGTAATATATATATTACACTTAATAGACTATAGTATAACCCCAAATTTGTGTATGCATTGGGAAACCAAAAAATTGTGGCTTGTTTTATTGCTATATTTGCTTTATTTCAGTGGTGTGGAACTGAGTCCACAATATATCTGAGATGCGCCTGTATATATACAATAGAATTTTATTTGGTGTTAAAAAAGAATGAAATCATGCCATTTGCAATAACATGAATAAAGCCTGAGGGTGTTATGCTAAGTGAAATAAGTCAGAAAGAGAAAGACAAATACCATATGGTCTCACTTAAAGTGGAATCTTAAACACACACACACACACACACACACACACACACACAGTCATGCACATGTACACACACATGCACAAGCTCATATATATAGAGAACGGATTGCTGGTTATAAGGTGGGCATGGGGTGAAAGGGGTCAATGATATAAACTGCATAACTAAAGTACAAGCTTTAGTTATAAAATAAATAAGTCATTGGGATATAAAGTGTGACTATAGTTTAAAATATTCTATTGTGTATTTGAAAGTTGTTAAGAGAGTAAATCTTGAAGTTCTTATCACAGGAAAAAAATAAAAATTAAAAAGAAGAAAAAATCCATGCCTCGCTGGGTGGCTCAATTTGTTGGACCATCGTCCTATACACCAAAAACTTGTGGGTTTTGGACAGGGCACATACCTAGGTTATGGGTTTGATTCCTACTCAGGGTGGGAACGGGAGGCAACAAATGGATGTTTCAGTCTCACACTGATGTTTCTCTCTCTCTACATCTCTCTCTAGTTCTCTCTCCCTCCTCCCTACCACCCTCTCTCTAAAACATATCCTCACATGAGGATTTGAAAAAGAGAGAGAAAAAAGCAGTGCTCTGGGTGAGTTTTAAGTACATTAAAGTTTGAGGCAGATTAAAAATGGTGGCAGACTAAGTGAATGCTGCACAGATAGGCTCCCAGGAACAAGCTGGAATTTCAACTAAAATACAGAAAGGCTTCCTGAATAATCAACGGAAAACTCACAGGAGAGAATCCTAACACCCAAGAACTGAAGGTGGAGACCACATAGAGAGTGGTAGGAGGGGCGGAAGTAGGAAAGGGCTGGCTGGGCACCCACAGACAGCAACTGAAGTCCCTGAGAGATATCTCAGCTGTGGGGAGGGAGGTGCCACTGAAAATTCTGGGATCTAATCCCCAATCTGGGCTCCCCATCAGAGAGTATCAAATCTGAGGAGGGAACCCACATAACATCTAGCTATGAAAAGCAGCAGGGTGCTGTCTTCCAGGGAGTGGCAGCTGAAAGTTTGGGCACCCTCTTGAAGGGCCAAAGCACAACAATTCCCTGTGGAGCCACCCACCTTGTGCTCTGGCAGAGGGAGGGTGAAGTGGACTGGAGCTGTGAGAGCAGAACTCAGGACTGGGGACTTGGGGGATAGAGCTCAGAGAGCAGACACTCCAAGTTTCCTGGGCTGAGTCATTCCCTCATGCAGCCAAGGACATCTTTCCCACATAGACATCTGCCTTGCCTTGTAGAAAAGACAGTTATCACACCTTATTGGAAAACACCTTGCCCTGAGGCCACTTAAGAGATTAAAAATAACACCCTCCAGGCAGAGTAACTGCCCAACCCTGTTGAAAAACACTCTTCCTACACCTGAGGATGATTGCCTGGGGGACAATTCACTTTGGAATCATATCAGTATGTTGGCAGAGGCTGTCTCTGGAGGCTATGAGTCTTTGCCTGATCTAATTAGTCAGAAACAACATTTGACACTGTCCTGCACTAGAGACTGAGAGGTGTAGAGGATCTACCTAAAATATAGTCACAAACCCAAACAGACAACCAAAGTGAGAAGACAAAGAAGCAATCCCCAAATGAAAGAACTAGAGAATTATCCAGAAGAAGAGATACATGAAACAGAGATAAGCCATTTATCTGTAACAGAGTTCAGAGTAATGATGGTAAAAATGCTCAACAGTATGTAAAAATATAGTAACTATAAAAAAACATTCTGAGATAAAGAATGATATAACACAAATAAAGAACACATTGGAAAGAATGCACAGCAAATTAGGGGAAGCTGAGGATCGAATCAGTGAATTAGAAGACAGAGTTGAAAATATCACTCAATCAGAGAGCCAAAAAGGAAAAAGAAAAAACAATTAAAAAACAGGAGGGCAGCTTAAGGGAGCTGTGGGACAACATCAAATGTAACCATATTACAATAGCAGGTGTGCCAGAAAAGGCAGAAAGGGAGAAAAGAATAGAAAAGGTGTTGAAGAAATAATGGCAGAAAACTTCCCTAACCTGGTAAAGGAAAAAGTCACACAAGTTCAGGAGGCACAGAGAACCCTAAACTAGAAGAACTCAAACAGACCTATGCCCAGACACATCATAATTAAAATGCCAAAAATTAAAGACAGCAAGAGAAAAGAAAACTATTACCTACAAAAGGAGTTCCCACAAGGCTGACACCTGATTTCTCTCAGAAACTCTACAGGCCAGAAGGGAATGGCATGAAGTATTCAAGGTAATGGAAAGCAAGTATCTGAGACCAAGATTACTATATCCAGCAAGGCTATCATTCAAAAATAGATGGTGAAATAAAGAGCTTCCCAGACCAAAAAAAAAAACAACAAAAAAAAAAGGCTAAAGGAGTTTATCACCACTAAGCCAGCATTACAAGAAATGTTAAAGGGATTGCTGTAAGGGATTGCTAAGAAGAAAAAAACAGAGAAACCTAGTCATACAGAATTGAAATGGTTATAGATAAGTACCTCTCAGTAATAACCCTAAATGTAAATGGATTAAATGCTCCAATCAAAAGGTATAGGGTAGCTGAATGGATACAAAAACTATAAGTTGTCTACAAGAGACCCACTTCAAAACAAAAGACACACACAGAATGAAAGTGAAGGGATGGAAAAAATTATCCATGCAAAAGGAAATGAAAAAAAAGAAAAAAAAATAGCTGGGGTAGCAATACTCATATCTGACAAAATAGACTTCAAAACGAAGGCCAAAACAAGAGACCACAAAGGCCACTTCATAATACTAAAGGGATCGATACAACAAGAGGATATAACCCTGCTAAACATATATGCACCCAATATAGGAGCACCTAAATATATTAATTTTTTAAATATATACTTAAAAAAAACACCTTCTGGAAGACTTTAAGAGAGAGATTGCCAGAAATACAGTCATAGCAGGGGACTTTATTATCCTATTGACTTCAATGGATGGACCTTCCAGACAAAAAATCAACAAGAAAAGAGTGACTGTATATAACACACTAGATCAAATGGATTTAATTTACATTTGCAAAACATTTCACCTCAAAGCTGCAGAATATACATGTTTTCAAGTCCACATGGGACATTTTCAAAGATAAATCACATATTAGGATAAAAAATAAGTCTTTACAAATTCAAGAAGATTGAAATCATATCAAGTATCTGCTCGGATAACAATGGCATGAAATTGAAGATAAAATATAATAAAAACACCCCAAAACATTCAAGCACATGGAGGCTAAATAGCATGTGACTATACAATAAATAGATTATCAATGAAATAAAGGAATAAAACATAAACTTCCTGGAAAATAAGGCAAGTGAATACACAACATTACAATATCCACATATGACAAGTGTAGGTGAGGATGTGGAGAAGAGGAAGCCCTCATGCACTGCTGGTGGTACTGAATACTGGTCAGCCACTGAGGAAAACTGTATGGAGCTTCCTCAAAAAACTAAAAATGGAACTCCCATTTGACCCACTGATCTCACTTCTAGGAATATATCCTAAGGAACCCGAAACACCATTCAGAAAGAATATATGCATCCTATGCTCATAATAGCGTTATTTACAATAGCTAAGATTTGGAAACAGCCCAAGTACCCATCAGCAGATGAGTGGATAAAAAAGCTGTGGTACATTTACACAATGAAATACTATGCAGCTGTAAAAAAAGAAGGATCTCTTTCCCTGTGAGACACATGGAAGGATCTGGAGAATATTATGCTAAGTGAAATAAGTTAGTCAGAGAAAGACAAGTATGACATGATCTCACTTATATGTGGAATATAATGAACAAAACAAACTGATGAATAGAATAGAATCAGAGACATAGAAGCATGGAATAGACTGACGAATTTCACAGGGAAGGTGGGGGTTGGGAATGGGAGGTAAATGATTAACCAAGGGACTTATATGCATACGAGAGACCTAGTGCATGAATTTGTGCACTGGTGGGGTCCCTCGGCCTGGCCTGCAGGGATCAGTGGACCTCCGCACTGCCACAGCCTGGCCTTACCTGCCAGCTCATCATGCTCTAGCCCACTGTCCACTTTGTCCGCCCAGCACTAAGTAGTGCGGGAAGTGGCGGGCGGCTGAAGAGGAGCCCAAGCCTAGGCTGGGCGCTGGCCACTCCCACTCATCCCAGCCCTGCTGTGCCTGCCGTAGCCACTGCTTGGATGTGCAGGGGAGTGTCCATGGGAGAGGCTCATGCTGCCACAGCTGCACTCAACAGCTGTGAGCTGAGTGGTACTCCCACTGTGGGAGCACACTGACCACCAGGGGGCAGCTCCTGCATTGAGTGTCTTCCCCCCGGTGGTCAGTGTGCATCATAGCCACCAGCTGGTTTTCTGGTAATTCAGTAGTCTGGTCACTTAGGCTTTTATATATATATATATATATATATATATATATATATATATATATATATAGTGCTGTGCAGCGGTGGGGTCCCTCATCCTGGCCTGCACCTTCTTGCAATCAGGGGATGTAGTAGTGCGCGAAGTGGCAGGTGGCTGGAGATGAGCTTGGGCTGGGCACCACACCTCTCCCACTCATCCTGGCCCCACTGCTCTTGCCACCACTGCTAGGTAGCACTGCAGTGGAGGTGGGAGAGGCTCGTGCTGCCACAGCTGCACTTGCCAGCCATGAGCCCACTGTCCAGCGCCCCTGGGTCAGCTGAGCAGTGCTCCCGCTGTAGGAGCACACTGACAACCAGGGGTAGCTCCTGCATTGAGCATCTGCCCCCTGGTGGACAATGTGCATTATAGTGACTGGTCAAATGGTCAGCCAGTCGACCGGTCACTTGAGGTTTTATATCTATAGATATGCAGAACCCCTGGACACAGACAATAGAGTGGTGAAGGCCTCGGAGAGGCAGTTATGGGTTGGAGGGGTCAATGGGGAAAAAAACCCACAAACATAAAAAGGGACATCTGTAATACTTTCAACAATAAAGATAAATAAATAGAAAAGAATATAAAGAAATAAATTGAAATTTTGTAAAGAATGAATAGAGATTATAGGGAGACATGTCCCATTGCACTTAGGAAGTTCCTTAATGAAACTGAGGAGAAAAAAAGCAAAATAGAATTTAAAATCACTCTTTAGACTAAATTCTATGATAATTTATTAGGATCAGTTTCACTTGGCCCTGCCTGGCTGTGATTTAGGTTTATTTCTTTTTTAAAAAATTCTTTATTATTTAGAGTATTTAGGTTTCTTTCTGAAATGCATAAAAACTTAATGACCAAATAAAATACTTTCAATGAGAAATGTATACAAAAATATAATATTACTAGAAGCCTGGTGCACAAAAATTTGTGCACTCGGGGGGGAGGGGTGGGTCCCTCAGCCCGGCCTGTGCCCTCTCACAGTCTGGGACCCCTCGGGAGATAATGACCTGCTGGCTTAGGCCTGCTCCCAGGTGGCAGAGGGCAGGCCCAATCCCTAGGTGCAGCCCCTGGTCGGGCTCAGAGCAGGGCTGATTGGGGAGTTGGGGTGCCGCCCCCGTCATGCACAGAGCAGGGCAGATTGGGAGGTTGCGATGCCACCCTCAGTCATGCTCAGGGTAGGGCCGATTGGGGGGTTGGGGCACCGCCCCCTGTCACACTCAAGGCAGGGTCGATGGGGAGGTTGTGGCACCACCCCCTGTCACGCACAGAGCAGGGCCCACCGGGGGGTTGGGGCTCCGTACCCTGTAACACACAGAGCAGGGTCGATCAGCGGATTGGGGAGCTCCCCACTGTCACACACAGAGCAGGGCTCATCAGGGGGTTGGGGAGCTCCCCCCTGTCACGCACAGAGCAAGGCCGATAGGGGAGTTGGGGCACCGCCCCCTGTCACACACAGAGCAGGGCAGATCAGGAGGTTGGAGCGCTGCATCCTGTCACACTCAGGGCAGGACCAATGAGGAGGTTATGGCTCTACCCCGTCACACACAGAGCAGGGCCTGTGTGTGGGGGGGGGGTGTTGGAGCGCCACCCTCTATCACCCACAGAGCAGGGCCGATCAGGGGGTTGGGGCGCCGCCACTGTCACACTCAGGGCAGGGCCAATGGGGAGGTTATGGCTCTACACCATCACACACAGAGCAGGGCCCGTGGGGGGGTGGGGAGGTTGGTGCGCTACATCCTGTCACACACAGAGCAGGGCGATCAGGGGGTTGGGGCACCTTCCCCTGTCAGGAACAGAGCAGGGCAGATAGGGAGGTTGTGGCCCCACCCCCTGTCACACACAGAGCCGCAGGGTGATCAGGGGGTTTGGGCGCTCCCCCCGTCATGCTGATCCCGGTACCAGGAGGCATCTCAGCTCCGCTGATCCCAGTGCTGGGAGGCATATTACCCATTTACTATATAGGATAGAGGCCTGGTGCACGGGTGGGGGCCGTCTGGTTTTCCCTGAAGGGTGTCTTGGATCAGGGTGGGGGTCCCCACTGGGGTGCCTGGCCAGCCTGGATGAGGGGATTATGGCTGTTTGCAGCTGGTCACACAGCCTTCAGGGTGGGGGTCCCTACTGGGGTGCCTGGCCAGTCTGGGTGAGGGGCTGAGGGCTGTTTTCAGGCTGGCAGGTGACTGAAGCTCCCAACCACTCCTTTTTTTCTTTTTTTTTTTTAATTCTGGGCCAGCTTTAGCTCTGAGGCTTGGCTCGAGCTCTTAGGCCTCCACTGCTAAAAGCAGGTATCTGGTTTGTTTGGGTTCTAGAATCAAAACACTGTTTCAACTCCAGCTCTGAGATCCCAGCTGGCTGAAAGCAGGTTTCTGGTATTTTGTTTAGCTTCTATATTTGTAACAATGTTTCAAACTGCAAGCTCAGAGGCCGGCAGTGGCAGGCGGGGAATGTTGGAGTCCTCTGTCACTGAAGCAAGCAAGCCTCCTGTTCGCTTCAAGCTGCCTGGCTGCCGGCCGCCATCTTGGCTGGCAGTTAATTTGCATATCACCCTGATTAGCCAATGGGAAGGGTAGCGGTCATATGGCTAATTACCATGTTTCTCTTTTATTAGATAGGATTTTTTTAAATTTTGTTACTATAACATAAATAGTTCTAATTATTCAGAAAAATAATGGACAGTTATATATAGTGGACTATGGATTTTTTTCTTTCATATAAATTTATTTTAAAAAGTAAAATCCAATTGTTTCTTTAGTATCTCTTATCTGTC
The DNA here is from genome assembly GCF_014108235.1 of Myotis myotis. NCBI lineage: Eukaryota > Metazoa > Chordata > Mammalia > Chiroptera > Vespertilionidae > Myotis > Myotis myotis. The sequence goes on along the minus strand of NW_023416346.1, from coordinate 107,874,462 downwards.
ATTCTCCATTCTCTTCCCTTTTTTTTGTTGCCATTTTTTCCTGTTCACAGTACTTGATCTGCTTTCAATATCTCTTGATGCCAAGTGGCACAAAAAGTTTCTTTTCTTCATTCCTGAACTCTTGGTGGATATTTATACCATCATTTATAATAAGTGCATCAGTCAAATTCAAGATATTGTGATCATCACAGTCACTGCAATGAAATGTTGGTGCTTAGCTGAAAGAGGTAATAAATTCACTTGGGTCAGCTAACCTGGGAGCATTAACAAATTTTAAGAAATTACTTTTCAGTCCAGGGAAAGGGAATATCACATGTTTGATGAGTCTTATTGCTCAGCACATCTTATTTATTTGTTGTTGTTGTTTTTAAATCAGGTAGAGTACAGTGTTTGAACAGAAGGAATCAACAACTTTCTATCTGGAAATAAAATCATTTTATAATACAATGTTACCTCCTTTATTTTTTTCATTGTTCATACTATAGAGTATTGACTATGGAAAAAGGCCTTCAGTAAACTTTAGTTCACTTCCTGATTAATTATGTTAGAAGCTGAATGTAATATTAAACATAAACCAGTTCAATTCTCATATTTTATTGATGCAGCCTCTGAGATATTGGGGAGTAGAGTACCTCTCCCATAATTACAACACTGATTGTTGAATCAGGCCAAAGATTGCAGATGTCAGCTCCATGCTATTTTGGTCACACTTTGAACTAAATTATGATTTAAGTTTTTGCTTAATATCTAGTTTCTCATGAAAAGAGACTTAGGAAAACATTAGGAACATTAAATCCAACCCATTTTTCTGCCTTATTGGAAGAGATTTATATTTCTTGCCAGGGAAGCTCTTGAGAGATGATAGCAGAGTAAGTCATAAATTGCAGTTCAAAATCAAGGTACTCAAGACCAAAATCAACACTGGCCAAGGAGCTGACCCTGATAAATGAGCAAATTCATCTTATTCACCAACAGGATTCAGTAAGGCAAGGCCTAAATTCATTTCAACATGAGGATTAATTTACAAAGTACAAACCAGAACAGAATCAGGATTCCAAAAGGACCGAGAAGGCAAAGAAAGACAAATACCATATGATCTCACCTATATGTGGAATCAAACAAACAAAATAAACTGAGGAACAAAATAGAAAAGAGGCATGGATACATGGAACAGACTGACAGTTGTCAGAGGAGAGGCCAGTTGGGGGACTAGATAAAGGAAGGTGAAGGATTAAACAAAAAACATATATACGTAACCCATAGACACAGACAATGGTGTAGTGATAGCCATAGGGAAAGTGGTGTGTGGATCGGTGGAAGTGGGCAAAGGTGGGGTCAATGGGGATGGAAAGAGACTTTATTTGGGATGATGGGCACATGATGCAGTGTGCAAGATGATGTTTTATTGAGTTATACATTTGAAACTTGTATGGTTCTGCAAACCAATGTCACCCCTCCCCCCCAAAAAGGATTGAGAAGAACCTCAAGATTGCATTATTATAACGCCACTCACCAGATTTGTCCTAAAATTTTTTCTCCACTTAATAACTGGTTAAAAAAACACCATAAACACACTTGACTTATAGGGTGGACAGTTAATTCTATAAGAAAATGTGACTTCAAGGGCATAAAATCAAACAAAGCAAAAATCAAGAACAAAAATATTCTGAAAGAACCCTCTTGCAAAATGAAGCACTTAATTTTTTTTAAAATATATTTTATTGATTTTTTACAGAGAGGAAGGGAGAGAGATAGAGAGTTAGAAACATCGATGAGGGAGAAACATCGATCAGCTGCCTCCTGCACATCTCCCACTGGGGATGTGCCCGCAACCCAGGTACATGCCCTTGACCGGAATCGAACCTGGGACCTTTCAGTCCGCAGGCCGACGCTCTATCCACAGAGCCAAACCGGTTTCAGCATGAAGTACTTAATTTATCAGACAAACAAATGCAAGAAGTTACTTGTAGCCTCTTATTGTGGATATGTAGTGTAAAATAGCTGTGTGCCTGACTCAAGGTATTCAGGATTCTAGGAAGTTACTATATATTTGATATATGTTTAATGTATACAATTTGATGAATTGGTACATATACATACAGCTATGAAACCATCATCACAATCAAGGTAGTAGACATATCCATCACTTCCAAAAGTTTGTTTGCATCTCTTTGGATTTTTTGCTTTTTTCCATTTTGTTTCATGATAAGAAAACTTAACATGAGATCTACCCTGTTAACATATTTTTAATGTACAATACATATTTCTAAATGTAAAAAGTCTTGTTAACTATAGGCACTATGTTGCACTGTGGGTCTCTAAAACATATTCATCTTGCATAACTGAAAACTTATACCTGTTGACCTCCCATTTTCACCCTTTCCTCAGTCCTTAGCAACCATCATTCCTTTCTCTGCTTCTATGAGTTTCATTATTTTAGATGGCTCACATAAATGGAATGTAATATTTGTCCCTCTGTGACTGGGTTATTTCACTTAACATAATGGCCTTCAGGTTTATCCATGTTGTCACTAATGGCAGGATTTCCTTATTTTTTAAGGCTGAATAATATTTCATTGTGAGACATACACTTGTTTCAGGACTGAAGAGTCTGGACTCAAGTAAATCACAGCCGTGCCCTAAGATTATTAATATCTTTATGCCACATATTGCAGTTGGAGGATGGCAGTAGGACAATAAGGTATGGGAGCTCAAACTGGGGAAGTCTGACAGGCCTCTCACACTGCATCTCCCATTTCACACAGGACTAGGAAGTGAAAAGACCTTGAGGGGTCACCATTTCCCAAGATTACATGTGGCATTTTTAGGCTATATTGCTTATTAGTTACTAAATCAGAACTTACTAGTTTTGTAATTCTGGTTCACAACTCTAAAGTCATAAAATTATTAGAAATTCAGGAAATTTGAAAATGGAACTAAAAAAATAAATGTATTGAGTTACATTTATTTATATTACTACGTTATAATGGATTTCAAAGACTTGTACATATGGATCAGCACACTTCTTCCCAGGAGACATATCTACTTGTGAAGATACCTACAATGCACAGCACAGCATTAATTTTAATATTTTCATGTAGTAAATATATAAACTAAGAAAAATATAGCATCTAGAACAGGTCTGTAAACATAATAGTAAGTCTACAGATATTTGTGGAAGATAAAGAAATATGAATATTGAGCAAGGAGGATAAATTCCATAAAGAGATGTTCCCATTATACTTCAAATTATTTGAGTTGAAAGGACAAAGTTAATGCCATACTTAGAAATTCTCAAATTACCTCCCAATATATATATCCTTCTTTATCACAACAGGAATGAAGATTTGTGAAGAATTATTGCCCTAAATCATTGACAGTGAAAGGAAAAAGTAAAACAGAATCACATGTTTCCTCATTTTTAAATCAGGGGTAAGTTCCTTAAATAACAAACCTCTAAAGTTCCTGAAGTTATTCTTGATCCAAATCAAATAGTGATGATAATGTTAAGTGAGTAAACAAAAATAAATACGTAAAATGTTGCCATAGAGTTGAATCCAACAAAGCTTGCAAACTAACATTTGGGAAAAAGACTTTTAATATTATAATATAATTATGTTTTAATAATTTGTTTAAATTGTCAAAGTTTTAAAAATGAACATTTCAACAATTTACATAAGTGGTGTTTACAGCTGAACAACAAGATCAACTGCTCTAACTCCCTCATTTAAGTGATATCATAACGTAAGCCCAGGAGTTGACTATCGCAAGTATTGTGGTTTATTTGCAGTGGAGCCAGGATACAAATCTAAGTACCCAGAAGTTGATTCAATGTACTATCATCTCTGACATAAATCAAACTTGATTTTCATGGTGACTATATGATTTTTTTTCTCATGAAACTAATTTATAATACAAAGGCATAGAGTTCTTTGAATGGATAAAAGCCCATATCATTTTTAACACTTCTGCCAAGTATACTGCTATTTTTCTTCCTTGGTACAAAATATCCATCATTTCACCTTTACCTTAGAATGACTTCTCTTAAAAAAAAAAAAAAAAAAACTAATGTAATTAAGAGATAGTATCTTTTTTTTTATTGAGAAAGTGATTAAAGAGCTCAAAAATTTAAAAATGCATATTTTTTGTCCCTTAGTAGGCCATGACATAATTCTGCTAAAATCCGAAATAACTGAAAGTAAGAACATAGATAAACAGATACCTAAGTTATCTGCTACAAAATGATTAGCAAAGCTATCATTTGGAGTATTGCAGAAAATAGCAAATGTACCTAATAAATTCATACATCTGGCTAAGGAGATATCTAGAAAGAATAATTTAGTCCTTGCTGGTTTTGCTCAATGGATAGAGCATTGGCCTATGAACTGAAGGGTCCTGGGTTTGATTCTGGCAAGGGCACATGCCCGGGTTGTGGGCTCCATCCCCAGTAGGGAGCGTGCAGGAGGCAGCCGATCAATGATTCTCTCTCAACATTGATGTTTTTATCTCTCTCTCCTTCTCCTTTCCTCTCTGAAATCAATAAAAAGAAATATATTTTTAAAAGAATAATGTAATTGATTTATTTAAATGTCTCTGATAATATATGAAAATATAAAAATTAATTTAAAAATGAATTGTTGCCTTAGCTGGTTTGGCTCAGTGGATAGAGTGTTGGACTGCAGACTGAAAGGTCCCGGGTTTGATTCCAGTCAAGGTCACATGCCCGGGTTGCGGGCGCAATCCCCAGTAGGGGACATATGGGAGGCAGCCAATCAATGATTCTCTCTCATCATTGATGTTTCTATCTCTCCTTCCCCCTTCCTCTTTCTGAATTCAATAAAAAATATATTTTAAAAAATAAGTAAAAATGAATTGTTCTGTTTTAGAACAGAATGTAGACAAAATAATAGAGTGCCCACGACAGCCTTTCCAACCAAGGAAAGATTAACCTTAAAAAGCAAAAGGGCCATTTGTTTTACCAGCAAAATGGGTTTATTTGAGAATGGCAAAGGAATGACAATCTGGGACAATCCAACAAAGGAGAGCCATGGACAAGTCTGAAGTACAGAGGAGAGGGGTTGCTTTCATAAGGGAAAAAGAGGAAGTTAGGAGGGGCTGTTTTGGAAGAATTCAGGGCGATAATGGCTACTCATTGGCTGAGTGTGGCAGATTCTCATTGGCTGGACTATAACCAGGAGCCCAAACCTGAAGGCAACTAGCTAAAGAGGTTCAAGTGACAATTAAGGTGTTTTTCTGAGCAAGGAGAAATTCTTCTTTCCTCCAGCTATTTGTCTTACTGTTTGGGATCTCAGTGGCGGTTCATGAGAGTACCCCCTTCAGGGCTTCCTGACTCCATTTTAAGTAAGGTTTCCTTTATTTTTAAGAAGATTCAAAGATGAACAGTGGCCTCAGAGCAAAGAACAAAACCTGGACAGGAAAATGCAGTCTCAAGGTAAACAAGGAAAGGGTATAGCAATGGTATAGCTATGTGATCCTTTTTTAAGATCTCAGAAATATTTCAGAGCATTCCTCACTAACTTTATTTGCAAGCAACCCCACATTAGCCTCACAGGTGGCCCAAGGTAGAACTTGTCATGGAAAGAAGTGAGGGTGTGTCTTTTGTTTAATGGAGTGAAGACTGAATAAGAATCATAAACAACCTGACAGACAGAGAGAATTTGTGCTATTAGAAGCACCATGAGTTTAGACTAAAAAGGACAAGAACAGTTTAGAATTAGAAGTCTTGGTACCCTCAACCTTTGCACACAGGAAGCACACTAAGAAAGCTAATCAGCTACACACATGGACCATTATTTTAAGGAAGGCAAGATAACTCGGAAGGCTGAACCACGGTAACAGAGGACCAATTGGTGACTCATGGAATGAGAATGGGCCCTAACCAAGGAGCTGCAAGCATGTGCCCAGTTGAATTTTAGAATTACTGTGGACGATTCCCCCTCTTGAATAGAATTTTCACTTAAGGCTCTCCTATAAGTATCTCGATATTGTATGTTAGATGTGAGAAAGGCAGATAATCTGTTTCTTTATGCCACAAGACTTCTGATTAAGAGGAATAAAACTGGAGGAACTGTACCTGAAGTCTCTCTTTTGTACCTAGGCCTAATTAAAATGATAAGGTCCTAGATGTTCATACACTGCCGTAAGAGGATAAGATTTTGGTGAAGGGGGTTAATGTATTTTTCATGTGGAAAAAAAAAGTACAAATATTACCTGTTCAGAGGAATGATTATGCTAGATTAAAAACGGTTGTAAATCCTTCACAATTTAATTGAGAGATTCTTTTTTTTTTCCCTCTCTTTGAACCTGATCTGGCCTATGATTACTTTGACCAATGGGATATCCTAGAAGTGATGCAGAATTGATACTATATACTGGCCTGGGCCTAGACTTTAACAGGAATGGTGCTTCTACTGTGGACTTTTATAAACATAAGTAGCTATGTAAGAAATATAACTAGACTAGAAATCTGCCAGGCTAACGACATGAAGTGACTCTGGAAAAAGGGGTATGATGGGAATCAGCTGACACCCAGCAGTTCCAGAGGAGCCATATGTCACCTAGCTAATTCGGCTGATGTAATGGAGAAGAAGTAAACCCTACTTCCCCCTATATTAATCCCAGTGGCTTAAAATTGTGAGATAAAAATATGATAAATTGTTAGTCTAAGCCATTAAGTTTTGATGCAACAATGGATAACCAGAGCCCATATTAATTATATAGAGAAGATATTGTGGCTCGCAAAGAGCACAAAATGCTCACTGAAGGTCAGAAGTACTTAAATAATATTTTATATTCCCTATCATTGTCAAGCTCATTTATTGGAGTGCAATGGGTATGATTCATCAGAAAAGATGTCAACAATTTGAGTAAATATAATTCAATTATTTTTTTCAAGCAGATAAGGAGACTCATATTCAGTTTCTGATTACAATTCAAGCCTTCCTGGTCACTGCCAATCTCTCTTTGCCTGTCAGTATTATTGTTAGTATTATTAATACCCTGCTTGTTCATAGGTTTGTTTGTTTGTTTTTTTGCTATTTTGTTTGTTTTTGTCTCCAAGTAGAGAAATGTTTCTAGCTTATATGAATCAGCATTGCAATTTATTTCAAATTACATATATATATATATATATACACTAGGGGCCCAGTGCATGAAATTCGTGCACTGGGTGTGTGTGTGGGGGAGTGTCCCTCAGCCCAGCCTGCCCCCTCTCACATACTGGGAGCCCTCAGGCGTTGACCCCCATCACCCTCCAATCGCAGGATTGGCCCCTTGCCCAAGCCTGATGCCTCTGACAGAGGTGTCAGGCCTGGGCAGGGGACCCTCATTTCCCCCCGATCACTGGCTCTGGCCCCCGCCCAGGCCAGAGGCCTCAGCCAGAGGAGTTGACCCTCATCACCCTCCGATCACCAATCACCGGATCGGCCCCTTGCCCAGGCCTGACGCCTCCGCCAGAGGTGTCAGGCTTGGACAGGGGACCCCCATCTCCCCCCGATCACTGGCTCTGGCCCCCGCCCAGGCCAGAGGCCTCTGGCCCAGGAATCATACCTGGGCAGGGGACCCCCATCTCCCTCTGATCGCTTGCTCCACCCCCCGCCCAAGCCTGACGCCTCTGACCCAGGCTTCAGGCCTGGGCAAGGGGACCCTCATATCCCCCCAATCCCCGGCTCCGCCCCCCACCCAGGCCTGATGCCTCGGCCAGAGGAGTTGACCCTCATCACCCTCCGATCACCAATCTCCGGATCGGCCCCTTGACCAGGCCTGAGGCCTCCGGCAGAGGTGTCAGGCCTGGGCAGGGGACCCCCAGCTCCCCGCGGTTGCAGGCTCCGCCCCTGCCCAGGCCTAATGCCTCTGGCTGAGGCGTCCGGCCCGGGCAGCGGGGACCCGCAGCTGCAGTGGCCCCACGATCGTGGGCTCCGCTTTAGGCCCAGGCAAGGGACCCCTAGCTCCCGGGACTGCCAGCTTCAACCGTGCCCAGCTCCCATCGCTGGCTCCACCCCTACTTCCTGCTATCACTGGCCAGGGCGGCAAAGGCGCCTGATTCTCCGATCATGGCTGGGGCCGCCTTTGCCCTGCCCCCCAGCTCTTAGCTCCCCCCTGGGTTTCCGATCACTGTCAGTGGCAGGGGGCTTCTTCCTGCTTTCCCTTTGCCTCCCTGCATTGTGCCTACATATGCAAATTAGCCGCCATCTTGTTGGCAGTTAACTGCCAATCTTAGTTGGCAGTTAACTGCCAATCTTAGTTGGCAGTTAACTGCCAATCTTAGTTGGCAGTTAACTGCCAATCTTAGTTGGCAGTTAACTGCCAATCTTAGTTGGCAGTTAATTTGCATATAGCCCTGATTAGCCAATGAAAAGGGTAGCATTGTATGCCAATTACCATTTTTCTCTTTTATTAGTGTAAATATATATATATATATATATATATATATACACATAATTATAACTGTGTGTTTAGCTATATACTAGAAAAGTCACAAAATGATAGGTTATGAAAATTCATTTTAAAAAAAATTGTATGTAGCTCTTTCTCACGTGGTCTCAGCTCTGGAGATAGGCGGGACTGTGTAGAACATTCTGTTGTCACTAAGGTATCCATGCGCCTGCGTGGAAGGCAGTGAAACAGAGGAGGAAACAACCGTTACAGCCGTTGGCGCCATACTTGCCACCTTCCCAGATTGTCAGTTTCTCGGTGCTCAGTTTGTGGGGGCTCAAGCTGAATTCTCAAAGGCCATGAGTTACCCGTGCCCTCCTCTCAATGTGTTCGGCATGACCTGTGTTAAAGTGGACAACCTGAACCCGTGTACTACAACCAATAGCCTGCGGAATATCTTCCAGAAGTATGGGGAGATTGGAGATGTGTACATCCCACGAGACCGCTTTACTAAAAAACGTCGGGGCTTTGCTTTTGTTCGTTTCCTCAACAAGCGCCATGCTGAGAATGCCATTGCTGCCCTAGACGAGATCCTGGTGGATGGCCATGTACTGCGGGTAAATACGGCACGCTGCAGTCGCCTCCCAGATACCCACTATGGCAGCCATGGGGAAAATCCTGCGCACAGTTACGAAAGCTGGAGTCGCAGCCCAATGGGGCAAAGCCAATTCCAATCTCAAGGCACATATCTCTACAGCCATGAGAAGTCTCCATCTCGCTTTCCTGATGCATCTCCATCAACTTCTGAATCAACATCAACCAGCTGTTTCAAGCCCAACTTCTCCTGGAAATCGGGATCTTCCTCACTAACAACATTCAGACTGGGATCCAGAATCCTTCCAGAAGAGAAGTCCAGATCGCCACCCAAGAATCCCTTCAAGTCTCTTGGAGAAGAAGGAGCAGCACCTTACTAGGATAATGAGCCCTTAGCAAGTACCCTGACTGAGGACTTGGGAGAGGGGAGGAGAACAACTAAATTAGAGTCCTTGGAACGAGCTACTAGCTGTTGAAATGGTTAATCTTTAACATGTCTAAGTTTTTATTTGTTTTAATTTTGTGTCAAGTGGTAAATTTCATTTTACTTGGTATTTTGTTGCTGCTATTAAAGTATCTTCTAAGTTTGTGAGCTGGACAACTTCAAGTTGTTATTGGTTCAGATATTTTAGGTGCAATTTCATTTTTTGTTACATACTTTTTCTTTGAAAGTAAACAGATAATTTAATTTAGAGCCTCTTGATTTAAGAAAATGCAAGCAGCCCTCTTCTTCAATAGTCAGAAACTGTCTAGTGATTGACAATTGCATCATCCTTATAAAAAATACTCACTAAAATTGCTGTAAATTTATTTACATGTGGAGTTTACTTTTGGATCCAAATGGTAATCTGGACCTGCATTTCTATAAAAACATTTCAGATGAAAATAATTTATTTTTCAGGGGTTATTTATCAACACAGTTGTAACCTCTTTTGTACTTTTGTGCACTAGACATAGTAGTATAGCAATTGAGTAATGGTGGCTAACTGTTTAAATGGTGTTTCATAGTGCTGAATGGTTGGAAATCTCATGTTTTACCCTGATTGCCCCTATGTGAAGGTTATGTGCTGTGCAGAAACAAATAGCTATCAAGTTTATTTAAAATTCTGACAATTGCACTTCTTGTACCCATGCCTTGCATATATGTAACAGAGCATACAGTAAGCACATTTAGTAGATGATAAAGACACCTTTATTTTTTCCTCTTATCCCCAAAGTGGTAACACTGTTCATCTATGAATTTAAGTATATAAAATGTTAAGAAGCGAATTATTTTTACCTTTGTAAGTACCACTAACATACTGTATCTTTTTGCTTATGCTATACTGTAACCACTTTCTGAAATTTAATTAAAACAATTTTCCTGGAGTTTTAAAAACTAAAATTGTTGTGATGATATTCTCATTAATAAAAATTTGAAACAAAAGATATTGAGGTCATTTGTCTCAAATATTTTATGAATAAAAACATCAAGCAACCTAAGCTAAAATCAGTCACATCTGCTACTACTACACAGCTCTGATCCCCACACTTGTCATGACCTTAACACTAGCTCTGCTCCAAATCTTCTTGAATTGCCTGCTATGGCTCAATACTCCATTTCAACTTATTGGCTTTGAATTGATGTTTTGAGAGACAGTGATCCCTACCCTCACTTTGGAATTTGTACCTGCTCTGATTCGTGTGCTTGTCTTTTAGCTCAGCATTGCTGGTACTTTAGCCCCACTCAACCTTTTTCTCTTTATTTCATGACTGCCAATCCCCCAATCTGGTTCAGGCACTATTTTTACTTCCACTGCCCAATTCTCTTTGTCTGAGCAACTGACTAAATCAAACTTTTAAAAAAAGAGATTCAACATTCTGAGTTTCAAAAAATAGTCTAGAGAGATTAAATGATTGGACACACAGTGGACAAATGATTAGACTTCAACCTGGGTCTCTAAATTCTCAGTCCAATCATCTTTCCTATATACTGAATTCCCACAGTATATTATATTTAAATACATTGAATTGAAATGATGTTTGGGAGCATCAATTGTGATGTTTGGGAAAAATGTTTTTAAAGCCTTTAAAGTAGACAATAACTATAATGTTGTAGGAATTAGATGTTTGAAATGAAGTACATGCATTCACATTGCACAGGAAACTTCAAAACTTAAGTGCAATTGACCTCTTACTAGTATTTAGAAACTACTCTTAAGCCAATGGTTACTAAGCTAACCAAATATCTGTTTAAACTTTTTAAACACACCACGCATATATGCGCTTGTGCACACACACCTACTCACACTCATGAAGACTGCTAAACTTATGCTAATAATCTCACCAGGGAGCTAATGGGTTACATTATCTCCCTCTTTATTAAGGTAACAGTGAAAGACATTTTACTTCCCACCAGGACCATTTTGTTTCTTAATGTAAAACAAATGTTCAGTGGTACTTTACTTCAGGATATTTTCTCTTCATCAGAGAATTAAATGAGTATTATTGGGCTAAGGTACCAGAATATAATGAATAGTAAATATATGTAACACATACAAAAATAGAGTTATTTTGAAAGGACCTCATAGTAAATAGAAATAGGAAACAATCACATTTAATTCATAATCAAATGGAAGTGATTCTTCATTTCTTTCAATTCAATTATACACAAGTTCGGTGCCTAATACTTAGTTAAAAAATAAATGACAGAAAAATCTGTTTTCTTACTTTTTTCATAAAAGACTAAATTCAATTAAACTTAAGTTATATAAACATGTTAATTTTATAGACTGGACAATAGCCAATGAGTCTTACATTGAAAATTTATTAAGAATTACTTTTTTGACATCTGATTAGATCGCTGATCATATTACTTTCCTGTTGCAATTATAAGGATCCTTCCATGGTAATTGACAGAAATCCTTCGCAAGCTTAAATTTAAAAAAATAAAGCACACTGGTTTATAGATCTAAAAATCCTATGACACAAATAACTTCACATATTTCTCAATTTTTTTTTTTCTTGGGTATATGGCTCTTTCACCATCTTTGTTTTCCTCTGTCTCTTTATGTTGATTTTCTTCATGTTCATGAACACAAAATAGCCATGAGCATCTTTAGGTTTATATCCTACCAGCTTATCAACTACAGTGGAAAATAATTTCTCATTTTCTTTAGTTTTAGCTAAACTCAAATTTAACTCATAAATGCACGTTTGGTCACATGGCCATGCTTAAAACAATTATGATAACCAGCAATTTCAGATATGTTAATTGGACATAGATGCATCATATGTCCTTTCCTTTAGCCAATCTATGGCAGTGAATTCAGTTAAACTTAAACCAAGTGAACTAAGGTTAGAGAATAGGATTTTCCCCAGGAAAATCAGGTTGTTATCATTATAAGTATATTAGGTTGATGCTAAGCAGCTAAAAACAAAATCCACTGCTTATTCTAAAAAAATAACAAACATTTTGTCCTGCTTGTGTGACTCAATTGGTTGGAGTATTGTCCATGTACCAAGAGGTTGCAGGTTCGATTCCTGGTTAGGGCACATACCTAGGTTTCAGGTCCAATCCCTGGTCAGGGCAAGTATGGGAGGACAACCAACCAATCTCTCTCTCTCTCTCTCTCTCTCTCTCTCTCTCTCTCTCTCTCTCCCTCCCTCCCTCCCCCCTCCCTCTTTTTAAACATATCTCTGGGTGAGGATTTAAAAATAATACAATTTTTTTTCAGCAGTGTTCTATTTCACACACACACACACACACACACACACACACACACACACACATTCACACACAAAAATCAAAGGTCAATTTATACTTTGTGTCCCTTATTCCTTCTGCAATTAATTTCACAACATTTCCACCCAACCTCAAAATTCTGGCCACAGTTGCCCAAACAAGCCAAACACTTTTAAGTATATTCCTTCTGCCTGACATAGTCTCTCTTTACCAACACTTACCCAACTGCCAGTTTCCATCTGTGGAAACTCATAATAATAGTTAAAGAATCAGATTTAAATACAATACCTCTGTGAGACATTTTCCAAATCCTATTAGATAATCATCACATCGTCCTCACACTTACACAATGCTACATATATAAATCTATTACAGCATTAATATATTTTATTTTGATATTTTCTATGTGATGTTTCTCTCACCTGGAGTGTGAATCACTTGGGAGTACAGACTGCTGCAACAGTTAACATATCTGTACTGGCTAGGGCAGTAACTGACTCAATTTATGCTCAATGTACTAAATAAGTGAAATGGAATAATATCTCAAATTTAGCAGGCAAATATTATCATGAATAACTTAAATGAAGGATTTCTAAGCGTATGTTAAGTGATATTGTTAACATTAATGAGTCCAGAAGCTCTCAGAGGTGTCCTTCAGATAGTATTCAAATGAGCATTATTTTTACCAAGCCCTCTTGGCTGCACTAACATACTTGGAACAAAATCAGCAAAGTTAACACTCATTACAATAGGCAACATAACTATTATGGATCTGTTTAAAAAGTGACTGTGATGTTCTGGCTAGCTTTGTTTAATTGATATTTATAATACTTATGAGAAAGGAAAACAAAAATGAAATGCAATGCATTTATGGAGAATTCCTTAAGGCGGGGGTGAGAACACCCAGTCCGTGGGCCTATAAGGCCTGTAAAATCATTTGGTTTGACCCTACCAAGGCATTAGGGGTGAGTTAATTAAATGTTTGACCAAATATAGTAAGCTAATTTTTAAGTTGGTAATTTTGTATGGTCCAAGAATGATGTTATAAATATCCAGATGGCCCTTGACAGAAAAACGGTTCCCCACCCCTGCCAAAAGGGATTCTCTAGGTGCGAGAAAACCTGCCAAAATTTTAATTAATGTATTTAATTTATTTTTAAACCAGGAGCTTGATAGATTATGTAATGAAATATGAGGCCACTAAGAGTTAAAAAAAGGAGAGGACTCAGTTAAGCAGATTTAGCTATGGTCCAAGTAAATTACCAAAAATTGTGGGCTTCCTTAGTGAGTCTCTATGATTTAAGGAATTATTAGGAGAAAAGACAGAGGTACCTGGGCACCTGAAAATGAGAATTGTTGCATTTAACTATGACTTTGGCATGGCATATTGAAGGAGGCAGTCATATGTAATGTAACTAGCTGCATTTGGGTTCTGTAATTTAACATACAAATAACTAGAGCATATAAGAGCCTGAAAAAGCTTCCTGAAAGCCTGAGAATGAGCTCATGTGGGTTAAAGGAGATAAAGGACTGCGCTTGGTATACAAGAAGCCCTCTTCAATATTTGCTGGTTTGGAATAAATTGAAACCTAACCTGAATGTGGTCGCTATTTGTTACCCATGGAGAAGATCATGGTTGCCTAGGCAACAATGACTAGCATGCTTGGTATAAAGGTGGGTTTCAACAATGGACTCACCAGAAGCTGCCGTGGCAGGAGAGGCGAGAGAAACATAAGCGAGGTGGGTCTGACTGAGGTATGCCCTGACACTGAAGCAGAAAATATTTGTTTGTATTTCAAAGCCATTTTATAAAAGTCAGATAATTTTCCATTTGTTAATCAAGATGGAAAGCTCAGGTTCTGGTGATCAAGGAGATGAATCTGTGTCCCAGTGTGGAAGTCAGATGGATGAATTGGTTCAGAAAGAAGGTATCTATTGTTTTGTAAATAACCTGAGTGAAGATCACAAGATTATGATGGATGACAATTTGATAGGCAACCTAGGTGAAAGTACAGAAGAATTACAGAAAAGACTTCAACCAATTAAAGAAAACCCACTGGAAAACTCAGATAAAAATCTATAATAATAAAAGCATAACATGCTAATTAGACCAAGACAGCCAAACAACCTTCCTGACTACCTTCCAGACAAAGCCAGGTCCGCACAGGCTGAGCCCCTTGCACGAATTTCGTGCATTGGGCCTCTAGTACAGGTATATTTTTCCTATAAGGGAAATAGAATGGGGTGGATAAGGAACTTCATGACAGTAAATATCAGCCAGAGATCACACAGAGTAGCACAAATTAATCTGGTGCTAAGTAACTTCTCATTTTAAAAAAGGAACTGAAATTTACTTGATTTTTGGTGAGAATGTTGAGGTACATTTTCTTCCGGATTCACATTAGGGCTGCTTTAATTAGGAAACAGAGTGAAATAACATATTGATATTTCACTTGGTTTTCCACCTCAATTGAAATTTCCTTCTTAGTATAACAGGACAACAACATTCTAACCAACTGAGATATCTGGCCACTACAAGTACCAATAAATTAATTCAGGAAAGTAGCAGGATAAAAAGAAATAATCAGAAATCAGTTTCATTTTTATAGAGTAATAATGAACTACCAGAAAGAGACACTAAGAAAACATTCCCATTCACAATTGCTTCAAAAGAATAAAATACATAGGAATAAATTTAACCTAGGATGTAAAATACCTGCATTCAGAAAATTATAAAATACTGAAGAAAGAAATTTAAAAAGATAAAAATAAGTAGAAGCATATACTATGTTCATGGATAGGAAGAATTAACATCATTAAAATATCTATACTATCCAAAACTATCTACCAATTCAATGCAATTCTTATCAAGACACCAGTGGCATATTTCACAGAACTAGACCAAGTATTCCAAACATTTATATGGAACTACAAAAGACCTGCAAATAGCCATAGTAATCTTGGGAAAGAAGAGCAAAGTTTGAGGAATCATGCTACTTCATATCAAACTATAAACTGCAAAGCCATAGTAATCAAAACAGCATGGTACTGGCATACAAACAAGCATATATATCAATGGAACAGAATAGGGAGCCAAGAAATAAATTCATGCCTTTATAGTCAATTAATATTTTGCAAATAAGGCAAAAACATACAACTGAGTAAAGATTGCCTATTCAATAAATGGTGTGAGGAATATTGGACAGATACATGCAAAAAAATAAATCAGACCACTTTATTACACCATACACAAGAATAAACTCAAAATGGATTAAAGATGTAAATGTTATACTAAAACCCATAAAAATTCTAGAAGAAAACATAGGCAGTAAAATCTCAGATATTTCTAGTAGCAATATTTATTTTTCTGATATGTCTCCAAGGGCAAGGGAAACAAAAGAAAAAATAAACACATGGGATTACATCAAACTAAAAAATTTTGCACAGCAAGGTACATCATCAACAAAGTGAAAAGACAACCTACTGAATAGGAGAACATATTTGCCAATACATCTAATAAGGGGCTAATATCTAAAATTTATAAAGAATCATAAAACTCAACACCAAAAACAACAACAATTTAATTAAAGAACGGGCAAAGAACCTTGAATAGGCACTTTTCCATAAAGGAAATAGAGATGGCCAATAGACATATGAAAAGATGCTCAACATCACTAATCATTAGAGATGCAAATTCAGACCACAATGAGATACCACCTCATACCTGTCAGAATGGCTACCATCAATAAAGCAACAAGTGCTGGCGAGGATGTGGAGAAAAGGGAACCATCATGCACTGCTGGTGGGAATGCAGATTGGTGCAGCCAGTGTTGGGAGCAGTATGAAGTTACCTCAAAAAATTAAAAATGAAACTGACTATGACCCAGAGATTCCACTTCTGGGAATTTATCTGAAGAAACCCAAAACACTTATTTGAAAGAATATATGCACCCCCATGTTCACTGCAGCATTATTTACAATAGGCAAGATTTGGAAGCAGATGATTGGATAAAGATGTGGTGATACATTTACACAATAGAATAGTATTCAGCCATTAAAAAGAAGGAAATCTTACCCTTTGTGAGAGCATGGATGGACCTGGAGTGCATTATGCTAAGTGAAATAAGCTAGTCAGAGAAACACAAGTACCATATAATTTCACTCATATGTGGAATCTAATGAACATAGTGAACTAACAAGAAAAATAGAGACAGACTGGTAAAGAGCAGGCTGACAGGTGTGCCTGTGTGTTGTGGGGGGTGAATGGGAGATGTGGAGGGATTGAACAAAAAAGAGAAAAAAACTCATAAACATGGACAACAGTGTAGTGACTCCTGGGGTTTGGGGAGGTGGGAGGTAGAAGAGGGTATAGGGGGAATAAATGGTGATAGTTGGAGACTTGACTTGTGGAGGTGGATGTACAATACAGTGAACAAATGATGTGTTGTAGAATTGTGTATCTGAAACCTGGATAATTTTCTTAACCAGTGTCACATCAATAAATTCAATAAAAAAGGGGAAAAAAGGTTCCTCCTACTTCCTAATTTTTTTTCTGTATGGATATGTGACTTCCTCACCAGCAAAAATAAATGTTTCATATTTTAATCAAGTAGTTTTTAACAGGGCATTTGACAATGTCTAAATATATTTTTGTTTGTCACAGGTAGGGAGTGGGTGTTCCTGGAAACCAGTAGACAGAGGCTAAAAATGCTGCCAAACACCCCATAATATACAGGATAGCCCCCCAAACAAAGAATTGTATAGTGCCAAAATGCCAATAGTGTTAAGCTTGAGAAACCCTGCTCAAACCTCAGGTCTGGTGTTTCTCTTCTAGTTTTTTTTACTATGTAATGAAGAAGATACTAAAATAGTTTGGTTCTTGAATATGGTCTTCTATGTACTCTGCTAGGTTCAGTCTATTCATTTGATCTAACCTTCAATTTCATGTCAATTAAAATCTTGGTAACATCAAGAAGTATTCAAAAACTTTTAAACCTATAAATCTTCATTATATTTTGGGTAATGGCTACAATAGTCTTACATTTTAAAAACAACTTTATATATTATCAAAAGCATTTAAGTCAAAAGCTTAAAAGTTACATTGTAAACTGAGAATTACAAAATAATGTTAACTGAACTAAAATAACAAGCAACATAGTTTAACTGTTGTTTGCCTTGCTTAATTGCATTCGTATTTTGACAGTGAAAAAAAAATGTTGTCTTTTGACATTCTTCCCACAGTTGTACACAGGCTGTGTATATGATGAAATGTTGAAAATAGACTTTCTCCAGATTCCTTTTTAAAAAACAAAACAAAACAAAACAAAAACCCTCTAAATTTATCTAGGATTATCTCATTCTTTTCATATGGAATAGGAACTTTCTTGCCTCTGCTTGTCAATTTACAGTGTAGTTTACAAAATACCCTATATAATAAAAGGCTTATATGCAAATAGATAGAACGGCAGAACAACCAAACAACCAGTTGCTATGACATGCGCTGACCACTAGGGGGCGTGTGCAGAACATGGAAGGCATCGGCAGCAGGCAGCAGAGTGCAGAACATGGTGGGCATCAGCTGTGTTGAATGGTGGAGCAGGTGAGCAGAAGACGCCAGACCAAAGTGGGTTGCAAGTCGCTGTCATTGAAGCGAGCCGCTGGTGGTTACTGAAAATTCTTTGCTCCCATGCACCGTAGTCCTGTCCAGCACTTGTACCCACTGCCAGTACTGGAGCCGCCACTCGCACATGCTGCCAGCACTGGCCCTGCTTGTACCTGCAGCTGGTGCTGGAGCCATCACTCGCATCTGCTGCCGGTGCCTGGTGCTGGTCCTGATCACTTGGTGCCATCAGTGGGTGCGAGTGGCGGCTGCCAGCCCCAATTGACCCTGAGGACTTCTCCACTTCTCCCTGCTCCTGAGGGGTGATTGGGGTAGCAGCCGCCGTTCACACTGGCTGCTGGCGCTGGCCCCAAACACTCTGCACTGTCAGCAGGTGTGAGTGGGGCTGGCGCTGTCAGGGCATGAGAGTGGTGGCAGCAGGACAGGGGCTACCAGCAGACAGAGGACCAGGGGTCACGGTGGGAGAGGCCAGGTGGGGGCACAGATGATGGGCTGAGACCTGCCCCTGTGCCCACTGCAGCCTCGCGGCCCATGGCTCCTTTCAAGGTGCACAAATTCATGCACTGGGCCCCTACTTAATTCTATAACTGTGAAAACTGTTTACAACATCTGAATATCTGTCATCATTTTTTATGTGTTTTGAAACAAAGTTTCAGAGTGCTATTTTATGATAGCTCTGATCTTGGTAGTTTCTTTCTGAGTCCCCCCTTTTTCTTTGTTAATGGATGCAGAAGACTCTTCAGATGTGTGTAAAGGAGACCCTTTAATAGACCTGCTTATCTCTTTCAACAAACTGAAAATGTGACAAGTGGGCAAAGAGAACACCAACCTTTGAGAGAAGTTAGCCAGGTTAATCCACACAATGATTTCAGATTCAGTTCAGAAATAAATTTTAACCTTAATAATGGGAGTCCAAATGCAGAGAATTAATATGCACCATCTACAAGACTTCTCAGGGGACAAAATATGGACAGCAGCCAAAGTCATGTGGAAAATCCACAATCTGAAACAAGATTTATAAGACAATCTAGATCAAAACCAAGTACAACTGGAGCACTAATGGAGATCCCGCCTATAAGAAGTCAGCAAGAAGCAGAAGCCCAGACCATATGGAAACACAGCAAGGACTGAAAGTAAGTCACCTCTACATTTACTGCGTGAACTTTTACAAAGATTCCATCACAGTGTATAATCTCCAACTTTTGAGCAGCCTTTGTGTAAATGGGACAAAGATTTTTTAAAGCTCAGCACCAAGAAACACTGAGACAGCAAATAATTGGACTTGAATTGGAAAATAGGGATCTTTTTGCAAGTTCTGGACCAAGGAATGCCATTCAAGGAGAATCTTCTTCAGACAAAACAAGTTATGGCGAATCTTGTGAACTGAGACAGATAAATTCAACCATATCCTTTGATACTAAAATGGGGTGAGTTCATTCTGTAGCATATTCTGATACAGACAGCATAATTATTAGAACTCAGATAACATCTGACACCAAATAACACTGTCACTTTAGAAAGTGAACAAGGAGAACCTAGGCATATGTTTTCACATTATGAACAGGCAGACATGAGAGCTTATGCCAGTATCATTGGAATTCCCATTCATAGAATTTTAAATACTGGTTTAAGTGATACAACATCTGCTGCAATTCAAAGCACGCTAAGGCAAAGAGTGACAGTGATTTAGAGCCTAGTCTCTCAGCCCCAAGTCAAAACATAGAAAGGGCAGTCACCAAATGGAAAAAATAGTTCTCATGGTAATAGGAGTTCTAGTTCCAATTCAAATTCTAACTATGCTTCCTGTTCATGTTCCACATTGACTTCTAATTCAAACTCCAGATACATGTCTAGTTCCAGTTCTAATTCGATGTCCAGTTCTAGCTCCAGTGATGAAAATTCAGAAATTTGAATACTGTTCTCAGATTGTAGTGATGAAAGAAGATCACCAAACTCATCATCAGAAACCAGAAGAGACAGTGAACCTATGACCCCAGTAATATTTAATGAAAGTTACTTTTGGTCCTCCCTTGATCAGTTTTTTCTCTTAAATGATAATCATAACCATCCTACGGGACTCAGCAAAGCACAGATTGACAACTTTGTTATATGATCTTTTGTTGAAAATGATACATTAGAATTCTGTAGCATTTGCATTACAGAGTACACAGAAGGTAACAAACTTTGCATCCTACCTTGCTCCCATGAATATCATGCTCACTGCATTGATCTCTGGCAGTCTGACAACTATACTTATTATATTCATCGCAGGAAAATAATGGATTTTCATGAGAGAGAAAATTCTAACTGAGATCTGAATTCTCACCTATATAAACTGTTATAGTGATGGACAAACAACAGTCATCCTTCTTATATCCACTTTTGGAGTGATGCTTAAATAGAACAACATGAATCTAATCTAATTATGAATGTAAATGTAACAATATGGGCCAAATAATTGGTTCTTGAAGGAATTATTGTACTTTCCCTAGTTTCTGTTTGAGAATAAAAGGAAATATTAAAAGTCAAATAATATTGACCTACCTGACAGTAAAAATAAATGTGACACTGCCGGGGTCCAACCCCAGCAGGTACAGGGGTTCCCAAAGGTGTAGACGGAGTCGGCAAAGAAGGAATGACACGGAGACAGTGTTCAGTTGATCAGCAGCCTAGCCAGGATCTCCAGCCAGGATCTCCAGCCAAGTTCTGGTCTGGATCTCCAGAGAGGTTCTGCTCTGGATCTCCAGCGAAGTTCTGGTTAGGATCTCCAGCCAGGTTCTGTGTCCATGTTCTCTTGCTAGGTTCTCCAGGTTCTCCAGCCAGGTTCTGTAGCCATGTTCCCTCGCTAGGT
This sequence comes from Myotis myotis, assembly GCF_014108235.1. NCBI lineage: Eukaryota > Metazoa > Chordata > Mammalia > Chiroptera > Vespertilionidae > Myotis > Myotis myotis. The sequence goes on along the minus strand of NW_023416346.1, from coordinate 107,853,279 downwards.
TCTCCAGCCAGGTTCTGTCCAGGTTCTCCAGTCAGGTTCAGTCACCAGGTTCTAGTCAGGTTCTCTTGCCAATTTCTATAGTCAGGTTCAGTCCAGGATCTTTTGCCATGTTCTCTCGCTAGGTTCTGTCTCTAGGTTCTGAGGCCAGTTTCTGTCCAGGATCTTTTGCCATGTTCTCTCCAGCGAAGTTCTTCTGTCTGTAGGTTCTGTGTAGGTTCTGTCTTCTAAGTTCTGTGTGTAGGTTCTGTCTTCTCAGTTCTGTCTTCTTACATCTGTATTTATACCAGTTGATTCCAATCCTATCAATCTCTATTTCAAAGGTTAGGGCGTTTCTTATCTCCATTCCAGGGAGTAAAGATTATGTAGCTTAAGCATGATTGTTCATAGTTAAAGTGATTAATTACCCGCCTGGCACTTAGTTAAGAGGTTTTATTCCCTCCCTAACTTCAGGGGAAAATCCCTACCTGGGGAAACAACCTTTCTCAGAGACCTTGGTTAAAACACATAGTGCCAAGAAGGTGAGCAAACATATTAAGAACAGTATGCCATATATGCCAGGTCCCTTGAAACAGCAAGGATGGACCGGCTCCCGGCATGACACTATAGCAAGTCACTGAATTTTAAAAACTTAGCAGGTACACTGGGTTGAGTTGATCCTCATTCCATAAGAGAAATGTCTTAATATGATCTATTCAACCAACATAGATCCTGGTAGTCTTATCTAGTCATGTATATCCCATATATCTATCTCATAGCCATGTCCTATCTTGGACATGTATGCAAAGAAAGAGGAGCCAGCAGTTTATCATACCCTAATACTACTTTGAAGTTTCTCCCATTCCGCACTGCCAATGTATTAGTCAGAATCCTGGCTGAAAATTAATGACACACTTGAAAAAGGTGATGGATTAGGATTTAATGAAGAGACTACTTACTAAAATGCATAAGGAATGAAGGAACCAAGATATGATGGAGTACCCTGAGGCTAACAATTGTGAGAAGCCAGTATTATCACCACTAGGCTTGAAGGGGCATAGAGGCTGCAACACAGAATGTCCTATAATTGTAACAAGGCCACCTAACAAAAGCTGTGACCTTAAATAGACAAATGGTAGCCACTGCCAACCCACAGTTTGAGAGGGTTCATGGAAATATATACCCTTACCTCGCTTTCCTCCTGACTTTAATTTCCTAGTGGTAGGTCACATTAGTCAAACCCAATCTGAAGACAGAGAGCAAGAGAGACTTGTTGATAAAGCTATTAAAGTTCAGCCTCCTGGCCTGGCTGGTGTGGCTAGTGGTTGAGCTTTGACCTATAAACAAAGAGGCCACGGTTCAATTCCCCATCAGGGCACATGCCCAGGTTGCAAGCTCCATCCCCAGTGTGGAGTGTGCAGGATGCATCCCATCTCTCGTCGTTGATGTTTCTACCTCTCTCTCCCTCTCTGTTTAAAGAATACATATATTCTTTAAAATATATGTATATTTTAAAGATCAGCCTCCTAGATCATAGATCAGGGTAGAGAGGATGGTGAGAGTATCTGAAGAGCAAATTAGAGACCATCTACCATCACCAGAATTCCCAATTATCTTCAAATCCAGTCTATCTATGCTTTCTTGCCTCTTCCTCTTGTTCTTCATTTTTTGGCTACTTGACTCAGCTCTTTAACAACCCTCTTAAATACTCAGATCTTGTATGATAAAGTAGAAACAAGTAGATTTCATCTTTAGAAGTGATGAGATGACTTAGAAATTCATTCTTTCTCTTAAACATGTATATTTGGTTTGCTGTGATTAGAGACAACGAAAGAAAAAGGGCAGATGATCCAAAGTACCCAGTTGCTGCTTGGAGCCTCCCAAGTTGCAATCTGAAAGACTTAATGTAACACCAGAGTTAAAACATGTCTACTAATTCAGTTCTAATTGTCCCCAGTACAAATAAAAATATTGCCCCAAATCATGACTATTTAAAATCAAATTTAGATTATGCTTCCTTTCCAATCCAAACATAGTGATTTCTCCTAATGTAGCCTAAAAACACACCTCCTTTTTTTTGGGGGGGAGGGAGGGGGGTATATTGGTCAGTCCAGCAAATTGTTCTTAAAATTTTCAATCCTGGTTTAGGTGAGAATACATTGCATTAAAATATAAAACCAAAATGACAATAGTCATACATTTTGTGTAGTATACAATCTATATAAATGTGAACAGTGTTAAGTATAAACCTGCTCTAAACATTTAAAGTCAGAATCATCACTGACCTTTATTTCCTATGTGAATTGTTGGCAGCCACAGTAATTGCACAGAACTATAAAATATAAATGAGGAGTGGTGGCAAAGTCTATTAATACATCTTTGAGCTAGCATATTTTTCACACAGAAGATATTTGCATAGACAGAAATGTAGACTTAGATCAATCCTATAAAATTTCACATTAAATTATGAAAATTGTACAAATATTCTGGTTTTTATTAAGTATTTCTGATACCAGATCTGCTTCATTTAAATTAAGTAGAATAATTAGAACAGTAGTTAGCTTTATCACTATCTTAATATATTCTGACCTTCAAAATGGTGATAACTGCCTAATTATTGCATCAGTACATTCATATATGCCTTCTGTGGTAGACAGAATTCTAAAATGAACACTAATGACCCTTGTAGTAGTTCCACCCCTTGAGTATGAAACCTGTGAACGTAATGGAATATCATTCCCATTATTAGGTGATGACATATGGAATAATTGGTTAGGAGATTATCCAGACTGGGCCTGATTTAATTAGGTGAGCCCTTAAATGGCACAGAGAAGACTTCCAGTCCAGATAAGATAGTTTATACTTCTCTCTCTATATATAAGTGCAACTATATATCCTAGAAATAACGTAAGACAACCAAAGGAGATCTCTGAAAGGTCTAAAGAAGAAGGTGAGTTGGCTAGGGACCCTTGGAATTGATGAGCAATTTTATCCCTCCAACCCACTCTTAACAGAAAAAATGACTTAGGCCCAGCATTTCCTAATTACCAATTTAGTAACAGGAAGTATTTCAAATAGGTTCTTCTACAAGATAAAATATGAATCCTACTGAATGACCCCTGTAAAAGCTGCAAGGAAGAACAATTAGAAACCCTGCTGACTATAAGTGACGAGAGAAATATGCTCTCCTTCCCCACTGGGCCTGAGACTCTCCTTCTCCACCCAGACATACCAGTGGCCAAGGGCACCAGTGAAAGTGATTCTACCACAAAAAGTCCACCTGGAAAATTATTTTCTTCTTAGCCAGGCCTGAGACCCCTCTCCCCTACCCAGAGACACCAGGCAACTTGCTGGAACCAGCAACAAGGATGCCAACACAAAAAGCTGCTGGGATCCGGTCCATGCTTGCTGTTTCAAGGGACCTCGCATATATGGCATACTGTTCTTAATATGTTTGCTCACCTCCTTGGCACTATGTGTTTTAACCAAGGTATCCTCTCTGAGAAAGGTTGTTTCCCCAGGTAGGGATTTTCCCCTGAAGTTAGGGAGGGAATAAAACCTCTTAACTAAGTGCCAGGTGGGTAATTAATCACTTAAACTACGAACAATCATGCTTAAGCTACATAATCTTTACTCCCTGGAATGGAGATAAGAAACGCCCTAACCTTTGAAATAGAGATTGATAGGATTGGAATCAACTGGTATAAATACAGATGTAAGAAGACAGAACTGAGAAGACAGAACCTACACACAGAACTTAGAAGACAGAACCTACACAGAACCTACAGACAGAAGAACTTCGCTGGAGAGAACATGGCAAAAGATCCTGGACTGAACCTGACTACAGAAATTGGCAAGAGAACCTGACTAGAACCTGGACACAGAACCTGGCTGGAGAACCTGGAGAACTTAGCAAGAGAACATGGACACAGAACCTGGCTGGAGATCCTAAGCAGAACCTCTCTGGAGATCCAGACCAGAACTTGGCTGGAGATCCTGGCTAGGCTGCTGATCAACTGAACTCTGTCTACGTGTCATTCCTTCTTCGCCGACTCCGTCCACACCTTTGGGGACCCCTGGACCTGCTGGGGCTGGACCCCAGCAACTGGAGCCCAAACAGGGACCCCTAGGTAAGCCCCACTCTCAGGATGGATAGGACTCCACCAGGGTATTGCAGACCCCCCTATAGAGGATAAGTAGGGTAAGAAGGTGGATAGTACAGAACTTAGATTGAGAAGATGTATCATACTGAGTCCAAAGAAAGAAGACTCTGTATTGATTCTTAGATTGAGAAGATGTGCCATACTGAGTCCAAAGAAAGAAGACTCTATTGAACTTTAGATTAAGAAGATGTGCCATACTGAGTCTAAAGAAATAAGACTCTGTATTGATCTTTTAACACATATGCTTGCTAGAAGAGGAATTAAGGTTACTCCCAGTCAGACAGAACGTTTTATACAAGAAGTATGTCCATGCTTTTCTGAGGAAGGAAAGGTAAATGTAAAGGCATGGGAGAAGGTAGGCCCAAGGAGCCTTATCCTTAACCCCACTGCAGCCTTTCCACCCCGGGAAAGTGCAGGATTGGCAAGCTCTCCCTGGGGTGATAGATCAGGCCTCAGGTAATAGCGGAAAGTGCCAATCCTACTCTTAAAATGGATACAAGAGAGCATTTGGGTTTTTTTTTTCTTTTTAATGCCTCCTTTTAAAAAATAAAAAAGGGGGAATTTGCCGGGAGCCGGTCCATCCTTGCTGTTTCAAGGGACCCGGCATATATGGCATACTGTTCTTAATATGTTTGCTCACCTTCTTGGCACTATGTGTTTTAACCAAGGTCTCCTCTCTGAGAAAGGTTGTTTCCCCAGGTAGGGATTTTCCCCTGAAGTTAGGGAGGGAATAAAACCTCTTAACTAAGTGCCAGGTGGGTAATTAATCACTTAAACTACGAACAATCATGCTTAAGCTACATAATCTTTACTCCCTGGAATGGAGATAAGAAACGCCCTAACCTTTGAAATAGAGATTGATAGGATTGGAGTCAACTGGTATAAAATACAGATGTAACAAGACAACAGAAGACAGAACCTACACACAGAACTTAGAAGACAGAACCTACACAGAACCTACAGACAGAAGAACTTCGCTGGAGAGAACATGGCAAAAGATCCTGGACTGAACCTGACTACAGAAATTGGCAAAAGAACCTGACTAGAACCTGGTGACTGAACCTGGCTGGAGAACCTGGACAGAACCTTGCTGGAGAACCTAGCGAGGGAACATGGCTACAGAACCTGGCTGGAGAACCTGGAGAACCTAGCAAGAGAACATGGACACAGAACCTGGCTGGAGATCCTAAGCAGAACTTCGCTGGAGATCCAGACCAGAACTTGGCTGGAGATCCTGGCTAGAGATCCTGGCTAGGCTGCTGATCAACTGAACACTGTCTCCGTGTCCTTCCTTCTTCGCCGACTCCGTCCACGCCTTTGGGAACCCCTGGACCTGCTGGGGTTGGACCCCGGCAAAAAGCTCTCAACCTGGTAAGCACCAAATCCCTGGCCTAGGAAGTATTCTTAATTCATATGGACCTGTGATCCCTTTCTCCTACCTAGAAGCACCAGGTACCCTGTCCTGGAAAGCTTCTTCTGCACCCTATAGCAGCATGAGCAGGGACTAGTGGTAAATAATAAAAATTTAAAAGACTAAAATAGTACCACAAATGTTCTGAAAACTATAGTGTCATGAAACCACAGTCCACAAAAGTAGAGGAGGAATTGTGTGCCAAATCTAAAGAGAAGGAATGCCTACTAAAAGTAAAAAAACAAAAAAACAAAACTGGAAATAAGAACCAACGTATCTTAACATAATAGCCAATATGTAAAATAGACAATAAAATATCACATTTACACCAAGAACCAGATACAGGACAACTTGAAAGAGAAATGACAAATCATGCTATCCCCAAGATGAATTAGATACTAGAATTATCTGACAAGGGTCTTAATATTGATTTCAGGCCTTTAAATCATTGAACAGAGGACCCAGTCACCCCATGCCAGTATTCCAACCTAACTGTAAGCTCATAAAGGAATGTTTTAAGCCACTATATTTGTGCTATTAATATAGAAATAGAAAATTAATACAACTTTTCATCTAGGATCTATCCCGTACCCATAAAAAGATGATAGTGAGTCCTAGACAACTAAATGGCTCAATGTCCTGGTTCTAGGCCTACTGTGACCTTATTATATTCTTGGTCCTGCAGAAAATGCAATTCTTAACCTAGGAACACCATTTTTCCCTAGAATGGAAGCCCTACCTAATTATTGCTGTTGAAGCTCCACTAGGCTAATACCCTTCTTATTTGAACAACCACCATTATCTTATCAGTGTAATTGCTTCATATCAAGTTGCCCACTTTACCAGTGTATGTTGCTTATATCAGAAACCCAGTTTACTACTTTTAAACTATGTAGCCACTTATTTTTATCTCAAAGCAGCTTGCTGTATTATATTGATCTCCTAAATCACATTCTTCTGTATCTGCCCTGCTAAGTATCGAAGTTGGGAAGATCTGAACCTGAACCTTCCAAGCTCCACCTGATTTCTGTTTTTTACATTACAATCTATCAGTGTAGATCCACAGAATCAAACAAAGCTGTGTGACTGTGAGCATAAATAGTTCCATCTTGAGAATTTTCTCTGTATTTTCTTTCTAGCTTTTAAAAATATTTATTTATTCTGGCCTATTTCCAAATAAATTAACCTTATCTAATATATTCTTTTGAAAAAAGTTATAGCCGACAGATAGGTCTTTGATAGCTATATAAAAGTTAAAATTTTTGGCTAGCCATGTGCTCTCAACTTGCATGAAGAATCAAGTGTAAAGATCCTTCTGTAAGCACAACTAAGCTTGAGCTCCTAACAATATAAATAAATATCAAAACACTGCATGTACTAGAAGTTTCACAAAGAAATAGGATTTTTCTGTTGAATAACATTACCTGTTAGCAATATATTATGAGATCTTCAGTATATTCATCTGCAGTATCTCCTTTACAATTAAGCGAACAGTTTACATCTTTTGATTATTTGAGAGGTGAATATGTAGTCCCTTCTATGAAAAGTGTTCCGGTGTGAGAAATTTCAATGGAAATCTGAACTATATTTCTCTCCTGAAATTTCACCTAAGATTTGAACATTCTTTCCCATCCAAACTCAGGCTTTTTCACTACGAAATAATAAGAAACTCTCCTTCATGTAATATTTGAAACTCCCCATTTTCAGCCATTAAACCAGCATCTCCAACATGATTGAAAAAATGTGGAGACTTGGAAAAGGATTTTCTGAAAATACCTTTTTCTTTCATCCACCATTCATACAGAACAGACACTAATTATCCAACTCTGGGTTATGAGTTACTCCTTCTGACATCACAGCTTTCCACCATTCCCAGATATATCTTCTATTTTGGAGTGGATTTTTTTCTTTCATAGCAGTTGTGGTTATCTAAACCATTTCTTAGTTATCTTTTCCATGTTTTCTTCCCCATTCCTACCTCAAAATAGAAGCTCCAAAATATATTTCCTTTTTTTAAATTACTACTACATTTCTAAAGACAAGAACAGTTGCTGGCATATATATTATATTCTCCCACCCTCAAAGACCGTTCTTGGCTCTGTTTTAGAGCTTTTGGCCAATATCAGCATCCCAAACTTATTTTTCACCCTTTATTCTCCAAAGAAAAATTATTATAATATTGTTACTGTGCATCCTGGATTTGATCTATTTCTGCCTAGACCTCTCCCACTTAGTTAACATATTTGTATAGTATTTCTTGCCCATTGAGTTATAACATCTGCCAAATCTTTTCCCAATCATTAGTCCATGCATTGAGCACATATACAGACTGTCCTTGACTTGCAACAGTTCAACTTACAATTTATTTGGCTTTACAATGGTGCAAAGCCATATGCATTCAATTGAAACTATACTTCAAATCTGGGAGTCAAGGAGCATCTGTATATTTACCCAGAATGTATCAAGCTTAATGCTGGGTTCTATGGTTATAGTTAAGAAGTTCAGCTCTTATCATTAAGAGGTCGGAAAAAGCGATGTAATGGGGGACATCTATAATACTGTCAACAATAAAAACTTAAAAATAACTATACCGAATTCTAAAGAAAGAAGATGAATAAACACATGTTAACACTCTATGTGATAGATGCTCTGATAGAGATTCAGATAAAGGGTGTCCCAAAATTCACGCAAGTAATTTTGATAGAAAACACAGGTTTATAATTAAAAATTGTAATTTTTTTGATTCATAAACTATACAGTATAGGGTTATGTATGGAATAGCATATCGGGTAAATGGCCTCCACGGCTTTGCTGGCACATACGCACTCTTTTGTTATTGCCTGAGCAGCCGCATTTTCCAAGAAGAATGGTCCGATTGTGGGAAACTGATATAGGGTTAAGCCTTGGACTGACCTGCTGGCAAAGTCTGCTGGCAAAGTCACAAACAATTCCCAGCTTAGAGGGCACAGTCCTCTTAGCATAATTAGGCTTGACCTTATAACACTCCCTAGATCTTATCTGGGAAGCTAAGGGGCGGAGGAAGTGCAGGAAGTATAACCATGGTGTAAACAAGTGAAACTCACAAGAAAAGTGTAACTTTGGTAACCACTACCTTGTTTACCCCTCACTATAAAAAGCTTGGTGAGGCCTGAGCACAGTGGAAGTCCTTCCTCTTGAGTTGGACTCACTCGCCTGGTCCCCCAATATTCCCAAATTATCTCGTGTCTTTCCTTTTTCATTTGTTGTGCGGCTCCTCTTCCAGACCCGAACCCTGAACCATGCAGGACGTGGAGGGGAACACTTACGACATCCGATGATGCCTCCAGCCCAAAATCCGCACCAAACAGTGACACGTTGTGGATGCATTTGTTTCTCACAATCACTTGTGGATTTTCTGAACCCCAAATGCGACAATTTTGTTGATTAACCAAGCCATCAAGATGAAAATGAGCCTCACCAAAATTCAACCACATTTATGCAAAACGGTCATGGAAAATTTCAACAAAAGAGTGCGTATGTGCCAGCAAAGCCGTGGAGGCCATTTACCCAATATGCTATTGCATACATAACCTTATACTGTATACTTTATAAATCAATAAAAAATTACAATTTTTAATTATAAACCTGTGTTTTCTATCAAAATTACTTGCGTGAATTTTGGGACACCCTTTACAAGGTATAATGGAATGATCTAGGAGGAGTAATCTACACTAATAAGTCAAACCTCCCCAAAGTTAAGTAATATCTGAGTTGTATATTGCAGGACTAGTAGTAATTAGCTAATGAAATGTTGTCATTGATTTTATCCTAAGCAAAACAAACACTGAATGCAACAGTTCAGATGCATAACAGAGCATTGGAAATTCAGGGATCAGTAGGCAGTATACTGCAACTAAATCATCATGGAATAGAAGAAGAAGAGGTCTGATTACATTAGCAAAACATAAAAGATGAGGCCAACCCTAGCCGGTTTGGCTCACTGGATAGAGTGTCAGCCTACGGACCAAAGGGAACTGGGTTCAATTCTGGTCAAGGACACGTACCTGGGTTGCAATCTCCTCTCTGGCCTGGGCCCTGGTCAGGGTGTGAGCAGGAGGTAACCAATCAATGTGCTTCTCTCTCATCGATATTTCTCTCTGCCTTTCCCTCTCTCTTTCACACTCTCTAAAAATCAATGGAAAAATATCTTCAGCTGAGGATTAAAAAAAAACAAAAAGATGTGGCCAAAGTGGTAACGACTCTTACGGTGAACAGGTGAACTAGATCTTCTAAAGTGATGCACAGTCAATGTAATTTTAATAATAGGAATAGAATTATTCAATTTTTAGAATGGTAATATTAGCAGATATGAGCAGAATAGATGGTAGAAAATTTAGACTGTCCCACTTATGGAGTTGTGGCATTAATTGCTTGAAAAAATGTATAAGGTTCTGAAATATTGGTGAGATGTGGCTGTAGTACTTAAAAAAGCACAGACTTGATAGCTGTAGGGATACTTTAAAGAGGACCTCAAATTGCTGGTTTAGGTGGCTGAGTGGCTGGCTTATGGGAGGTTCCACTATTAAGAGAAAAGAAATATAACACTTTGTCATGGTAGAGGTATAGATGACAATTCAGCTGGGATCTCTGAGATTTGAGATATCAGAGTCATTGTATATGTATATTAGTGGCAATGTTTAGCTGTCACAGAATATCAAGGAAGCTTCTAAAATTAGAACAAAGATGCTAATTGAAGTCAAAGAAATACAAGATATTGCCTAGAAAAAAAAGATAGCAAAGACAATTAAGACTTTAAAAAGACAGGTAAAAAGATAATCATAAATGTATGATGTGACAAAAGCCAGGAAAATAGAATATTTCCAGAAGAAGAGAATGCCAAGAGTCCACTTGAAAAAAGTTATCTAGCTCAAAAGTAATTACATTTTAAAAATTAAAATATCCTACATAAAAGCATGATTTTAAATAAAAGCTCAATACTATAGTATATGGCTAATAAATATAATTCATTAGAAAACAGAATACTATTTAACGGTAAAAATGTGTTCATATATTTGTTTTCTTTGGTAACACTAAAAAAAAAAAATCTTTGTGACTATCTATATATATAAAGGCCTAAGCAACCATTATGACAGAACAACTGGAATGACCAGTCTCTATGATGAGCACTAACCACCAGGGAGCAAATGCTCAATGCAGGAGCTTCCCCATGGTGGTCAGTGCTCTCCCACAGAAGGAGCTCTGCTCAGCCACAAGCCAGCCTGAAGGCTGCCAGCAGAACGGTGGTGGTGAGAGCCTCTCCCACCTCCTCAGCAGCACTAAGGATGTCCAACTGCAGCTTAGGCCTGTTCCCTGCTTGCAAGTGGCCATCCCCCGAGGGTTCCCGGGCTGCCAGAGGGATGTCTTACTGCCAGCTTAGGCCCGATCCCCTGGAGAATGGGCCTAAGCCAGCAGGTGGACATCCCCCGAGGGGTCCCAGACTGTGAGAGGGCACAGGCCAGGCTGAGGGATCCCCCCGAGTGCACACATTTTTGTGCACCAGGCCTCTAGTAATGTATATTCCTTGGCTTTGAGGTGAAATGTCCTGAAGATGTGAATTAAGTCCATCTGATCTAATGAGTCATTTAGGATTGCTGTTTCCTTGCTTATTTTTTGTCTAGAGGATTTATCCGGTGATGGCAGTGATGTATTAAAGTTCCCTACTATGGTTGTATTGTTATCAATCTCTCTCTTGATATCTTCCAGGAGTTTTTTTTTATGTATTTGGGTGCTCCTGCATTGGGTGTATCTATGTTTATCATGGTTATATCCTCTTGTTGTATCAATCCCTTTAGTATTATGAAGTGGCCTTCCTTATCTCTTGTTATGGCCTTCACTTTGAGGTCTATTTTGTCAGATATAAGTATTGCTGCCCCACCTTTTTTTTTTTTTTTCATTTCCATTTGCCTGAAAGTTATTTTTCCATCCTTTCACTTTCAGTCTGTTGAGTCCCTTATTCTGAGGTGGGTCTCATGTAGACAGAATGTACACTGAGTGGCCAGATTATTATGACCACCCCATCAGTACTTCATTGGGCCACGTCTTGCCCTCAATACTGCGGTGATTTTCTTGGCATTGACTCCACAAGATGTTGAAATATGATGCAAGAAATCTGTCACCATGCCTGATGAATAGCACTGTCCAGTTCTGTGAGATCTGATGGTTGTAGAACCAGTTGCCTGATGGCTCTTTTAACTTTGTCCCACAAATTCTCAATTGGATTGAGATCTGGTGATTGTGGGGGCCACCTAAGCAAGGTAAAGTCTCCCTCATGTTCTTGAAACCACTCTTGCACAATAGGAGCACAGTGGCATGGTGCATTGTCTTGTTGGAAGAAGTCATCTCCATTGGGATACGCCATCAACATGATAGGATGAACTTGATCAGCAATGATACTTAGGTATGTTGTGTTATTCAGACATTGTTCCACACGAATTAAAGGGCCGAAATCATACCAGGAAAACATGCCCCAAACCATAACACTACCCCCACCAGTTTGAAGGGTTGTACTCATGCATGCAGGGTGCATGCTTTTTCCGCCAAATTCTCACTCTGCCATCTGCATAATGCAACTGGAAATGTGATTTATTGGACCACATGACTTTTTTCCAATGCTCAACTGTCCAATCCTTGTGTTCCTATGTGAATTGGAGGCATTTTATCTTGGTAACTGCAGACAGCAAAGGTGTTCGAACAAGCCTTCAGCTTCCATATCCCATATGATGCAGTGTACAGCTAATTTGCCTATAAACGTCAGATGGTCATAATAATCTGGCCACTCAGTTTATATGGGTCATTTTTTTTATACATTCAGCCACTCAATGTCTTTTTATTGGATCACTTAATCCATTTACATTTAAAGTTATTATTGAAAGATACTTGTTTATAGCCATCTTTAGTTTTTGTGCCCGTTTTCTTTCTTAGCTTTTTATTTCTTCTTTTTAAACTAGTCCTTTTAGCATTTCTTGCATTGCTGGCTTGGCAGTGATAAACTCCCCTAGCCTTTTTTTTTGTCTGTGAAGCTTCTTATTTCCCCTTCAATTTTGAATAATAGCCTTGCTGGATAGAGTATTCTTGGATTCAATTCCTTGCTTTGCATCACTTTGTAAATTTCTGTCCATTCTTTTCTGGCCTGATGTGTTTCTGCTGAGAAATTATTTGATAATCTAATGGGAGATCCCTTGTATGTAACTTTCTGTCTCTCTCTTGCAGCCTTTAAGATTCTCTGTTTGTCCTGTACATTTGCCATCATAATTATGATGTGTCTTGGTGTGCGTCCTTTTAGGTTCATCTAGTTTGGGACTCTCTGTCCTTGTGTGACTTTTTTTCTTCCCCACCTCAGAGAAGGTTTCTGACATTATTTTTTCAAATAGGTTTTCTAGCCCTTGTTCCTCTTCCTGTTGTTCTTGCACCCCTATTATTTATATGTCGCTTCATTTCATGTTGCCCCATTGCTCCCGTAGGCTCTCCTCCTGTCTTTTAATTTTTTCTCTCCAATTACAGTTCAGTTTGGGTGTGTTTTGCTTCCCTGTCTTCTAATTCGCTAATTCGGTCCTCCGCTTCTCCTAGTCTACTGTTGAAACTTTCAATGGTGTTTTTTATTGCAGCTATATCACTCTTCATTTCTTCTTGATTCTTACATAACTTACTGATTTTTTTCATCCATTTTTTCTTGATTCTTACATAAGTTCTTGATTGTTTTCATCCATCTGGTTTATGAACTGTATGACCCTTATTCTGAATTCTTTTTCTGACATATTGCATGCCTCTCTTTCACCTAGCTTCCTCCTTTTCTGGTGATTTCCCTCTTTTCTTTCCTTTGGGGGTTTCTTTGTCTACGCATTTTTGGTCTCACCCACTGATCTAGATGTGGACTTCTGCAGGGGCTGCTCCTCAGTTGTCAGTGGCTCCTTTGGTGGGTGCTGTTTGCAGCAGTGGTATCTCCTCTGGCTGGTGGGGGAGGCTGCTCACACAGCTGCTGTTCTTTGGACAAGGGTGAGTTGATCAGGAGACTGCTGCTCCTCATATGGGGGTGGGCTGAGCGTGGCTGCTGCTCCTTTGATGGCATGGGCTGTTCACGTGGTTGCTGCTCCTTGGATTGGGGCTGGATGCATGCTGTTGCTGTTCCTCAGATGGAGCAGGCTGCTTGTGAGGCTGCCACTTCTTGGACAGGGGCAGGTTGCTTGCAGGGCTACTGCTCCTTGGACCAGTGTGGCCTGCTCAGGGTTGCCACTCCTCCAGCATGGGTGGTCTGCTCGTGTGGTTGTTGCTCCTTGGACCAAGGCGTGATTCTCAGGTGACTGCTGCTCTTCGAATGGGGGCGGGCTGCTCTTGGCGCTGCTGTTCCTCATATGGGGTGGGCTTCTCACAAAGCTACTGATCCTTAGATGGGTGCAGGCTGCTCATGTGGCTGCTTCTCTTCGGACGGGGTCAGGTTGCTTGCACAGCTGCTGCTCCTTGGATGGGGGTGGGCTGCATGGGGCTCCCACTCCTCAATCGTGGGCAGGCTGCTAGTGAGGCTGCTGCTCCTCAGGTGGGGTGGGCTGCTCATGTGGTTACTGCTCCTTAGACAGGGGAATGGGCTGCTCATACAACTCCTTTCTCCAGGGATCCTCTACCCTTCCCAGCTGCAAACTGTCTCCCAGTTGAGTCTCCTTCACCAATTTGGGTTGGATGTTATTCATTTCAGCTGCTCATTCTATTTTCTCCAGGACAAGACTTGGGACATGTCCATCTATTCCTCTGCTATTTTGTTTCTTGAACTCCACTTACTATTTTCTTGCCACCTCGCTCTGTGGCTCCTGGCTGGCCTAAAAAACTCCAGGTCTGAGAGTAATAAATATTTTTTCTTCCACATTTCCTAATGGTTATCATGGAAGGGGATCTTGAAGTCTCAATAACCACACAGCTCTGTCCAGTCCACACTGGTTTGTATATGAGAGACATCTGGGGAAGCTGTTGACATGCCACTATTCTGAAGACCTATGAATTTTGAAAGAATGAGGCTTTGATCTGGATGAGTAACAATCATACTGGCTGCTGCAGTTCACCCTGGAGACAGTATTCTATTTCTTTAAAGAAAAAAAACTCTAGTTTTATAAGAAATGATTGGTAAATGTGTGGGTAAATGCCTCTCTTTCAGTCATTTGGCTTGGGAGCAATAAGGTGTATACATTTACATTTATAAGACAAATCTCCATTTGTAAGTGTGTCTCCCCCTCTATACCAGGAAGAGGAGAATGACTCTAAATCTCTAGAAATGCTTATCAATAGAGAAGGCAATGACTTAAATCTGTATAACAAGCTTAGTCATGTTTTATGTTTGTTTGCTTTGTTATTTTAATCCTCACAAGAGGATATTTTTTCCATTACTTTTCAGAGAGAGTGGAAGGGAGAGAGTAGAAGGGAGGGAAGGAGGGAGGGAAGAGGAGAGATTAAGAGAAACACTGATGTGAAAGAGATACATCAACTGGTTGCCTCCCACATGTGCCCCAACTGGAGGCAGGGCACAAACCAGGTATGTGCCCTTGACTGAAAATTGAACCCTAGACCCTTTGGTGTGCTGGCTAATGCTCTAACCACTGAGATTACAAGCCAATATTGTTTGTTTTTTATTGATTTTTTAAAAAATATATTTTATTGATTTTTTTATGCAGAGGAAGGGAGAGGTATAGAGTTAGAAACATCGATGAGAGAGAAACATAGATCAGCTGCCTCCTGCACACCCCTACTGGGTATGTGCCCGCAACCAAGGTACATGCCCTTGACCAGAATCGAGCCTGGGACCCTTCAGTCCACAGGATGATGCTGTATCCACTGAGCCAATCTGTTTATGGCTTTATTGATCTTTTAGAGAACAAAAGGTAGGGGGGAGGGAGAGAGAGAGGGAGAGAAGGAGGAAGTTAAGAAAGGAGGAAGGGAAATTAAGAGAAAGAGAGAGAAGCATCAATTTATGGTACCACTTATTTATGCATTCCATGGTGGCTTCTGTTATGTGCTCTTACCAGGGATCAAACCTGCAACCTTAGCATATCAAGACGATGCTCCATCTGTGAACTGAGCTAACCTGCCAGGGTCAAACATAGACTTGTTTACTGTTCTCTTTCTGATAAGTTCCCATAAGTGACTTCCCACACCTAGCATCTTGTTTTGTCTTTAGCTGGAGATAATATTTAACGTGATGGCTTGGGCCATTTCCAGTACTCAGTTTTCCTGGGTCTCTCCCATATGTACAGTAGGCATAAATGTTATTAAGATTCTGTTTATCTCTTTTATCTGTCTTTTATTATCAGGATGGAGGGTGGCATCTTAGCCAAGACCTAGAAGGGTAAAGGAAAATTTATTTTTTCTTTCCTACAATACTAAAACTTCCCTCATTTTACTCAAAATATTCTATTTAGCTGTTGTCTTTCCCCATGATTCAATCCAACCATCATATTTTGCTATGATGGTTCTTGAGTCTTCCATGATCTGAAGAAGTTGATCTACTGTCCTCTATTTTTTTAATTGAATTTATTCAGGTGATATTGGTTCACAAAACTATACAAGTTTTAAATGTAGAACTCAATAAAACATCATCTGCACACTGCATGGTACACTCATTGCACCAAGCAAAGTCTTTTCCCATTCCCATTCTCCCCCACCTTTGCCCACCTCCACCTCCACCTACTCCCACTCCCTTTCCCTTTGGCTATCACCACACATTGTCTGTGTCTTTGTGTTTTATATATATTGTATATATATATATATATATATATATATATATATATATATATATATATATATAGTTATATATATTGATTAATCCCTTCACTTCTTTCATCCAGTTCCCACACCCCCCTTCCCTCTGACAGCTATCAGTCTGTTCCCTGTGTCCATGCCTCAGTTTCTACTTTGTTAGTTACTGTCCTCTACATTTAATAGCATTGGATCTACTGCAGAGTTAATGCCAGTTGTTCTTCAGTATGTTTCATATTCAGAATTCATCTGAATGTGTTCCCATGTTTAGATTCAGACAAAATATTTCTGGAAAGAATACCACATAGATAATGTGTAACTTCCTCTGCATCTGATCAATAGGCACATAATGTCAGGTTATTACATTATTACTGATGTATGAGGTGACCATTAATATCATTGTTGTAAAGGCATATTTTCCATTTCTAAATAATAAGTAATCCGAGGGATTTTGAATATTCTGTTCACAGTTTTTTACCTTGTGGTTTCAGTCATTGATCCTTAACTGAATATATTATACTAGGGGCCCAGTGCACGAATTCATGCACCTTGAAAGGAACTGTGGGCCACGAACCTGTGGTAGGTACAAGGGCAGGTCTCAGTCCATCCCCCGTGCCCCCACCTGGCCCCTCCCACTGTGGCCCCCAGCCCCCTGTCTGCCAGCCCCTCCCACTCAGCCCCACTCCCACCCACTGACAGCGCAGAACAATTGGGGCCAGTGCCAGCAGTGGGTGCAAATGGCGGCTGCTGCCCTGCTCACCCCCCAGGAGCAGGGGGAGGTGAAGAAGCCCTCAGGTGCAATCAGGCCTGGCAGCCACAGCTTGCACCTGCTGACAGCGCCAAGCGATCGGGGATGGTACTGGGCACTGGCAGAAGGTGTGAGCAGCGGCTCTGGTGCCAGCAGTGGGTGCAAGCGCCAGGCAAGACCATGGTGCATGGGAGCAAAGAATTCTCAGTAACCATGAGAGGCTCATCCAGAGGACAGCGACCAGTGCCCTGCCTTGGTCTGATGCCTCCACTCACCTGCTCCACCATCCAGCAGCAGCCGATGCCCACCATGTTCCATGCGCACCCCCTGGTGGTCTGCACGCGTATTAGCTACTGGTTGTTCCATTGTTCTGCAGTTCAGTCTATTTGCATATTAGGGTTTTATATATATACTAGAGGCCCGGTGCACAAAAATTTGTGCACTCGGGGGGGAAGGGGGGGTCCCTCAGCCTGGCCTGTGCCCTCTCACAGTCTGGGACGCCTCGGGAGATAATGACCTGCTGGCTTAGGCCTGCTCCCGGGTGGCAGAGGGCAGGCCCAATCCCTAGGTGCAGCCCCTGGTCGGGCTCAGAGCAGGGCTGATTGGGGAGTTGGGGCACCGCCCCTGTCATGCACAGAGCAGGGCGGATTGGGAGGTTGCGATGCCACCCTCAGTCACGCTCAGGGTAGGGTCAATTGGGGGGTTGGGGCACCGCCCCTTGTCACACTCAAGGCAGGGTCAATGGGAAGGTTGCGGCGCCACCCCCTGTCACGCACAGAGCAGGGCCCATCAGGGGGGTTGGGGCTCCATACCCTGTCACGCACAGAGCGGGGCCAATCAGGGGGTTGGGGTGCTGCCCCCTGTCATGCACAGAGCAGGGTCAATCAGGGGGTTGGGGAGCTCCCCCCTGTCATGCACAGAGCAGGGCCAATCAGGGGGTTGAGGAGCTCCCCCCTGCCACTCAGAATAGGGCCGATAGGGGAGTTGAGGCATCGCCCCCTGTCACACTCAGAGAAGAGCAGATCAGGGGGTTGGGGCACCACCCTCTATCACCCACAGAGCAGGGCCGATCAGGGGGTTGGGGCGCCACCACTGTCACACTCAGGGCAGGGCCGATGGGGAGGTTATGGCTCTACCCCGTCACACACAAAGCAGGGCCCGTTGCGGGGGGGTGGGGGGCAGGTTGAGGCACCGCACCCTGTCACACACAGAGCTGCAGGGTGATCAGGGGGTTTGGGCACTGCCCCCTGTCACGCTGATCCCAGTGCCGCGAGGCCTTGCGACTCCGCTGATCCTGGTGCTGGTAGTCATATTACCCTTTTACTATATAGGATAGAGGCCTGGTGCATGGGTGGGGCTGGCTGGTTTGCCCTGAAGGGTGTCCTGGATCAGGGTGGGGGTCCCCACTGGAGTGCCTGGGCAGCCTGGGTGAGGGGATGATGGCTGTTTGCAGCTGGTCACACACCCTTCAGGTTGGGGGTCCCCAATGGGGTGCCTGGTCAGTCTGGGTGAGGGGCTGAGGGCTGAAGCTCCCAACTGCTCCTTTTTTTCTTTTTCTTTTTTTTATTCTGGGCCAGCTCTAGCTCTGAGGCTGCAGCTCTGAGGCCTCTGCTGCTAAAATCAGGTATCTGGTTTGTTTGGGTTCTATAAACTCGAAACAATGTATCAACTCCAGCTCTGAGATCCGGGCTCGCTGAAAGCGGGTTTCTGGGGTTTTGTTTAGCTTCTATATTTGTTAAAATGTTTCTTAGACTGCAGGCTCAGAGGCCGGCAAGGCAGGTGGGGAACGTTGGAGTCCTTGGTCACTGAAGCAAGCAAGCCTCATGTTAGTTTCAAGCTGCCTGGCTGCCGGCCACCATCCTGGCTGGCAGTTAATTTGCATATCTCCCTGATTAGCCAATGGGAAGGATAGTGATCATACGCCAATTGCCATGTTTCTCTTTTATTAGATAGGTTATAGATCGGGCATTACAAAACAGTGACTTTCTACCTCTGAACTTCTTTTAATAATTATTTGCTGAGATCATTAGTTATTATCTCAATTCTTATTTTTAAGAGATAATTTCTTATTTTTGTATTTCCTCTCTTTTTAAATTATCAATATTTCTTATTCATGGATATTTATTATGATATTTATTATTTTTAATGTATTATAACTCACTACTGTTATTATTCTCTTTAATGTTCAGGTTGCACCAAATTTATCCATTGGACCCCCTTTAAGCAAGCTCCTGAATCCTTTTGATATGGCCTCATTTTGTTAGAGCACTTCTTTGCTTCCTGGTTAACCTTATACTTTCTCTGACCTTCAAATATTAAGCCATATCTCAAAGGAGCCGTGGCTTCTTTTAGCAAGAAATGAGTTTAAGAAACCAAGATCTCAGTGTTATTTATACTGACAGATAAACATGTCAAAACCCCAAAATTATGTCTCTCTTTTTCTCTAATTCTTTTCTAGTCAGAATATTAATTGCTACAGTAAAGTCTATTTTCTTTAATAATTGACACAATTAAAGTAGGGTTGTACATTCTTATTCTATAACATTAATTTGTTTCTGTAGGACCTTTAGGGTCCTCTATTTACTTTATTCTTTCTCTTCATTTTTAAAAGTACAGGGGATGCTCATACCATTCTAAGTTGTTCCCTTACCCACAGAACCACTGTCTTCCTATGATTGTTACCTCTGGTACCAGACTTTTAGGTCCCTTCCTTTGAATTTTCAATAGCCAGTGGTCAGATTCATAATGTCTTATATGTGTTCTTGGTATTTTCCCCACTCACAGTAAGACCTCATTTTTCTAAGAGAAATTTATCTGTTCTAGAACTGGTACTATCCTGCTTCATGCTCTTGATTTTCAAGCAGTCTTATCTAGCTCTCATATTTAGCCTGGGCCCTAAAGCAGGTTATGTTGGTTTTAGATGTTTTCCTGTGCCACATAACAGTGTTTCAATGGGCTACGTCTACAATGGTAGTCCCATAAGATTATAATGAATCTAAAAAATTCCTGCCGAAACCAGTTTGGCTCAGTGGCTAGAGCGTCGGCCTGCGGACTGAGAGGTCCCAGGTTCGATTCCGGTCAAGGGCATGTACCTGGGTTGCGGGCATATCCCCAGTAGGAGATGTGCAGGAGGCAGCTGATCGATGATTCTCTCTCATCGATGTTTCTAACTCTCTATCTCTCTCCCTTCCTCTCTGTAAAAAATCAATAAAATATATATTTAAAAAAAAACAACAACATTCCTATCACTTACTGACTTCTCAACTATTGTAACATTTTATAGCAATGCATCACTCACATGTTTGTGGTGATACTGGTATAAACAAACCTACCACTATAATAATCATATAAAAATATAGCACATACTATTATGTATAGTAAATGAATGACTATGTTACTGTTTTATATATTTACTATACTATATTTTAGTATTATTTTAGAACTAGAGGCCCAGTGCATGAAATTAATGCATGGGGGGGGGAATCCCCTCAGCCCGGCCTGCACCCTCTCCAATCCTGGACCCCTTGAAGATTGGGCCTAAACTGGCAGTTGGAAATTCCTCTCACAATCCTGGACTGCTGGCTCCTAATCGCTCACCTGCCTGCTTGTCTGGTAGCCCCTAACTGGCCCCCCTGCTGGCCTGATCACCTATCACTGCCTCTGCATGCCAGCCTGATTGCCCTTACCTGCCCCCCATGCTGGCCTGGTTGCCCCTAACTTCCCCCTCTGCCAGCCTGGTTGCCCTCAACTGCGCCCCCTGCTGGTCTAGTTGCCCCTCACTGTCCCCCCTTCCAGCCTAATCATCCCCAACTGCCCCCCCTGCTGACCTGGTCACCCCCAAATGCACCTCCCCACCAGCCTGGTTGCCCCTGACAGCCTGGTTACCCCTCATGGCCCCCCTACCAGCCTGATCACCCCACACAGCCTGCTGTTCAGCCATTTGGTCATCCTCACTAACCCCCCCTGCCAGCCTGGTTGTAGGTAGCCATCTTATGAGGGCATGAGGGTTAATTTGCATATTACCTCTTTATTATATAGGATGTACTCTTTCTAATTATAAAAAAAAGTTTGCTGAAAAACACTATGCTGTGTTACACCAGCAGCAGCCTCATACATCTCATGATTACTGCATCTCTTAATTGCATCATTTTCTCTTGTGCTTGATTTAATCTCATGCGGTTTTGTACAGTAACATGCTGTGTAGGTTTGGACCTTGGAGCAATAGACTATCTACACTAATAATAGACAAACATGGTAATTGACCATACCTTCACTATGCCCCCCATTGGCTGATCAGAGCAACATGCAAATTAACTGACAACAAAGATGGCGGCTAATTTGCATACTGCAGGCAGGGCGTGATAGTACGAGCCACCATCTAGGTCCACGTGTGAAACCTGGGGGCAGGGGCTCAGGCCAAGCAATCTCTGATTCCTTGGCCTGAGCCCTGCCCTCCCACCAGGGATGGGGCCCACTCCAGTGTGCGACCCAGGGGCGGGCAGGGCTCAGGCAAGGCAATCGGCATCGCCCGCCCTCGGGTCGCACACGGGAGTGGGTCCCATGTCCCCAGCAGGTGGGCAGGGCTCAGGCAAAGGCAAGCGATGCTGATCACCTCGCCTGAGCCCCCACCTGCCAGCTGGAGACACGGGGCCCTCTCTGAGAGAGAGAGAGATAGAGATAGATAGATAGAGAAAGAGAGAGAGAGAGAGAGAGAGAGAGAGAGAGAGAGAGAGAGAGAGGTGGAATTTGGCACCCCACATCCCTCCCTGATTGACCACTGCGATTCCAAGCCAGTGAGGGCTGCCTTCAGGCAGCAGCTCTAGGTCCCTCACCCCCACTCCAGGCCCGAGAGCACAGTGCTGGGCAGGGGCACCCAGGGGTTTGGGAATGCAGTGCAGGGGGCTGGCACAACATGGGGGGCTGTGTTTACACCGCCAAGTTCCCCACTTCTGCCCTGGCCCACGCATCCCTCTTCCTTCCCCCCAGAGGCCCAGCTCCTGCCTACATGCTTGCTGGGTAGGCCCAACTGCACCAGGAAGTGAGCCATGGCTATCGGAATGGCCACTTCCTGGGATGGGATGGCTGGACCACAGCGATTCATGAGGGCGATGAGCCCCGTGGGGCATGCGCAGCCCTCGGGGGGGTGGGAGTGGCCGGCCAAGCCGAGTCTGGCTTCAGTGGGGCCAGTGGGAGCCCGAGGCCACCCCAACCCCCACAGGTCTCGGGTGGATGGTGGCTCAGTGGATAGCGGTGTCTCCATGCATGGTGCCCAGGGGCAGCTGTGAGCTGCTGCAACCCCGCCCCACGCTTCAGGGAGGGGGAGAAGGCTCACAGCCACCAGCACCCTAGGCTGCACCACCTGTGCCTCAGCCTGCCAGGTTATCAGGGTCCAGAGCAGGTGAGTTGCTCCCTTCCCCCAGTGGTAGAACAGGGAGGAGAGCACTGGGTGCAGGGAGGGGACCTCAGCTGGGAACCTCCTGGTGTGGGGAAGGGGCCCAGCCTGGGCCCAGTGGGGACCTTAGGAAGTCTGGCTAAGCAGGTGCTGGTTCATACCAACTCTTACTCTGTCATCTTCTTCCAGATCTTCAAGCTAGCCCCCTTGCCCCACCTGTCCGGGGGAACGGGCTGTTGTGACCTCCTTGAGCTCAGACTGTGGACCCAGAGACCTCAAGGAAGAGTGCCCGGCCAGGCCCGGGCAGGGGCCAGTGCAGAACTACCAGGGCAGAGTTGCTTCAGTGTCTTGGTGAAGTTTGGAACTGACCCAAGGAGGAAACCTGAGAAGGGAAAGGCCGGGAGGCATGAATTGCCAGCACTTTAGCCACTTGAAAACAGCTCCACTTGGAATGTGAGGCAGTTGTATGTTCAGCTGAGAAGTGCGGGAGCTGAACTCCACCGTCACTGGGCTCCTGTCAGTCTGAGGCCCAAGCGTCCACTACGACAAGGAAAGAACAGAGCAAGGGGCCCGGAGGAAGGGAGGACAATTGTCTAGACTTTCCCCAGCCCTCTCCTTCTTTCTGCTGCCTACAAGAGCCCCAGGCCCAGCCTCAGTTCTGTCTCCACCCTTTAGTCCCCTATTCTCCAACCACAGAGGAAAGAAATAAGGAAGGAGTCTGTGCTGCCTTCAGAAATTATCTATATACCTGATCGGCCAGTTGCCTTCCACAGAGGGAGGCCAGACTTCGGCTTAGGCCCGCTCCCCACAGGGACATCAGTAGGACATCCTGTGAGGGCTCCCAGACTGTTAGAGGGGGCAGGCTGGGCTGAGAGATGCCCCCTGAGTGCACAAATTTTTGTGCACTGGGCCTCTAGTACCATATAACCTAGGTGTATAGTAGGCTAATCGTATACAATCTAAGTTTGTATATGTGCACTCTATGATGCTTGCACCACAAATTCACCTAAAAATGTATTTCTCAAAACATATCCCCTTCATTAAGCAATGTACAACTGTAGACGTAAACGCAACTTGTAATAGTCTTTGAATAGTTATGCTGTTGGCATGAATTTTGTGTGCTTTTATTTCTCTCCTTGTTAATCTCTATGAGTTTTAGATCATGTGTGCAGATATTAGGATTTAAGAGCTGCTATTATGCTATAGAAACTCAGAGGTCAGAAACTATGTATATTTGAAATTATTTTATGTTTTATTTAAATAAAACTTGTTATGCCTTCTGAGTTATTCCTTATTCATAAAGGGGAAGTGCTTTTAAAAACACAGTATAATTTTATTAAAAGATTCACAGTAACTTTAGGCTTAATTCTAGGAGGGCTTATGCCTCTGAGCCAAGTTGCTTGTCACTGTTGAGGTTCACTTACTAGCAGGCTATGAAAGGTTTAAATATGAAAATGAACAAATGAAAGAGGGTTTTTTTTCTTAACTCTTTGGGCTAGCACTTCTTAGTTAACTAAGAAAATAATCATTTGCTTATGTGCCTGCTGACTAATGATGTGCTAGACATCAAAAATTAATTTTAATCTGTTTCTCATTTCTTTTCCTGTTTGGTCTGGTATTCAGCTGGTTAGGCTGACTGTAATCAGATGCTTGCATTCTTTTTAACTAAGAAACAGTAAATCAAGTGAGAGCACAAAAAAGAAACAAATGGCATTGAGTAATGATGAGAGTATCCAATTAAATAGAAAAAAATACATTAGGAACTTATCAAAGTCATTTAAAATGCCCATCCAGACATTGCCAGTGTCCTCTTACAGTTTAATGAGTGTGTTTTCCATTATGTCAGTCAGATCATTAATAATCAATTGCCCCCTCCCCCAACTGGCTTTGAAGCCACAGTGTTATTGTAGTGCTTATTGGCAAAATCATAAAAAGAAGAATAAAAAATATCTTAGTCCTGCTGTGAACAAGAACCATATCTCTCCTTGGGGGTGAGGTTGGGGGATGGTTGTCCTTTAATAGATCGATGTAAAAGGAACACTGGGAAGTTAAAGTTACAATAAGAATTTTTATCAACTTGAATTTCTGGCCCAATTTTTTCTAATGCAGTGAGCTCTGGCATACTTAAAATGGAACACATAAAAATACTTCATTTTTTCTAAAGTACTTAGGCTTAAATATCTTTGTGTCAAAACAGACCATACTCTGCTTTAATCCTTCTATAACTTATTCAGCACAATTTTTACTGAAAATTTAAAATGTGACTTTCTATCCTATAAGTCAAATATTTCTTTTAAAAAAATATCCTTTGCATCTACCTTTCCAATATTACAGTCTGGAGAGATCAGGAAGGTGAGCCCTGTCTCCAAAGCAACATTGACACAACAGTGATACTACAAACGTGCAATCGCATATATTGACAATTGTTTGGAATATTTAAAAAATTGGCTATTGTGACACACATAAATATAACACCTGTCATGATTCAGATGTAATGCTGGAGATGACCTCTATCAAGAGTGGACAATTTCACAACAGGTATTATCCAGAGGAAGCTACCAGAGGAGAACAGGTAAGCAAGAAGCTAGATGATATGACATGTATCCAAACTAAGCCTCTTTACTGTCTACATTCTAGCTGAGTGGTAAGAAGAGGCAGAAGAAAAAACAAAAAGGAAATGGGCCTGACAGAGTAGGTCATTGGTTTGCTTAATTTTCTAGACCTTTGGGTAAAAAAGAAAGAACCGCTCTGATAAACCACAATTTTAGTCCTAGCCGGTTTGTCTCAGTGGATAGAGCGTTGGCCTGCAGATCAAAGGGTCCCAGTCTGGGGCACATGCGTGGGTTGTGGGCTTGGTCCAACATGCAGGAGGCAGCCAATCAATGATTCCTTCTCATCATTGATGTTTCTATCTCTCTCTTCCTCTCCCTCTCTGAAATCAATAAAAATATATATTAAAAAAAAAAAAATTTAACACATCATCCACTTCCAAAAGTAATCTAGTCTTATTCATTCTAACCAATTCATAAACTATCTTCCTCCCTTTGGAAGTATATGAGGAATTAGGAAGGGGTCAAAAAGCGAGTGGCCTTGAATTACTTCTCATGGAAGCAGCATACCTGACTTCAAGCAGATGGTTTTTGAGCAAGAAGCATTTGGAGGCAGGGTTCACCTTCCTCATATCTCGATCACGCCCGCTTCTCCTTCCTGTCCCACTGAAGGAAGTATTCTTTCTCATGACTGTGACAATCCTTCCATGTAGGTTCTGGATTTGATATGTTTCCATTTCTTCGAGTACCTTGTTTCTTCTGATTTATATATCATTATATTCTTCCCCTCTCTAAGCTGTTTCACCCTCAGCATTTAAGAAAATACTCATTTAAGCTACTCAAATTTTCAAAAGAAACTCTCCATCTATTCCGCATCTTCCTGACCCTGCCAATAATATCATGATAGATCTTACAATTCCTTTCATAACCCTCATATCTAAGTTTCTTTTGAACAGTTATCTCAATTCTCTACCTCTACTTCTTAATCCCCATGCATTTTCCAACTCACTGGAATTTAGCTTTTTCTCTAGTCTCTCTACTAGAAGCAATCGCTAAAATCACCAAAAGCTTTCAATTTGTGAAATCCAACAGGCACATTTTTGAAATCATCTTAATTACCCCTGAAACCTCCTATACTAATGAACACCTCCATTTCCCTAAAATTTCTTTCTCCCTTGATTTCTATAACTCATTTCCAGATGTCACTGCTTATCTATATCCTTCTGCAATATCTTCTTTTGGTGTTTTCCAGAATCCCCTTCTCAATGCTTTTAAAATATATGTGTATTTGGAAAATATTGTTCTGTGAGTACCCCCAAATGTTTCTCTCTCCCTATAAAAAAGGTTCT
The DNA here is from genome assembly GCF_014108235.1 of Myotis myotis. Lineage (NCBI taxonomy): Eukaryota > Metazoa > Chordata > Mammalia > Chiroptera > Vespertilionidae > Myotis > Myotis myotis. The sequence continues at coordinate 107,826,918 of NW_023416346.1, read as the reverse complement.
GACTCTTCTTTATCAGTGTTTTTGATGATATTAATTCTCTGAAAGGGTTTGGACATTCACAGCCTAATTTTTTAGGTTTTGGGAAACACTAAATCAGGAGAAGAATAAGTAAACAATTAAGAGAAATATATTATTGCTTAAGAAATACTTATTTTGGCAGAATTTGTAAAGAGCATTGCAGAGAGGGTTGGAGTTCTAATAAATAGTCTGGAATAGATAATTTGAGGATTTTATGGATAAAAGGAAGTGTAAGGGAAAGAAAATGGCATTTTAATAAGGGTTTTTCTAAACTCCAATATCTTTGCCAATCTTTTATAAACACAAGTAAAGAACTCCAATTATTTTGAAGGTCATTTAATTTATGATCTGTGTTTCTTATACTAAAACCCTACTCTCTGTATAGAATATAGGTTTCATGTATTCAATTGAGTTATCTGCAGATTAAAGTATAGTGATGAGATGGGTGTTTCTGTGAAAATTCATTGAACTGTACAATTCTGATTCTTACATGTTTCTGTAAACTATAGTTCAAAAATATTTCCATTTTTTATGCTGAGTCTCTTCCAAATCAAATTGTCCTAATTAGATTTACTAGTAGCTCTTGAGCTCCAGGCATACATTTTCAACTACTTACCAGATATCTCTATTACTATGTACCATAAGCAACTAAAGTCAAGATGTTCAAATGAGAACCCTATTCCTACTCTTCCTATTTTTTAGGCAGAACTACAATACAGCCAGCTTTTCAGAATAGATTTCTCCTTCTCCACATGGTAAATTTCCTGAGTTAGGCACAAAGTAGATATGCCTTCTTCCCCATATACATCTACCATCTGAGTTGGTCTGGGTAACATTTGTAAGCCACATACTACACTAGTCTGGTCTCCCTGTGAGTAGTTATGCACCCCACTGTCCATTCTTCTCAGTTCTCCACAGGGATACTATTCAAATAAGATAAAAACTTATCCCTGTCCCTTCAGTTTCTTCAGCAGAGCATAATAACAGGCAATACTCATATAGTATTTGTTACATGATAGAGGATATTGTAAAATATTTGAAGCTATTAATCCTTAACAAAACTTTATAATGATAAAATTAAAATTATCTCCATCATACAGGTATAAATCTGGGTTACAAAAAGATTAAATAACAGGCAACAATGGGTAGAACTTGGATTTGAACCGAGGCTGTAGGACTCCAGAAACGAATTACTAACTTTATTGTGGCAATCAATTCACAATATATATGTATAACAAATCATCACATTGTACATCTTAAATTTATACAAAGCTTTTTGTCAATTATAACTCAATAAAGCTGAGGGGAACAAAGAAATTCTGCTGTTAGCCAGCTCTCAATGTCTGGTACTTACTGTTCTTTCTGACCTTCCTTTTATTGAGTTCCTTTGAATTTCCTGAAAATATCATGTTTTATGTTTTCTACATATTTCATATTTTTTCATCCTCCTGGGATACTCTACACATGACCATGTCCACACCAACCTTATTTATCTGGATAACTCCATTTCAAAAAGGAATGTGTGTTAAGTTCTTCAAAACTTTCTCCTGACATCCTTTTCTTTATCTTATGAGATGCCAAGGGTGTATCTCTACCACTGCACTTATTACTTACTATTATATTTTTTGCTTATTTGTTGTCCTTATTAAGAAAAAGTTCAATAGGCTAATCACTGTGTAACAATAGTAGTTTATACATTGCATGGTACAGAATACACACAACAAACTATTTGTTTCCTAAATTGATAAATAAAGATCCGAGAAGTATATTTATGTGACCAATGATAAAATGCCAATAACTCTGCTTTAATAATTTTTCCTTATTGAGATTATTAGAAGCCCAGTGCACAAAATTCGTGCATGGTGGGAGGGGGTCCCTCAGCCCAGCCTGCACCCTCTCGTAATCCAGGACCCCATGGGGGATGTCCGAAACTGGCAGTTGAACATCTGACTGCCAGTCTAAACTGGCAGTCAGACATCCCTCTCACAATCCGGAACCGCTGGCTCCTAACAGCTCATCTGCCTGCCTACCTGGTCATCCTTAACCACTCTGCCTGCCTACCTGATAGCCCCTAACTGCCTCTGCCTGCCTGCCTGATCACCCCTAACAACTCGCCTGCCTGCCTGATTGCCTCTAACTGCTCGCCTGCCTGCCTAATCACCCCTACCCACCACTGCCTGCCTGATCGCTCTTAACTGCCTCTGCCTTGGCCCCCGCTGCCACAGCTTCATCCAGAATGATGTCTGAAAGGTTGTTTGGCTGTCTAGTCTAATTAGTATATTACGCTTTTATTATTATAGATGTGACTAATATATTTAAAGCATATTTTAGTGTCTGATACATAGCATGAGCTCACAAAAAAATAGTAATCTTACCTAATAATAGACAAACATGTAAATTAACCATCCGTCCGCTATGTTCACCAGCCAATCAGGAGACTATGCAAATTAACCCAACAAAGATGGCAGTTAATTTGCATACGTAGGGGTGAAGCGGTGGAGCAAAGAATGAAGGCTCCATCTGGAGCCACGAAGACTGAAGGCTCCATCCGGAGCGAAGGCCTGGGTCCCGGGTGCTGGAGGAAAACTGGTGCCAGCAGCCAGGGGAAGGGAAGGCCTATTGCACAAATCTCTTCATGCAAAGGGCTTCTAGTAAAATTATAATAACTTTGAAATATACCTCAAGGATTCTTAATTCTACTTTGCTTCCTGACAAAGACTTTGCAGAATAGATTAATGGAAAGAAAATGAAAAATAAGAAAATTAGGAGCAGGTAGGTTAGAGGTAGAAAAGAAAGTGAAGAAAATTTTTAATAAGGATAACTTGAAGTATGAGCAACAATAAGAGGATTAAGTTTTGAATAATGAATACATGATATAAGAAAAATAAGAAAGCTTAAGCATGGGAATTTAATATTCAAGCCAGGCTATATCATAAACCCCTTGCATTTAGTGGCCATTCAATAAATATTTGACTAGTTGATTGTTTGACTTTTTGTGATTAAGTACTAAACTCTTCAAAATAACCTGAGATCTGGTTCTTCTGACAGAGAAGAACATGACTCTACTTCTTAGGGTCTTCTGAGTGCGTGTGTGTGTGTGTGTGTGTGTGTGTACACGCTTAGAGATTTTCATCAATGCCATTTGTTGTTAAGCAAAAATCAATAAAGAAATTGTTGAAACTCTTCTTTAAATGCTTAATACCCATATTCTCACACATCAACATGCACATTGACCTCTTCTCTTCATAAATAGGTACTGAGTGTACAGCAATCTGCTCTAGATCTATTTTCAGTGCTGAGGAAAGAGGGAAGCTTGTTGTGAAAGCTAAGGAAAGGTGTTGGTTTACTTTAAATCTTTTCTTCTAGCACCTCTTTAGTAGTTGTCTACTTCATGACCATTGTATCACAGTCTACCCAGTTTTTTACTTCATCGTCCTCTCTTCACAGCATTCTGAGTGTCTCCACCAGTTTCCCAAGACTGTGTAGGGTAAGTAACATCAGCCACTTTAAAAAGCAACTCCATGGATGCAAAAGCATTTAAAAAAAGAAAATTTACTTGGTGACAGAGTACTGAGGTCAAGATTGTTATTTTTTGTTTGTTTGTTTATACTTCTAAAAATTGAGGTATAATTGATATATAACATTATATTAGTTTCAGATGTCCACCATAATGATTTGTATCTATTGAAAAATGTGTACAGGTCAAAGAAAAGTTTGTAAAATTGTGCAAAAATAATACTCAAATTGTCCTTTATCTTTTGTAATGAAGAAGAAAACAGATCCTATATTGTTTCATGGCAAATATAAGTGCTGCTTACCATCAAGTCAAAATTTCATCTGTTTTCAATTTCACATTTTCAAATAGCTCTGGTAAAAATTTCTAAATGGCTATGAATGTTCATAACATTTCTCAAACCACATTTCATACTCCTAAATTATCCAGTCAAGGCAAATCAGTGCTTATTAATGCTAGCCATTCCTTGGAAATTTTACTTTTTCATAAATATTAATTTTAACCAAAGTAAAAGTAAATATGATCTGTTAGGGCCCCTAGGAGTATAAGATTTTATTTCACCCTTAACTCAGTAAATCCATTGCAAATAGAAGCAACATTGTGACCTAATATTACTAGTGAGCAGATCGTACCCTGTTGACTAGTCCACAAATCTCCATTTACTTAGCAATAAATCAATGTAATCTACACTGTAACCCATGGTATTGTTGCAGTCATAGTGAAGCCTGAAAGGCCAGCTTTGTTCATTTTGCTAGGTACTCTAATTAGAAGATGAAATATAGTGTTTTAGTGGTCCAGTAAAATAATCAATGGGGAGCAATTCTGAATATATTATGTTTTAGAATTCTTTAAAGGACACAAAAGCTTCATAGTACTTTGAGACAAAACACTTATTCACTTAGGTTCAACAGAAATGTTTTATTCAATTCAAGGAACTGTGCTCAAAAATTTTGTAAGTGTACCAATAAATAGTAGAAATCTTGCTTACAAAGAACTCATAGAATAGAATATTTTAAAAGTATACATAAAAATACTCTAAAAAACAGTTTAATGGAATAAAGGCTATGGAATAATTTCATATTGCTAATATAGGTGATAATGGAAATATCTCTTTGGCCTTCTGATATCACAAAAGTATTCATGAAGGAGAAGGTGGTATTTGAGCGATCTTTCAAACACTGACAAATCTTAAAAGAGATGGACAAAGGAACAGTGTAGGAAGATTTTTTTTAAATTTATCATCATTGCTGAAAGTATTACAAATGTCCCCTTAGTTTTTTGTGTTTGTTTTTTTCCCCATAGACTGACTTCACCCAGCACCTGCCCCTCTCAAGCCTTCACCACACTATTATCTGTGTCCATGGTCTGTGAATATCTATTTATATAAAAACCCTGGTTGTAACACCCTTCATGACCAAGGCTCGACCAACCGGAAGGAAGCCAGTCCTGCTGGGGTCCCCTTGGCCATGGCTGTGCCCTCCCAGAGCTGTTTCCGGCAAGGGCGAGGTTTGAGACAGGAAGTGGCCCTCAGAGCGGAGCATGGAGGCACTGAGTCCTGGGTCGCCTTGGAGAGGGCTGTGCTTTCCCCAAGCTGTTTCCCGTGAGGGGAAGGTTTTAGGCAGGAACCGGCCCTCAGAGCGTGGAGGCATATCTTTATAAAGTTTTAATACATTATATCAGAGGTTGTGGCGGTACTGTTTTACCCACAGTGTCTACAGAAATTGCTGCAAATTTACTTCTTGGTGGAAGAACCTTTCATTCCCAATGTAATTTTCCACTTTCATTAAATGAAACTTCAATTTCTAGACTCAATATAAACAGTGAAGTTGCTAAAACTATTAAAAAGGCCCAACTTCTCATTATTGATGAATGCATCATGGCAAACAGTCATGCTATAAACGCCATAGACAGATTACTAAGAGAAATTATGAATTTGAATGTTGCATTTGGTGGGAAAGTTCTCCTTCTCATAGGGGATTTTTGACAACGTCTCAGTATTGTGCCACAATACTATGCAATCGGCCATAGTACAAATGAGTTTAAAGTACTGTAATGTTTGAGGATGTTTCAGAAAGTTAACTCTTACAACAAATATGAGATCAGAGGATTCTGCTTATAGTGAATGGTTAGTAAAACTTGGAGATGGCAAACTTGATAGCAGTTTTCATTTAGGAATGGATATTATTGAAATCCCCTGTGAAATGATTTGTAATGGATCTATTATTGAAGCTACCTTTGGAAATAGTATATCTATAGATAATATTAAAAATATATCTAAACATGCAATTCTTTGCCCAAAAATATGAGCATGTTCAAAAATTAAATGAAGAAATTTTGGATATACTCGCAGGAGATTTTCACACATATTTGAGTGATGATTCCATTGATTCAACAGATGATGCTGAAAAGGAAAATTTTGCCATCGAATTTCTTAGTAGTATTACTCCTTCAGGAATGCCATGTCATAAATTAAAATTGAAAGTGGGTGCAATCATCATGCTATTGGGGAATCTTAATAGTAAATGGGGTCTTTGTAATGGTACCAAATTTATTATCAAAAGATTACAGTCTAACATTATCGAAGCTGAAGTATTAACAGGATCTGCAGAGGGAGAGGCTGTCCTGATTCCAAGAATTGATTTGTCCCCATCTGACTCTGGCCTCCCATTTAAATTAATTTGAAGACAGTTTCCCATGATGCCAGCATTTGCGATGACTATTAATAAATCACAAGGACAAACTCTAGACAGAGTAGGAATATTCCTACCTGAACCCATTTTCGCACATGATCAGTTATATGTTGCTTTCTCTCAAGTTCAAAGAGCATGTGACATTACAGTTCTAAATACTTCATCACAAGGGAAATTAGCCAAGCACTCTGAAAGTGTTTTCACTCTTAATGTGGTGTACAGGGAGATATTAGAATAAGTTTAATCACATCACTGTTGTCTTTATATCATCTTTTTGTTGTTTTTATATCATGCCTCTGTTGTTGTTATATCCTTTTGTTACTGTGTATTCATTAATAAATTTATATATTATTTTCATATATATTTTACTAATTTCCTTTCATCTCTCACACTTCTATTATAGAGAAAGGGCAAATAGCAATATTAAAATATTTCCTCTAATTAATTCCCTTTTAATGTGCACAAATTTCATGTACTGGGCCAGTAGTCTATATATAAAAAGCCCGTGGCTGTAACGCCATAATGACCAAACAGCTGGTCACCAGGAGTACATTGATGGGTCTTGCCAGGGCAGCAGGTCTGGGGTCCTGCCTCACATGGCAGGTCTGGGGTCTGGGGTCCCACCTCATGTGGCAGGTCTGGGGTCTGGGGTCCCAACTCGCATGGTGGGTCTGTGGTCTGGGATCCCACTTTGTGCAGTGGGTCTGGGGTCTTGCGCTATTTCGGCCCACAGGCTGTGATTGCAGCAAGGCTGGCGGCTGGTGGGTGGCAGGACAGTGGGCGGGTGGGCGGGGCCACATGATTTCACACGCTGTGTTTCTAGTATGCACATAAGTTCCCCAGTTAATCTCTCCCCACCCACCCACTCCCACCCCAGCCTTCGCTCTGATATTCATCAGTCTCTTCCATGTTTCTGTCTCTGGATCTATTTTGTTCATCTTTATTTTGCCCATTAGATTCCACATATGAATGAGATCATGTGATACTTACCTTTCCCTGGCTGGCTTATTTCACTGAGCATAATACTCTCCCGGTCCATCCATGCTGTTGCAAATGGTAAGAGTTCTTTCTTTTTTACTGCCACATAGTATGTCATTGTGTAAATGTACCACAGCTTTTTTTTTGTTTAATCTTTATTGTTCAGATTATTACAGTTGTTCCTCTTTTTTTCCCCCCATAGCTCCCCTGCACCTGGTTCCCACCGCACCCTCTGCCCTTATACTCCCTACTGTCCTCATCCATAGGTGTATGATTTTTGTCCAGTTTCTTCCCGCACCCCCACACACCTTTCCCCCTGAGAATTGTGTCTACTCCCTTTCTATGCCCCTGATTCTATTATATTCACCAGTTTATTCTGTTCATCAGATTTTTTATTCACTTCATTTTTAGATTCACTTGTTGATAGATATGTATTTGTTGTTCATAATTTGTATCTTTACCTTTTTCTTCTTCTTCCTCCTCTTAAAGGATACCTTTCAGCATTTAATATAATACTGGTTTGGTGGTGATGAATTCCTTTAGCTTTTTCTTATCTGTGAAGCTCTTTATCTGACCTTCAATTCTGAATTATAGCTTTGCTGGGTAGACCAATCTTGGTTGTAGGTTCTTGCTATTTATCACTTTGAATATTTCTTGCCACTCCCTTCTGGCCTGCATAGTTTCTGTTGAGAAATCAGCTGAAAATCCTATGGGTACTCCCTTGTAGGTAATAGCTGTTTTTCTCTTGCTGCTTTTAAGATTCTCTCTTTGTCTTTTGCTCTTGGCATTTTAATTATGATGTGTCTTGGTGTGGTCCTCTTTGGATTCCTTTTGTTTGGGGTCCAGGAGGACTTGTAAGTCTATTTCTTTCACCAGGTAGGGGAAGTTTTCTGTCATTATTTCTTCAAATAGGTTTTCAATATCTTGCTCTCTCTCTATTTCTGGCACCCCCATAATTTGGATGTTGGTATTCTTGAAGTTGTCCCAGAGGCTCCTTACACTATCTTCGTATTTTTGGATTCTTTTTTCTTTTTGCTTTTCCAGTTGGGTGTTTTTTACTTCTTCGTACTTCAAATATTTGACCTGATTCTTGTGATCCTCTAGTTTCCTGTTATATCTCTGTATAATATTCTTTATTTCAGTCAGTGTATGCTTAATTTCTAGTTGGTCCTTTTTCATATCCTCGAGGGTCTCACTAGACTTATTGACGGTCTTACTAAATTTATCGGCGGTTTCTAGAAAATTCTTGAAAAACCTTATAACAGTGGTTTTGAACTCTATATCCAGTAGTTTGCTTTCCTCCATTTCTGTCATTTGTGACCTGTTTCCTTGTCTCCACATTTTGGCTGCTTTCCTGTGTTGATAGAGTGGTTTTCTGTTCTAGGTGTCCTGTAGGGCCCAGTGGCTCAGCCTCCCCAATTACCTGAGGTGGACACTCTTGGTGCACCCCTTTGTGGGCTGTGTGCACAGTCTTGTTGTAGTTAAGCCTTGATTGTTGTAGGTATCACTGGGAGGAATTGACCTCCAGGCCAATTGGCTGTGAGATTCAGCTGTGTCTACGGTAGGAGAACTTCTGTGCTGGAGACACCCTTATGGGGCAAGACTTGTTTCAGTGGGGCTTTGGTGCTCACTGAGTCTGCCCCCTGAGTGTGTCCCTTATGGATCTGAGGAGTTGTAATCTGGATGGTCCCACTCTGACCACTGGGTACACTGGCACTTGGATCTCTAAGGATGTGCTAATTTAGTCTCTGCCTGAGGCTTCCTAGCAGAAGGTATGGAGAGATCTGCAGATTCCTCTTCTTTGTTTGAGATTTGGAGGTCCCCAGATGAGGCCCAGCTGTGAAGCAATGCAGTCTTCTGTGGGGCCTTAGGCCTTCTTTTGGATGATCTGGGTCTCTGACCCAGCTGCAGTTTGTTAGGTAATTCTATATTGCAAAGGGCCAGGTCATTCATATTCAAAAGCCTCTGCTGGCAGCTTGGGTGGGGCGGCATCTCAGGGAATCAACAGGGCAGAGCAAACAGCTATGGCTGATCCTCAGTCCTGCCCTAAGAGGCCCCAAGTCTCAGTGTCCCGAGGTAATCACTGCCAGCACCTCTGAGAGAAAGCCGCCCTCCAGTTCTGCCTGTTGCCTGACAGTCCATTTTCTCCCCATATGAGTCTGGGTCCCCAGAGACTCGCCTGGAACTGGAGTCTGGGCCGTCAGGAGCTTGTATCTCCCTCCCGATTGAAAAAGACAACCGCATCCTCAGTTGCCAGCCCTTTTCTGTGCAGGCCTCTGTACCTCTGCACTTTACTTCTGCACCTCCTCTGAGTCTCAGTGTGCTTTTCTCTTTACTTCTAGTTGTAGAATTTCCACTCAGTCAGCCTTCCTGTAGTTCTGGATGATGTCCGTTTTTTCTTTTAGTATTTTAGAAGTGGTTGCTCGAGGCAGCAATTTCAGGTGTTTACCTATGCTGCCATCTTGGTTTCTCCTGTACCACAGCTTTTTTATCCACTCATATGCTGATGGGCACTGAGACTGTTTCTAAATTTAACTATTGTAAATAACACTTCTATGAACATAGGGGTGCATATATTCTTTCTGATTGGTGTTTCAGATTTCTTAGGATATATTCCTAGAAGTGGGATCACTGGATCAAATGGAAGTTCTATATTTAATTTATTGAGAAAACTTCATACTGTTTTCCATAATGGCTATACCAGTGTGCATTCCCACCAGCAATGTATTAGGGTTCCCTTTTCTCTACATTTTCGCCAACACTTGTTGTTTGTTGATTTGTTGATGATAACCATTCTGACAGGCATGAGTTGATACTTCATTGTCATTTTAATTTGATTTTCTCTAATTATTAGTGACTTTGAGCATTTTTGCATGTCTCTTGGCCTTCTGTATGTCCAGTTTGAAGAACTGTCTATTTAGGTCCTTTGGTCATTTTTAATTGGATTGTCTTCCTTTTGTTAAGTTGTATGAGTTCTTTATATATTTTAGAAATTAACTCCATATCAGATGTATTATTGACAAATAAGTTTTCCCATGCTGTGGGCTTTCTTTTCACTTTGTTGATGGTTTCTTATAGAAATATTATTTTGAAATGTACAAATACTAAAACCTACAAGTGTTTTCAGGACATGGTGTATCATTCTTTGTGCCTAGCTAATCAGGGGAATTAAATAGAAAACAAGGCTTGAAAGGTGGATAACACACCATCATATTTAGAAAATGGCAATAAATTGCTTATAGAGTAATGAAAGCAATATTACTCAAGGGAGAAAGTGATATGGTCATAATCAATCCCAAGATTATTCTTATACTAGTATTTATGAAATAGTGATATGAAAAATAGACCCGATATTCAACAAAACAATCATAACTGGTGAAACTTTTTTTTTAATAAAAAAACTTATTTGTAGAGCAGAGTTTCTATCCTATGCATAGCAGGCTAAGAATCCTGGGGTTCCAATAGCCCTGCCCCAGCTCGCTCATTCACAACAGGAGAAACAAATGGGAGTGATCAAAGGCTACTGAACACCCAGTACCCTGCTTATAAAGCAGGGCTATCATGCCAGTATCCAACTCTGAGACTTTGCATATTGGGAAGAGACATTCTTAAGAACATAGATTTTTGTAAAGTCCTTCCCGAAGAAACTGACTTTATTTGAAACATAGATTGAGACAGTTCAAGCCTAATGTTGACCTTAACAATAATGTAGGTCCTGGTGGTAAGCATAAAGAAGAATCTGGCAGCTCTATGCAAACTTCAAGCTAGGGTCTTGGCCACAGAAGTGAGATGGTGAAGGGTACATCATCATTTGGAAAGCATCACAGTAAGACACACACATGTGCCACTGCTGTGGTTTAAAGGCTTACTACCCTTAGAAGTCAACCTGTTGCAAGTGCTAAGCAGAAGAGAAAGTTGTGCCAAGCCTGTAAGATGAAATATCACTGAGGCTGGTTAAATGAGGCCCCTAAAATTGTATACCACAGATTCAGGCATGGATTCTGTGAAGAAACAACAACTAAACCCAAGAAGGCAGCTGTTGCAGCAGCCACTTGATGTTAATGATTTCAATGATAAGTCACGGAATAAATGTTCTGGGTTAACAAACAAACAAACAAAACAAACAAACAAACAAAAATAAACCTCAAGCAAACCATATGCCAGCTAGTTTACCAGAGAACCAGAAAAAAGCTCTCAAAAACTACCCCTATAGTCCTGGCCAGTGTGTCTCAGTTGCTTGGAGCAGCATCCCGTATACCAAAAGGTTGCAGGATCAATTTCCAGTCAGGGCACATACCTATTGGGTTTCATCCCTGGTAGTGGTACATACAGGAGGTAACTGATGTGTGTGTGAGGAAACTGATTGATGTTTCCCTCTCACATGAAGGTTTCCCTCTCTTTCCCTCTGCCTTTCTCTCTCTCTAAAATAAATAAAAATATATCCTTGGGTGAGGATTAAAAAAGAAAAAACTACCCTTGTAAAAGCTCTTGAATTTAATTGGCTATTCTAAAAAAGAAAGTCCTTAACAAAATACTAGGAAACCACATTCTGCAACATATTAAAAGGAACATATACCATGACCATGTGGGATATATCTCAGGAATGTTAAAGTTATTTTAACATCCAAAATACAACTAATGTAATATACCTTATCAAAAGAAAAAATATGGTCTAGGAAAAAATGGGGGCCAAATAGGCATACCTGTTGTGTACCTTCTCCCAGGACCTGATTGAAAATACAACTAAGTTGGAGAACATTCACCTGGAATTACCAACTGAGGTCCAGCTCAGGAGGAGACGTATATCAAAGAAAGACAGCAAACACCTGGAGACACATAGGAAGGGCGATGTTGTGAGAGGAGCTGACCGAGCTCCCAGGGGTGGCAGGCTCAGAGTGTGGAGGGAGTGCTGGGTTATGGGAGGATCTGTTCCCTCAGAAGATAGAGGCCTGGAACCCAGGCTGGGCTACACAGCCAGGAGCATAAGAGCCAAGAACCGCTGCCCAAGAAACATCCAGCCATGAAAGCCAGCAGGGGTGCTGGCCACAGCAGATCCTGGAGCCTTTCCAGTGGTTCTCAACTTTGGCTGCACATTAGAATCACCTGGGAATCTTTTTAAAATCCTGATTTCTGAGCCTCATCCTCCGGAAAGTCTGTTTCTTTGTTATGGGGTGGGGCCACAACATTAGTAACAAAGAAACAGAATTTCCGGAGGATGGGGCCCAGAAATCAGGATTTTGAAAAGATTCCCAGGTGATTCTAATGTGCAGCCAAGGTTGAGAACCACTGCTTTAGACAGTTGGAGAGAAAACCATAGATTCGTTTCATTTTTGGGGTGTGTGTGTGTGTGTGTGTGTGTGTGTGTGTGTGTATGTGTGTGTTTTAACCCAGAGAACAGAAGTTCTCATTTGCAGCTACTCAACCTAGACTTTGGTGCAGGGAGGGAGCTGTGGACTTGAGATACCTAAGGAGAGGCAGGGGTGGAAAGCATTATGGGGAGACTTGGAAAAGCAGCAGATAGGAGCATTTGATTGTAAGTCCCCAAACCAAAATGGTCGTTTTTCCTGAGAGGAGCTGGCCGGCCGCTCATGGCAGCCAGAAGGCAGGTAACAAAAAAAACCAAAACAAAAACAAAAAGACACTCTAACAACCCACCCCACACACAGAAGCCCTGCATGCCACACCCTGCATTTTGAGCTTTTCAGGGAAAACAAAAGCAGAGGCCAAGCTTACAGGTTTGAACAGTCTCAGGAGCATCAGTGACTGCATTAGGGGAGGGGCCATCAGCCCCACTATCATGGGAATCAGACAGATAATTTCCCTGCACAGAACTGATAAAAAAAAACCCTCCAGATTTCCAGCCAACCCCACTGGTTTCCATACAAGGATCTCTGTCCAGCTGAGGGCAGAGTAATACTTTGGGCCACTCATAGAGGAATAGCTCTGGGACAGGAAAACCCACCATATTCCCTGAAAGCAAAATAGCACCTCCCCTGCCTAAAGCCCTTTCAGAAACAAACTTTTGAGTGATTAAGTTTGACAGCTAGCTAGCAGGCAAAGGTGAGCAGACGTGCAGTCCGGGGAACCAGAGGAAACTTGCTGACCCATCCCAGAGCCCCATGCTGCTAACAAACCTACTTTAGAGGGCAGATTTACCCCTCCTACTTGCAGCCAAGTCCTGTGGAGACAAACGATGGATCATTGAATCCCTTGAAGCTTCAAGTAGGTTGCTTAAAGCCATAGAAAGACAGTTCCTAATAGCGGTTAATACCTAAGTACATCACAGGAAGCCCAGAATTGGCAGACAGAAGAGTGGGATCCAAAGCGAGCACCCATGGGGCACTAAACTCAGCTGAAACAAATACCACTTCACTTTTTTCCTCTCCCTTGCTTTTATCTTTTCTCTTTTTTCTTCCATTTTTACTTCTCTTTTCTTTTTTTATCTTTTCTCTTTTTCCCTTTCTAAATTAATCTTCATTATCTATCTGCTTTATTGATTTGTTAATATTCTAGTCTGTTCTTTTGTTCATATATCTAATTTTCCAGTTCCCCTTTCCTACTCAATTTTTTCTTTTTCTTTTTTTCACTACTCAATTTGTTCTCTTTCTCTCCTGCTTTCTCATCTTATTTCTTTTTCTTATTTTACATATATTTGATTTCTCCACTATTTTCCATTTCAATTTTTTTCTTGCCCTTTCTTGTAATTTCTTTTCTCCCTCCTATATTTTAAACCATTTTACTTCCCATATTCCTCTAATTCCTTATTCTGATTTTATTACAGCTCTGCATCTATATATTCCAGATCCCCTTTTCTTATTGTTTTTATCTGTTCTTTTTATTATTCATTTATTTCATTTTATTTTCTCCTCATATGATATACCCTTTTATACCCCTTTTTCTATCATTCTTACTCTATTTTCTCTTTCCTAATTATCTGTTCTCTGATGTTTGCTTTTTTTGGTGGTGTAGGGGTCTTGTGTACATTTTTCTTTTGTTTATTCTGTTTGTTTGTTTTTCTGTGTGTGTGTTTGTTTGGTTTTTTTTAAATATATTTTATTGAGATTTTTTACAGAGAGGAAGGGAGAGGGATAGAGAATTAGAAACATCGATGAGAAAGAAACATTGACCAGCTGCCTCCTGCACTCTCCCTACTGGGGATGTGCCCACAACCAAGGTACATGCCCTTGACTGGAATTGAACCTGGGACGCTTGAGTCTGCAGGCTGATGCTCTATCCACTGAGCCAAACCGGTTAGGACAGTGGTCGGCAAACTGTGGCTCATGAGCCACATGCGGCTCTTTGGCCCCTTGAGTGTGGCTCTTCCACAAAATACCAACTTCTGTGCATGGGCCAAAAAGTTTCAATCGCACTGTACGTGCACGCCACACTCAAGGGCCCAAAGAGCCGCAGTTTGCCGACCACTGGGTTAGGGCAATGTGTGTGTGTGTGTGTGTGTGTGTGTGTTTTATGCTGTATTTTGTTCTGTTCGTTCAGCACTTCCACAACAGCACCCATGAAATGGTCGGGGATGAGCCACATAGTCAGCAAGCCTAAGAGGAGACTCCATCCATGAAAAGGACAATAACATTCAAAACCCAACTACAACAGCAGAACCCAAATAACTCAAGTAATGGGCTTTCCTAGATTACCCAGCTCAGGAGATCTAAGAGACTGCACTACTGGGTTCCCCAAACACCTACTACATAAGACCACCCCACAAAATCTGGGAGGCATAGCAGTTTGATCTAATACACAGAAACAAAATCAAAGGGACAGCAAAAATGGGGAGACAAAAAACAACAAGCCCCAAATGAAAGAAAAGGTGGAATCAGCAGAAAATGAACTAAATGAAATGGAAGTAAAGAATCTGTCACCTAAAGAATTCAGAGTAATGGTAATTAGGGTGCTCAAACAATTCAGTGAGAACTTCAAGCAATTTAATGAGAATTATAATGCTTAGTGAGAGCTACACCAACATGAAAAGAGAGCTTGAAACAATACTTAAGAATCAACTGGAAATGAGGAATGACATATCTGAAATAAGTAACACACTGGACGGATTCAGCAGTAGACTAGAAGAAGCTGAGGACTGAATCAGCAAGTTGGATGACGGGTAGAAGAAAACATCCATTCAGAGAAGCAAATAGGAAAAAAATTAAAAAGCAGGAGGAGAGTCTAAGGGAGCTTTGGGACAACATGAAATGTAACAACATTTGCATTATAGGGGTACCAGAAGGAGTAGAATCTGACAAAGGAATAGGGAAATTCTTTGTAGAAATGATGGCAGAAAATTTCCCTAACCTGGTAAAAGGAAAAAATTACTCAAGTTCAGGAAACCAAGAGAGTCTGAATCAAGATGAACCCCAAAAGACCAACACTGTGTCACATATTAATTAAAATGGAAAACATTAAACATGCAGAAAGAATCTTAAAGGCTGAGAGAGAGAGAGAGAAAGTTACCTATAAGGGTGCTCCAAGTAGATTCTCAGCTGACTTCTCAATAGAAACACTTTGAGCCAGAAGGGGATGGCATGAAGTATATACAATAATGAAAATCAAGGGACTGAACCCAAGATTACTCTATCCAGCAAAGTTATCATTGAAAATCAAAGGTGTAATAAAGAGCTTTGCAGTTTAAAAAAGTGGCTAAAAAAGTTTATTATCACCAAACCAACACTGCAAGAAATGCTAACAGGACTGTTGTTAGAAGAAGAAATAGAGATAAAGAGAAAGTCACAGACATAGAGAATAAGAATGACAATACATAGGTAGCTATCAATAATAACCTTAAATGTAAATGGCTTCAGTGTTCCAATAAAAATACATAGGGTAGCTGAATGGATAAGAAAATATGACCCATATGTATTCTGTCTACAAGAGACCCACCTCAGAACTAAGGACTCACACATAAAAAATTTCCTATCAGTTCTTTGCTATATAAAATGCAAGCAGAAATGAAAAAAAAAAAAAAAAAGCTGGGGTAGCAATGCCCACATCTTACAAAACGGACTTCAAAGTGAAAGCCATAACAAGAGATAATGAAAGCCACTTCATTATACTACTAAATGGATTGATATAACAGGAGGATATAACTCTGGTAAACATATATGCACCCAATACCATAGCATCCAAATATATATAAAAAAATCTGGGAGTTGTATGCATTCATATAAGCCTAACCAATGGACACAGATACCAGGGGGGTGAGGGCATGAGTGGGGGATTGGGGGGCTATGGAGGGATAAGGACACATATGTAATACCTTAATCAATAAAGAAAAATATCTGAAGGATTTTAAGGGAGATCAACAGCATTATAATCATAGGAGGGGGAATTTAATATCCCACTGACACCATTGGATAGATCTTCTAGGCAAAAATTCAACAAGGAAACAGCGATCCAAAATGAAACTCTAGATCAGATGGAATTATTTGACATTTTCAGAACATTTCACCTAAAAACTATAGAATATACATTCTTCTCAAGTGCACATGGGGTATTGTCAAAGATAGACTGCATATTAGGACACAAAACAGTTCTCTACAATTAAGAAGATTGAAATCATATTAAGCATCTTTTCAGATCACAATGGCATGAAATTACAAATCAACTACAATAAAGTACTCAAAAGCATCCAAACACATGAAGGCTAAATAGCATGCTATTAAACAATAAATGGGATACCAAAAAGATCAAAGAAGAAATAAAAAAATATCCCAGAAACAAATGAAAATGAAAACACAACAAACCAAACCTATCGCATGCAGTGAAAGCAATCATGACAGGTAAGTTCATAGCATTACAGGTCTATTTAAAAAAAAAATAAGAAAAATGTTTAATAAATTATCTAACCCTACAACTTAAAGAATTACAAAGAGAACAACAATAAAATACAAAAGTAGAAGGAAGGAAATGATAAAGATCAGAGTAGAAATAAGTGAAATAGAGATTATAAAAACAATACAAAAGATCAATAAAACCAAGAGTTGGTTCTTCGAAAAGATAAACAAGATTGATGAACCTCTAGGCAAACTTATCAAGAAATAAAGAGGACCAAAATTTTAAAAAAAATCAGAAATGAGAGAGGTGAAGTAACAATTGACCCCACAGATATACAAAGGACCATAAAAAAAAATACTATGAATGACTATATTCCAAAAGAAACTGAACAACCTGGACAAAATGGACATATTCCTAGAAAAAGATAATCTTCTAAAAATCAATCCAGAAGAATCAGAAAACCTGAATAGGCCAATATCTACTGATGAAATTGAAACAGTAATCTACACTAATAAAAGAGAAACATGGTAATTGGCGTACGGCCACTACCCTTTTCATTGGCTAATCAGGGCGATATGCAAATTAACTGCCAACTAAGATGGCGGTTAACCGCCAACAAAGATGGTGGTTAATTTGCATATGTAGGCACAATGCAGGGAAGCGAAAGGGAAAGCAGGAAGAAGCCCCCTGCCACTAACAGTGATCGGAAACCCAGGGGGGAGCTAAGAGCCGGGGGGCACGATCGGAGAATCGGGAGCCTTTGCCGCCCTGGCCAGTGATAGCAGGAAATAGGGGTGGAGCCAGCGATGGGAGCTGGGCATGGTCGAAGCTGGCAGTCCCGGGAGCTAGGGGTCCCTTGCCTGGGCCTAAAGCGGAGCCCGCGATCGCGGGGCTGCTGCAGCTGCGGGTCTCCGCTGCCCGGACGCCTCAGTCAGAGGTGTCCTGCGGGGGCAGGGGCAGAGCCCGCGCGATTGCCCTGCAGCTGCCACTGCGGGTCCCTGCTGCCCAGGCCGGACTCCTCGGCCAGAGGCATTAGGCCAGGGCAGGGGCAGAGCGGGAGATCGCTGCACTGCTGCCGCTGCGGGTCCCCGCTTGCCGGGCCGGACGCCTCGGCCTGAGGCATTAGGCCTGGGCCGGGGCAGAGCCTGCAACCGCGAGGAGCTAGGGGTCCCCTGCCCAGGCCTAAGGCCTCGGCCAGAGGCCTTAGGCCTGGGCAGGGGCAGAGTGGGAGATCGCAGGGAGCTGGGAGTCCCCTGCCCAGGCCTAATTCCTTGGCCAGAGGCGTTAGGCCTGGGCAGGGGCGGAGCCTGCAACCACGGGGAGCTGGGGGTGCCCTGCCCAGGCCTAATGCCTCGGACAGAGGCGTTAGGCCTGGGCAGGGGCAGAGCGGGAGATCGCGGGGAGCTGAGGGTCCCCTGCCCAGGCCTGACACCTCTGCCAGAGGCCTCAGGCCTGGGCAAGGGGCTTACCCAGTGATCGGCGATCGGAGGGTGATGAGGGTCAACTCCTCTGGCTGAGGCATCAGGCCTGGGCAGGGATGGAGCCAGCAATCGGAGGGGCCTGGGGGCCCCCTGCCCAGGCCTGATGCCTGGGCCAGAGGCATCAGGCCTGGGTGGGGGGCGGAGCCGGGGATTGGGGGGGATATGATGGTCCCCTTGCCCAGGCCTGAAGCATGGGTCAGAAGCGTCAGGCTTGGGCGGGGGGGTGGAGCAAGCGATCAGAGGGAGATGGGGGTCCCCTGCCCAGGCATGATTCCTGGGCCAGAGGCATCAGGCCTGGGCGGGGGTCAGAGCCAGTGATCGGGGGGAGATGGGGGTCTCCTGTCCAAGTCTGACACCTCTGGCTGAGGCGTCAGGCCTGGGCAAGGGGCTGATCAGGCGATTGGAGGGTGATGGGGGTCGACGCCTCTGGCTGAGGCATCAGGCCTGGGCAAGGGTGGAGCCGGTGATGGGGGGGAGAGGGGGGTCCCCTGCCCAGGCCTGAATCCTGGGCCAGAGGCATCAGGCCTGGGCTGGGGGAAGAACCAGTGATGGGGGGAAATGAGGGTCCCCTACCCAGGCCTGACACATCTGGCAGAGGAGTCAGGCCTGGGCAAGGGACCGATCCTGCGATTGGAGGGTGATGGGGGTCAACACATGAGGGCTCCCAGTATGTGAGAGGGGGCAGGCTGGGCTGAGAGACACTCCCCCACCACACACACACAGTGCATGAATTTCGTGCACCGGGCCGCTAGTTAAAATATAAAAAATAAAAAATCCCAGCAAACAAAAGTGCTGGTTCAGATGGCTTTACAGGTGAGTTTAACTAAACATTCAAAGAACTAACACCTATCCTCAAACTATTCCCAAAAATTCAAGCGGAATGAACATTTCCAAGCTCTTTCTATAAGGCCAGCATTACCTTAATTCCAAACCCAGATAAAGACACTACAAAGAAAGAGACTTATAGGCCAATATCCGTGATGAATTTATTTGCTAAATTCCTCAAAACATATTAGCAAATCAGATCCAGCAATACGTTAAAACTATCATACACCATGACCAATGGGATTTAGTCTGGGGTTGCAAGGCTGGCACAATAGTCACAATTCAGTAAATGTGATATCTCATATAAACAGATGGCAGGACAAAAATCACATGAAAATATCGATTGCTGCAGAAAGAGCATTTGACAAAATACAACACCCTTTTTTGATTAAAAAAAAAAAACTCTCAGCAAAGTGGGAATGGAGGGATCATACCTCAAAATAATAAAAGCCATATATGACATACAGCCAACATCATACTAAATGGGCAAAAACTAAAAAATTTCCACTAAGACCAGGAATAAATTGAGGATTACCATTTTCACCACTCTTGTTCAACATAGTACTGAAAGTCCTAGCCATAGCAATCAGACAAGAAGAAAAAATAAAAAAGTAACCAAATTTGAAAAGATTATATAAAACTCGCATTATTTGACGATGACATGATATTGTACATAGAAACCATAAATACTCCACCAAAAAACTACTAGATATAAAAAATCAATTCAGCCACAAAGCAGTTTACAAAATTAACACCCAGAAATATATGGCATTTTTATATACCAACAATGAATTCTCAGAAAGAGAAACTAAGAAAACAATCATATCTACCATTATAACAAAACAAAAAAAATTAGGTACTTAGGAATAAACCTTACCAAGCAGATTAAAGATCTGCAATTGGAAAACTGTAGAATGTTCAAAAAAGTAATAGAAGAAGGTTTAAACAAGTGGAAAAATACACAGTGTTCATGGATTGGTAGAATCAATATCATTAAAATGTCCATACTACCCAAAGCAATCTATAGCTTCATTGCAATCCCTATTAAAATACCAATGGCATATTTCACAGATCTAAAGTCTTCAAAACTTTATATGGAATAAAAAAAGACCTCGAATATCCACAGTAATCTTGAAAATGTAGACCAAAGTTGGAAAAAGAACACTATCAGATATGAAGTTATACTACAAAGCCACTGTACTCAAAACATCCTGGTACTGGCAAAAAACAGCAGCAACAACAACAACGACAACAACAAAAAGACCCACACACAAAAAACAGGCATATAGATCAATGGAGTAGAACAGAGAACCCAGACATTGACCCAAGCCATTATGTTCAATTAATATTTGACAAAGGAGGCAAGAACATACAATGCAGTAAAGACAGACTCTTTAATAATTGGTGTTTGGAAAATTGAAGGAAATGAAAGAAAGAAAGAAAGAAAGAAAGAAAGAAAGAAAGAAAGAAAGAAAGAAAGAAAGAAAGAAGAAGGAAGGAAGGAAGGAAGGAAGGAAGGAAGGAAGGAAGGAAGGAAGGAAGGAAGAAAGAAAGAAAGAAAGAAAGAAAGAAAGAAAGAAAGAAAGAAAGAAAGAAGAAAGAAAGAAAGAGGAGGGAGGGAGGGAGGGAGGGAGGGAGGAAGGAAGGAAGAAAGAAACTAGTCCACCAACTTACACCATACACAAGAATAAACTCAAAATAGATAAAATACTTAAAGTAAATTATGAAACCATAACAATCTTAGGAGAAACCATAGGCAGCAAAATCTCAGACATCTCACGTAGCAATATGTTTGCCAATACATTCCCTAGGGCAAATGAAACTAAGGACAAAATAAATAAATTGGGACTACATCAAAATAAAAAGTTTCTGCACAGCAAAAGAAACCATCAATAAAGTGAAAAGAGAGCCCACTGAATAGGAGAATATATTTGACAATCATACATTCAATAAGGGTTAATTTCCAAAATATGTAGGGAACTCATACAGCTTGACAAAAGGAAAACAAACAATCCAACTTAAAAAAGGACAAAGGGCCTACATAGATGTTTCTCCAAACTGAACATACAGAAGGCCAAGAGATATACAAAAAATGCTCAGTCACTAATCATCAGTGGGATGCAAATTAAATTGACAATGAGTTATCACCTCACACCTGTCAGAATGGCTATCATCAACAAATCAATAACCGAAAAGTGTTAAAGAGGATGTGGAGAAAAGGGAACCCCAGTACAGTGCTGGTGGGAATGCAGACTGATGTAGCCACTGTGGAAAACAGTATGGAGTTACCTCAAAAAGTTAAAAATGGAATTCCTATTTTACCCAGTGATCCCACTCCTAGCAATATATCCTAAGAATTCAGAAACACCAATCAGAAAGAATATATGCATCCCTAAGGTTCATAGCCATGCAATTTATAATAACTAAGATTTCTAAACAGCCCAAGTGCCCATCAGCAGATCAGTGGATAAAAAAGCTGTGGTACATTTACACAATGAAATACTATGCACCTGTAAGAAATGAATATCTCTTACCATTGGCAACAGCATCAATGGTCATGGAGTGTATTATGCTGCAACGAAATGGTAAAACATCTAATGTTATATGCTAAGGAGTTTAGTATTTGTTTTATGGATTTAAAAGTAGATGAGTATACTGAGTAATAAGAAAAAAAGAAAAATAGATTGTTATGGATTATAAGAGAGGCATTTGTTCAGTAATGTGTGATCTACAATCTCTAATCATGGAGAACAGCAAGAATTTTAAGGTATTTGATGGTTTAGAAGTCATTGGTGACCTTTGAAAAGGCAGACTTACAAATTGATGGAGACAAAACAAAAGAAGCAAATTATATTTTCTGTTCTGGCCAAAATAGAGTAACAGGGATCAGATATATGCCCTGGAACACCTGGAAAAATAATGAAATAAAATAAGATAAAATAATGAAAGACACTGGACATCAGGAAGCAGAGACTGATCCCTGACAGATAGTAAATAAAGGAAGTGAATCCTATGATGGCTCCAAATTCCTAGAGTTTCTAGGCCACAGCTCAGAGAGGCAGAACCCAAGCAAAGACCAGCAGTCTCGCTACTAGTATGTAGAGGAGATGGAACTAAGACACTGTAGAGAACAAGGTGGGTAGAGATCTCAAGGCAGACAACCAGAGAGTAAAATGAGAGAAAGAGAGGGAACTACAGAACCTTGCCCCCCACACGAATGATTCCGCTGATTACTGATCAGCTCGTGTGTGAATACATTATTAGAAGCCAGGAAAGAAACCACTGGAAAGGATTCTTGATAACTGATACTCACACAGGGCCTGCAATAGCGACCTTTACTGTCAGCCAGACTAGAAAACCAGAAGCACAGGCATTGAATACTTTACGTGGAAGGGTCTTGCTGCAGAAGTGAGGAACAGTTAACCATACAACATGGTAGAACAGCCTTTAGGCATGTACTATCACAGGGAACTGCTCTGCTTATTTCAGTAAAATTTTAAAAAGGACACAAAGAATCAAACTCTTTCCAAGCAACATAACAGTATCCAAAAAAGGCAAATACAATTTTTAAAAAGAAAATCAATGGTGAACAACACATGGGTTTTAAATTCGGACAGGTTCAGTAGGAGTACTCATCTATCCTTTGCCCTCAGACTTTAATATGGCACTGTTTTTCAGATTATGTCAAAAATGTTACCTTAAAAGATTACTGATCTTGATTTCTGAGGGGGATTTTGGGAGCCACATTAAGTTGTATACCCAATGCCTCACTCACCTCACCCATATTTGGGCAAATATCAAAACCTGAGGGCTGTGAGTACAGTACATAAGAAAAAACAAACCTCTCAGAAGAACCCGCCTTTCAATTCCTAGCTATAATTTATCCAGGAGAAATGAAAGTACTTGTATGAAGATGTGAATAAGTGAAATATTCATGGCCACTTGATTTACAAACAGCCTCAGACTGGAATCAATCCAAAAGTCCATCAAAAGATGAATGGGCAGCTGACCTGTGGTGTGCCCATACACGGGAATAGTTCTCTACCACAAGCAAGAATGCAACCTTGCGGGCCATCCCTGGACAATGCAGGCTGTGCAGGGGCGCGTGCTGACCCGCCTCAGGAAAGAATAAGAATGCTGCCACGCCTGGCAATGGTCTCCTAGCAACTGGGCGGCTGGGACAACAAACCCCTGAGGCCCCTGGGCGCCCTGGGCCAAGGACGCCATGGCGGGCCAGCAGTGGCCCTTACCGGAGCCCCACGAGGGGTGGCTGTTAAAGTCGGACCTGAGGAAGAAGGCGCTCATAGAGTCGGGGCTGATCAAGCGGTGGCAGTCAGGGCCGAAGCTGGACAAGAAGCCAGAGCCCAGAAAGAAGTGGATGCCTGGGCCCAGGCCACTGGAGCCCTTGCCCCTGGGCGTGAAATGTAAGCCCTCGTTCAAGGACAGGGACAGGTTACCTTCCCGCTATCTCTCCAGGCAGAACAAGCTTGGGAAGTGCCCCACCTCCACGGGCAGCCGGAGGTGGGTATTTGTGGAGGAGGGAGTGGACGACTTCAGAACGGGCTGTCCATCTCCTGAAGATGTGATCACTCCTGGCCCTCGGGAAGGCTTTCTCCCCATGATTGCTCATAGAATTCCCCGCCCTCCGCCCAAAAAGACTCACAGGCAGCCGCCCAAGGGAGCGGACCTGTGTTCCACGCTCTTGGCAGCCCAGCCAGCACCGAAGGCCTTTGTAGAGAACACTGAAGCCAGCCTGACCCAGCATCCCTTGGCAACCTACCTGAAACTGGAGAAAGATCTCCCTCCAGACCTCCTGCTCAAGGTCCTGGAAGTGCTAGATCCTGACAGGGAGCTGGAGGACACGTGGGCGTATTGTGAGGGCACCAAGGAAAGAAAGAAGACACCCACACACCTGTGTGAAGAACATCCTGAGGAGGTCAACCTGGAGCCTCCCCAGGAGGTCAACCTAGAACCTGCAGAGAAAGCCCACCTGGAATCCACCAAGGAGAGTTTCCAGTCAAATTTAAGCAGTTTGTTTCCTGAGGAAGAGACAAAAGCATCATGCATGATGGAAATCCGCAAACTTCCTGTTTACCAAAAACAAAGAAGAGCATCAGTTATTAAATTCTGCAGATTGATGAATGAGAATTTTGAAAACATAGATATTGATGAAGAGGACATCATGAAAAAGTTTGAAATTAACCTTGAGGTCCCACTGACCGATAATACAGCCAAAATAAAGGAAACAAGCCAGCTTCCTTTGAATATCAGGCCCTCCAAACAGCTAGATGAAATGAAGCAGAGAAAATTCTCCATGCAGGAAGGTAACTGGGAAAGGAAACTCCGAAAACCAGAAGACCCTTATAAACCCAAACGGGAGAAGATAAAGTATGGAGCATGGTACCTGGACCCCAAATGCTGGAAAAAGCTGGCCAATGACCAGCCTTTGCTCGACCCTAAACTTGTCCGTGCCAAGGAATATTGGAGCAATGGAAAGCATCTTGAACCAGACATTTTTGATGAACTTTATGGACCAATTGCTTTCAAAGATTTCATTGTAAGCAAGGGCTACAAGATGCCAGGTGTGATTGAGAAGATGTTTATGAGGAAGGGGTGGAAATATGAGTCTGTGACGACTCCTATACACCGAGTAATGAAACTCCTCTCCAAACCCAAAGAGGAGGATTCAGAGGAAGAAGAGGATTAGACAATTTTCTATTTACTACTCACTTGGCTAGTGTCTCTCTCTCATTTTAACATCAGTCAGAATTCACCATGAGTGCCTCACTGTGTATAGACAACTTTTATTCCACAACATCTGTAAATTTGACACCTAGTGCAAATAAAAATTTCTAAATCAGCTTCTGCTTGGGTTCATCAATATTTTATGTATTTATTTTACCAACTATGAAGGCAATATTTTTACATATATTCCTCTCGGTTTTTATTGCATTAGTAGTATTCTATTTTTATTTCAATTATTCATTTAAAAAAACATAAATAAAAGAATTACTTAAAAAGGATCCTGTTGCCCAGCCGATGTGGCTCAGTGACTGAGCATTGACCTATGAACCAGGAGGTCATGGTTTGATTCTGGTCAGGGCACTTGCCTGGCTTGCAGGCATGATCCCCAGTGAGGGGAGTGGGCATGCAGGATGCAGCCGATTAATGATTCTCTGTCATCATTGATATTTTTCTCTCTTCCTCTCCCTCTCTGAAAATCAGGAAAAACATATTTTTAAAAAATTATGCCAGCTAAAGCATGGGATGAATCCCAAAATAATCCTGCAAAACGAAAGAACTATCACTCTGGTAATATTCAATTTCTAATGCATTATGACAATTATTTTTTAAGCAAAACTTGTAACCCACAGCCGAAGTAATTTTTTGTATTGTTTGTGAATTGTCTATGGCTACAGTTGCACCACAACATGAGAATTTAGGAATTGCCATTGAGATCATATGGCCTAGAAGCCTAGCATATTTCCTATCTGAATTTTTACTTTAAAATTTACTGCCCCGCTGATCTGGAAGAAAAATATATTCATACATATATTACATCAATGATGCCACACTTTAGCTGAAGGAAAGATAATACACACTCATCTATGGAATAGAATGAAGTAAAATATTTTTATAAAATTAACTATTTAGTTAGACCTTTTGGAACATTTTTCAAATCTGCTTTTAATTTTAATATTCTTAGGAACAAAAATCCCTGAGGCATATCATCATATCTGATAGTCCCTGTTTCTTGTAATTTCTTTTCATGTGATGACTTGTCATACAGAGATTTCCCATGACTCCAAAAATATGGGTGCTAAATGTGAGGTAGGGCAGCCTGAACATGATACAGACAGAATAACTTTCTTCCCACTGAAATGGCTAATTAATTCAAAGGAATGTCCACAAAGGTGGGTTGGCCAGGAAACATGGTTTGTATGTCATATATATATATTCCACCCCTACACCCACCCCCCATGGGACCAAATGAAGTTTATTTAGGGTATTGTGCTCAGGAGTGGACCCTGCACCTCCATGGAGGGATTTCCTGGGATATTCTTCTGCTTTCCCAGACTACCCAGGGCACAAGACAATGTTTCCCTTGGTACCTGGGGTTGCTGCTTGCTCTCTACAGCCCAGGACACCAGCAGGGCACTGCTCCTTGCAATGCCTCCCAGCCAATCAAGTGTCAGGACAAAGCTTTCTACAAAGGACACCCATTCCCCTCAGCTGCCACAGGGTGGGGGCACAGTGCCTGTGCTCAGGGCCAGTCCCTGGAAGCAGCATGGGGAGGTTCAGGAAAGGGCAGAAGTTCCAGGAGAACACATGAGGTCTGGATTTCAGGAAGTGAGCTGGAAAGTTTCTCCCACAGACTCAACTTAATAAAAGGGGCGACCTGGGGCCAATACTCAGTGTGAAAAGCAGCTTTCAAGCTGGGAGATCTCTCAGTCAAAAGCACATCCAGCATTTCTGGTTTTTTTTTGTTTTTTTTGGGGGGGGGGTGGATGGGCTGAAATAGGCCTGTGACCATTAAACTTCCTGAAATGAACACCTAAACTACAGGCTCTCTAACCATCAGGCTTTAAGGGTCTATGTGGGGTGAGATGATTTCAAATGGAAGTCCTCCTATAGGCCGAGCAGGCAGCTCAAAGGGTTTCTTTGGAAAGGATGACACAGGGAGAAACAGTACGGACAGACACACAGAGTTACAGACACCAGGAACGGGAAGCCATGTGACAGAGCCTCTGGGTAAATTATGGTTCTTTCTGTGCAGATATAAAATGGGCGCTATTGAAAGTCATAGGACAGCTCTGGGTGGGTCGGGATCAAGAACTCTTTGACTATCTCCTCCCTGGCCTCCTTGCACCTGGCCTGGTGCTCCACAAGGCAGGGCTGCAGGACCTGCAGGAGCTCCTTCTTGAGCTCCCAGGTGAGCATGGCTCCACTGCTGTAATCCTTCCTGATCTGCTCCAGCTTGTCTTCATCCTCAAGGAAGAAGGTCATGTACATGAAGGACATGTCCACCTGGCAGTTTTCCTAAAACTGCCTGTGCTCCTGGATGGTGTCTCTCCCTCCAGAAAATGCATGCTTGTTGACCTTGGTCTTGATCTGCTTGGTTGAGTCTGTGAGGAGGATGGGGGAGTTGGGGTCACTGGCACTCCTTTGGGTCTGAGTCCCCTGCAGGGTGGGGAAGAATGTTGAGTGTTGCAGGCTGGTTTAGGATAGCAGATCCTGGGAGTGATATCTCTTGTCATCCTGAAGTAAGGATCCTGGTTGATGGCACAGGGGATGAGGCCCTGGAAGTCCATCTCTGCCCCGAAGATCTCTCGGAATTGAGTTGCTGCAGGAGGGAGCAGCCTGGATGGCAGGAAAGCTGATCTTCCCCTTGCAGTCACTGCCGGCGAAGCCAAAAATGCCTTCATTTGGTTGAAGTTCACATGATTCCGAATCTTCACCATGTTCTTGTAGAAGTCTGGTCTCAACGACATGTAGTTGAGGTCAGAGAAGATGGGCTTGTTGATGTGAAAGCCTCAGGTGATGATGTCCTTGGCGTTTTCCACGGAGTAGCCATAGGCCTGGTCCAGGGTCAGGTCTTCCACAGGTACTTCTAGTCATCTACCATCTGGATGAGCAAGAGCACATTCAACATGTCCTGCAGCCACTTTGTGAAAATGAACTGGATGTGGTGGCCTACATGCATGGCTTCGGAAGAGGGGCCCCTGCCCACATACAGGCGAAACAGCTTCTTGTTTTCATAGGCAACGAGGACTTGGTTCATGTCTCTGTGTGAGAAGAATGTGCATTTGTGCAGAAAGCAGTGCGGTCTCTGGCCCCTGGCTCTCTCTATTCTGTTTATCAGCTCTTGGTCAATGTCACTGCTTCCAAACAGAACAATGAGCTTGGCATAGTCATTGCCGTTTGCACTGTTCCTCTGTACAGTTCAGGGGTCCACAAAATCCACTTCACCTTCCATGTCACCTGGGCAACTAACCCAGGTACAAGGCTCTCTGGAAGGCAGTCGGCCTTGTAGTTCTCCCCGGTTGTCACTTTGTAGCTCATTTTTAGCAATACCAGCCTCTTCACTGCAGAATCAATTTCATCCTGGGCTGCGGGGGGCACTGAAGAGGTGGCCAGTGGAGTAGCTGAGATCTCTGTGCAGCTGGGCTCTTCTTTTATAGTCTTCCCCCTCTTACTGTTTCCTTTTTTAAGCCCCTTTCTTCTCTTTTCTTCCTGTTCACCCCACCCTGCAGCTATTTGCAGTAAGGATTTCTTAGAAATCAACCAGTTTCTCACAAACACTTGAGCCTCTTGACCAATTCCTCATGAGACAGTCCAATCAGGAGTTGGCTGTGAGTGTGTTGTTTGGGGGAGGCTGGGTGCAGAGACCAATGAAACCCACTCTAAATCCAAACTATTAGCTGGTCATTGCATCATTTGCTGGTCATTAGCCACCCTACACTGCAAGCTGGCCTCCATTTAACCGACCCACTCACTTCCCATCTCACTTCTTCAGCCTCAGTATGAGAACTGAGTTTACATGTGGTCCTGATGGGAGGAAAGGCAGACCTGTAAGTGCCCTGCGGCTATTGTGCACTAAGGCAATGTTGTGAAAGTTCAGTTCTGGCTCACAGGGACTTGAATTTCCAAATACAGCTTTGGCTTTTTTAAAAAAATATTTTTATTCATTTCAGAGAGGAAAGGAGATGGAGTGAGATGAAAACTTCAATGATGAGAATTATTGATCATGTGCCTCCTGCACACCCCCTACTAGGGATTGAGCCCATAACCTGGGCATGTGCCCTTGATCAGAACCAATTTGGGACCCTTCAATCTGCAGGTCAATGCTCAATCCACTGAGCCAAACCGGTTAAAGCTGGCTTTTTTCTTTACTTTTTATTGCTGAAAGTATTATACATGTCCCTTTTTTTACCCCTATTGCCCTCTCCCAGCTCCTTACCCCCAAGGCCTTCACCACCCCACTGTCTGTGTCCATGGATTATGCATATATGCACATGAGTTCAGTGGTTGAATTCTTCCACCCTCCCTCCACCCTCTTCTGCTTTCCCTCTTAGGGTTGCCAGTGTGTTCCATGTCTCCATGTCTCTAGGTCTATTTTTTCATCACTTTATGTTCTTAGTTATTTTTCACATATGAGTGATATAATATGATATTGATCTTTCTCCCACTGGCTTATGCAAATTACCCACCATCTTTGTTGGGTTGATTTTCATACTCATCCTGATTGGCTGGGGGGCATAGCAGAGTGACACCAATTTGCATGTTTCTCTTTTATTAGTGTAAATATAAAAACCAAGTGCCTGAAACGACCAGTCTCTATGACATGCACTGTGGCTGGCCAACCGGCCATATCAGGGTGGTGCTGTCCAGTCAACCTCTCAAGTTCCCTCCCCTGGGCTGGCCCAGGGTCAATTAGCCTGATTGCATGAGTACATGCACCAGGACTCTAGTGTATATATATAATTAAGAACAATGTCAAAAAGTTTACTGCCTATCTTTCTTCTAGGAGTTTTATGGTTTTGCATCTTATATTTAACTCTTTAATCAGTTTTGAGTTTATTCTGATATATAGTGTAAGAAAATGGTCTAGTATCATTTTTGCATGTATTTGTCCAGTTTTCCCAACACCATTTATTGACTAGAGTGATGGCGAACCTATGACACGCGTGTCAGAGGTGACAGGCGAACTCATTTTTTGGTTGATTTTTCTGTGTTAAATGGCATTTAAATATATAAAATAAATATCAAAAATATAAGTCTTTGTTTTACTATGGTTACAAATATCAAAAAATTTCTATGTATGACATGGCACCAGAGTTAAGTAAGGGTTTTTCAAAATGCTGACACGCCGAGCTCAAAAGGTACGCCATCACTGGACTAGACTGTGCTTATCCCATTGTATGTTCTTCCCTCATTAGCCATAGATTAATGGCCCGTATAGGTGTGAGTTTGTTTCTGGGTTATTCTGCTCCATTGATCTATACATCTTATGCCAGTACCATGTTGTTATGATTACTGTGGGCTTGTAGAATAGATTTATCAGTGGTAGCATGATACCTCCACCTTTGTTCTCCTTTCTCAAGATTGCTGTGGCTATTTGGTGTCTTTGTTTTTCCATATAAATTTTTGGATTATTTGTTCCAGTTCTATGGTCAATGCCATTGGTATTTTGATATTGATTGTGTTGAATCTATATATTCTTTTTGGTACTATGGACATTTTTTACATTAATTGTTCCTATCCATAAGAAACAGTATATGCTTTCATTTATTTGCTTCCTCTTCAATTGCACTCTTCAGTGTGTTATTATTTTCAGAGTTCAGACATTTTACCTCTTTGGTTAAACTTACTGCTAGGTATTTTTGATGCAATTGTAAATGGGATGTTTTCTAAATTTCTTTTCTGATGTTTCATGATTGGTACATAAAATTGCTATGGATTTCTGAATACTAATTTTTTATCCTGTAACTTTACTAAATTCATTTACCAGTTCTAATAGCATTTTGATGGAATCTTTAGGATGTCAGCGTTGAGACCATGGGAACGGTCCCCTTGGGGGCAGACAGGGCGGGAGGAATGGGTGTCCGGGCTGTGCTGAGAGATGGAGAGGAGACAGAGTAAAGGGGGCAGGGCAAGTTCACAGGAGGGAAGATGGGAGGGGGAGAGTCGGTGAGGCTGTGGAGGCCGGGCTCTGCCGGCAGAGAGGGGGCCTTGATGGTGAACAGGAGGAAGTGGAGGTCGCCGGCGTCACCAGGCCGAGGACCGGGGTCAGGCTGTGGGAACTGTGGGAGCGGACGCCGACGTCATTCCGATGAAGCTTTGGGATTCATGCTGAGGCAACAAGCATTCCCCAAAAGGGCTGGGCGGCGGTTAAGGAAACAACCACATCAGGACCACGTTCACGCAAGTTGCTCCGAGAAACCAAGTGCGGTTGACGTCCTGGCAGCGGTCGCACTCGTCCTCACGGGTCACACTTTAAAACGCCGTGAAGGCCAGGGCCCAGCATGAGACGGGCATGGAATCCGGAGAAGGCCGGCGCTGCCCGCCTCCTCGGGCCCCCCTCACGCCCCCCTGTGAGGGCCCCCCGCCCCTCCCCCAGGCCCCTGAGCAACGGTCACTGCTTCCGGTCCCCTCAGAGCCAACCGCCACCGCCAGCGGCCCGCAGCCTCCCGCGTGTCTTGTCGCTGCAGCCGCCTGTCCCCGGTGCCCTGTCCTCTCCCGGGACCTTCCGAGACCCCAGCCGCCTGTCCCCGGTGCCCTGCCCTCACCCGGGACCTTCCGAGACCCCAGCCGCCTGCACCTGTGACCCGCCGGCCTCCTGCACTCCGCCTGGGCCTCCGACCCGCTCCTGCGCCTGCAGACATGGCCACTCCTCCGCCCTCCTCTGAGCGCCAGGGCTACCATCCAGACTGCGAGGCCGCCATCAACCAGCAGATCGGCCTGGAGCTCTACGCGGCCTCCGTGTACACCTCCATCGCCGGCTACTTCCAGAGGCCCGACCGGGCCTGGCAGCAGGGCTCCCAGTTCTTCCGGAAGCGGGCCCTCAAGAAGAGGGAGCAGGCGGAGCGGCTGGTGTGGCTGCAGAGCCAGCGCGGGGCCCGCGTCCTGCTGGAGGACGTCCCCCGGCCGCAGCAGCACGAGTGGGACAGCGGCCTGGTGGCCCTGGAGCTGGCCCTGCTCCTGGCGAAGAGAGTGGACCAGGGCCTGCGGCACCTGCACCGCCTGGCCACCCACCGGGAGGACGCCCACCTGTGCGAGTTCCTGGAGAGCCACTGCCTGCACCCACAGGCGGCCTTCCTCCAGGAGCTGGGCGACCACATCAGCCAGCTGCGCCAGATGCAGGCCCCCGAGTCCGGCCTGGAGGAGGACCTGCTCCACAAGCTCACCCTGGGCGACGGACAGGAGCACTGACCGGGACTGCCTTCCCGAGAGCCGTGGGGGCCTCCCTGCCCCGTGCCCGGATGCCCATGGCCACATTGCCCAAGCAAGACGGGCACCGCAGTTCCGTGTTCAAGGTTCGCTGTCTCTTCAAATAAAGTCATTGGTTCTTAAATAAATAAGGGTCTTTCTCTGATTCCTCTGAGCAAATCCTCATATTTCATTTTTAAAACTGGTATCCAGGAGTCTCCACCCAGGCCTCAATTAGGTGCAGCTCAGGACCCTAGAAGGAGGGAGGAGGGATTCTATAGGATCCTGATGGAGGGAGGAGGTATTCCATAGGACCCTGATGGAAGAGAGAGGAGGGATTCCATAGGATCCTGATGGAGGGAGGAGGGATTCCATAGGACCCTGATGGAGGGAGGAGGGATTCCATAGGATCCTGATGGAGGGAGGAGGAATTCCATAGGACCCTGATGGAGGGAGGAGGGATTCCATAGGACACTGATGGAGGGAGGAGGGATTCCATAGGATCCTGGTTGGAGGAGGTAGGATGGAGTACAAAGGACCCAGATGGAGTGATGGAGAAAGGATTCCATAGGATCCAGTTGGAGGGAGGGAGGAGGGATTCAATAGGATCCTGGAGGGAGGAGGGAGGAGGCAGTCCATAGGACCATGGATGGAGGGAGGAGGAATACCATGGGACCCCGACGGAGGGAGGAGGGATTCCATAGGACCCTGGATGGAGGGAGGAGGAATTCTATAGGACCCTGGAGGAGGGAGGAGGGGTTCCATAGGACCCAGATGGTTGGAGTGAGGAGGGATTCCATAAGATCCTGATGGAGGGTGAGAGGAGGGATTATTTGGATCCTGGATGGAGGGAGGAATGATACCATGAGACCCTGATGGAGGGAGGAGGGGTTCCATAAGATCCTGGATGGAAAGAGAGATGGGGATTCCATAG
The DNA here is from genome assembly GCF_014108235.1 of Myotis myotis. NCBI lineage: Eukaryota > Metazoa > Chordata > Mammalia > Chiroptera > Vespertilionidae > Myotis > Myotis myotis. The sequence goes on along the minus strand of NW_023416346.1, from coordinate 107,793,768 downwards.
GACCCTGATGGAGGGAGGGAGGGAGAAGGGATTCCATAGGACCCTGATGGAGGGAGGAGGGATTCCATAGGACCATGATGGAGGGAGGATGGATTCCATAGGATCCTGGATGGAAAGAGAGATGGGGATGCCATAGGATACTGATGGAGGGAGAGAAGGAGGAGGGATTCCATAGGACCCTGATATAGAGAGAGAGGAGGGATTCCATAGGATCCTGATGAAGGAGGGAGGAGGGATTCCATCGGACCCTGATATAGGGAGGGAGGAGGGATTCCATAGGATCCTGATGAAGGAGGAAGGAGGGATTCCATTGGACCCTGATGGAGGGAGGAGATATTCTATTGGACCCTTATGGAGGAGGTAGGAGGGATTTCATAGGACCCTGCATGGAGTGGGAGGTATTCCGTGGGACCCTGCATGGAGGAGGAGTTATTCCATGTGAACCTGGATGGAGGAGGAGGTATTCCGTGGCACCTGGGAAAACACAAAATTTACCTACCCCTTATAAACAATGTATATGAGGATGCAGTCAGGTGGAAGGTCTTCGGCCCTTTGAATGTGGATGAATGTTCATGCTAAACATATAAAACATATCCTTAAATCACAGCTGTGCTTACCTCTGGGAAAAGGGTGAATTGAATGGGATTGGGCAGGGCCTGAAAGAAAGGATTCTTATATTTAACCTACAGTTTTTGGTTTACTAAAATATGCAAATATTAATATTTGTTAACATCTGGGTGGCAAGATGGAGGCCCCTTACTCTAAGATCAGAGTAAATGAAATTGCTACACTGCGGATGATCCTTGGTCAATTGTGAGAGTAAATAGCTGCTCTGTGAATAGCAGATCTGTTTTAACTTGCTCAGCTCTAACCCTCCCCCACCCCTACTTACATAGTACAGTAAAGATCTTTGGCATCTGAGCCTTTTAATCTCCCCAAACTACACTCCAAGACAGTGAATGAATGTAAGATAATTCCAGACCTGCAGAGAAGGGAAACAATAGGACACATTTTGCTAGAAGGAAAAAACACTAGTGTTCCAATGTGAGAAATTGCCGGAGTCCATTCATTGTCTTCACTAGCTGAGTTTAGACAGAGACCCCCCAAAAGCTAGTAATCTTTGAAGTTCTAGCAAAGGTCAGAACTGTGCACCACCCAGTTAATTTAGGTAATAATAGTTGAAGCATCCCCACCTTAGTTCCCTTAATTCCTTAGATACTTATGTAGATCCTTGTGGATTATTGTTAATCAGATACTCCGCCTACTCCCGGAAATCTATTGATGAGCTAATCAGATACTTTGTCTATTCCTGGAAATTGTTTGCTGATCTGTGTGTCATTGAAACCTCCTTACCCTAAGGGCTACTCCAGATCAATAAAAGATTGGAGCAGCCTGAGCATTGGAGGAAGTCCTTTGGGACTTGCCCTCCTGGTCCCCCAATATTGCAAAATTATCTCGTGTCTTTTTCTCTCATTTGTTGTGCGGCTCCTCTTTTAGATACCGAACCCTACTCCACGCAGAACGTGGAGGGAGTATTACTCGACATTTGGCACCCGACGGGTAATCTGGAAGTGCAGGCCTCGCTGGAGCGAGAAAAGGAAGTTTTCACCGAAAAGGTGTGGAAAACTCACCGAAAAAAGGTGGGGGAATTCTACCGCACGCAATGCCCAGGATCAACTACAGAAGCCCGGGTCTGTAAGTACACTGGGAACGTTTTCTTAACCAGGCTAACAAACGGGGCAGGATTTGGCTTTAAAAAAGTAGATTCGGCTTTAAAAAGGTATATTTGGCTTTTAAAAACTAAGAAATTTTATTATAGACTTTTGATTTGCATGTTTAAAGTGTTAAAATTTTAGAAGGTAATCTTTTACAGTTTTTGCATGTTATTATAGAATATAATCTTTGTTTTTCTGAAAAAGGTACTCTTTTAGATCGGGCTGAAAAAATAGTGCTATGGTCATCTTAATGTGTTTTCTTATCTTAATTTGTATTTGGAATCTATCTGTAATAAGAAATGAAACCCAGCTGCCGAATCTCTCTCTGGTTCAGAGAGATTCAAAGGTGGCAGGAGAGCACAGAGCAATAAGCTCTCCCACAATGAGATTACTTAATGTTCTGTTTAAAAACTACCTGAGAACATGTCGGGAAGTGCAAAGTCTAGCCAAGGTCACCTTGGGTGCTAGCTATTACTTTGGAAAGCGAAAAGGGAAAAAAAATTTTAAAATCTGTTTTTCTATTAAGCATGACTTTGGGAACAAATACGCCATCTGAGTCATTTGCTGAAACTTCCCCCAAAGCAGGATGTGGGGGAAAGGAAGGAAAGAAGCTCACGTGGCTATCCAATATGGACGTCACTCCCCAAGAAAGCCACTTTTTCGCCTCATCTTCGCCATCTTTATCCTTTTTTTCCAGCTAATGACTTAAAGCTTTTACAAATTCATAAATGCATCCAGGATTTCTGTGCACATGTAAAGGGAAAAGGCCAGTTTAAAAACGAGTGCACATAGTTTTGAGCTGAACTTGACCTTTTGCTGTGTACAGAATAAAAACCCGAGACTGTTTTGGCCTTAAAAATGGCGGAGATGAACCTGACAAAGAAATGCAGACAGGTTTCCCAAGGCAATTTAAAGTAGCTCTTTTGAAATTTCCCGCCCTGAGGCAAGTACCACCAGGAAGTTGATAGTCAACTTTACATGTGAA